>NC_090924.1:657701564-658326564 GCF_040938575.1 Ambystoma mexicanum
CCCCACAACACCCCCATGTGAGCCTCATAGTGTGTACGTGTCCTTCTCCACATGTGCAACCTAGTCCTTGCTGGCCCTAATTCTCAGTGCCTCCTCCCCCATTGGGTGGTTGGAATGTGGTGCGCCTCAGGTTGCGCAGAGAGCGGCGCAGGGGGCTTGTTTGCCGGGAACTCCCAGAGGAGGAGGTGCCCGGTTGATCCTGTGTTGTGGGTGGGCATTGGCGCTCAATCGCGTCCGCTATACGGATCACGGCCTGCCTGAGTTGGGCCATTTCATTGCAAATCCTGTTCGTGCAGGCCTCCATGCCCTCCCTTGTCTGCCTTGCATACATACAGAGGTCCTCCCTCAGACGGGCTGCCTCGGCCACATGCTGCCCTACCAGCCCAGTGATCTCTGCCTGCCTCTGGCTGATGGATGCAAGGTCATGTTGCGTGCTACGAGCAGGAGGGATGACTGCTGCGCCTTGGACCATGCCTCTGGCATCAGGTGAGGACACCTGGGGGCTCGATGCCCCTTCCACGGTGTGGGTGGCTGATCCTCCATTGCTACCTGACCCTGATGACAACCTTGGGCTTGCCTCAATGGAGCGTGTTGGGCTGGGGGTCTGGCTTCGCTCCACAATGTCAAGTACTTCCTCCTTGTCCGAAAGTGGTGCAGTGGCTGCTGCCTCACCAGTTGAACTGGTGGCAGCAGAGTGCGTGCCCTCCGTGCTGATTTCACATGCAATGGGACACACTGCCGTGGGTGCAACAATGGTAGCAGCCATGGCCTCAGGCTGCGTGGAACTTGTGCTCCTGCTGCCTTTGTCCCTCTGCTGCTGGACACTCCACCCGGTTACCCTTGAGGTGGCGGCAGTGTCCCCTGTCGCATCTCTCCTGGGCTTTTTTGTAGATGGGGGAGCAGGTGTCGCAGTGCGTGGGTCCTTAGTTTCTGTCTGTGATCCTGTAGGGGTGAGAAATGGGGAATATCATTGTTTATGGTTCTACCTGCCTTATGCTGAATGTTTACGTCATGCCGCTCTATGCATTGGGGCCTCTTTATTGTGGATTCCGGTAATGGGGATGTCGGGTGGGTCATGCATGAATGGGTCTGTGTTGCACGTGTATGTGGTGATGCATGCATGTATGTTTGTGGCTGGATCCATGGCCTGAATATGGACACATATTTGGGGGGCCCCTCACACTTCACTGTGCATTTTTTGATGTATACACTCACCTCCATCGGATGAAGTGGCCACACCATGCTCCATTTCTCCAACACCCTCTATCGATTCCACTCCAATTGTGGATGCGCAGGTCTCCTCCCACTCACAGAGTTTCAGAAGTGAATCGCAGCCACCTCCTGTGCCCATTGCCAGCTTGCGGTTCACTGACAGTATATTTCTGACACGGAGCCGGAGATCGTCCCACCTCTTACGGCAGTCCTTGACTTTGCGGGTGGTGGTGCCCACCACACTGACTTTGTGGGCAACCTCTGCCCAGATGGCCTTCTTCTTGAAGATGGTCTCCCACCGCATGTCATTGCTGAAGACTACATTTGCTGATAGTGTCTCTGTGAGCATGATCAGCTCCTCATCGCTGAATTTTTCCTTACGTTGGCGATCAGCAGCTTTTTTTACGGCCTTGGGCATCTTTGGGCTATCCGGGATGGATTTGTGTCTGAGTTTCCTTGAAAGGGGTCCTGGATGCGGAGGATGGCAATGGATTGTGTTTTTAAAGATGGCCGCCGTGCTCTTTCCCGTTCCTGTGCGATCACGCTATTTCCGGTTCTGCATTTTAACGGTGACCGCTAATAGCGGTGACCGCTAATGTTGGTGACCGCTAATAGCGGTGACCGCAATTTGCATGCAGCGTGAAGGCGGACGTGCTATTAGCTCTTTAGTCGAAGCCGGTAAAGGACTTTTTGGGGACTTTTACGACATGGCGGTAGGGCCATTACCGGCATGGCGCTATGCTCATGTCCGCGTACTCGTAATAGTACGCAATTAGCGGCCTCTTGCGAGGGCGGAGACGCAAATAACGCCATGCCGGTAAATGGCTTCATTTACCGCACAACGTGTAATGAGGCCCTATATCTGCTAACTCCATGAACCTTAAACACTGATTATGACATTTTTGAAGAAATCTGTTAGAACCATTCCCCAACATCTCACAAATATAGGACGCAAGACAGCATTTCTCAGAATGTAGTTTTTTAAAAAAAATATAAAAGACGTTTTTTTTCATATGATGTGCCCACCAAGATACCAGACCCATCTCTAACCTGATGAAACTAAAATATACTGACTTTGGGACACCCAAAACCTCCTTAAGAATCCTACCTGCCAAACAATCAAAATACTCTCTGGTTGGAAGCAGCATTAATTCTGATCCATACAAACACATGGGTGTCATCTTCATAGAGTACAATTCTAGCAAAGGCGACAAAGAAAATGCACACAACCTTTGATCACTTTCATTAAAGATAGACTTGACCTAACCTTCTCTTCCACTTTCATCTTATATTTAGGTAGAGCGCCATTTACCGAAAACACAAAACCTAAATGGGTCAAGGAACCCAAGTCCTGCACTACTTCTTTGTTAATAAACCACTTGTGCCTCTTCAATTTGCTCTTTGCACTGACGATCATCACAAACGATTTCGTTAAATTCGTCTCTAGATGATTATTTCCGCGGCAAGCAGTTGCTCCATGCAGACAATGTTGCAAATCAGCAAGTGCATAGTCTTCAAAATTAGGTCATCCGCATATCCAATGCAGCACACGTGCAAACTCCCACATTTCGGGGGATATTCCTCCACACCTTTTGCATTCAGTCCATAAATCTGCCAAATACAAGTTGAATAAAGATGGTGCGATTACGCAACCTTGTCGGACTCCACGACCTACCAGTACGGGGCTAGACAATGTTCCTGAGGTGTTTATCCTAATCCTGGCCACATTGTTTGTATATAGCAGCCGAATCATGCGTAGTAGTCCCGCATCTATCCCCCATCCGGTTAGTTTATGCCACAAACTTGTTAGATCTACATTATAAAAAGCAGAGGAAAGGTACAGGACTGGCACATAGCATACCCTGCCCGAATATTTGGGGAAATAATTTTAGGTCTCGGGAAAAAAAAGTTTGCCTACCTGGTGACTTTTTCAACGCAACATTATTACATGGAACCCTGTATACAGGTGACTTTGTCACATAGTCTAAGCTTCTACAACACAACTGCAATTGGGTGTCTTTACTGAGGTGTGATACTTTTTGTTCTGAGCGGGCACATTCATATTACCAACCTGTGTATTAAGTGTGTTTTATTAACTTTCATTTATGAAGTTAAAGCCATTATTATGAATTTGGAAGAGTCACTTATGTGAACCAGAATGAACACAGACTGCAACTATAATTCTCACACCATGCATGGGTATTTAATAAAACCTTAGCCGCACCTGTTTTATGCCAATATCTTTTTTTGAAACACACCATTGCGGGAATTCATTTTTGTGGTAATGGGACTGGTATCGTCGCACATATGATTGATAATAAAATATGTATCGCCATGCTTCGCTCGTATCGTACATAATGAACACATCTGAATATTCAGATATAGATGATAGTGTTTCTACAGCAAGCATGGTGACATTTTAATAGAGAACCTAATATTCATAAAGTCATATGCATGGGCCTGCTATAGGTCAGAGTTCACAGAAACGCATTAATGCAAGTGTGAGACAGTGTCAGGTGATGGGGAACATGCGACTGAAGACCCGAGGGGAGGGAAATCAGCCTAGTGGATGCCTACAAGATGCATGAAACTATGTTTTCCTCATAGACCGGATGTAGAAAGGCCAAATGATGTGCTGTCGCGTGCACCCTGGTTTTATAGCGTCACCATGAACAAATCAGCCATGTTGCACATTTGGTTACACGATACAGAATAACACAATCTTTCAAGGCCTTAGTGACGGGGCTGAAAAATCTATTGTGGGTTGAAGCTCGTCTTGCAGTAAGTGAAATCTATGCTGTTCTGGGTGAACTCGGCCAGGAGAACTAAAAAAATAAAAAAAACAGTTTCCGCAAATTCGGAATTAAGGAAATAGGGGTGGCTGCCTGCGTATACTTGAAAGAGGTCAAACAATTCCAACACTGGCCAAGAACAGTGCCGGGGGAAGAGGGGTCACGTGGGAACGTCTGCCATGAGACGCTCGGACGACTCCAACGGAATTATTGCATGCGTAATTCCACCTGGATAGTTAACGCCACCTTTGATGGATTTATTATCTCCTCGTCAAAGCAGGGAGCTTGGGTTCCAAAAAACATAATTCAGTGGAGCAGTAATATTAAAAAAAAACACTGGTTTTACCAATATGCCCTAAATTGCAACGAGACCCAAATGTTGCCGTCGATAGTAGGTGTTTAGACTATAGTACAAACGGTTTCAGCTGCATGTTAAAGTATTCTGCAGCGTTCTTTGTATGTACCTGGATTTTTCTTCCTGTAGTGGCTGCTATGGTTTCTTGGATGTTTGGTTCCAGGTCTCTTTTTGGTCTCCCTGCCCTTGGGATTGCTGAACTCCTTATGCGCTGGTCTGTCCTCTAGGCGACACGGGCGCAGTTTGTGGGGTAAGGATGGCTGCTATCTATCAGCCATTGGTACATGCAAGTGATTGGGTATCTGCCAAGCACTGTAATTCAGTGTTGAGCCTGTAGCAATAGTTAGAATTACGATAGCTGCCTTTTTAGTTTGAGATATTAGGTGAAGTGCCACCTATTAGCCAAAACTATTGCATTACAGTACAGCTAGGGAGAAATGGCGTAGGAGGAGGCACACCCAGCCAGTGTTGTTTGGTTATTTACCCACACATTGACTGCCCATGGTCATGCTAATCCCTACGGCCATTCCCACCCACTTCCGTACCCTGCCCTCTCAAAATACATCCCGCTGGTACCTCTTTCAGCTACCTTTATCAGCTTTACCATCAAACCTTGCACTCTAAGTGCCTTATGTGCCTCCCAGTGCCTACCTAAGTGCCTCCCAGTGCCTTCCTAACACCCGAAGTGCCTCCCAGTGTTGTTTCAAAGCAGTCTTCTGAGAGATAACTGGAGCTGTAAACACACTACTGGTGTAATACAAATGTCTTTACCAGGTCTGCCTCCAGCCCCTCAATTTATTAGCACTATGCGTGTCCTTCACTGAAGTCCTGTTGAAGACAAGCATTGACAAAGCCAACAGTTTTGGCCTATGTTAGTCATTTGACAGGCTATTATATGCCTGGCAAATATACTCACACTATTTTGTATCTGCAGCTGCTACCATCGATGGCCAGTTAATACCACGATGGCCACAAGGCCTCGGCCCTCGTAGCCACCCTTGAAGAGATGAACTTCAGTCAACTAATCCTCTCACCTACATACGAAAAAGGTAGAACACTTGACTGGATACTCCCTTGCAACACTCCCCTCCAAGTATCCTCCATTCTCCCGCTTCCTTGGTCAGATGATTCCTTGATCCTATTCTCCTTTACCTCTACCACCAAAAACACTCCTACTATCAGCGAACCCCTTCACATCACTGCCAGACCCACATGTAAGCTCACAGTTGAGCTTCTGACTTCCACCATCCTAGCCTCACTCAAATCAGCCCCAGACAATTCCACCCCACATTCTTACTAGCATCCTACAACTCTGCACTAGATGAACATGCCACCTTCAAAACCACCTCCCGAAAGAAAATGAACTCCCAAAACTGGTACACGGATGACTTAGCCCCTCTCTGGAAAAAGAAACGTGCTGTTGAACATCTCTGGAGGAAGAACCCTACCTCCACCAACAAAAAAGCCTTCCAGTGTTCAGCCGACACTTATAAAACAGCTATCATTGCTACCAAACCCAACATCTTCAACAACAGAATCTCTGATGCAAGCTCAAATACCAAAGAGCTCTTCAAAATTCTAACAGAGCTCGAAAATACCCAGCACCCACATCCGACAACTATTCAAAAAACAAAATATGGTGCACACTCCTCCAATCTTCCCTGGACACCAAAACACGGAAATCAAGGGACAAAGCTATTCTCAAAAAATCCCTACTTCCACCCTTGCCACCCACCCCCCTGGTCATCACCTCCCCATCTGCAACCCATCTTCCTCAGTTCCAATTGTCTGCCGTCTCCACCCTGAAGTCCTCACAATCATCCAGCACCTGAAAGCATCCAATTGCGCTGGCGACACATGCCCAGCTCATGTTGTCAAAATGTTTGCAGAACCCTTGGCTCCTACAATAGCCAACTTCATTAATGCATCATTTAATTTCAACTCAATTCCTACAGCCATGAAAGAAGCATGGGTCACGCCCCTCCTGAAGAAACCCACCTTAGATCCCACCATCTCCACTAACTACCGCCCTATCACTAAATAAATAAACAAACAAACAAACAAACAAACAAACAAACCAAAGAGCTCTTCAAAATTCTAACAGAGCTCGAAAATACCCAGCACCCACATCCGACAACTATTCAAAAAACAAAATATGGTGCACACTCCTCCAATCTTCCCTGGACACCAAAACACGGAAATCAAGGGACAAAGCTATTCTCAAAAAATCCCTACTTCCACCCTTGCCACCCACCCCCCTGGTCATCACCTCCCCATCTGCAACCCATCCTCCTCAGTTCCAATTGTCTGCCGTCTCCACCCTGAAGTCCTCACAATCATCCAGCACCTGAAAGCATCCAAAGCAGACCCCATTAAAATAACCTGTGGGGTGCCCCAAGGCTCCTGCGTCTCTCCCACCCTCTACAACATCTTTACCAAGCCCCTATTTGACAAGTTGGACAGACTGGGTGTCTCATATACCAATTATGCAGATGACACCCAGATCCTCATACCCCTTTCAGGCAACTACGCTTCAGATACGGCCTTGGTAAACAAAATATATCTCATCATTCAGGCATGGATGGCCACACACGGTCTATGTCTAAATGATGAGAAAACCGAAATCCTGCTCCTCGGATCCAATACCAATCTCAAAAAACTCAGTTCCAACTATAAGGCCTTCAACATTGATGGCAACACCATCACAGTGGCCAAAACAGTGAAAACACTAGGCTTTCACCTTGATGCAACCATGTCACTAAAAAAACAAGTTAACTCACTAGCATCCTCCACCGCCTACACATGCAAGCTAATTAGGGCAAGTAGAGCCTTCCTCACCCAAGCTAGCTGCATCATCATAGCCAACGCCCTAATACTATCCAGACTGGACTATTGCAACGCCATGTACCTAGGAGCCAACAAATGCATAACCAACAAACTACAGACACTACAAAACAACGCTCTCAGAACAGCCCTCAACCTACCCTCCAAGGAACACATCTCCAACAAAAGGAGAGAACACAAATGGCTTAAAATCCACGACCGCATCTCCCTCAAAACGGCATCACTCACCTACAAATGTTTAAACAACGCAGCCCCCCCCTATCTCGCATCCAGAATAAAGAAAAAAACGTCCACCCGCCCCACCAGATCGATTAATTCCTACTGCCTGCAGGTACCCAATTTCAGACAAAAGAAAACCGGCGGCAGCAGCTTCCCTGTCTTGGCAGCCCAACACTGGAACGCCCTCCCACTCTACATTAGGACAGACCAATCCTACTATAGCTTCAGGCGAAACACCCTCACTTGGCTGCGGGCCAATGATCCTCACGACTAACCCTGCCATCTAATCTGATCATGCCAGTGCTATAACCTGACTACCATGCACAGCCTTAAATATGTAAATATGTAAATGCAACCGAACTGCCCCTATGCACAGCACTAATTATGTAAATTTGTAAGCTTTCGCTCAATTATATGTATATATGCACATCCCACACAATGTAACTGTAAATGTAATGCTCTTTTTCTCATGCCTATCTTATTCTGTAACCAAGTTTTTATGTAATCCTATCTTCCTGACCTCTGTTGCGCCTTGTTACCTCTGGGTTTTGCGCGCTATACTAAATAAATAAACAAACAAACAAACAAACAAACAAACCAAAGAGCTCTTCAAAATTCTAACAGAGCTCGAAAATACCCAGCACCCACATCCGACAACTATTCAAAAAACAAAATATGGTGCACACTCCTCCAATCTTCCCTGGACACCAAAACACGGAAATCAAGGGACAAAGCTATTCTCAAAAAATCCCTACTTCCACCCTTGCCACCCACCCCCCTGGTCATCACCTCCCCATCTGCAACCCATCCTCCTCAGTTCCAATTGTCTGCCGTCTCCACCCTGAAGTCCTCACAATCATCCAGCACCTGAAAGCATCCAATTGCGCTGGCGACACATGCCCAGCTCATGTTGTCAAAATGTTTGCAGAACCCTTGGCTCCTACAATAGCCAACTTCATTTATGCATCATTTAATTTCAACTCAATTCCTACAGCCATGAAAGAAGCATGGGTCACGCCCCTCCTGAAGAAACCCACCTTAGATCCCACCATCTCCACTAACTACCGCCCTATCACCACAGTACCGTATCTCTTCAAAATCCTGGACAGCACTGCCTACACACAACTTCAATTACACCTTGAAAATCACAATTTGCTGGGTACCCGCCAATCAGGCTTTAGATCCAAAACACAGTATGGAATCTGCCCTCCTTGACCTTAAGATCCAGCATGACCACGTTAGGGATAATAGCAAGCTTGCAATACTCCTCCTACTAGACCTCTCTGCAGCCTTTGACCAGGTAGATTATGAAATCCTCTGCAAACACCTCACCACACTTTTCCACCTCGCCCCAGAAGTCACCTTATGGATCTAATCCTACCTATCTGCCCAATCCACAAGGGTCGTCACAGGGCCTGAATAAGCTGACCCCATACCTGTTTCCTACAGTGTCCCACAAGGATCCTACCCTCTATAACATGTTTACCAAACCCCGCTTGAACCACCTAGACAGCCCCAACATACCCTTCACCAATTTTGCCGATGATACGCAAGTCCTCCTCAAAATCACTGGAAACCAGGAACTAGACTCCACTAACATTAACCACATCTTCAGCATCATACAGACCTGTATGGCCACTCATCTTTGCCTGAATGACAAAAAACGGAGCTCCATATCATGGGATCCCTACACCTCCTCAAACACCTCAGTCCTGCCTTCTCTTCCTTCTGCCTCGATGGCAACATCATCCTGGTCTCTGCCCTTGTCAAAACACTAGGCGTTTACCTGGACGGTGAACTCAACATGCAAAAACATGTCAAAGCAATCGCTTCCTCTGCAGCTTATTCCACCAAACTCATAAACCTCGCCAGAAGATTCCTTACTCCTAACAGCTGCCTCACCCTAGCTAGAGCAAAATGGACTATTGCAATTCCATCCTAGCAGGGCCTCAACCAAAAACATCAACAAACTCCAATTGCTTCAAAATAACGCCCTCACAGCTGTTTGGGGCATGAAACGCTCTGATCACATCTCACAAATCAGACGGGAGGCTCATTGGCTCCCATAAAATCTTGTATATATAAAACAAACCCACTTACACACTCTTCCGAAAGAAAGTAAAAACCTCACTGTTTAACAAATATGTGTAACTCTTAGAGCCCACTGTCCACGTTTAAACATGACTAACTATGATAAAATGTAACCCTATTGTTTCTAGCCATCCTGTAACGCACAATGTACTGCCTTCTTAGCGCTTAGTGATACCTCCGGGTTTGGGCACTACCAAAAAATACAATAAATAAATAAAAAGATGGCAGTGCCTGGCAAATGCCCTTCCCATGCCTCCACAAATGCCCAAACTGCTGGCATTGCCAATGCTTGTTAAATGGATTAAGTTATTGCTTGCTTTCACTGCTTTTTCTAGCATGTTAATAGTGTGCTTCTGCTGCTGGCCACAGCTTGTATTTGTAAAGAGGAAAGAATTCATTCTGTTGGCTTGCTCTGCCAGGTGTGGATTCCAAACTTTGAGATCTTTTCTTGATATTGATATTGATATTTTATTTCTATCGCGCTCGTACACAAGTGTTTCAGAGTGCGACAAGGCAAGGGAGGGGAAAGAGGGAGAACAAAACAACGATCTTACTAGGCCCAGTGACATTGAGAATGCGCAAGTGCATGGGAGTGCATGATAACGACTTAGGTGACCGGAACCAGCCACACACCTCATTGACTGCTTAACATTTGCCTAATGGATGGATGTCTTAAAAACTGTTCTATATGTATCCAATAAGGTCTTAAAGACACAACATAGAACATAGCATCATGCAGTGTCAAGTAAATTAATTAAAAAAAAAACAACAGAAGATCTGGTGACTACTTGCTTCTGAGGTAAAGGGATAGTTTTGTAAACATAGTGGGCCTCATTACGAGGTTGGAGGTAGCCATGGAGCTATGAGCTTCATGCCTGCCTCCAAAACCCTTCCGACTCCGCCCTGGTGAATGGAGCAATTACCGGTCCATTCCGTGCTCGGAGGGACCGGTAATTCCCCATTCACGAGGGCCATTCCCCATTCCCATTTGAGCCCCTATAGGGCTCAATGGGAATGGGGAAGGCGCTAATAACGGTACTGCAAATTGCGGTACCGTTATTAGCTCTAGAGTCCCTTTGCGGGTCCCGTCCTTAACGCCTGCTAAAACCAGGCGTTAAGGAAGGACCCGCAAAGGGAACTCGTAGTAGGGAGGTAAGGGATTACCGACACCGGAGCCCTTACCGGTGCCGGTAATCCCTTACCTCCCACCTCGTAATGAGGCCCAGTGTGTCTATTTTAAAATGACCATTGCCCATCTACCCCCAATGTACATATTTATATATCAGGCGTGTCAGTGCCAGCGCGTCTAAGCCGGTGTGTACTGGTTCGCATCCGGGTGTGCCGGTCAACTATGAGTGAGCACTTAGTAAGTTCACGGTTTCGCGCCTTGTTATTTAATACATATTTGACTGTTCCTTATGTCACACTCAAATATAGACTCCGTTCGTAGAGGTAGCAGTTCTGCAGTGATTTTGGATGGATATCTTGCCATGGCCCTAGAACCTTTGTGTGTTGACTCCACATGTGCGAATAGCTCTCCGCTTTTGTTTAAAAAAAAAAAGGATGATGCAGATTTAATTATGGTCGTTACTTCTCGGTCGACTTTGCAAAGCCAGATTGCTAATGACTCTGATGCATCTCTATACTATTTGCCAATGCGGTAGAGGACTCCAGTTGGGCCATTACTAATGTCTCCTTGCAATTCTGTAAACGCAGATAACCCTATTACATTGCAGTGTGCTGTTTCAAAAATTGTTTTTAATAGTGATCCTAGCTGTGTCTCTGGTCTTTCCATCTCTTCTAGGCTCACTAGTGAAGGACATTTTTTTACCATCTCGTGTGTTCCACGGGATGATTTGGAAATGTCCAACAGGGAAGATATATTGGACATGTTAAATCTAAATTTGGTACCATTACAAAATCAGTCACCAAATATTATGTCTGTAGGGGAGTCATCTGTTTGAATAATACAACTACTGACGCCTCCTCTTGCAATTTGATGACCTCTTTTTCAGATACTGATTGAGCTAGAGACCTGTGTACAGCAAATATTAGTCCATGCACACCAGTCGATACTCAAGATGGACTTTCTGGCTTTCGGAGCCCAGTTAGGACCCTCAGCTGCTTGTTGCTAATCACCCGCTCCTTAATTAAATATGCCACTGAGATTTCTGACTAGTTACTAACCAAGCATATTTTTTTATATTTGCCATAACAGAAACTTGGCTATGTGATTCTGCCGGCCCTGCGCTCTCCCTGGCAGTTCCTCCAGGTTATAAGATTCTTAGCGCAGATCGCCAATCAGGCGTTGTGGAGGAGTTGCAATTATTTATGAGGCCTCCTTGATGATACATAAAGTGGATATCGCAAGCCCTTTGGGCTGTGATAGTCTGTATGTCAAGGTGTCATCTGATCATAATACCACAATTAACTTCATCCTCATTTATCATCCGCCATCCACAATGCCAGACTTTCCTCTTCAATTCTGTGATATGCTGACTCCTCTGCTCAAGCCATTGTCAAAAGGTGCTATACTGGGACACTTCAATCTTGGACCTCTTGATAGTTCTGACTCTATCGCAGCTACTATTGAGTCCATTTTGACTGATTTGGGTTTTGTTCACCATGCCACTGCTACAACCACTGCTGCAACTCATATTAAAGGCAGAATGCTTGACTGGGTTACAAGCTGTAATAGCATCATTAACAACTTACAGGGTAATTCATAGAATTCAGCGCACAAGTGGCACACGCGGCTGGCGCACAGTGTGCGCGTGCGTCTTTCTGCGCCAGCCGCGTGCCCTAAAATCCATTTCCGCGCACAGCGTATTCATGGATTTTAGCCTCCAAAATCAGCCGTGGCGCAGAGTGGCGCAGCGACCCTGCAGCAGCGCCAGTTACGCCCCAACACCTCCCCGTGCGCCATGCACAGCGCACAAATCCCGTACATGGCGCACAGGCCCCGAACCACGAAAACGCCAGTAAAACTCCCCGCGCACCCCTCCGAATACATGCACACCCCGGTGTGGGGAGTTTCCCA
This sequence comes from Ambystoma mexicanum, assembly GCF_040938575.1. Classification (NCBI taxonomy): domain Eukaryota; kingdom Metazoa; phylum Chordata; class Amphibia; order Caudata; family Ambystomatidae; genus Ambystoma; species Ambystoma mexicanum. The sequence continues at coordinate 657,714,118 of NC_090924.1, forward strand.
CGCAATTGGACCTGTGCGAGCGGGGTACGTTTGTTACTGGGGTGAGCGGGTACTTTCCCACGCGATTGGCCCTGTGCGAGCGGGGTATGTGTATTACTGGGGTGCACGGGTACTTTCACACGCGATCGGCCCTGTGCGAGCGGGGTACGTGTATTACTGGGGTGCGCGGGAACTTTGACACGTGATTGGCCCTGTGCGAGCAGGGTATGTGTGTTACTGGGGTGCGCGGGAACTTTCACACGCGATTGGCCCTGTGCGAGCGGGGTACCTGTGTTATTGGGATGCGCGGGTACTTTCACACACGATTGGCCCGGGGCGAGTGGGGTACGTGTGTTACTAGGGTGCGCGGGAACTTTCACATGTGATTGTCCCTGTGCGAGCGGGGTACGTGTATTACTGGGGTGCGCAGGAACTTTCACACGCGATTGGCCCTGTGTGAGCGGGGTACGTGTATTACTGGGGTGCGCGGGAATTTTCACACGCGATTGGCCCTGTGTGAGCAGGGTACGTGTGTTACTGGGGTGTGCGGGAACTTTCACACGCGATTGGCCCTGTGTGAGCGGGGTAGGTGTATTACTGGGGTGCGCAGGAACTTTCACACGCGATTGTCCTTGTGCGAGCAGGGTACGTGTGTTACTGGGGTGCGCGGGAACTTTCATACGCAATTGGCCCTGTGCGTGTGGGGTACTTGTATTACTGCGGTGCGCGGGAACTTCCACATGCGGTTGGCCCTGTGTGAGCAGGGTACGTGTGTTACTGGGGTGCGTGGGAACTTTCACACGCGATTGGCCCTGTGCGAGCGGGGTACGTGTGTTACTAGGGTGCGCGGGTACTTTCACACGCGATTGGCTCTGTGCAAGCGGGGTACGTGTGTTACTGGGGTGCGCAGGAACTTTCACATGCGATTGTCCCTGTGCGAGCGGGGTACGTGTGTTACTGTGGTGCGCGGGAACTTTCACACGTGATTGGCCCTGTGCGAGCGGGGTACATGTGTTACTGGGGTGCGCAGGAACTTTCACATGCGATTGGCCTTGTGTGAGCGGGGTACGTGTATTACCTGGGTGCTGCGGTGCGCGGGTAGTTTCACACGCAATTGGCCCTGTCTGAGCGGGGTACGTGTATTACTGGGGTGCACGGGTACTTTCACACGCGATTGGCCCTGTGCGAGTGGGGTACGTGTGTTACTGGGGTGCGCGGGAACTTTCACACGCGATTGTCCCTGTGCGAGCGGGGTACATGTGTTACTGGGGTGCGCGGGAACTTTCACACGCGATTGGCCCTGTGCGAGCAGGCTACGTGTATTACTGGGGTGCGTGGGAATTTTCACACGCGATTGGCCCTGTGCAAGCGGGGTACGTGTGTTACTGGGGTGTGCAGGTACTTCCACACGCGATTGGCCCTGTGCGAGTGGGGTACGTGTATTACTGGGGTGCGCGGGAACTATTACACGTGATTGTCCCTGTGCGAGCGGGGTACGTGTGTTACTGGGGTGCGTGGGAACTTTCATACATGATTGGCCCTGTGTGTGCGGGGTACGTGTGTTACTGGGGTGTGCGGGAACTTTCACACGCGATTGGCCCCGTGCGAGCAGGGTACGTGTGTTACTGGGGTGCGCAGGAACTTTCACACGCGATTGGCCCTGTGCGAGCGGGGTACATGTGTTACTGGGGTGCGCGGGAACTTTCACACGCGATTGGCCCTCTGCGAGCGGGGTACGTGTGTTACTGGGGTGCGTGGGAACTTTCACACGTGATTGTCCCTGTGCGAGCGGGGTATGTGTTTTACTGGGGTGCGCGGGAACTTTCACACGCGATTGGCCGTGTGCGAGCGGGGTACGTGAGTTACTGGGGTGCGCGGGAACTTTCACACGCGATTGGCCCTGTGCGAGCAGGGTACGTGTGTTACTGGGGTGCTGGGGTGCGCAGGTCCTTTCACACACAATTGGCCCTGTCTGAGCGGGGTACGTGTGTTACTGGGGTGCGCGGGAACTTTCACACGCGATTGGCCCTATGCGAGCGGGGTACGTGTATTTTACTGGGGTGCGCTGGAACTTTCACACGCGATTGTCCCTGTGCGAGCGGGGTACATGTGTTACTGGGGTGCACGGAACTTTCACACGCAAATTTGCTGTCAGAGCGTGTTAGTTGTGTATCCAGTGTGGTGCGCGGGGAGTCCTACGCGTGAATTGGCAGTGTGGGTCCACGGCCCCTGCAGGCAGCCCACACCACAGGGGACTACCCTGCACCCCTGAACATGTCCCGCAGGCAGCGCGTCCGCCATGGCCATGCCCCCCAGCCAGGCCACGTGTCATGTTGTACTAGTGATCACCAACTCATGTCCCCCAGCACCCCCAACCCCCAGCAGTGAGGGGCACCTGCCAGCAGGCCCCCACTCATTTCCCCCCCAACATGTCAACATGACTCACAATCATGGCCCTCATGGCCACCAAAATCCCACGGAACGCCACCCCTGCCCAAATAACCAACCAAGCATACATACACCCCACATTGAAATGCCCATTACATGAAACAACCCAAATGGCATGTATGTACATCAACACATGTCCGTCACACACACACAATGGGTGCCAGTGAATGTGAAAACCCACATCGTGACATGCATGAAACCAATAAGAGAATACCACACATTGAAGTACAGGAACAAATGTATTGAACAAAAAATGTGGTGAAAGAAAATCAAATACCAAACAATGGACATAAGGAAAACAAAGCAGAATGTCACATAATCATAAAAAAAGGAAATCATAATCCAAAATATATGAAATCAAAAATGTCTCCAAAGACTCCTTCCAACAAAGCAAATCCAAACAGAAATGAAAAAGTAAAATCCATTGCTCCATGGAAAAATCAAAAAAGAAAATGCCGACAAATCCACACTCCAACTATTTACAAGGATGAAATCCTGGGTCCATGAGCCTAACTGTCCAAATGAAACCTACAAAAATACACTAACTAATGAAGAACTATATAAAAAAATGTGGGGTATTGTCCAAGTGCCCCAAAAAAAAAATGAAAACCAAAATGAAACCTAACACTAACTAACTAACTAACTATTTACAATGGCAGCGGGCTAGTCCGACGGCTCACTTTTGGATGTCCCGGGCCAGGGCATCATCGAACTCTCGCTCAATGTCCTGGAGGTGGTCCTCTTCCATGGCCCCGAGGGTTCGCAGGGACGATGACATGTTGGCCTCCAAAACCCTGCGAATTGCCTCGAGGCATTCAGTCCGCTTCGATGTTGAAGGTCCCGAGCCATCATTGCTCCCACAATGTTGCTGCTGCTGCTTTGCCTGTGCCTGCACCCTGGCTCTTGCTGCCTGCACAACCTCCTCCGGCTGGGGTGCAGTTGTCGTGGTGGCCACCCCTGCTGGACGTCCGACTCCCGACTGTGGCAGGGATGTGTCCTCCACCAGCCTGGCCACTGAGTCAGAGGCAGCTCCACATGGTACCCAGGTGATACATGGGTGGGAAGATGGCATGGAAGACGACTGGCGCGTAGGTTGTTCAGGTGAGGAGGGGGTCGCAAGAAGGTCCAGCACACAGAGGAATCGAGCACTGGTGACCCGTCCCAGTAGGTCAACGCGGTCAAAGAGGCATCCGAGATGACGAGCAGTGTCTTCATGAAAACACAGCAGGTCAACTCGCATGCCCCGTTGACGCAGCGCTATCCCAGCCAGGACAGGCTCAACACGGTCCCGGATAGCCATGTCCACAGGGAGAGGAAGGCCAGTTGTTGCGCGCCCATCCCCTCCCTGAAAACGGGTCTGGACGTAGGCAGCCCTGCTGGTGCCGGATGATGCAGTCACAGGATCAGGGACAGGATTACACACAGGCATCTCCGCGGCGGCCTGTGCTGCCTCCTGTCCCTGCCCCTGCACTGCACCACTGGCACCAGTGGAATCCCCACCTCCAAACCCCGTGTGTGTCCCTTCCACGGCCTCCTCCTCCTCCACACCCCCCACAAACTTGGATGACTCCATGCCATCTTCCTCCGTTGGACCCTGTGGAGTCTCAGCTGCCCCTTCTGCTGCCGAGGAGTCCATCTCCAACCTCTGCCTTTTGGACCTACTCTCGGCAGCTGTGGCCTGGGACGCGGCACCAGACTCCTCACTCCCCGAAGAGATGACAATCTGGGAGGGGAGCCGGGCCTTGCGTCTCCGGCTGGTGGTGCTATCCCTGCTGCTTTCCTCCACAGCACCCTCTCCGCCCTCTTCATCAGTTGACGCTGCAGACAGGGAGAGATAGAACACAGGCATCAGGGCACTGTACAATGGTCTGATACACACATGACAGTTGTAAATGAGTGGCAGTGTCAAACATCAGGCATGGCATCACACTCCCTGGCACACATGTAATTTCTACTCACACACATGAACTATTCCACAGCAATATTGCACCAGGCAGAACCATCCATACACATACAACAGCATCAGCATCCGAAGGTGAGCCTGACGTAGTACACAACACATGCACACACACCAACACACTTAAATGCATGTCCACCACTGTCAGAGTGATGAGATCGCCATCCATGTCACATCTGGCATTCAGCCTTCTACATGTCAGTGCCACATGCATCCATGTTGCATCACAGTTGCACACTTGTCAAATACACACACATGCACATGTACACAGTGCAGATACATGCAGCTAGAACAAACATCCATGTGTGACACCACAACCATGCCAACGTACATACACAGTAATTCAAACATGTGTGCTCCCACATCTGCATTTGGCCTGCATGCTTACCCACACATACACCATCCATGTGTCTCACACATGACAGGACTGGCATGTGTCAGCCTCACGCCCCTGTACATACACATCCATACATGTCCCTACAAAAACACATGTGCAACCTGCACACTACTGGCACACCACGACACGCACAGCATCCAATCAGTATGCATGTACACTTACCGCTCGACTCCAGACGGGTCTGCCTCTCAAGGACCTGGACGTGGAGTGCTGGGCATATACGTTCCAGGACCCTCATTTGGTGGTCGGACAGGTGGCCCCGGCACCCCATGGCATTCGCTGCCTTCAAGAGGCGCCGGGCCTTGTCGAGGGTCCTGGACCTGAAGTCCTCCCAGCGCTTCTTGACATGTTTGAAGTTGCGGACTGCCACCCCCTCCTCGTGGCAGTCATGATGTCCATTCAGATCCTGGTCCGTCCTTCATAGTCGGTGCGAGAACTTCCAAAGAGGGCATCATACTGCCCCACTATTTGCTCCACCAGGACACCAACTTCCCTGCCACTGAAGCTGGTGGCCCTCTGCCTCTGTGGCTGGGGGTTGCCAGTGGTGCCAGATGGTGGTGTGCCCGACATGGCAACCCCAGAGGCAGGTGTGAGTGGGCATCTGGGTCCTGGGGCTGGGCTGTGGAGCAATGGTATCCCAGTCGGGAGTCTTCAGTTCCAGCAGGGGTGGTCACAACAACTGTACCCCTGCAGATGGATGATGTGCAGGCAGCAAATAGCAGGGCACGTGGGCAGAAGGCAGGCAGGCAGCAGCAGATGGCAGGTGGGAGCATGCTCGGGGTTCTGGGGGGCAGTAATTCGTCCTTCTGAGCAAGAGCATTGTCTTCCTTGTGTTGTTGCGTGGCCAGCTTGATACGGAGTGATTTGGCACGTGAAAATCTTGCACGTCTGCATGTAATTCGAGGAAAGGCCCTTTGCGCATAAGCGCTTCTGTGACGTGACTCGCGCAAGTGTTTCCCTTGTGACGTGGGCATAGTGGTTCAGTGCATGTGAAAAACTCCACGTCTGCGTGTGAATGCGTGTAATCCGAGGAAAGGCCCTACGCGTGAAAGTGACGTGACGCGCACAGGCATTTCCAACAACACGGGTGCATGTTCATCGTACACATCCAAAAACTGCACGTCCGAGTGTCAGCTCGTGTAATTGGAGGAAAGGGCCTTAGCGCGTACACGCGTAAGTGACGCTGTACGTGTGGGCCACTTTAAAAGGTACGTGTAGGACCCCATTTCCTTGTACATGCTTTTCGTGGAGAGCGAGTGGGTGAATTCTGTACTTCTTGTCAGTTAACACGCGATTACTTCACAGCGTTTCAAGTTCGTACTCCCTGTTACCTCTGACAGCGTTCATTTTTTTTTTGGCCTGTTTCCTCAAGCAGCGTTCACTTCTTCTTTTGACCTGTCTCCTCAGACAGCGTACAAATCTTCTTTTAGCGGGGGTGTTGCCAACACGCACACGTGCGTTTTTTTCATGTTCTTTTTCCAGGCAGACGGTGAGTCATGCACGCATTTACCAACTGTGTTTGCCCCGTGTGTCGCGTACCCCTTCAGAGGTCATTGTAGGCTACGTGTAACACGTGTACACATATTTTTGTGTTTTTGGGTGCCACAGCGTAGTGCGGGTTCATTTTTCTACGCACGTGGTCTACGAGGGATTGCGTGCACGTTTCTTTTTGTTTTTGGGGTGCCTGTGTGTTGCGTGACCCGTCATCTTCCCCCAGGGGTCACAGACAGCCTTGCTAGAGCACTAGGGTACGAATTCCATCTAGTACCCTACCCCTTTCACCCCCAATCGCCCAGGACAATTGTTTACTGCAACTCCCATACGCACAACAACATCAGTGCCATGGTTGGGAGGCGACCAAGCGGTAAGGAAGGCAAAGGTGGCCGACCTCCAAAAGGTGGGCGTGGTGAGTGCGGTAGGGGACGTGGCCAGGATTTGCAGGGTGCCCCTAGAACCCCATGTGCGGAGGACCAATCAGGGACACCCATGCTCCCCCGCCCATGGTTGAGGGAAACGTGGCTGACACCATCCCAGCTCAGCCCTTGTTGGACCATCGCTTGATACAGCAGCGCACAGCAGCGCTGCAGAATTGGGATTTGGTCTCCTGAGACGGTTGCCGACTCCTAAGAAATCACATGAGATACCACAACATTATAACTAAGAAGACAATGCAGCCACTGGCCGGAGCCTGTGCATAACACACGAGGAGACCTACCTGAGGTTCTTCACAATTTGGGAGAGAGAGAGAAAAAAACAGCTTGCTAGCCAAAGCGACTCTTCTGAAGGAAAAAAGATACTTGAATTACCAATTGCAACATTTTGTGAAGCGAAAGAAATTAACTTGGAAATTGAATGAAATTTGTCAATTCACATCAATCAGAACTTTATTTTTAGAAATTGTGTTTGTTTGTAATGTATACGTCCTGATGAGGTGCACCAGATGGAACCTGTATAGACTGTTCTGGCAGCCCGAAACTCGAGTCGAAAACACCATAGAGCCTACTCTTCCCAGAGCTGGCTCTAACTTGGGTTCACACAGATAAAATATGGGGATCAATATGTGTCCATAAATAATTACTTTGGAACATCCACCCAGTGTTTTATATATTTTTATAAACAAAATATTGTCAAATAGGCGTATTTTGAATTATTAAAATGTTAAACCCAATGGATGGGATGTTCTGAGTCACAGAACAAAACTACCAGGATTGCGTTTTTTGAACAAGTATGAGTGGTTGTTTGTATGTATGGGGATGAAAGAGTATGTAAGGAATGATATGTGAGACGTGAGCTTCTTTTCGGTTGATGTGATAAAATGCGTATTGTCTAGCAATTGGTTTGTTTATAGATGTGTTATTAATATATTTTTGATATGCTCTTTTTGTAAAAAAAGTCCACAATTAAAATATGATGAAATAAATTTTAAACAAATGAGTTCTGACACGCTGTCTTGTACCTTAAATATATACTCTTCAAATAGGGTTGTTGTTTTTGGAGGGGATTAGGCAACGTTCTCTACATATGAACTTATAGGAATCAATAATAGGAGGATGTGCAGTTTATTTACGGGTAACTGCAACCTTTTTTGTTCGGACCAGCCCATTGTGGCACCTGACCCGGCACAGGATGACTCCCAGGCTGACTTTCAGGTCAGCAAGTCTAAGCCACGTGTGCCGGTGCAAGTTGGAGTCACCAGGCCATGTGGATCTGGGGCAGCGATGTCATCTGCTGCCCCAAGTAGGCAGGGTGGGGAGGCTGCAGGGGCAGCTGCAGCTCTATCCACCCCAGCTCTGAGTCTCCCAGCCGGGACAGTGTCGGTCCTGGTCCATCAAACTGACGTTTCCACTGCCAACATCACACTTTAGCCAATGCCTGCACCAAGACCTATGGTCATTGTGCCTTCGCACACTCCCAGTACCCAGTCCACCTGCGCTTCGGCCCCTACTGACCAGAGCGGCACAAGCCACTCAGGCTCTGCTTCACCTTTGAAAAAGAGGAAGAAGGGTGCTCTGGCACTACAGGCTGAGACCCCAGACATGGCTACACAGTCTGGCACGTCAAGGAAGCCTAGCTTTAATGACCCTGAACTTGATGCACTTGTGACCTATGTGTCGACACATAGCCGCGAAATGGTGGTGACTGCAGGGTACAAGACCACACCTGGTCAACGTAGGGCACACTGGCAGACCATCGCGGACCGCATAAGTGCCCTTGGATTTGTGAGGCGCACAGCTGATGATTGCTACAAGCGGTGGAATGACCTGAAACGCAGAGCAAAGAACAAGCTGGCCTCAAATCATGCCGCTACTCTGGTGACTGGCGGTGGGTCTCCAGCAGAGGACAACAAACTCACTGAACATGAGTCTGTTGCTGGGACCTTCTTCACAGAGGGACAGATCCAAGGCGTGGGAGACCTACTTGATTACAAGGCATTGTCCGGTGAGTGCCCATGCATGTGTGTGTAATCCATGTATATGTTGTTTGGGTGACAGGTTCTGATTGAGTGCCAGGTGAGGGTGTGTACTTCTGAGTGTTATGGGTCACCCATGTGCTTCCTCCAATACATTCATGTGCCTTTGATTTGGGTATGACAGTATCCCTTCTGCCCACAGTAGCCAATTAGCCCCACATTACTGCTGTTGCACTTGAACTATCATCTTGCAACAACATTATTCTGATTTTTTCTGTGTTCATTCAGGCTGATTGTTTAGATTATCCCATTTTTCATATGCTTTTTTCATCCCTAATGCCACATATGTGACATGCTTCTGTCATTGTTTACACCCCACATTGTGCCACTTTAGTTACCTGGTTATGTGAATGTTTAAACCATTCAGGGCGAGGGAGTATTGGCCTGCTGAAATTTATTTTTAGGGCCTGTTTGCATGTGGAACATGATAGTTGTTTCCTGTCATGTTGAAGTGAGCAACCATTGATGTGTACATCTGCCTACAATCACTGTCTAATTGTACACTGGATGTGTTGCAGTGTGCGGCACATGCATATTTTGCAACACTATTCTGCATTAATCGTCTCATCATGTCCATGTGACATGGATGTGTGACAGTACTCATTCACTGACATATCGCTGTAGTTGTCTAATTTACCATGGCTATGCTACATGACATCTGTGTGCTGGCATGTGTCATGTATGTGTATTGGACATGCCACTCACAGGCTGATGTGTGATGCCAGTGCTACACGACATGCTGCAAATGTGTTGCTTTTCCATCTTGGTGTCCTCATTGTCTGCCTTTTTGACTCCCCTTCAGAATCATTGACAGTGCATGCATGCCAGGGTTATGGTCATGTGGGGCATGTGTTAACCATGTATACGATCTCTGTCTTGTCAGGCCTATGTGCGTGATATGGGGCTCATGCCTGTTTCCATTTCTTGTGTTTCATGTTTTTGCAGGTGACGACGCACTTGATGCTGCTGAGGTTCAGGAGATGGTGCAGACCCAGGAGGATTCTCAGCCACGACCAGGCACCAGTGGGGGACGTGGTGGGTGAAAACACTTTGGTACTGCAGACCATACTGTCAAGGGGTGCCTCTGGGTGCAGCTCCCCAGACCTCTATTCAGGTGCTGAGTCGGATGATGAGACTTATGTGCTGTCGCAGGTCAGTGCTTCTGGCAGGGATTCTGTTCCGTCCAACCCACTTGGACCAGGGGTAGAACCCTCTATGGGGATGTCAGTGTTGGTAGGTCCGCCTTTGGCGGTTATGGATGCAGGGTCACACTCCACAGCATCTGATCCTGTTCCTGGGCCAGCAGATCAGAGGGGGAATGCAGTCCTGCAGCCTCAGGCAGTGCCAGCACAGCAAGGTGCAGATCACCTTGCCCCAAACAGGTGTGGTGCCCGCCGATGCGGTGGCCATGCGCCACCAGGCAATACTGTATGGGAAAACTCCATGTACGGTATGGCAACCCAAAAGGCAGCATCAGTAGAAATGATGGCTCAGGCAATGGAGAGGGTGGCCACTTCCATTATCCCCCCTGAAAGGCAGATGGAGCAACAACAGCAGGCAACAGACTCCATTTGCCAATCACACAGGGAAGACATGTTGGCGTCCAACAGGGACCGACGGGTGGCACTGGAGACTCTGCGCGAATCCATATCAATAGAGTCACAGGGCCACAGGGAAGCCCTGAGGGTGGAACTCCATAACCTGAGGCAGAGTCTGCTTGAACTTGAGGCTTCCAGAAATATTAGGGCAGAACAGCAGCTGGAGCAGCTCACATGTTCGCTCTCAGCTGAGCTGCAGGCAACACGTGAGGAGATCCGGGCATCCCACGAGGGCATGCGTGCAAAAGTGCAGGCAACCCGTGACGTGCTGCACGGGGATCTCCGCACTTTAATCCTCCAGAATCAGACCTTCCAGTCCTGCATGCTTGGTGCCGTGGAGGACCATACCAGGGCTTTGCGTGGGCTGCCTCCCATAGTGCCACCACCTCCTGATGCAGCAGCAGAGGGTGAAGAGAGCGACAGCAGTTCTCCCACAATGGCATAGCCGAGCAGGCCATGAGCCCATGGAGGTATTTTTTTTCCGCAACATCCACGCAGGTGGGTGTTGGTGTGCACCCTGTCCTCGAACCTCCTGGGTGGCCTCCCGCCCTGGCCCCCACATGGCCATTTTTTTAAAAAAAAATTTAATTTAATTTTTTTTACAGTGTGTTGCCTTGTGTGGCTCCCGTGGGCATCCACTGTATTCCGGCTGGGCACATGCAGGCTTGTCCTGAGTTTGGGTTAGATGCTTGGGTTCATGACACACACACCCCTCCTGCTTCCCATTTCCATGGGCTTGCAAAGGGTGTGACCAAGTGACAGTGACCTACACAGTGACATTGTGCTCCCATGAGCTGTGTGGGCAGTCTGTAGTCAATACTGTGTGTACATCCCTAGTGGGTATTGTTGTTGTATTGTACACTGCATGGTGTATTGATATGTGCTTGTGCATCCATGTAATCCTCCTAATTTGCAGGTTCCTTCCTCATGTCTTCACAAGGCCATCTCCTTTGCAGATGGAGTTCATGTTGTATGCAGTACACTGACACATTTGCGTGGCAGCAACACTCTACAGTTGGAAGGGGTCGGTGTGCTGGCTTATTCAGGTTGTAAGACTACCACTACTTTGACTTAGTACTGTCATATTTTTGCAATGTTTCATGGTGTGTTGCTGTATTGTGGTGGTGGTAAGTATTTGTTCATGTGTGCTGTTTGTTATTGATTACTGGGAGCATATTGTCTGTGGGCAGTTTCCATTTGGGACAGTGCACTTTGTGACACTTGTGTCAGGTCTTGTGCATTGCTTTGTTTGCTTTCACATTGCATGACATGCCATGGTGTGTTGGGTGGCGGAGCTGGGGAGGGGTTGGGTGACATGGCGCTATTTTCATGTTAAATTTTGCAAGGGGGTAGTCATTCATGCAGCATAAATGTGTGTTTTTTTTGTGACACAGCATTGGTTGTCTTTCGGCAGGTAGGGATGCACACAATGTAACAATTCCAGGTGACCAATCTCAGGCTGGTAGGTTGTGACAGTTGACTGTCCCTTATGTCATCATCATTGATTGTCAGCTGGTATGTGCCAATGGTGTGTGCACTCCACAGGGGTGTGCTTTTAGGTGAAGTAACTAGCCACCTGCTGCGTACGGGATGCCTCACCATGTGCCCTTTCCCCTCCCATGCGCAGCGGCCGTGCTTGTGGTTGGGGATGTGGGGGCACTACCATGTCCACGGGCAGGCCCCGGGCGTGTTGCATTGTTGTGCAGGACACATGCTGCCACTATGATCCTGCACACTACTGGGGGCGTGTATAGCAGCTGCCCACCAGAGCGGTCAAGGGTGCGAAAGCGTGACTTGAGCACTCCGAATGTGCGCTCCACTATGCCCTGGGTTGCAATATGGGCTGTGTTGTATCTTACCTCGGGTGGTGTGGTGGGGTTCCGAATTGGCGTCATCATGTGGGTGCTCAGTGGGTAGGCACTGTCCCCTGGGGAGATGATGATGGGTATCATTAGTGGGGTTGTGACATTACTCAGTATCTGACATGCATGCATGTGCAGGGGCATTTATACTCACCAAGCAGCCATGTATCGCCATGCCGCCCAGCTTCTAGGTCCTGGTTTAGGGTTGACATTCTGTAAATGAAACTGTCATGGGTGGACCCTGGATAGTTGGCATATACTGAGGTGATGATTCCCTTGGCATCACATACTACCTGCACGTTGATGGAATGCCAGTGCTTGCGGTTTCTGTAGATGTGCTCAGTTGCCCTGGGTGGACGCAGAGCCACATGGGTGCAGTCAATGGCACCAAGCACTTTGGGGAAGTGTGCCACCCCGTAAAAATCCTGGACGACAGCCTGCCTTTCTGCAGGTGTTCTGGGCATGTATATGTGCCTGCGGACTGATAGGCATGCAGTCATGATGGCCAACACCTGGTGCAGGCAGCGTGACTGCGTGGCCTGTGATACCCCCCCCACTATGGCAATAGTCTGCTGAAATGAACCAGTGGCCAAGAAGTGCAGTATGTTGAGCACCTTTTCCTAGTGGCTCAGTGCTTGGGAGCACAGGGTGGGTGATGTGAGGTCATCCTCCCACTCACTCACCAGGTCGAGTATTATGTGTGGTGGAAACCTGTACCTCCCATACACCTGGTCATCAGGCATCCCAAAAAGGCTGGTTCTGGGTGTAAAGATTCTGGGCCTAACTATCCTCCTCCTGCTCCTGCGGTATCCCACGACCACTTATGCGAGGAACGGTACATTCATCGTGGCGTCTGAGCTTGTTTGTTGTTTGCGCGCACTTTTATGCTGCGCGGGTCCACGTACGCCTGCTTCCTGCTGGTGTACGTGATTCCGGATTAGCGCGTCTTTTTTGGCGCACGCGTTAGCCCCGTTCCATTCCATGAATACGTGTTGCAGGGTTGCAGGCGCGTGTGGGCGTTCCGCGCATTTGCCTCCTGTACTTCCCCCGTGACGCCCACATTTTCACGTGATGTTCCCCATTCCGCGTGTTACGCCCCGTGTTATGCCTACTTTTGTTGTGTGTGGTTCGGTATGTGCGCTTTTGCTGTGCGCGTAGCGCACCTGTTTGAAGACGTGTGCGCCAGCGTGCGCCACAAAGGATTTTAGCGCACATCCATGGATTTACGCACGCACGGACTTCCATGAATCGCTGTGCGCGGGTTTCGCTGCAATTTTTTCGCACTTGCGCTGCGATTCGCACGCTTGCACAGGAATTTTTAGTGCACATTAATTCCATGAATCGGCCTCTTAGAGTGGTTTATAGTCATTCCATCGACAGCCAAAGCATCTAATGCCATACCAGCTAAAAAAAAGCATCTAAAAAAAGCATCTAAAAAAAAAAAGCATCTAATGCATTTTTTTTCATTTCTTTTTTAAATGGGGGTCCCCAACCCCTCTTTTTTTACCTTTAAACCCCATTTTTATTAAACTAAACCCTTTACCATCTAAAAAATGCATTATATGCTTTTTTTTAGATGCTTTTTTTTAGATGGTACGGCTGTCAATGCTCTGGTTACCGATGCAATGACCGGATAACACTTAGAGCTGATGCCTTGTCCTTTGTGAGACCATGCTTTGATTCATTTGAATCTTGTCTGCTTGTCACAGTACAAAAAACCTAAACCTGATAGGATTGTTATTACATCAAGAAATATTCACAGGCTTTCTGTTGCATCAATGGCACCCCAATTAGAAGCAACATTAAATAATTTGGCCAACTATCCTTCAGCTGGTGAACTCGCTGAGGCATACCAAAATATGCTGTCTAATGCAGTTAACATAGTGGCCCCAGAAAAAACTCGGCTAGTCAGGAAAATGAATACTAAGGTATGGTACTTGTAAAGACTGGAGGGGGGTGTCTGTACTTCCCCTCTCTATATGGTAGAGGAGAGGCACAGAGGACCCCAGCCAAGATTCTCTATTATTGGTAACGTAGTCGAGCAATCAAGGCCTAGCTTCTCAGGAGGTGATGCAGGCTGGTTCTTAAGTACAGTGTAGTCCCCGAAAACCCACAAAGGAATGTCCACACACTGTATTACTGAAAACACAGTCTTTATATAATTAATATTCAAAGGTATGTACACGATCACAACAACGCACTTTGTACTCGGAAATCAACAATGATAAATATATGCAATTCTAAAGTGGTACCACCAATGTTATCAAATCTCATTAAAGTGCATCAACTGTACGGTTAAAATGTCACACAGATCAATAACGAGGAAACCAGCAATAGAGATAGGAAGGAACGTAAGATGGTTGAAACAATAGGCAGAGTGCTGGCCTCTCCCGATAGACACAGTTCTGTGTGGAGATCCCCCCACCTGGGCAACCTGTAAAATAAAGATATATAGCACAAGCCCAGTCCATATATTTTTCAATAGCCTTATTTCCGCCTATTAAGGCCCCCCCCCCAATGTACCTGGTGGAGTAGAGTTCTTCGAAGACGCGTCGAAGGATCCTTCTTGAGTGACTCCCTTTAAAGCAGGAGCCATGGATCGTCGAGAGGCGTCGGAGATGGTGAACTTGTCATCGACGGCGGCGATGAGAAGTTCAAAGTTGCCGAGACCCCAATGTCGATCCAGGCGGTGCTCGTCAGCTACGTCCTGAGAGGATGAGGTGTGTGGAGCACCTCGGCGACGGATTATTCAGGACCGCAAAGAGTTTCAGAAGAACTGTGGCCCAACAAGGGCGTCGAGTCGTCAAAGTCTTTGTGGCCTTCAGGTGGCGGGAAACCCACCGGCGGATTCTCCTTGGCGCGTTGGTCGTCCTCGACTTTCTCTGGCGGGACAAAGCGGTCGATGTTGCGGACAAGGGAGTCCTTGGATTCAAATGTTCTTAGGCAAAGAAGCGGGCGGCTCCGGTCGTCAGTGGCACGGCGTCAAGTCGTCCCCACGGCTGGGCAACACAACTTCGACGGGCCTCCAGCGGTTACACAAACCTGCGAACCCTGGTCGACGGCAATAGACTTCGACATCGGCGAAGTCCGGGTGCTTTGCTTCGTTCTCCTCAGCGGTCCCGTCTCGGGTTGGCAGCCTTTCGAGGGTCTGACTTCCACGGAGCTCTGGCAAAGGTTAGTGGTGTTCGATGGTCCCTCGGAGCACGGGAAGAGGGCACCGTACCAGGTCCTCTCTCGGATCAGTCCTTGACGAGTTCGGCAGCTTTCAGATCAGGTCGAAGCAAATGCAACAGCAAGTCTTCGTCTTCCAACTGGGCGTAGAGGATCAGCAGTTCCAGTTACTCTTAAAGTGTAGACACAGCTTCTGAACAATTTCCAGTGGTGAGAGGTCCCAAGATATACTATCTTGTCTCTCATCCACACTGCTGGGTCACTCTCAGCAGCCAATCATACAGAAGGGCATTCATGCAGTCAGTCAGCCAATCAGGCACACAGTGCATTCAGGCCATCCTCCTCCCTCTCAGACACTCACAACAAGGAATGTGGATTGGGACAAGCACCCAGCCATTCAACACTACACACTGCATTCAGGCCAGTTTCGGGCAGGGCTGTCTCAGTCTTTGTCTCTCATCCCAGAAACCAGACAGCCACAACAAAAAGTGCATATTGGTCACACACTCCATTCACCCAGGTCCCACCCACAGGGCGTACCCACAACATACAGTCACTGGGAAGGCTCCAGTCAGTCTGGACTGGACTTCACAACAACACCATATATGGAACTTCCACCCAACAGCCAGTCAGGGGGAAGGGACAGAGTCAGGGCTTCCCAGGACTTTGGGAAAACAAGGTAATAGGTAATAGAAAGCAAGAGGCCACAGGGGCCATCTTGTTTTCCATCAGGAATCAACTGATTCCAATGGCAGGGCCGGGGTATCCCAAAATGGAGGATACTCAGCGCACCTGTCAGATTCAGCATGGAGCTGACATCAGCCCATACCCTCCTCTGCGGGCCACCCACAGGTGCCCAAAAAACATACACTAGGGGCACAGGGTTGTACCCCCCACCCATGGGTGCCTTAAGGGTATCCCATGTGTCTGTTCATCAAACCAAAAGAGAGAGAGCTGCACCGCCAGGAGTCCCACATGAACTCCTGCGCGGCAAATATGGCAGAACACACGATTAATAGGCAGTAAAGGACAAGGATACGGAGGCCCTGTCCCTCCGATGCATTTCCAGCATCACAGTACTCATCTGAAATTCAAGAATTTAACATTGTTAAACGCAAAGACTTTGAGTTGAGTGCAAAATAATGCGGTATGGGCTGTGGAGGGCTTATGCAGAAGATATCATATCTCTGAGGCCAGGAGGGCTCTGCACTGGCTGTCTATTGCCAGTAGAATTCCCTTTCGTCTGCTCTGCATTACACACTATATGGCAGTAGTCATGCATACTTATCTAGCAGACTCTCCCAGCAGCCTGCGTGAGGGTGCTGAGATCTAATAACTCCTTTCTTCGTTAGGTGCCCACGGCTCAGGTGACCATGGTTGCTGCAGGGTCTTTCCCCTATGTGGCTCAGAGAAGCATTTTCGTTCTCCCTCCTGATCTGAGGGGTTGTCGCTCCATTGCCAGCTTTAGACATGGATTAAAAACAGTTCTGTTTTATTGATTTTCCTGTGCAGCCTGCTCCCCACTGATGCTTTGACCCTGGTTTCTTTGTTTTTGTTGTCTGTTATGTTAGCGCTCCTATGCCTGTGGGCCTTGTCTTTGGTGCTTTATAAATAAAAGGAAGTAAAATAAAGTACTTCCGCTGCAGAAGTGGTCACCTGATCTTCTGTTGGGTCTTTAAAAATTAATTTACGTGGTATACATACAATGATATAATGTGCGGCATAAAAAAGCTGTGCTCTGATCTGCCGATTCCCAGAAACTGTACTCTATATTTGATTGTTTCTTTGACTAAATGTGGTAAGAACAACTATCATGTCTCTGCCTAGTATTCTTGTAGAGTCTTTATACACTAAAAGAGGGTTCTTGGCACTAGAAAGTACAGACAAAAACAAGGAGGGCAGTTAATGAATTGCAGAAGTGGAAATACAGGTATTTATGGCTGAGCCAAATTAAATAATGTTGGCCTCATCACGAATTGGGTGGTATTCCGGTGGTAAATCCACTGGAATACTGCCCAATGGAATTACCATTGCAGCCACTTTGTCTGACGGAATTACCGCCAGATTACAAACTGCAGTGGTGGAGTTAATCCCATTGTTTGAGAATCAATTGGACGTTATGGGGCCTTTATGGCAGAATTACCACTGAGTTTGCTGATTTTTAGTGGAAAGTCAGAGGATTTACCTCCAACATCATGCTGGAGGTAAATCCCCCACTCCAGGGCCACATTCTTAGTATGGAAAAGTGGAAGTAATTCCATTACTGCCAATTTTTTCCTTCATCGCCATATTTGTAATGAGCCATCTTTCGGTCAATAAGGAAAATGAGAGTGAATTTCAAAGAACGGATGTGAACACCGGCAGAGGCCTAGCTCCTTACTTGTTCGAATGAAATGTGGAACCGGAAAAGGGAGGCTGGAAAAGAAGGAACCAGTAGAAAAATTACCAACGCTGGACAAAAGAAACACATGACTGGCACTGTAGAAGCAAGGGTGATCAATGCCAATAACCTTGAAATTAGCACAGGTTGCCAATGTACAGTGTTCAGAAGCAGGATAAAGTGAGAATGATGAGTCGAATTAGTGATCATACACGTGTTAGCATTTTGAATTACCTGAATTCGCTACAGGCCAGGATTCTTGGATAGATGGAATCCCTATAATTCAGGTTCGACTGGATCCTGGATTGAATGAGTGAGAGCCCTAACAGAAAAGATCTTAAAGGGCTGCGCCAGAAAAGGACAACTACGCCTGAGAATTCTTGAAGAGTGAAAGCCAGAAGAAACCCGATTTTCTCTCTGAGGGATGAGGGAACATTTATTTTCCTGTGGAAATCCCACATTCGCTCTCGACACAGTAAGCAAAGGTAGGACTAGCGCCCAACAATGGGAGCAAACAATGAGGGCCGGCACGTGGGCATAATAGTCACCTGCGTTGCTGGAATTACGTTTAAAGCTGTAAGCATCCATCCATTCTCATACAGTCATCATGCACCGTTGAACTTATAAAGCTGGGGACCCTAACTCTGCATCTAGGCAGAGGATTAGCTTAGTGTCCTCAACATAAGTGTAGAGAAGGAAACCAAGTGACAGTATTAGCCCTTTGGAAATCCAAAGAAGCAATAGGTTGGATGAGTCCCTATACTGGATCCCTATGCCACCTCAGAGAAGCACTTCACATTGTTGTGGGTATTCCAGGACCTTTCACTACAACCTTTGGGTTTCAAATGTGACCAACCACTGGTGGAAGTCACACTGCTACAAGAGTTCCACAATAAATTCACCGAGGGCACTGATAGAGACCATCCAAATACCCGAGGATACAGGCAGGGAAGGATCAGGTGGCCATTGAGCAAACTCTGATCCATTCAAGAAGCATGTCTTTTTTAAGGAAAGAGGGTTACACTACAGGGATTTGCTCTGGCTGATATTTCAAGGTGACAATAATTCAGGAGAGGACACAGCACTGGGATCATCTGACCAGATCAAGACCAAAGCAAATACCAAGGCAAAGAGACACACAACGAAGAATGCTGGGGCACTTTAAATGCTCATAAATCTGTGAGTGATCCAAAGGACAGTGTCTTGGGTGTTGACTTCAAAGGATCTTGGGGTTTAGAATCGGGAATGGAAGCTGGACTCAGGAATTTAGTTCTCCTAAGAATAGGCCACCACTTGATTTAGTTTTTCTTCCCATCCTGATGTTCTTTCCCACAGAGATGTTGCTATTTTGATGTTTAGCTTAACCCCGTAGGCCAGGGGTCTGCAACCTGGGGCTTGCTAGATGGGTTAGACTATGACTCCCATGATCACACACAAGTGTAAAACGCTGGCTAGGGCTAGTGGGAGAGGTAGTCCAAAACATCTGGCAAACCAAAGGTTGCATATCCTTGCTCTAAATCCTACTGGAGTTTGTCCCTTCCTATCTCTAGACCTTGATTAGAGAGTAGAAGGCTGGGGAAGTTTAAGCTAAGTATATCAGACCATTTGGACCATTTGAAGATGGGTATAACCAAGAAGGGAGACCTACATTACTGATATTAAGGTTGATTGTGTTCCATAAATATCCTTTTGATTTTACCACTACAGTGGTGCCATGAAGGACAATATGGTATATGATGGTCCCTTTTCCTTAATACCCTCATTATGTGCTTTTTGTCTTCCAAACAAACCTAGCTGTATCTCATTTCCTTTGTGTATTGGTGTTCTGTTTCTCTCTCCTCATGACATATCTTGCATCCTTTTTCACAGAATCCTGGTAGAGTAACTTTTCTGGATACTTGGCTTTGTAGGCAAACTTTACAATGTACTCCATGGTGGCATGCATTTCTGTGATGCAAATGCACATATGCCACACATGTGAGGTAACACTGTGAAGAGGGATGAGCAAATTCACCCCCTCCTCCCCCAACTATAAGGTACATGATGCGGAAGAAGAACAGGAGATACCGTGGACGCCCATACTATTTTGGACCAATTCCCAGTGCTCCAATGATCGATCAGTATGTCGAGAGATATCCACTCAGCCAACCCTACAGACCAGATGTGGTACAAACCCTACCCAGAGTGGATGAGGAACCTCAGGCTGCCACTGAAGAGACCTCAATTGACAGTGTCAATTAATGTGCCGAGAAGCCACGTTGCAGATGTCATTAGAGACACCATGACATAGCAGCGTTAGACAGGAAGCACACGTGCCATCCGCACATCTGAACACAAACACACACTTGAATACACAAAGAGCATGGATGAACAGTTCTATAAGTGAGAGACACGGATACATATACATACTGCCATTGCCTTTATTATTTTGTCATTAGCTGAACGCAGCAACACAGAAACCGCAAGAAGCAAAGGATCCTGAATAAAGCTTGCAGATGCTTATGTGCAAATAACCTTATAGACTGCAACAGCACCTAAGGGGTCTGACAGAGCCACGTGTGACTAACATATGGGGAGTATAGAATAGCACGAACATGTAGGAGCCTCATTATGGTTTAGGAAAATTACAGCAGGCCACAAGCCTCTCAGCAAGAGCTGAGCTGAGGCAAATTCAGACTGAACAGAGAGCAAACATGTGAGACAGGACCTGCTGCCAAGGCCACCAGATATGAACGCCATTCCATTCCCTGAACGACAGTAACACCAGATGTAATCAATGTGAATAATTCCTCTTAAATTCAGAGCTACAGAAGCTCCAAATCACTGTCTCTGAATACGTGACCCAGCTGACCCAGATGATGAATCGGAACCAGAGCTGGGAAAGAGAGGCAATCTCACGCCGCTAGACAGAAGCTTGCAACAAAGATGTTACAACGTGAGACAAGTGTTGCACAATGTGAACTGTCACTCTCATAGACTATGGTGTTACACACAAGTTACAAAGCAGACACTTAGTCATTTTTATTACCCTGGAAAGGTACACCAACAGCTGGGAATCATTTTGGGTCCCGGAACTAGCCAACCACAGTCCAGTATCGTAGGGGTGGGTAGCAATGGGCAAGAACCAATGGTAAGACCCTCACACTGCAACATTGTTTAGCGATAGTAATTTGGGGATGGACCAGACCAGTCACCTGACATACGAGAACCAGCAGTCTAACATGTATGTGTCCATTATAGGTGGACTATTACTCAATAGCCAATCCAGTAGTACGATAGGGTTTCTGGACAGGGACTCAGGTTGCAGCGTCACTCTGACTTCATTTGGGTACAAAACAGGCCTGCGGTATTCAAACCCGACATATAAGCCACCGCCATACACCAAAGAGGATATGCAGAAAGGTGCAGGGCAGCCAGCCAATGCTACAGGGGAAAGCAGTGGCCAAAGCAGTGCGCGAAAGAGGATCTCGAGGGCATAAGTACAAACAAATGCATAGCAGCAGAGGTACTCTTAAAACTTCAAGGGAAAACTGCCCACAGTGGAACCATCAGATATATGCACAAACATTGAGGACGAGAGAGGGCCTCAACAAATTAGACTGTAACGAAGGACACCAGAGGAGAGGGCAGCATATTCACAGATGCCTTTATTAGGGGGAGGAGGGGCGAGACCTCAGTATGTGCCATGGAAGCACACAGACAAGGAAAATGTGAAGTGTAGGTTACCGTCACTGGTGGAAATGCATTTACAAGATGGAGAAGCTAACAGCTGGTCATAGATTAGCAGTGGGTGACATAAAGGGACTACTAGTTTTGGTACTGGGAGATGCAGCTGATGACGTATGGAAGATTCCCAGGGGTGACGACACAGAACACAGAGCACGGCAGAGTGCCATTTGCAAACTGCAGGGCAGCATTATGGCAAGCAGTACGAACACAATATCCAGACACTTTGACATTGGGGCGATTACGACACACAAGATGAGGGAGGACGAAGATCCTGTACAGTACATTCTGGAGATTCAAGAGCTTTGGTGCCTCGAAACTCGAGAGCTTTGGAACAAAACCATAGCAATATTTTATCATATTTTAGTGCAGTCACAGTACAGAAGAATTTAAAGAAATTCATGGGGATGGAAGCGAAGGGATGGCCAGAAATACAGCTCACAATAGTACACCATTGTACACCATTGTAGATTGTGGCAGGAGAAGGTTAAGCGAAAAGCGGAAGAAAGGGAAGCAGATGAGGCCAAACTAGTACAGCGGAAGCTATCGAAGTACACGATGGAAGGGGTGGTTATAACCAGCCCCCTCCCACCCCCCCCCCACAGAAGCAGCATCAGCAGCCACTACAGTTTGCACCGTCCATGGGGGGAGGATAGATGGGGCGGGGTAGACCACAGCAGGGATTCCGAGGGAGGGTAGGTTTTCAAAGGGGGTGTGGCTTCGGGCCACAGATGCAACACAATCAAGGGGTGATTGCAAGACAATTTCGGGGATATAGAGAGCAGATGCAGCAGAACCCAGGGGACCTTTCAGGGGGGGGGGGGTTAGAACTAGGGAGGGAACCACTGCAGTGCTGGACCTGTGGGCAGCTAGGGCACATTTCAAGAGCATAACGATTTAGAGGGACACCTCAGAATTGAGGGCAGGGCCAGCATCCTTATCAGGGGAGACAAGAAGATTATTATGGGCAGGATCAACAGCCACAAGGACAGATGCAGGGTACATATCAACAGATGCCACAACCACAAACACACGCGCAGCCACCAGTACAACCACAGGCTGAGATACCACAAATGGCAGCATTGGTACCACAGTACTTACAAGCACCACAGATTAGGGGAAGCACACAACAACTAACACAAATACAGGACAATGATTCACCAGAACACATGGACACAGTGGCGACAGTACCAGTTTGGCGATTAGGATGAGCTACCATGGTGGGGATCAACCCCTTTAAAGGTAACGTATTATCTATGTACCCTCAATAGGACAGCCCACAGACAAACCTGATGTGTCCCATCCTGTCGATCACATCCAACCCTGCAGAGGAACCTCGCACTTTTTCCTTTCCTGTTGACACTGGGGCGACTTGGTCATGCTTTAGGGATGCCATGAACACTCAAGAATTCTCTGGGGCTCGAGAAGTGGTTCATTTTACTGATAACATCACACTATCTATAGGAGATCACAATTTATCAATACCTTTACTTTACTCTCGACAGACACCTGTAAACATACTGGGATGAGACATCATGAGCAGGCTGAACATGATTATTTCCTTCACAGACAAGGGCATAGTGTCATACAAATGTTAAATGTAAAACAGATCGTCCAAGCATATTGTGGACACACGGTACAGATGGGGTGCCAGTAGACGCAGAGATGTTTCGATATGGAACTGACATTGCAATTGCATGGATGCCAGGCATTGCAGGGAAGGTGTGGCGAGTTCCAAACTAACACCTGTACAGGCCAGATACACCATTAGATGAGCCAGAAGGGACGATAGCCTCCATAGAAATAGAGGTAGTATTGGCAAGAGAAGATTGGATTGCAGTACACACAATGGATGACAGTGGGAGGGCATGGAGAGCAATAATTGCAATTGCAGAGGGGTGCAGGCTAACCTCAGTGACAGATGAGGAGCTGTTCAAGGAGGAGAGGCAGGAACTGGAGATGGCGTTTGAAATGAGTATAACATTTTGGTTACAGATCCGTTACAGGGAGGTGCCACAGATAATGGCAATGGCGCTGGAGGAGCCACCCACATTTTCGGAAGAGGACATGGCCAAGGTACGGGACAGTTGATGGACCACAAGTCCTTACGACATTGGTTGCATAAAGAGCATAGGCGGAGTGAAGATTAAACTGAAACCAGGAGCAATTTTGCCAAGAGTAAAGCAGTATACCCTAACCAAGGAGGCAGACTAGGGCATTTATGAGACAATTAACACGCTGATCGAGAGTGGCATTCTGCTACCATCAGAATCTCCATGCAACAGAGCAGTTTACCCCATTCACAAAGCCAACGGGTGGTCATAGCATTTTATTCAGGATTGAAGACCTCATAACTACATTGCAGAAGCAGAGTATCCTATTGCAGCACACCGGGCGACAATTTTGTGCGGCATTCCAGCAGAAGTCACATGTTTCACGGTCATTGATTTAAAGAATGCATTCTTTTCAGTGCCACTACACCCAGATCTATGTACCAAAACCCAAATTGGAAACATTCTCGTCTGCCACAAGGGTACTGCATGTCACCATCCATCTTTACCAGAGTGATACAGATGGATCTAAGCAACATACAGACAGAAAGCACCGTTTTACAGTACGTAGACGACATTTTGTTTTGCATTGAGACAAACAAACAGTGCAGAAATGACTCAGTGTACATGCTGACAGTGTTAGCTGACAAAGGGTACAAGGTGGACAAGGCTAAACTACAGTACTGTCAGAAGGAGGTCCTATACATTGGACAGATGATATCCAAGGACGGCAGACACATTGCCCCAAAGAGAGCAGAGACCATACGTAACACACTCCGACCCAAGACTGTAAGGGAAATGCAGCAGTTCCTGGGGTTGTGCAATTACTGCCATGGGTCTTTGACTACAGCACATACACAATGCCACTATTGGGGGCACTAAAAAAAGCATAGAAGGGAACTAAGACACTTTCATGGACCACAGACATGACTGAGGCCTTTGAGGAACTGAAGGAAGCTATGCGCACAGCTCCAGTGTTAGGGACCACAGACTACAATAGGGAGTGCTTCCTGTTTTCACACATTGACGGTGTAGTGATGAAGGTGGTACCGACTCAGAAGACAAGCATGGGCCATAAACCAATTGCTTATTACAGTGGACAACTTAATAATCAGCAGTGACAATGGGGTACACCACCACTCTTTACATGGAGCACGCCCTCTTTTCGATACTGAATAAGCCAAAGAGCACACTGACCACACGGAGAGCATCAGGCTATGAAGTGATACTATCCAATGTCGGACTAAAGATAGTAAGATGCAAGACAGTAAACCCAGCACTATTTCTGGCAGATGCTCTCAAGATGGGAGACTATGTACATGACTGCCCAAAGAACATAGAGATGTTCAGTGAAACAAGCAAAGTGGAGGAAGACGCACTTGAATGGGGAGGCGTGCTGTACATTGACGGTTCATCGACAATTGACCAAACTGATGGGATCAGACGTACTGGGACTGCAATGGTAAGACTGAAGGAGGACGGGACAATCAAGGTGGTTGTAAGTGCATGACTACCATCCCGTTATTCAGCACAGGCATCAGAACTGGTGGCTTTTATATTAGCACTAGAACACAGCGTGGAGAAGTATGTGACAATTGTTTCTGATTCAGCTTATGTGACGTCAACAGTACACTCAGGACTGGCACGATGGCTCCAGAGGGGGTTTTAGGAGAGCAGATGGAACCCCAGTGCATCATGTGCTTTTGTTGGGCAAACTGATCGAGGTGATTACATATCCAAAACTGCCGGTACTAGTGAAGTGTCAGGCACACACAAAAGGGGAGCACCCTATTTCAAGAGGGAACAAAGCAGCAGAACATGAGGCAACGTTTGCAGCATACTTTGGACAACTGTGGGAATTGGAGGGGAGACCAAAGGCCCAGGGAGGAGCGAGAAACATGGTGAAGATGGAGGGTTAAAATATGCTACCAGAGACACAGATTATGGAACTGCAGGGAGCTGCATCACAGGAGAAGGATGTATGAATAAAGAGAGGATGCTCCATGTCTCCAACAGATGCCTTCTGGCCACAGAACAACACAGGGAAAGTGGTCATGCCACTAGCATTGCTGAAGACAGCATTAGCACAATTACATTAGCCAACCCACAGGGAAGGAAGTCATTGCTACACGTATTGGAGAAATGTGGTTTTGCCCACATTTGAATGAACATGTAGCAGATTTCATTAGCAATTGCTTGACGTGCCAACAGTTAACAGCAGGGCATACTTTGAGAGTTGTGAGAGGAGCCATACCAAGGCCCGTAGGCCCATTTCTGCATCTCCATGTGGACTACATGGACATGGTTTGCCAAGGTTACCGCTAGATGATAGTGGTTGTTTGCCCATTCTCTAGATGGATAGAGGCTAGGCCCTGTTCCCACGCCAATGCCTCAGATCGGCTAAATTCTTGGTCAGGGAAGTGTTCCCAAGATGGGGCATGTGTGAGGTTTTGCAGTCTGACAACAGGCCTCATTTTGCCAATGAACTGTTTCAGCACATCACAACCTTGCTAGGCATCAAGTACAAATTTGCCTGTGCGTACCACCCACAAGCAGTGCATTGGAGTGCATTGCCAAAACTCATAAGAGCACCTCGAAAAATTGGCTTCACTGTTTGCCATTGGCCTTATTTGGATTGCGCAACAAGCCAGAGTCCGACCACCATTTAACGCCCCACGAGGTGGTGACAGGACTGTGCATGTATTCTACCTTGGCTCCTCCCACAAGAGTATTGAAGGATTGTGAGAACAGTGCAGATGTGTTACGATAGGAAATGTTTGATTATATCACTTCTCTGGTTTCTAGTGCTGCTTTTATCTCTCATCAGATACAGCGGATCCAAGGAGGGCCTGAAGACAACGAAGAGATTGACATTGATGACACAGCACAAGACACTGAGCGTAAGCAATTAGTGAAAGTAGGAGACATTAATTTGTTCTTCTAAAGAACATCCAGTGCTGGAATGCGATCAGATTAACAGGACCTCATATCGTTGAAGAGGTCACCGAAAGAGCAGTTAGATTAGCAGGGAAGTCTGTCTGGAACCATCTACATGACATCAAGTCCTACAAAGCAGTGACATTGGAGTGCAACAGAGTTTTTGTGATGAACTACAAGTGTGAGCGGAACTCACTGAATTTGGGAGACAAGGACACCCCATTGTTCGATGATCCCAAGCAGCAGAAGCAGCAATTGATACACTTGTACCGATTGATGAATGAAACACTGTCTGTTTATTATTTTTCCTTTCGCACACGCAGGTTGACACGAATATTGTAAAGGTTGAGTAGGTTGTTATCCTGGTGCTACCTTCCATACATCACCCTGAAAGTTTTTCTAATCAGTTTGTGCACTATATAAGGAGACTCAGAAGGTTCAGAGCCTGATCCCCTGAAGTATACTTCCTTGTTTTTGTAGAATACTTGACCTAAGCCTACCCACAACTTGAACACAGCGAATTCCCTGTTCTGCCCACATTGAGAGACCCTTCAGTAAGAAAGGTCTGGGAGGAGGCCTTTCCCTTCGCTGTCAGTGATTTAGTTTGCGGGGCTTGAATATACTGACAAATACTTAAACAATAACGCTGTTCTTTGTGAATTTCAGGCGAGAAACTTTATCAACTCATCAGGCTTCAAGGACCAAGCAGCGTAAGTGGGTATGAAAGAAACAATAAAATACATTATTATCATGATGTGTTTATTAATTCCCAGTGGCTTGATGGGATTTGTATTTTGGCAACTGTACGTTGCTTTTAGCACTACCTCTGTACCCTCTACTAACATTGCCCCGACCCAAGCAGGAGGGACGACCATGTCAGGTGGATGAGAAGAGACTGCTGCTAAGGTAAGGAGAGGTAAGCGCAGTGTTGACACAGACATGCAGGGAGTTGACATGTATCTTACGGACCCAGCACGAGTATCTAACAACGTGTGGTACAAACATATGACCAAAGTAGGTAAGGAAACCACTGGGGGGAGCAGTTATGTCTGCTCTTTAATCCACCATGCCATGAGTGCCTCCAGAACGTTCATAGAAACTGAAATACCAGCAGCAAGAGAAGAGTGTCGGATGTATCTCACGATGGTGCAGATGCAAGGAAGATTCCAAGGGAAGACAGCAATATTTTGATGGATATCCAAAGGGACTTTCCATATGAAGATTGTTTGTTTGTTTTTTTTATTATTTGTAATCCGCGCCAGACCCGGGGGTATCAGGGCGCAATAGACATCAAGAGGGTTGTTCAACTTAGGTTGAAAGTGCTGCGCAATATCATACATTTTTATACAGTCAGAGGTAATAAGGACAGTATGTACAGGAAAGGCATGAAAAGTGTTACACAATAGAAACGCAAAGTACATAATAAAGGCTCAATAGGTAGTATAAACAATGAGTACCAGTAGGAGCGAAGGTTCCAGTGAATATATACTGGGATGTTAGTGGTCATTCTCCTTGATCCAGCGGGTGACATGAGATCTAAAGCTTGAGTATGGTAGGTCAGCCCTCAGGGGTGGGGGGAGGGAGTTCCAGGATTGGGCAGCTTTAACCAGGAAACTACTCCCGCCAGTCTTCGTGCGTTTATACCTGGGCACAATAAGAAGGTTGGCCCTAGTAGTTCTTGTAGGTCGGTTGGCGAGTTTTCTAGTAAATCTGTCTGTGAGATATTTTGGGGCAGCTTGGTGAAGGCATTTGTATGTAAGGGATACTGTTTTGAGAAAGATTTTATCATTCGTAGATAGCCAGTTATTAGATCTTCTATGGTCAGAAATATGGGCTTTCTTAGGAATGCATAGGGCTGCTCCTACGGCGTTGTTTTGCAAGATCTGGATCTTATTGGTAATGTATTTGTTACTCCCTAGGTATAGGGCATTACAATAATCCAGTTTGGACAGAGCAAGGGCTCTTATTTATTTATTTATCTATTTATCTATTTATTTATTTATTTGCATTTGTATAGCGCACTTACAGCCCGGAGGCATCGAGGTGCTGTTACAAGAATTTGTAAGAGGTTTTGATTCACATGTTAATGGGCGACCATAGGTCTCTTTAGTTACCGTTACAGTTACAGACTGCATGATATACAGATATTATCAGCATTGCAGACATAGAGAAAATAGCAATGAGGCAATTGTAAGGTGATCATTGATATTTTGCTTTCAGACAAAAAGCTTAGCTTTGATGGCTTTGCGGGTGTTTGGTGGGATTCGATCATTCTTAGATGAGTAGGGAGTGCGTTCCAATGGGTTGCGGCCAGTGTAGGAAAACTGGAGCCCCCCGCTCAGGCTTTCCAAGTTTTTGGCATGAGAATCATGTTGGAATAGCTTTTTCTAAGAGGTCTTGTGGCGGTGTGCCTGGTGATTCTCTGGGCCAAGTATGGGGGTGCGAGCTCATGGAGGCATTTGTGAGTGAGGGTAATTCTTTCTTTGACCGGGAGCCAATGGGCCTGCCATCTCACTTCTTAGATATGGTCTTTTCTTGAAGTTCCCATGGCCGCCCTGAGGGCGTTGTTTTGAACCAACTGAAGTTTGGCCAGATTTTTGTGAGACGTTCCTACGAGGAGGGCATTACAGTAATCCAGCCTTGAACCAATTATAGGCCTGGCAATGGTGAGGCAGTTCTGGTGAGATAGGAAGGGTCTGGCTGCGTTAAGCACTTTGGAATAATAGCCTGTTGAAGAGGCAATGGCATTAACCTGTCTGTCCATTGTCAGATCAGAGTCCAAATAGACTCCAAGTGTCTTGACATTGTTAGAGTCCTTCATAGGAATATTATCAATAGTAAAGGATATGTACTGCTTATCGAGGTTGCCCAGGGTGGTGGGTGACCATATAAGCAGGAGTTCAGTTTTTTCACTGTTGAGGCAGAGCCAATTGTCTGCCATCCAGGATTGGATAGTGTAGTAAATGGTGGTGAGTGTGTTCATATCTGCATCACAGTCCCCAGTGAGTGGGATAGCACCTGCGTGTCATCCGCATAGTTGGTATACGATATGCACAGGGAGTCAAGGATGTTGAACAACGGCCTTGTGAAAAGGTTGTAGAGGGTAGGCGCGATACAAGAACCCTGTGGAACACCACATGTAATGTGGCTGGGGGTGGCACAAGCGGAGTCAGAGAAGACTTTCATGGCCCTCTCTTGAAGAAAGGAGGTGATCCAGTCACACGCTTTGGGGGAGAAATTAGCCTCAGTTGCTACGTGGCGGTAGAGAGTGTTGTGATTGACCAAGTCAAAGGCTACGGATAGATCTAGGAGCAGAAGGAGCGCAGGTTTGCCTGTGTCTCTGAGATCGTCCATTTGGTTCATTAGGTCTAGGAGGGCTGTCTCAGTGCCGTCACGTGGGCGGAAGCCAGATTGCCGCAGGCCGAGGTGACGATTATCTTCCAGAAATTATTGGACTTGCAGGTAGGCTGCCTTGTCCAGGATATTAAGTAAAAATGGGACAGTGGTAATGGGCCTATAGTTCCCTGGGATCATTGGGTCGAGGGAAGGGGTATGGTCCACAAGACAGGACATGGGAGCCTTGTGAGTACATCCATGCACCTCGCTTGCTTAGACGATTTCATCAAAACCATCCAAACAAACCAGGACCAGACAGAAGACCCACCTTGAGAGGGGCCTTGGGGGGGAGTGCTGTCATGATTCCTGCCCATCATGTCCCCAGCCCTCCAAGATGTCAGGCTGGAGCCAGGCCACGACCACCTACATGGCCCTCAAGGGCCTCTCCATCCCTCCAAACACCCACTTGGAAACAGACTTCGCGCTCGTGGCTCCAGACTCACTAATCCCATAGGATAACATTGGGGATTGGACTTGTAGTGCATTGATGGGGACAAGATGGATGCCCCCACATATTTCGGTTCCCAGAACTGCATGTGCAGTCTAGTCTTTTGGGTGTGGTTCAGCCCAGAGACACCTGAGATACCCAGAGACTATTTAAGCCACGCCCAGGCTGAGAAACATGCTTTGTGTTTTCTGCACCTGCAACGGGACACCATGTTCGGATCGGTCTCCAGTAGGCCTGCATCTTTCTTCTGCGCTCAGCTCCTGCAAGAACAAGAACACTGTTAGGAACAGCCTTACCTTGCAGCGCTTCTGCCCATCATTCATCGCTCCTTCTGTTCTGCGGGCATCTTCGGCGGTGTCATTCCCATCCCGGCACACCGCTTCCTAAGGAAAAGGGAAAAGCACAGAAAAAGGCATTAGTAAGCATTCAGCAAATCTTCGCTTATTTTTAAAGACTGTACAAACTTCAAACGCTTACCTGAATCCTAGCCACTCTGAGGGAACTCTGTCTCCGGAACTTCTCATCCATCTGCAAGAGGGAAAAGACACTCCAGGTTAGCGTGGAAACATCTAGAGACGCGCATACCGCGCTCACTCACCGCATTTCTTCTTCATAACCGGCATCCACGCTGAAAACGTTGCGGCAACTAAAAGACACAGAAAAAGAACTCAGTTCAATACAAATACGAAAGGGTTGCATCGTGCATCGCACTCTCACTCACCTTCAGCGCTACTCATCTCAGCAGCAGGTCACCATCCCCGGATGCCGGCCATCATCTAAGGAAGGAAAGGAACGAAGTTAGAGAACTGTTCAAAAGACTCATTATACTTACCTGTCGGACTCTTGCCAGTGAAGTAACTAGGCAGCAACGAGCCCGCATCAATCAACCCACCCCTGCACTGAAAGCAGGATGGAGAGCACACTTTCCAAGAAAACAAGGCCCAGTCTCCAGTCGAGTAGACTCCAGGGAAGGGTTTGAGGTTGTAAGAGGTCAGAACAGGCTGAGTGACGTCCCCGTGGATACCAGGTGAGCGTTACAGAGAGTTGCGATCCCCTCATATAATCAAATGTCCCTGTGATAAAGCCAGATTAGCGTATCTGAGATTTAAGTTGAACCAATTCCACACACTTGAACGTATCAAAAACGGGCATAATCTTTCATCAGATAGCACTGAGAGGAATTGTCGATTTTGTTCTAGTGGTGTTCAGCTCGAAACCTTAAAACATCTGGTGGTATATTGTACATATTTTGAAGAAGACAGATGCAAACTCCTGGGTATTTACTATCCACATGCAAGGGGCATTGCACAGATCATTTTCTGGGAAATATGTCTATGGGGTGACAGCATCCGTCTAATTGTGGCTTTGTCGAGAGTGCTGCATAAAATCGATGAAGCACTAAAAAAGCCCAACGAACTTAGTGGTTAGAAATGTGCACTCGCTAGTCTATGACTATCAGTCGTAGTCTGGAAATGTTCAACATTCTATGAAATTTGGCATTGAGTGATCTATTGATATCATTTAAACAAAATGATGGCTCATGGAAGAGGTACAATTTCATGATCGAGCATATGTTTTTGATACTGCTTTTGTACTGATTTTAATTAAATTTGGTTTTAATGTTTGTTTTTCTTACAGGGTCCTTGACTATGATTTGTTTATAAGTTGTTGCATTGTAGTATGGTAAAAAAGAGGTATAGTGTATTACTTGTATTTAGGAATGTATGATTATGTGGGCCAACTGCACATAGTATTAATTTAATAGGTAACAACATCCTTTAGGACATTATTATCTTTTACTTAGTATTTGAAATGGATTTGTATGTTAAAATTAAAAATTGTTTTTTTAGTCATATTGTAAATGTTTGTCTTTTGTGTTCAACCTAAATACAATAATAAAACAAATAATAATAACATTTGGCATCACCTAGTGGACTTACTTAAAGTTAGGGAAGCCCTGCAATATCTAAAGGACAACAGTGAATACCACAAAGAAATAAACATTGAAGAAAACCTGAGGGAAACCACTGAAATAATTCAGGACTCCTCAGCAACTGGCCAATTTGAACTTCTATATGTTACTACAGCCTCCAATATTTTAGACCACTATACAATTCACCCACTGCACTCTAAAGACAGCATAGCCGATGCACGGGAAACATATCAAAAGCGGCAAGCCAAAGGATCTCCAATCAGAATATGGGAAAAAAGTATAGAAGCAAGTGTCTTTCCTCTACTTTTTCCTACTGTAAAAGGTGGAAGGTACAATGAAAGATGCACCCAAATAACAGCATCAGAATACCGCTATTTACGAAGGTATTCTGAAGACTGCAGATTCAGACAAAACGTTGAATACATATTCCACCTCCTCTTTGAAAGTGAACTAGCAGCTCTATGTTATGGAGTTGCACACACATTGAAAACAGGTTCCAATTTTCAAAACATGTCTGCTACACAGCTACTTCAAATGGTGCAAGAGAAAGATGAAGTTTTACAGACAAGTATTACAAATCCCTTGGCAAACATGTGTGGTACGAAAGAATACTGGTTCAGACGTCACGCAGATGTACGCTGTATGATACGCAACCATGGCCCACCCACATGGTTTGTGACGTGCATAGTATGCATGGGAAGACTTTCACAATTTCCGTGGCATAGCAAATGAAAACAAAGCAGATATAGACATGAAAACTGTAAATGTATCAAGGTACTTCCAAACAGCAATTTATTGCCACGGTGCACTTCATTTGAAATAAAACACTTCCTCCCCTCGGAGAAGTGGAACACTTCTTTTGGAGAAAAGAATATGAAGCCAGAGGAGCACCACACATCCACATGCTTTTGTGGATTAAACATGCTCCTAAATTTGGTCAGGATAGTGATGGAACTGTTTTGCAGTTCATTCACAAATACGTCACTTGCAAAATCCCTTCGGAAACTACACATAGCGACATACAGACACCCATTTTGCAGTTTCAAAGGCAAAAGTGTGGCAAGTATTGTTGGCGCAAATATAAAAACAAAGGCAAACACTACACCAAATGCCGCTTTGATTTGCCTAGACCAGTTTCAGCAACAGGACAAGTAAACAGCTTCAGTCTTCGGTTAGACACAATGTGAAAGGCAAATCACCTAAGAACACATACAACATAAAAAGAACCAAAGCATCAAAGTACATCAATGATTACAATACAATAATTGCCCTCCTACAGAATGCAAAAATGGATGTGCAATACATTGCAGACATTTCCACTGCAGTTGCACGATATATCACAGCCTACTTAACCAAAGCAGAGAAACCAGAGCTCAAAGACCTCTAGGATGACATATCATCTGACAAAACACTTCACAAAAATTGTACAGCTTTGGCATAAAAATGCTCTCCCATAGAGTATGTGACTGCTACAAAGCCGCAGACCGTTTAACTGGCACAGCCTTGTATGGGAAATCTGAAAACATTGTCTGGCTAAGCCTTGGTCCTGCTGCATCCAGTAAAAAGAGTTCTCAAATCATACCAAGACATAGAAACAATAGCCAATACCGACCATAACAGCCAGGACTGTCACAATTGTGCCACTGGAGCACCAACTGGCACCCATCATGGACTATTTGGGACTCAATTGTTTCCGTAATACTCCCTGGACAACACTTATTCATATTATTGTCTTTACTTTCCATTTACAAGGCTTTGGAAATTTCGTATTTACTTTCACAAACTACATGTCCCATAATGCACCTTGTGGCAGTTCCTATTTCCTGGCTATTCCTATACAGCAGTTCTAGCACTACAATCCCCAGAAACCTAAGAGAACAGTGTAGCTTTCACTTTCCCAGGACTAGAGAGGGCAGAGGCCAATTACATTCAGGTGTGCTGCTCCAGGGGCTGCCTACTTCAGCACAGAACAGCTCAGTATTTAAGCAACTGCCTGCAGGAGCACAGGCCTCTTGCATTGAGCTTTCTACCAGCCCTTTGTTGCCCTGTTCCTTGGATATTTGCTGTGTCCTGTGTCTTCCAGTTCCTGCTCTTGTTCCAGAGCCCTGTGCTTCCTGCCTTGCTGCCCTGCTTCTCAGCCCTCTCTCCCCTGCCTTTTGCCTGCACCTCTGTGCCTTCCATACTGCAGTCCTGCTTCCTTGTTTGTAGCCCCCTGTTCCCTGGCTACAGCCCCCTTGCTCTCTTCCTTGTTTGCAGCCCTCTGTTTCCTGGCTAGAGCCCCCTTGCTCCCTTTCTTATTTAAAGCCCTCTGTTTCCTGGCTACTGCTCCCTTGCTCTCTCCTTGCCTGTAGCCCCCTGTTCATGATTCCTGTCCTTGTCTTCCTTGAGTCTTCAGTCCTCCCCTTTGGTTATCCACTTCAGTTATACTGTTATACTGTTTCCTTAATTTCCTTCTGCTAGCTTTCTCTTGTCTTTCCAGCCCTGAGTTACTGTTCTTGATTCCCGAGTACAGTTTCCGGTCGCCATTCCATGCATTTAGATACTAGTAAATGTTGAGAACAATTGGTGGCAATTGGAAGAGAAGATTGATTGCTACATTTGCGTAGCAGTTTAGTCGAGTTGTGTTGCTGAATTTAAATGGACCAGAGAGTTGTGCCTCTGTTTCCTTTGATAGGCATACAGTTGTTTTTGAGAAAGGCATTTGTCTATTTGTATTCTGATGGACATGCAGTTGATTTTGTAATAGACAGTTTTGTGGTTTCTATTATTTGATGGGGCAGTAGTTGTTCTTTGTTTCTTTAGAGGTTTCGTTGGGAGATCTGTTATAGGTTCTGTTTTTATTCATTTTCTTTTTAAGGGTTTTCTTTTTTGAGGTACAGGGTACGTATCTAGATGGAGGTGCACAGTGCGCATAGCCTGTTGTATTCTAGGTTGCAAGGAATGTCAGCGTTGACTCTGTTTGTATCAAAGTTAACTAGGAATAGACCATTGAGTGTACGCAGACGCAAAATTGCTACGTAACTCATACCTTCTTTAAAGACTGTGCTGCCAATGTGAATCAATGGGTGATATAGGGTTAGACCATGTGATTTGTGAATAGTGACAGCATATGCAAGAGATAGAGAGAATTGTTCTATGCATACATACATGCCTTTGAAAAGAAGGAAACATGCTATTGTGCAGCATATTTTTTAACCAAATCAAGTTTGTCAAAGTGGATGTTGACAAACTGAATGTTGTTGTCATGTTGATATGTGTGGAAGCCAACAACTCTACCAATTGATCCACTGACTAAGCCTTGTTCTACATAAAGGTTACATTTTAGAAAGTCTATGCAGTTTAGACACAGAGTTAATACTTTTTCTAATCCAGCTGTGTTGGAGATATATTTTTCTATGCTATTTAGTCATGCTGTTGCTTGTTGACACAGAGGGAGTGTCATGTTGTGCACTTTTAGTTGGTCTGTGGAGCTTATATGCAATATGGGTTGTATTTATTTTTTCAACATTGTATCGTTGAATTGACTACAGCTTGCAAGGGTTGGCATTAAGGACATGCATTTTATATTTTGTTGATTTGACTGTTCCATGATATCAGGGGCAGATGTGTTTTGGCCATATTGCTCAATAATTAGTCTAGTATTTAAGATGGATTTATGCATCTTTAGTAAGCAGCCCAGTTTTAATGCTTTTTAAAATGTCAGCATATGTGAGATCTGCAGACTGATGCATGTTTTGAGTTAGTTATCTGTAGCGAAAATGTTGCCAGAGATTTACATTTCCAATGCTGCCGAGTGTGTTACGGCATTGTTTGTGTCCTAATGTTTTGAAAATAGGTTGACCTTTTAGTGGTGTTAACTGTAGGAGGTCTCCAAAAACAATAACATGTTTTCCTCAACAGTCCTTTGTAGTTGTTTGTTAGGACGTCTTGAATTATGAGTTCAATTAAAGCCAACATGAGGTTGAGAATCATGCTTACTTCATCTATCTGGAGCACTTTCATTTATTTCAAAATACTGCATACTTCAGTAGCAGCTTTTGTTGATAATGTGTTGTATTCTAATTTGTTTTGGTGTTCTACTGGGAGGAGCAGTAGTTGGTGTAAAGTTACACCTCCTATGTTGTATACAGCTAAACCTGTAGGGGCTGTTACAATAGATGAAAGGTTATTGTTTGTTATGAATTGTAGAAATGCGCTGATTATTTTAATTAAGAATGTTTTACCAGACCCAGCTTCACCACTTTCATACAGGAGCAGAGTTTTATAATGTTTACAGCTACAAGTTTTAGTTTCATGTTTGAAGCCATGTTCAGTTTCTTTAGTGGCTTCTAGATAAATGGTGAGTTGTTCATCATTTAGCTGAGATTTGAGCACTGACAATTCTTCTTCAGATTGTTTAGGTTGATGGCTATTTCTGGTTCATTTAAATTGAGTGGTTCTCCAAGTGGTTCTTGGCTTCCTGTGAGGGAAGGTTGACTGCCCTCAGGGGTGTCTTTATCTAGTAGAGCTTCAATGTTGGAGTTCATTGTCCATTAATTCTTTGAATTGTTTCAAATTGTCATTTTCTATACTGCTTTCATTTGCTTTGAATGCAGCTTCAAATGAGTATCCAAGGTTTAAAAAGTTGCAGTAGGGCCATGTGATAATGTTCTCTACTTGCAGAGATTTAAATGTTAACTCTATATGATTAATTAGGCTGGGCTTGGAAAGTTTCACAAACTTCCTTCACAAGTTGAGACTGAATATTTGCCAGTTGTCTTATCTGTTGTGACATTATTCTGTAGCAGTAGTTCTGGGCTATGTAAAACAGGCACATGTTTTCCAAAGCAGTACATTTGTTTGGGTAGTACGTGTCAATTCAATTGTTTTTTTTTATATGTCCTTGCTCTTGGGATCATTTGCTGCTATTGTTTCTATCTCTTGGTAGGATTTTAATACTTTTTTTGGGATGAAGTTGGACCAAGGCTCAGCCAGACAATAAGGCTTCACCTGTTAAACGGCCTGCAGCTTTGCAGCACCCACATTCTCTATGGGAGAGCATTTTTATACCGAAGCTGTACCATTTTTGTGACAGTGATTTGTCAGATGATATGTCATCCCAGAGGTCTTTTAGCTCTGTTTTCCCAGTTTTAGTGAGATAGGCTGCGACATATCTTGCAACCGCAGTGGCATTGTATGCACTGTATTGTATATCTATATTTGCATTCCACAAGAGGGCCATGATTGCATTACAATCATTGATGTACTTGGATGCTTCGTCCCTTTTAATGTTGTATGTGTTTTTACAGGATTTGCCTTTTACACTGTGTCTAACAAAAGACATGAAGCTAATTACTTGACCTTTTGTGCAAACTGGTCTAGGGAAGCCAAAGCAGCATTTGGTATAGTAATTACCTTTGTTTTTATATCTGCGTTGGCAGTATTTGCCGCACTTATATTTTGGATGCATTAGATTGGTGTATGTAGGGCACTATGTGTGGTTTCTAAAGGGATGTTGCAGGTAATGTATTTTTCAATAAACTGAAAAACAGTGGCATCACTGTTTTGGCCAAATTTGGGAGCATCTTTTATCCACAAAAGCATGCAGATGTGTGGTGCTCCTCTGGATCGATATTCTTTTCTCCAAAAGAAGTGTTCTGAGTGGAGGGGTAGTTGTATTGCAAATGATACATTGACAGGGCCCAGAGAACAGAATTCTCCTGGTGTTTTTATTTCTATTCCCTCTTTATTTTGGTTTGCAGTCCTGAATGATGATAAAACTGAGCTCATAATACTCGGCACCACCCCCAACCTTAATAAACTTGGCCACAAATAAACCAGCTTCAATATAGATGGCAATACTATCAAAGTTGCCAAAGAAGTAAATAATTAGGTTTCTACCTAGACACCACCCTTTCCTTCACCAAACAGGTAAACTCCATGGCCTATGCCACGACTTACACCTGCAAGCTAATTAGAGCTGCTAAGCCCTTCCTTTCCACGCACAGTTGCACTACCCTGGCAAGAGGCCTAATACTATCAAAACTGGACTATTGCAACACCCTCCACCCGGGAGCCAACAAAAACATCATCAATAAAATTCAAATCCTCCAAAATAACGCCCTTAGAGCGGCACTGGGTATACCAAATAAAGAGCACATCTCGGAGATAAGAAAACTGAAGAACTGGCTCACCACCAATGATAGAATCTTGCTTAAAACGGCTTCACTTACACACACACACACATGTCTTAATAACGCAGCCCCATGCTATTTTACAGAAAGATTTAAGAGACATTCATCCAACTGACCAACAAGAATGGCCAACGCTAACACCCTGACCGTACCCAGATTCAAACTTTCCAAAACAAGTGGACTAACTTCCCAGTTACAGCCGCTCAGTCGAGGAACTCCCTATCCTCGACCCTAAGGGCAGACCAAACATACCCTCACTTCAGATGCAACATCATCAACTGGTTTTAAAAAAATGACCACTAAAACCTTGGCCACATTCCAACACATCCACCCTACCACCCCACAACATGCACAATGCCTCCTCACAACTTCTGTCTGCCTGACAATTTATGCCATATCTATGTCT
Organism: Ambystoma mexicanum; assembly: GCF_040938575.1. Taxonomy (NCBI): domain Eukaryota; kingdom Metazoa; phylum Chordata; class Amphibia; order Caudata; family Ambystomatidae; genus Ambystoma; species Ambystoma mexicanum. Next base: position 657,752,950 of record NC_090924.1, read on the forward strand.
GTACATAATATCTAAATGTTTTTTTTTCTTTTTACCTTTATTGTATATACTTGTACAGCACTGTAACCAAAGCTGAAAATATCCTTGTGGCTTTCTGCACTCTGATTCCCCCGGGTCTGCCACGGATTGCTAATAATAAAACAAACAAAGCAGTTCGTAAAATGTTGTGCAAGTCATCCCATGTGTATTCTGCACAACTTAAAGTAACAAACCATGTGGGGGGCTAAGTTCCTTAGCATACAAAGTACAGCAGCGTGACATCGGGAAAAAGTATTCTTTTGTACCATGTATGTTTGCCAAGAGATTTGTGATACTTGAGTGCAAAACTTCAGCTTTGTCTTTTATCTTTTGAAGCGGTTGGGTAGGGGACATGTTTTTAGTGTGTCTGCAACTCCATAGCATAGAGTTGCTAGTTCACTTTCAAATAGGATGTGGAAAATGTATTCTACATTTTGTCTGAATATGTGTTAAACGGTAATTATATAGTGCCTCCTTAATATTTATATTGTCCTAAGCCTATACGCGCTACATGGAAAACCTTGTTGCAAAGTTCTGATTTTTGGGTTAACTTCGCCGCCATTGTGTGTTCTACGTTCTAAAATGGTGGACTATTTTTTCAACTTGCAGCCAAGCATTTCGACCTTTGAGTTCTGTTAATGTTTAGGTTGTCCAAGAGCCGACTGTTTAGACTGACCAAAGAGACCTCGTGCTTCAGATGAACTGTCATTCAAGTGTTGTCTGCGCTCACAAGCCTCATCCTTGTATAAACATTGGGACAATGAAGAACAAACCTCGAGCGTATGGTTTAGCTGAACTGCATTGGGAAGAAACTTGGAATAAGGCTTACCGTGGGATCCGAGAACATACATTGCTATTGTGTCTTCATGGAAATACAAACCTATGTAATCCTTTGCATGACATTGTAAAATCTGCATGTGAACTAGGCACAAACTCTAGAACAGAAATTATTAACCCGAAGTGAGGCTAGGCAATATTGCATGACATGTATAAATACGCCAGTGTTTAGACGTTCAGCACTCTCTCACCTCTCTTTGTCGGCTGGTACACGCTGCGAGGCGTTGGGAGCCAGATAGCTATCTGTTTTGCTCTGTAAACTGTACAGTAATAAAAGGTCTGTGAATCTTTTAAGCCTGTGATTGGTGTATTTCCTTTGTGGTACTCCGCCTTGATATTTATTTGTTCTTTCATATGGGCTATTCAGAAAACATTTGTAAAGAGCAATATTCTGATGCAGTAATTTGTATGGCTCTTTCATCATATCTTCCTCCTTTTCCTGTAGGAAAGAGTAGAGGAAAAGAACGTGCTTCTACACTTTTCTCCCATATGCTCATAATGAATCCTTTGGCTTGACGCATTTGATATGTTTCTAATGCATCTTCTATGGTGTATTTGGAGTGTAGTCGGTGAATTGTATAATGGTCTAAAATTGTGGCTGCAGTAACAGGATCTACACGTTCAAAATAGCCAGCTGGTGGTAAATCTTGAATTATTTGGGTGGTTTCTCTTAAGTTTTTCTCTATGTTTATATCTTTGTAGCATTGATTGTTTTGTTTGAGATCTTGTAGGGCTTGTCTAACTTGGCTTAAATCCACTAGTTGTCTTTTGTTGTTACACTATTAACTAGTACAATCAATGATTGATCTATTGGCCATCATACTCCTAGAGTTTCTACATTTTCTTTAAGATCTAATTGCAAAAATACTACTTTGCCACAAATGCATTTTAGTAACTCAGATAGAGGCAATTTGGCTGTTTTCGGTTGAAGACATATTATAGATTGAAATGGATGTACTGTTTGGATTATAATGCTCTCTAACAAGTTAAGTTTTTGGAAGTGTGAAGATTTCTAAGTTGTTATTAATAGCAAGTGATGTCATTTGGTTATTGTAAAGCTTTGTATTGCAGTATGTGTACATTATTGAGGGGTCAGTTATTTTGTCTTTATTTTCTGTTAGATATAAGGCTAATTGGAACCATTGGGATTCCTCATTGTCTTCTATTTTGTAGGCCATATCTATTATTTTTGTGCTCTTTTAAAAAAAGTTCTGCGACAACAGACACATACTTGGTCTGGTATTTCAGCAGATGTGTTTTGAAACTTAGCTATTTCTTTTTTGTATGTGTTCGTTAGGAGGTTGGTGTTTGTGAGGCTTTCGCTAATGTTTTCTGAAGTTACTAAATGTTCTAAGTCAACTTCAGTTCCGAAATATTTACTTTGGATGTGCTCTATTTCTCAAAGAAGTTCTTTGGCTGTTCCATGTAGGAGAATGTTATTTACATTTTGGAGTTCTAGAGCAGGACCCTTTGCATATTACAGTCTATGCACAAGATTTTGTATAGAGGAATGGTGTATTACTAACATTTTGATATAGTGGAAGGAAGGTGGTTTTGCAAGCAGTTCCTAATGAATGTCCTTGCAGTCCAGTGTGTCTGTGCACCGGGGAGGCATATATGGTTTGTAAAGTTTTCATTTACGTTTGTCCTTTTGTTTCACATAGTGATTGAGGAATTGTCATAAAGATTTGAAGGATTGTTGGTGTACGTTACATATTGACCTGCATGTCCATTTGTATATTGGATGGTTTGTATAGGCAAAATTAACATTTGGTTAAACATTTGTTGGGGATTTTCTTTGTGTAAGGGTTTCTTTTGCCATAATGGTGTCCCCTACCATTTCCTACCCTGGCCCATTACTGTCGATGGCAATTGTTTTTTTGTTTTGTTCTTGTTTATAATCCTCTACCAATCCGGACCAATTCCAAAGCTCAAGGAAAGACCTGGGCCGAGAAGCTGGCTGCCTGGCGCCAATCCAGACTGTTACCTGTGTAGCCCCTTCCAAAATGGCCCCCAGGACTGGATTCTTTAATTGGATTCAACATGGCCACTAGAGGGCCGTATTACTAGCTTCCCTGATGGTCTAGTGGTTCTGGGTGGGCCCAGGGCTATATAAACCCCGCCCTGGTCCACACCCAGTGCTTAGCGTTTTCTCCGGCTGCCAGCGTGACGCTTGCCTGCTTTGGAGTTCCTCGTGTACAACCAGCTCTGCACTACGGGTCAAGACATCTTGAGACCAGTTCTGCACTACGAGTCAAGACGTCTTGAGACCAGCTCTGCACTACATGTCAAGACCTGTGCAACACGGACCACGCGGGGCAAAGTAAGACTCATTACAAAACTCATCTGAACGCGTGCAGACCACAGACTTCTTCCACTCTGTTCCTGCATCACCCACTGGGTTCTGCTCGCATTTCTGTTCTTCGCGCACCGCAACATCTGAACAAAGAGACAAAAGGACATAAGGGTAAGCGGAGATCTTGGCAATCATATTCATCCCGCCCACCACCCACGCATCACTTACCTGCTCAGCTGGGTTCAGGAAAAACAGTGCTGCAACCTCCGTGCCAAACCTTTGAGTACTGCGCGTGGGGGGAAAAGGAAAAAACAGGAAGATATTAACACATTGAAAACGTATTCCAAACACAAAGAGAGGACAGTGGGTGTCGCAGCTGGACTGGGCATTCCACCAATTTAGTGGAAGAACTACTTACTCACCTCGCTTCAGTGAAGTAACTGGGGTGGATAGAACTGAACTTGTAAGTGCCTAGTGAGGAAACTGGGCAGCAGCATTACCAGACTCTCGGACTGGAAAGACTTTGCCGAAAATGCCTTCAGGCGCAACGCGCAACAGAACCAGATCTTCCAGATCTCTCCTACCTCTCTGACCACTAGGTGCTTAAACCAGCAGTGAGTAGAGAGGAGGGAGAGTTTTTGGGTAAACATCAGGAGGTGCACATACCGGACCAGCACTCGTCGACAGACCGGATCAGGCACTCCTGCAGGGCCCCAGAGGTAAGCGTTACACATTGAAATATGGTTCTCCGCTGCTTGTGTGAATCCATTCACCTTCACAGAAGTTTGAAAAGGTATCTATATTGACATTGCCCATGTTTAGAAGTACTTTTTGTAATTTATTGATCAATTTAGGTAGTGGTTTTATTTGGTTTAACATCAATACAAACAGCTTTCTCTTTAGTAGAAATGCGCTGTCAAGTAGAGCTTCGAGGATTAGTCTTCTGCAGTAGTTTTAAGGGTAGATCGTCTTTTTAGCTCTCTTTATAAGATTGTGAAGAACTCTTCGGTGGAAAATCTTTTGTAAAATACATTTTTGGGAATGTTTTACTGGGGCTACGTTAACATTGGTAGATATAGGGCCTCATTACGAGTTTGGAGGTAGCCATGCCGCTATTTGTGGCATGGCTGCCTCCAAACTCGGTTCCGGGTTCCCTGAATGGGGACTTACCGGGTCATTCCAACCTTGGAGGACCCGGTATTTCCCCATTCAGGGAAGCCATCCCCATTCCCATTCAGACGCCCCATAGGGCTCAATGGGATTGGAGAGGGAGCTGATAATGGGCCTGTTAATAACGGGCCCGTTATTAGCTCCCTGGTCCTTTAGCGGGTCCCGCTAAGAACGGCTGGTTTTACCAGCCGCCTTTAGCGGGACCCGCTAAAGGACCTCGGAATGCAGCGGTAAGGGATTAATGGCACCAGCATCCTTAACGGCGCCGTTAACCCCTTACTGCCGCACTCGGAATGAGGCCCATAGTGTTAGGTTTATTAGTAGGTCTGCTTTTCTTTGTATATGTTTTTTTACTTTTAATTTTTGCAAGAAGGACCTTAATTTTTAGTGTTGGCTGTTTTAATGTGTTCTATACATTGTTTGAGAGGTAGGTGACTATATGGCTTGCTTTTATTCTCATCTGCTCTATTTTATCTTTGTTTTGTACATTGTTGCTTTTTAGTAGGCATTTTGTTCTGTCTGTTATGATCAAATAAGCGTTGCGTTTGAAAGTTGGGGAACGTATATGCATGTATTGTGCATGGGTGTGTGGGTGTTATTGTAGAGATGAATAGCGTGATATGCAATTGTGTAGTGGGATGATAGGTGTAGTTGGGAAGGTTGTAAGGGTAAGAGTCTGTAGAGGTCTGATGGGTTTGGGTAGCGAGTAAGGGAAAGGTGGTGTGATTGAACAAGTAGGGACATCCTTATGTTTTGAGGAAAACAGTGGGTGTCATAATGGTGGTATTTATATGGGAATAGAAAGAGTGTGACTATTGTAATATAATGAGTAAGATTGAAATAAATGCTGTTGATCTGAAAAGAAAACTCTGAGCTAATATATAGTGAAAGTACATTGTTACAATTAGAGAGATATGCAGGCTATATCAATGTACTTACTTTGTAGGATGTGAAGAATGTTCTTTTTTGGTAATTGTCTTCGGCAATCCTCTTCTTTACTGTAATTGTAAAAGAATGTTAGTGGGTATATGTGGTAATGGTGAAGTACTTTTAGTAATGGAGGTTGTTATTTATGAAGGTAGGAGGAATTGTTGGGAAAAAGAGTTAATGAAGTTGTGTTATGGGTGGTGTACTAAAGTGTGTTAACTGTGTTGTTGCAACAATTGGAGTATGAGTATTTCTGTTTGGCAAATTAGATGAAACAGGGCAAAGATGGGTGTGAGGAAAATATGGATATGTATGTTAATTGTGTTCTGCTGATTGTAATGAAAGAGGTTCTGTGTTTGTAGTGTAATGCATGTGTAATGTGTTGCAGTGCTTTTAAAGAATAGGAAAACTGTGGCCTAGTGGTAATGCAGTGGCAGATTGTTGTTGCAGTAGTTTTTGGTGTCTTATTGTAAAGGTTGGGAGCGAAGAGTACTTTATATGTAAGGCAAAGTATTGTATGTATATAGATACTTTGGCGGTATACAGCTATGTGTGAGCAGGTGGAGAATGTTGGCAGTGTAAGGGATATAATGAGTGAGGTTGGAAAGTGTAACATTTATATGGAAAGAAAAATGGAATTAGATAGGGTAGAAGGGATGCCCTGTGCGACGGTGTCCGCAGACACTGTGGTAGTTAGCGGACACTGCATGTGCCATCCAGGTCCTTTAAGCATGCCAGGCATGGAAAGGGGACTGCGTAGACCGTGGAAAGTTGTGGATGTTTGCAGACATCGGGGGATCAGCCACTCAGGTTTTGTGGGTGTTGTACAGGAAGAGAGGGTAGCAGGAGTTTTGTTTGGTGAGTGTACCGAAGATGGCTATGGCTATGTCTTTGAGAAAGCAGAGTGTATGGATTCTGTAGACTCTTGGATCCATTGGGTGTTGGTGTATTCTGAGCACTGTGGATTGTCTGAGATCTTGGATTAGATGAATTTCAAGTTTCAAGGTGTTAGGGGGATTGTATCATTTTATGCTTCAGCCCCTCTCCTAGTTAGTCCGCCAGCACTTTTTTGAGCCTTTTTCCACTCATTCATTCATTCTTGTGGGCTCTGTCTTTTGGCACTCTATTCTTTGTATTCCAACTATACTATGGAGCCTATCTGCTCCATAGCTCTTTAAGGCATCTATGTTTTTACTACTGCAGCACCCAGCTGCTTATGGGCAGTGTTGCTGGGGACTCTTAGGATCCTCCTTTAAGGTTCTTTTTCTATATCATCAAGTAACTACAGTTCTTAAGGATAGAGAGATACTTAGTATCTCTCCCAAACTCGGTAGTCTGAGAGCTTGGCCCACCATCAGTGGAGTGCCAAAGGGATATATAGGGGGTCATTATGAGGTTGGAGGTAATGGAAAAACAATGCCGGTAAGGGATTACTGGCACTGCATACCGCTCCGGGCTATTACGACTCAACAACCCGGTATTAGCGCCACCGCTGATACCATGCACCCCCGTACCGGCATGCATGCGGGCACGCGGCCCATTCGGTCCGGCAATACCGGGATGCCGCTAACAGGAGGACATCACAAGTCATGCGGACATGCAAATACCGGCATCAGGAAGGCGGTAATAAGGGATACCGGGATGCCTGCATCACCGGCATTGTGAAACACCCACAAACAGCAATGTGCAGTGTTCCCAACTGCCACAGGTGCACACAATCTGCACAGGTGGAGGCAATGGAGTCTGGCCCAGGACAAAAGGAGCACACCCACACACCACACCCCTTTGCACACCAAAATGATTCACCTTGTAGTAGCAATATTGGGGCTGGAGGACATGCTTGCATTGCTACACCAGCAACAACAACAGGCACCACAGAGGAGACGCAGGAGAAGGAGGGTGAGACAGGCCCAGCAAGCCCCACCAGTGCAGCCAGTGGTACCACGCAGGCAGGCCCCAATCCCTCGCATCAGAGCCAGTCCATTCAACCTAACCCCTGAGCAGATCCACACCCTGTACCACCTGGACCGGGACACCATCACCACCATTGTGGACATGATACACAATGACATTGTCAGCCTGATTGAAATATGCACCGCCATCCCCCCTCTACTGAAGGTAGTGTCTGTGCTCCACTTCCTGGCCACAGCCACCTACCAGCAAACAGTGGGGCACATGCATGGCATATCACAACCCTTATTTTCTCGCATGCTGAACCAAGTGCTGGATGCCCTCCTGAAGCACTCATGGAACTACATAACCCTACCACGGACTGCCCAGGAGATATTTGACACAAAAGTTGGCTTCCATGCTCTGGCAGGCATGCCAGATGCCAAATTGTAGAATTGGTGGTCCCGCATGCCACGGAGATGGTGTAAAGCAATCGTAAGCTATATCACTCCATCAATGTACAGATGGTATGTGACTCCAGCAAGATCATCACACATTGTTGTGCCCGATTTCCCGAATCAACTCATGACTCAATGGTCCTGCGGAACTCCACGCTACCACGCTACATGGAGCGACATGCAGGACGACGTGCCTGGCTGCTTGGCTAGTCGCATGACAGGCACATGGCAGTGTAATGGGGGGATAGATGCACACACCACCATGGCATCATTGGTGTGGTGACAGCATGAAGTACACATCGCAAAACAGTGTGACCCAAAGCATCCCAAACTGAACATGACTACCAATCCCCATAGCAATGATGGAAGCTGCACACCAATTACAGCATGCCTAACTTAAAACCAGCCCACATCCCACAACATGTCCACCACCCATCATCAGACTTCACCCTCCGTAACACAATCCAGGAACATGCTGTGAGCATGCACAATGTAAATGTCTGCAGCAATTCACAACACAGGACAAGCATCCATGAGAGTGCACAAATCAATTCCACCAAGGGTATACACTGCTTGTCACAGGGCCACCAGCACAGCAGCGCTGCATGTCACCATGGAAATAATAAGCGCTGAATGACAAATAATGCTGAGACTTCTGGCAACGCTGCCAGTAACAAAATTATACCAATCACTACACATCACATAATGATAACAAACACAGTGGAATACATCCACAGTGCAGTGCATGCAGAACACCAAGGGAGTGTACACCCTGTATCAACTGGAAGACGCAACCCACACCATAAGACCATGGAACAGCACACATTGTGGCAAGGTAAAATGTGTTCATAGAACCAGGGACATGTGCATGTGAACAACAAAAATCTGCAGGCATGTGTGATAAGTACAGGGGTCCATCAGGAATTGACTTACACATACCTTATTTTGCACCGATTCAGGTGACAGTGGCTATCCCTTGAAGACGTGGCTCCTCACCCCTGTCCAGGGCCTGCAGAACAGGCACGAAGAGGACTACAATCGTTCCCATACCGTACCCAGGTGGTCATTGAGCAGACATTTGGCCTGTTGAAGGCACGTTTTTGCTGTCTTAGGCGGTCAGGTGGGGCACTCCTCTACAGGCATGAGAAGGTGGCCAAGATCATCATGGTATGTGTCATGCTGCACAACATGTTCATCCGACGGAACGTGCCTCTGCCCCCTGACATTGAACAGCAACCACCAGGTGATGAAGAAAATGAAGAAGATGTGGTTGCACATCATCGCGGTGGCGATGCACAGGAGGGACGTTCTGTGCACCAGTCAGTGATTGGCCAATACCTCTAAGAGATGTGGGTGCTGAGGGCACCATGAATGTGGGACTGAGGGCACTGGGTGTGGGAGTACATGGACACTATGCACTGCAAACCAATAAATGACACATACACAATAAGGAATGTCCAGACTAGTATTTTTTCAGGTACACAACGGGTGTATTTAACAATAAGAAGTAAACATGCTCATACCTTCCACCTTACACACACCCCCTCCCCCCACAACTCCCTCACACACCCCCTCCCCCCACAACTCCCCCATACACCCCCTCCCCCCACAACTCCCTACACACCCCCTTCCCCCTCAATTCCCTCACACACCTCCCTCCCCCCACAACTCCCCATTCACCCCCTCCCCCCACAACTCCCCCACACACCCCCTCCCCCCACAACTCCCCGACACATGGCGTGCAATGTTATGGCACTCGAGTCTCCATAGGTGTGCACATGCAGGCTGAGCCTCCAACTAATGGACTGTGTCTGACTCCGGGGGTGGCATGTTGGAGCGGCGCATGGTGTGCACAGACCTGCACAGGGGGCTTGTCTGTGTGGAGCTTGAGGAAGACCCTGTGGGCGCATGCTCAACTGTTGTGGCAGGACGCAGAGCCTCCATGGCATCCGCAATCCTGCCAAGGACCTGCCGCACAGCCGACATCTCCTCACATACCTTCTGTGTGCTCGCCTCTATGGCTCCTTTCATTGCCGTAAGTGTTGTTTCGGGCCTCCCTCCTCATCACATCACCATCAGTGACATATTGTTTGACTTGGCCAGTCATCTCCTGCTGGCGCGCCTCCATCTCTGACATCTTGAAATCCCGTCCCGGACCCCTGCAGAGGTGAATGGCAGGTTTGGCAATGGGCCCATTTCTGGTGTGTCCTGTGTGGGTTTCCAGGCCTCTGCTACAGCCTCTCCTCCCGACTGGACATGAGAGGTGCCATCGGGTGAGCTGATGGGTGTGCACTGGTGTTCTTGTGAGGGCCTTGGTGTGCCAAGGAATTCCATGGAGTGGGAGTCCTCCTCAGGGACACCGACCTAGCCTTGTGAAAGGACCTTATCGCCACTTTGTGGCACAGTGGCAGCTGCCTCCCCAACTGAACTGGTAGCTGTAGACATGGTCCCATCTGCCACCAGCTCTACAGCTGCGGATTCCACAGGTGTTGGGACTTGTGGAGTTGTGGAAGATCCATGACGGCCCTGTACCCTGTCATCCAACGGTGTCTTTGTCCTCAGATGCAGATCTGCCTTGCCAGTGCGCTTGGAGGTGGAAGGCCTGTTGGTTTCTTCCCTGGACTTGGCCCTCTTGATAGGTGTGGTGGCCTGTGCTGCAGAGTCCTCTGCATCGCTGTCGGTATCTCGGCCTGTGGGGGACCATAAGAGGGACAGCATTAGTTATGGTTGTACATGCATCATGCATACAATGGAATTAGTGCAGTTGTACACATTTGATGACTTGCTGTCCTTGCGGAATACAGGTTATCTGCCATTTGGTAGGGTTTCTCAGGCATATGTTAGGTTCAGACATGTGTGAGGTGTGTCTGCTGTGAGACATGCCTTTGTGTTGTGGACTGCGTGCAGTGTGACACATGCCGTTACCCTGTCTGTGGTGTGTGTCAGGTATGGCATAGGCATGCTGCATGCATGTGGATGTGTAAGTGCTGGGGACGGCATCTAGGCAGGGATGTGTCCATGTGTGTGTAATGGGCCATGCATTGCCTCATGGCACGGTCACATTGGTGGGCTATCATCATACTTTGCAATACTGTGTTTCCTTAGGACACGCACCTCCATCTGCCGATGACGTGGCTCCATGTTCCATGTCTCCCACACCTTCTATTGGCTCCATCCCAATTGTGCTGGTGCAGGTTTCCACCCAGCGGCTGAGTTTGATTAGGGAGTTAGAGCCACCGCCAGTAGCTAGGCCCTGGCTTCGGTTGGCCGACAAGATATTGCGCACTCTGAGGCGCAGGTCGTACCAACATTTTCTGACATCCTTTACTGTGCGGGGTGTGGTGCCTACCGCACTGACTTTCTGGGCCACTTGCTTCCAGATCTCCTTTGTTTTAAGTTGTGCTGCTCTTTTCAGGTCTGTGGCAAAGACCACCTCGGCATTCTCAGCCAGAGTGTCCGCAAGCATGTTCAGTTCATCCTCGGAGAACCGCTCCTTGCGCTGCCGGGATGCCCCGTTCTTAATAGCCTTTGGCATGGTGCTGGTGGTGTGGTAGATGTTCTGGGGTTGGTTTTAGGCTCCAGGTCCTGTATGTCGAGGATGTCAATGGATTGTGTTTTTCAAGATGGCCACCGCTCCATTTCCCGGCGCGATGACGTTACTTCCGGTTCCGGTATTAGCGTGCACGCTATTAGTGGGCCCGCTAATGCCGGGCCCGTTATTTAGAGGGGGACGGAGGCGGAAGGGCTGTCAGCGCTTTCAATGATGCCACTAAGGGATGTTTTAGGGACTTTTGCGGCAAGCCGGTACTGTCGATACCGGCATGCCGCTACGCGCATGCACGCATTCTCGTAATCGGCCGCTGTTAGCAGCATCATTGCTACCCGGACCCGGTTTTGCCTCCATGCCGGTAAAAACTGATTTCTACCACAAATCTCGTAATGACCCCCATAATATCTCCCTTCTCTCTACTCCTGTGACTTTTTAATCACATGGACAATTTCCTAGTAATGGTTGATGGCAGTGGGCGTGTTCTACCAACTATTTTGTAATTGTTATACCGCAGGCTATGCCCATAGCCTCAGTAGTGCACAATAGGGGCACACAAGTACCAACTTTGAGGCCTCCATTCTTTTTTTGCTATTACTAGCATGGCTGTCCTTTGTTAACCCTTCTTCTACCATTCTTGAAGAAGGAGGTCAGTGTGTGTGCTTTGCCTCTGGCGGGATCCCTAGTGTATCCCTGCCTAGTCTCCAGAGTGTCTGGGCAGGCAGGAAGTGAGGGAGGAGCCTTCCACCACCTTGTCCTTTGTCTGCCAGAGTGCCTCAATAGGACCAGCTCCCACAGGGGGTGTGGCTGTCTTGATTGGACAGCCAAATGCCCCTTTCTGTAAAATACTGAGAGAGATTGCAGAGAATGTGTGCTCGAACTGTATAAAAGGTGAGGCTTCAGGAGTGAAAAGCAAGTCGACCATTGGAAGCTGAATTAACCAAAGAAGAAGATGGCCAGAGATGCCTGCAGACCCTTTTCAACACCGTGAAGCAACCACTGCTGTCCTGACCCCATTTTCTATGCAACAGAGGAGCTCCAAAGAGGACGACTCCTTCCCTTTGGCTGGTGGGAACAACCAGTCTCATGTCAAACCTTGAATTGAGCCATCTTCCAAAATCCTAGGAGTTTCCAGAGCTCCAGATCCCCAATACCAGGAGAACTGCTGCCCATTTCAAGTACATCATTGTGGAAAGGCTGAATCCATCCAAATATTTCCTGAACCCATAAGGACACTCCAGAGATCCGATCCAACTCACCCAGACCCCCTCACCAGAGTGCGTGAATGTAGGAAGCGAAGAAGATTGACTGGACGATCAGTGTCCTTTGTTGGTGCTGCAGAAAAGGTGCCAACACCGGAGAGTGAACCAATAAGTTGCTGAACCTCGTGCCCCAGGTACTTCCTCAAGACTGTTGCTGAGAGATCCCATCCATTGTCCTGCCTTCAGTCATTAGACCAAGGAATCCAGAGGTCAGGTCCAGAGCTGCAACATCACGGAGCATCCAGCATGAACATGTTATTCAAGCCTAAAGTACTCTGGGCAAAAATGTATTGCTTACCTGATTTCAAGAAGTCACTCCAGAGCATTACAGTGCATCCATAGGTGTCCAAGGTCACCCCCTCTTACCTCCGACTCAATCCGCTGCTTGTGTACCTTCAGCGAGTCCTTTTACAGGCCTCCCTTGTTAGTTGTTAACTTGTTGTTTCTATAGCACTTGAGACTGGAAGAAATCCTCTGGAACTCTTCGTATCCTGCTGCTTGTGAAGACTTTGAGCCCTCTTAGAACTGCCTTTAGCTGGGGTTGTGTTTTTGGACTTAAAAGACTTTCTGTGCAAAGAAACCCTCTCTAGAACCTTGAACCAGGCTAATGCTACACTGACTAACCATTTTCCTCCCTTAATGTAACTCTACTATATGTGTTTGCAAAGTAAATGTATTACCGTAAGAACTGTTTCAAACCGCAAGTGCACGTAATCACCGATAATACGATAACATTGTCTTTTCCCTTTGTAACATTGCTACAAATGTATCTGCGAACAAAGACGAAAGTGAAAGTGTTCATTGAAGTGTATTCTCAAGTATTCTGAAGTGTTCTAGTGTAAACGTCTAACGTATTTAAAGTGATTACGGTGTATATGTAATAAATATATAATTTTATATAAATTATACGTCTAAGAGTTTCTTTGGTGTGCATGTCTAACTAAGGTTCAGTGTACTTACCTACAGCTCACATATTCCTGTTCAGATAAACCTGACTACTCTGCCACTCTACCAAGGTCCTGAGTTAGTACCTACTGATACTATGAGTTGGAGATCTACAAACCACTGGCATAGCTTACTAATGTCTTACTACCAGTAGGAGTTCAGGAAAACTCCCCTAACAGATGATATGAAGTTCAAGAAATGAAGTGGCCGGAATTCCTCCCATTTTGTGAGAATATGGTTCACTTGAAGCATCCAGGTAGCATTGTAGTTCACTGTGGAGGCACCAGTTCGGGCTATGTTACTGGAATTTCATTACAGTTTCCAATGAAGGATACATTTGGAAAGTTGATGGAACTGTTTCCACATTAAAAAATATTTGTTTCTCGGATAGCCCAGATACAAATGTGGATGCGTTTGAATTTATTTTGTCCAGAAATTGAGAACGCAATTTGAACAAAGTTGTATGTGCTTTTTGCGGGATGTTTGCATGACATTGTTTCATAATAAAAATATAAATTTGATATTTTCAACATTTTTCGAAGAGATGGAGTGCATTTGACTTATGTGGGCAATCAGATTGTTCTTGAAAATGTTCAAAATACATTGTAGCAGTTTCTGTGAACACAAAATATGTATTCAAGTATTCTTTACTGTAGAAGTAAACAAAAAGGAAAAACTGAAAAATTAGAAGCACTTTTTGTGAAAGTTAAAAAAATTTAAGATCAGTAGAACATTTGTTAGTTCAGTACATAAAACCAAATAATAAAAAAAAATATAAAAGCCAAAAAGAGAAAAAAGTTCTTTTACGAGCCACCAATTTTGAATGAAAACAATTCAAATTTTCCAGGTAGCCGCAGTGTCTGCGATCTATGCAGGCTGCAAAGAGACATGTGATTTTTTTTTAAGTTATATTTTTTAACTGTGAAAGGTGGCTCCAAAGGAACCTTTTTTTGTATGTTGTGTTTTTTAAAAATATTTTGCCTTTTTTTGTTTTTTACAGGAGAGGCAAGGTAAGGTGTTGGAGGGAAAGGAGGGAAGGGGGCAAGGTGCACCAACCACAGAGATGGAGGGGCAGGTGGATAGGGGAAGATGTTGGGCAGGCCTTAAATTTAAGGTATGATTCTGTGGGGTTAGTTTGGGGTACAACTTCTTACGCCTGCGACCTGTATAGCAAATCCATACGGACGTGTTGCGTCTTTGTGGAGGAACCAGAACCCCTACCTCCTTGGTTGATGAAAGTAAACGTCGGTTGTCCCACACATTGACTGTGCCACACTTGATTGATTGGTTTATCAAATGATTTGTATTTTTATACTGTAGAATAAGTCACACAATTGAAACAAATGCTGTGGTGCCATTGGGTAAAGCAACCAACGTTTCCGTAAATTTAAGGTAGGTGGCAATGTTTATTGTGCTCCTTGACTGCAGCCTCGAAAGCACTATGAAACTGCTCCCCTCTGCAGATTGGTGAATTGTAGTACAAACCTAGTACTGTGACCCTTGAAATGTAAGGGTCAACAGCATTCTTTATGGCGCGCAAGGCAGCTGTCGGCATCCTCTGCACCACGGGAGTAGCCTGTTTGGTTGCACGAGCAGTTGAGGAAACCGCCACCCCCATGACTTACTCTGGGCTCTGGGCGTAGCCACTTCCTCTACCTCATCTTGCTCTTCCTCTTCATCCTCTTCTACATCTCTGCGCCTGTTCCCCTGTCCAGGCCCTCTAAATGGTTGCTGTGATGGTCGTGGCTCTTGGGAAGGAGGAACGATGGCCATGAGTGAAGCCATAGATGCAGGCAAAATGATCTGCAGATAAGCTGCTACTTTTTTGGTGCTCTCTCCTGGAAGATTGAGAATGACTAAAAGTAATGGGTGGGTCCCTTTAGAGAAAGGTGAGGAAGGAAGTGACCAGGGGGAATGCGTTTGTCTTGCAAGCAAGACAACACAACCCCACACAGGTTTGAATTGTGATCCCATGCTTAGAAACCACAATGCTGGTATTAAGAGCTTTATAAATGAACAACTGAATAAATAAACAAATAAATAGACTTACCGTCCACAGACGGTGGGACTTTCCGCAGACTACCGCGTCAATAATAGGCCTTGAAAAGTTGTATAAATTGGACAGATTAGCAAAGAATGGGGCTGGGAGCTCTGCAAGGGTAAACTTTCCACTTGAATCATTCTAGATTGGCCAAAGATGCAGTTTCAAACTGTCTGCAGTGACTGACAATGTTCCCGGACACACCGTCATGCTGCACGGGTTCAGTCACATGATGAAATCCCCAGACGTCTGCAGAGGAGATGGCCGTCACGGAAACCATTGGGCAGTAGACCACCAGGTGCATGGTCCAAAATTGGATGAACTTAGTAATGATATGATATGGCATTTGTAACACACCTGTTGTCATGATTCCTGCCCCTCATGTCCCCAGCCCTCCAAGATGTCAGGCTGGAGCCAGGCCACGATCACCTACATGGCCCTCAAGGGCCTCTCCATCCCTCCAAAGATCCACTTGGAGTCAGACTTGGTGCTTGTGGCACCAGACTCACTCACTCCCATAGAATAACATTGGGGATTGGACTTGTAGTGCATTGATCGGGACAAGATGGATGCTCCCACATATTTCGGTTCCCAGAACTGCATGTGCAGTCTAGTCTTTTGGGTGTGGTTCAGCCCAGAGACACCTGGGATACCCAGAGACTATTTAAGCCACGCCCAGGCTGAGAAACATGCTTTGTGTTTTCTGCACCTGCAGCGTGACACCCACCGTGTTTGGATCGGTCTCCAGTAGGCCTGCATCTTTCTTCTGCGCTCAGCACCTGCAAGAACAAGAACACCGTTAGGAACAGCCTTACCTTGCTGCCCATCATTCATCGCTTCTTCTGTTCTGCGGGCATCTTCGGCAGTGTCATTCCCATTCCGGCACGCCGCTTCCTAAAGAAAAGGGAAAAGAACAGAAAAAAGGCATTAGTAAGCATTCAGCAAATCTTTGCTTATTTTTAAAGACTGTATGTGCTTCAAACGCTTACCTGAATTCCAGCCGTTCTGGGGGAACTCTGTCTCTGGAACTTCTCATCCATCTGCAGGAGGGAAAAGACACTCCAGGTTAGCGTGGAAACATCTAGAGGCGCCACTTACCGCATTTCTTCTTCATAACCGGCATCCACGCTGAAAACATTGCGGCACCTAAAACACACAGAAAAAGAACTCAGTTCAATACAAATATGAAAGGGTCGCATCGCGCATCGTGCTCTCACTCACCTTCAGTGCTACTCATCTCAGCAGCACGTTGCCATCCCCGGACGCCGGCCATCATCTAAGGAAGGAAAGGAACAAAGTTAGAGAACTGTTCAAAAGACTCATTGTACTTACCTGTCAGACTCTTGCCATTGAAGTAACTAGGCAGCAACAAGCCTGCATCAATCAACGCGCCGCTGCGCTGAAAGCAGGACGGAGAGCACATTTTCCAAGAAAACAAGGTGAGCTATGGATCGAAGGGAAGGGTTGGACCCCGGTGAAGAAGGGGTTCAAGCACAGAGACAATAGGGAGTTAAACTCTACCAATCCTGTGTTTCAGGCCCAGTCTCCAGTTGAGTAGACTCCAGGGAAGGGTTTGAGGTCGTAAGAGGTCAGAACAGGCTGAGTGACGTGCCAGTGGATACCAGGTGAGCGTTACACCTATACACAAGTGTTTCAAGGCGCGATGAGGCAAGGAAGGGGGAACAGAGGAAGGACAGAGAGAACAATCTTACTAGGCCAAGTGACATTGAGATTGCACAAGTGCAGGGGAGGGGAAAAGTACCAGGGGAAAGTGGACGGGGCAGTGCTGTACATGGGATCAAAACAATAACAAGAAGTGTGGCCAGCAAGTTGCAGGTGCAAGGGTAAGTGCAGATAGCAGGTGTCCAAAAGTGCTGATAAGGGGACTGTAGTGTTACACGTACAGACCTAAGTGCAAGGGTTGCCGGGAGACAGTGCAGGTGTGCAACTGGGCAGATAGGGACCTCGGCCCGAAATCAGAGGTTAGCCAGGTGACCAGTGCACTCCTTAATGACTTTAAGGAACTTTTAAATTATGTTAAAAATCATTTTATTAACATGTTTGCCTACAACCGCCCTTCTTGCACCTGTCCCCCTTTTCCCAAGCAATCATCCCCATTAAATTCCCAAAATTTAAATCAAAGATGCTTTGATGAAACCTTCCTCCCTTCCTTCCTTCCCTGATCATTATTTTACAGAAATTCCTAATTCTCCTATTTATATTACCCATTCTGATAAACCTTTCCTTTCATAAATAAATGTTATTTTATACTATAAATGTATTGTATATTGTTCTGTGATATATATATATATTTAAAGCCCAATTACGAGTCCGCAGACACTACGACTGTCCAGAGTGTCCAGTGAAGGGGCCCCCGGACAGCCGTGATATCCGTACATGTCAGATTTCTCATGATGCACTTTTAATTAGTCCGCGGACAGCGCGTTTGTTCTATGGACACCCAGAGCATGCACCCTGCAATTCCCACCCGATAGGGGGGCCACGGATGGCTGTCAGGGCCAAGTACATCCCCAGATTTCATCATGTGACTGCACCCGTGCAGCAGGACTTATTTGAGGTGAAGCACATAGACACTTTTGTAAGCAGTGGCACTTTAAAATCTATGTGATAGCTATTAAGAAAGGTCTCCCTTATGCTGATATATGCTTGATGTAAAGAAATGAAAGAATAGTCGTGAGAAAAGTCCATAGAGTTTTAATGAGTGAAATGTTGATAAGATTATTTTTAAATATGCATGGACGCACTTTAATCTATTGAAAATGATGTTTAATACATGGATAGACCATTGCCCACTTAGGCGGGACCTATGTATAAAGAGTATCTTGGAAATAGCCTTGAATGGGCAATTGGAAACGTGCAGATGTGTATTACTGATTTTCAAATGAATGACAGTGCCGTCACATGAAGGAGTGACCTCCATAAGTATGTGAGCATAGAACTCAGACCGCGCAGGATCGAACTGTGACGGTAATGTGAATTCAAATAATGTTATGCCATTTGGTGTTTGAGTCCAAATTGAAAGTATTATTATACTCAATATAAGAAAATACAAGTAAGAAAGATGTGAAGATATTAATAGATGCTCACATAATCAAGTACATAATAATTATTACGACTAATGGGCATACAAAGCTATGTCAGCTCAAATAGTTCAAAGATGGCCACCGACTTGGCAATGAATGAAAGGAGGCTGTGAAGGGCTGTCACATGACCGCGTAGAGAAACAACTTCCTGAAAGTGTAGAAATAGGAAAGGGCTCAAGAAACAGAGATTGTATTACTTCACCTTCTCTTCTGAGGATCGGAAGCGGCCTCTGAGACACTCCGTGGATGTGAGGTGCGGCTTGATCCACTTGTTTCTCACGCAAGGGCACGCTTAGAGGTACTTTTCTCTAACCTCGCTCCCCGTCGGCGATCGGAGTGCATACGTGCCGAGTGTTTTCCGGCCAGACAGCTAGAGCCTGAAGCTGAATTCTTCGGGCCGTGGGAGGCGGGAGTCCGAGAAATTCACGAGGCCGGCTTGCGGAGGGCCCTGAAGAGCATTGTTCTCCGCCCATAGACCCGTAGACTGCGGAGCTACGCAGTCCTGGAGCTGAGCTGAACTATTGATTATGGGTAAGCTTAAACGTCTGCCCTGCTGTACGAGGCTCTCGGAACACGCTACAAAGAGCGGATAGTGTATATAATACTGTGCCATTATTGTGAGAACCTACTTTCCTCTTATTATTACTTTGGATGCTCTCATACGCAGCACTACAGTAATTACTGGCGCCTATGCCTAGAGTTTAGTGCGGCCGGAACAGCTGAGTGCTGTCACGTTTCTCCTGCTTACGGCATTTTAACTTTGTTGCAGCACTTCAAGCTTTGAAAGCTCTTGCTGCTTCATGTTCTTATTTAATTACAATCAGGAGACTGTGGAGGTGACCATACCCTCTTTGATCCTAGTTAATTTCAACGTATAATCTGTTCAAAATGGCAAACTCCCAAACCACTAAATCCTGATATAACTTAAGGAAGGGTAACATTACAAAGGAAAATTCCATGCCCGTTGTTAAAGACACCAAGTCTGCGCTCTTCAAAAAAATCCCACCTAAAATAAATACACCAACTATCGAACCTCTAGGAGATTTAAGTGACTCCAATCCCAATGGGACTCAGACTATGGAGTTCTCTAATTACGAGGATATCGATAATAACTCCTTGTTGAATCTGTGCCTGTCTATCCAAAAATCAATGACCCCTCATCCGGGAGGTGGTGGTACAGTTAATAATGGTGGTCAGTCAGTCGAAGCTCAGGTATTACATCCTGCTGACACTTTAATAGCCTCATTTACTACCCCCCAAGATCGGATAATAACTGAAGGCACAGTTTCCTCTCAATTTGGAGATCTATCACACCTCTTCCTGACATTCAACCATCTGTATCAGCAAGGGAACGCCTTTCGGCTTCACCCAACCTGTGCATTGACCTAGAAGGGTCAGCTGTGGCAGATGAAACCAGAGAAAAAGATTCACCTCACACCCAAGCGGCTTCAATTGCTGAACTTCAGGCTTCGATGGGCACCATGCAATTTGCATTAAAAATTCTACTCAAACTCTGTGGTAGAATTCATGTCAATACGGTCTTGCATCTTGGTCTCCTGGACCCTACAATTTTGCAAGATATTCCTCACACGGAACTAACAGGCCCCGAAGAAAATTCTATAACTAAGGTACTTTCCACCAGCCAAGAAGCTGAATCTATGGAGAAAGAGGTGGTCCCTGGGTCCAGGAAGCAACGAAGACTGAACAAACGGTTAGAGAACCAAAAAGCTCCTGTGATTATAGCCTCCCCACTTCCAGCAACTGCACCCGGGCCAATGAAATCCAGAAAAGCACGAAAATGAGCGCGTAGATCAAAGAAGCGCCGGAACACACAAGCAGGTACACTAACTAGTTGGATCCTACCTGATAAACCTAATGACCTCTCGTATGTTAGCAGTAATGATCAAGATCCTGGATCTCCTACTTATTCAGAGGAAGAAGCAAATGTTTATTCCACTCTCCAAAGGAAAGACAACCATTTACAGAAGTATCCATCAGCCTTGAAACAAAATGATAAATTAAATTCCACTGAACTGAAAATATGCATCATTAAAAATTTGAACCAAAGGACGGCAGATAAATGGTTGACTAGATCGCAAGTACTGGCCAAATTACACCTAATCCCACAATTACAGGTTATACATTCTGAAGATTTTTCCTTTGTGCAACCTCTTAAAGTATCCAACCCTAATGTTACTGCATTACATTGTGAAGTTCAGGATACTATTGATTTGATCCGCGCACATAAATCTAGCCTTTCACAAGTGGGCCTGGGGGTTGATGTAAATAAAGAAGATGAGGACCCACTGATTCCATGTGCAGATAAATCCAGGAAGGTTAGTCAGATCTCAATACCTAATCTCCCCATTGGCAACAAGGTACAGTTAAGTGATATCCAGAACACTCTGAAATGTCTGGCAGACTCACTCCCCAGGGTCCTCCAGAGCAATGAACCTGCTCCCTTCTGTCCTGGAACACTCGAGGTTTTCCACATCTTCTTACCACTCAGGGCTCTCTTTCGCTTATTGAAGCACAAGATTTCTTTTTACTCCAGGAGACATGGCTTATATCACTATGCTTATGGATGGTTATACTATACACCACTGTTCAGCTAAGAATGGTCCTAGGGGGCGCCCCTATGGTGGACTACTGACTGGAGTTAAGAACATCATTCCCAGTTTAAGGATAAATACCAACTACGAGGACTACATCTGTGCAATCGAAGTGGTAGTAGGGACAGATTCTACATTGGTAAAAGTACTTATAATCAATGTTTATAACCCCCCTGGTGCTAAACATCGAGAACTGATTCAAGAAGCACTGCATGATTTAATTAGCAAATGGAGAAGGGCCACCGGCTCTAATTTTGTTATTTGTGCCGGTGATTTCAACTGTCATATTACTGGGGATGGGTGAACTGTCAACAATAATCGCTTATACCAATACAGCAGAATGGAGACCGTCAAAGAGGACGCCGAGGGTGAATGCTGGCGATTATTCTTCAAATGTTGGGATTTGGAAATCATGAACGGTCAAACTCAAAGTGACAGACCAGGAAAGAGTACCTGGCATCAGGGACTGCATCAGAATACAATTGATTACATTTTTTCCAGCGCCGAAGTTGCTTCTATGATCATTGATATGGCTGTCACTCAGAGCCCATGGAGCGATCATAATCCACTTATTTGGTCTTTCGATGCTTTATTTTCTATCCCTGAGAATATCTACACTCGAGATGTAACTGTAAATTATCCTGCTAATTGAATTATTTGGTCTGATAATAATATACTTAAGGCTTGTAGGGTAATGGGACAGTGGAACATCGGTATTGAATCAAAACTAGGCTCCATGTCAACCGAAGAAAGTGAAAATTGGATAGTTAATTTCTCGGGCGAGCATGCTATGAGTAGACGCCCTCTGGCATTGAAGGAAAAGTCCATTACACTCTGAATGTTATTGCCCTAAATATTAGAAAATTAAAAAATAAATACCATACTTGGCTAAAGTTCTATAAAAAAATCTTACATTGGCCAGTTAGTGTAAAACAGTGAGTGTACTCTGTTCCAGAAACTCCCGTAACATTTAGGCTATCCTAGGTGGAGCAAAGACTAAAGGCAGAACCACAATGCTGAACCCAATAGGTGCGCAGGAATGGGTTTCCTTCCTTGAAAATCGCAACAATTGCGATGTTAGATTTGAAGAGTCACCTGGTCATACCTCCCTTTTACTCTCCCCCTTTACAATTACCACTGATGATTTATTAAGTAATATTAAGAAATTAAAAGCGTCTCGAGCACCGGGTCCTAATGGTCTCTCCAATGCAGTCATAAAGAGTAACCCTTCATTTTGGGCGAACCTAATGAAGATACTGTTTGAAAAAGTGATAGCAGACGGTAAAATTCCAATTACATGGAAAGGGCCATTCTGATATCAGTTTTTAAAAAGGGTAACAGACGAGACCCTACTAATTACCATCTCCTTTCAATGCTTGACAGCACTGGAAAACTGCTCGCCTCCTTCTTACTAAAAAATGTACAAGCATGGGTAGAAAAAATGGGGATTTTAGACCACTTTCAGAGTGGCTTTAGACCAGGTTACTCAACGGCTCATAACTTGCTAGTCATGGATTCACTTCGGAATCAAGCACTGCTTCCCAATATTCCACCTCTTTATGCTCTCTATGTTGATTTCAGGGCAGCTTTCCACACAGTTAACAGAGCCATACTGTGGCACAAACCTAAAAGTTGGTCCTGCCCTCCTTCTCTTATCTATTACCTAGAGTTACTTCATACAAACACCACGGTATAGTTACGCCTTGACACTGCGGGCAATTTAGCACCTCCAGTTATACAGCGTAGGGGAGTTAAACAGGGCTGCGTTACTGCTGCCCTGCTGCACAATCTCTTCATCTCAGACATACCCGAATATTTTCGGGGAATATGGAACTGCCCCCCTAAAGTCGGTAAGACTAAGTGTATGTTCTTGGCATACGCTGACGACATTGTGATATTTTGACCACACATTTAGTGGACTCCAGAGGTCAGCTGTCAGGTTATGGCAGTATGCAGAGGCCAATGAATTGACCATTAATCAAAACAAAACTGAAATACTCCTGTTTACAGCTGGTAAAGTAGCACGCCCTTCCATGTGTGTAGGTATTCTTGAAATTAAATATACACACTCATATAAATACTTAGGAGTAGAGTTTGATAGTAGGGGGAATTATACACTCTGCATCCAGGCACGAAAGGTTAAAGCAGCTCAGTTTACAGCTTTGATATGCAGATTTACCCAGGAGCAGAGTGGTTATTCTATTTCGGGTGCAAGACAACTCTATGTGCAGTGCTTTATACCTATGCTTATATATGGTCTTGAATCATTGAACAATATGAATTTAGATTGGCTTCAGCTACTGGAGGGGAAATTCTGCAGACGTATACTTGGCCTCCCTCAATGTATTCCGATGGCAATATTGCGACTTGAATTGGGGCTTTTATCCCTCAAATCAATAGTAATGCGCAAGAGAGCCAAGTTATACATTAAGATTAAGAACAACCCCACTAATCCTCTCTTGAAATGCGTAAATGAGGCCATGAGGAGTAGTAAGCATTCTAAACTGGAGAAAGATATGTTAACGCTTAGTGAGGCAAGCGGTTGGTCCCCTAATTGGGACCAAGATAATCAAACGATGTTTTATCATCTCCAGAAGTCTATCTCGCTCTGGGATTGGCAGGAGAACTATGGGCACTTGGCTTCTTTAAGAAGCTATAGGTTTGTGACTTATCTTCTTTACACCTTTAAAAGAGTCAACCGTACCTTAATCTCTGTCCTTCTCCTGCATTCAGACATTTCATTTTACTGATGCGTATTAATTGCTTACCCACTTTAGCAAATCAACCTTGGGACAATGTGTCTCGAGACGCTATCAGAAACTGTAGAATATTTGGTACTGTATCTAATCTTGAAACCGCAAGACATGTGTTAACTCAGTGCCCACTAATGACCCAGTATTATTCCAAGTATCTCGGAATCTATGTACATAGTATGGATCATGTGCGATCTAATGAGTTGTGGTACTATTGTATTAACACACTTAACCCGAAGCTCCATATTGCTCTTTTTAACATTTGGTCCATTGCAGGAAAACAAATGAGCAGATGAGATTAGTAGGAGGTATTATACCTCTTTTTGCACTTACTGATCTGTCTTAGATTTGGTTGGTCAAGTTGTGATGGTGCTCTTTTCGTTTTATATATTTTTAGATTGGGTGATTTGCTGATTAATTTATCTTCTTTTCTACTTACCAGTGCACCCATGAAATACTATGTAACCACACTAGAAAGCTTGTTGAACTGATTAGTCGACATCTGACCAATTGACATACTAATTATTAAGTAAGAAGTGTAATTAATATCTTGTATCAAGATTATTTGTTAAATATGTAAAGTTTTAAAAAATATTTTTAAACTGTATCACATTACAATAAATAAATTACTTCGCCTGAGGAAGTCTCTGCTGAGGGGTGGAATGTGTGGCGTGAAGCGGAGAGCTTTTAAAGCTACATATGTAAGTCTGTGCTGATTTAGACTTGCTTTTATGTATAAAAATTGAATTTTAATGCATAAAGATTGATGCTACCTTAAGTTGGGTGGAGCGCTCAGTCACTTTTTACTCACTACCAAAGCAGTTAATACAATCTAAACAGCATTGTGTGTTTGAGGAGTTGGTATATATATATATATATATATATATATATATATATGCACTTGGAAACACGTAGGCGCTATATAAATAAACTGTCATATCATATCATATAGGGTTCCTGCTACTTGTCCTGTAATAAGCTTCTCAGTAAGCATATTCTCTTTTTTAACCACTCTAGCAAATGCCATACATTGCAACATTCGGCACCTGCTCACATGAAGCAGCAAATAATTACAATTAAGACCAATTTCATGAAAGTAAAAAAAACAGCATGCAGGCATTTACAGCAGCACTGTGTGCCACTTTTTCATCAAAGAAAGGAAAAGCAGATAGAATAGATTTGTAGACAATTTTTAAGTGCCATTTAGTGTGTGCCAGTTTAATATGTTGACAGTACATGCATACATCGCAACATCACCCATTCCAATCTGTAGGTGATTATCTAATCCTGATTTTTCCTCTACAATCTGGGACTTGTACTCCAACTTTTATAATGGGAAAAGTGGAAGTACAACTTTTTTTCCCAAAAACTCCTCCTACCTTCATAAATAACAACCTTGCTTACTAAAAGTACTTCCGCATTACCATAAAATCCCCACTAACTTTATTTTACAATCGCGGTAAAGAAGCACATTGACGAAAACAAGGACTGAAAAAAGAAAACCCTTCAAAAACTAAAAAGGAAGTACATTAATGTACCATGTAATTGCAACAGTACAGTTCCACTATATATTACCAGAGACTACTCTTTTGGAACAAACATTCCTTTGACTCTAACTCATTATATTGCACCACTCACACTCTTTCTATTCGCATCTAAACACCAGCATTGCAACAACCGCTGCTTTCCTGAAAACATCACAAAGCCCCTACTGATTCAATCACACCACCACTCCCTTACTGAGTAACCCAGTGCATCACGCCTCTACAGACTCTTACTCTCACAACCCTCCTAACCACACCTAGTATGCCACCTCACAATCAAACAGCACTCTATTAACCTCTCCAATCACACCCACACACCCATTCACAATGCATACATATACATTCCACAACTTTCAAACCCAAACTTTCTCTTTTCCCAACAGACATAACAACATGCGTACTAAAAAGCATCTCCGTAGAATAGAAAGGACAAATAGAGCAAATAAGAATAAAAGCAAACCATATAGTCATCCACCTCTAAAACTGTTTATGCAACACATTAAAACAAAGGAGCTAGTAACATTACTTAACAAAACTAAACCAGCCATAACTAAAAAAGGTTTGGCCCATCTTACAAAAACTAAAAGTAAAAATAAAATATGTGCAAAGAAAAGCAGACCTACTAATGAACCTATCCCTGCATCTAGCAGTGTTAAAGTAGTCATGGTAAAGCAATCCAAAAAACAAATGTTACAACAAATGTTCCACCATAGCGTTCTTCACAATCTTATAAAAACAGCTGAAAATTCACGATCCACCCTTAAAACTACTGTAGGAGACTAATCCCCGAAGCTCTAATTGGCAGCAGATTTCTTCTAAAGAAAAAATGTCTATATTAATTTTAAACAGAATGAAACCACTTACTAAATTAATCAATAAATTACAGAAAGTACCTCTAAACACGTTCTTTTGCTCTACTCTTTCCTACAGTAAAAGGAGGAAGATATGATGAAAGGTCCACACAAATTAGTGCATCAGAATATTGCTCTTTATTAACACCGATTGTAAGATTTATGCAAAAATGTTGGCTAACAGACTCCTTCCTTTCTTACCAAATCTCCTAAAACAAGATCAAGTCAGATATGTCAAAGGTAGAGGGTCCTCTTCTAACATTAGACTCTTTCTATATATCATAGACCTAATTCGTAATTCCAAAAATCCCCATGTTGCAATAGCTCTAGATGCGGAAGAAACATTTGATAGAGTGGAGTGGGATTTTCTATTTAAGCCTCATAGATGGCACAGCTCTAGTCCCCCTTTTCTCTCTATGATAAAAGTCCTTTATTCTTTGCCTAAGACTGCTATCCTTGTTAATGGGCAACTTTCCTCCTTTTTTCCTATATTAAGAGGAACACGCCAAGGCTGTCCCCTCTCTCCAATTCTGTTCATTTTAGCACTTGAGCCCTTTCTAGAATTCATTAGACAGAATGAAAATATTATAGGAGTACACTATAAACATCTCCATATTAAAGCTGCAGCCTATGCAGATGATGTTTTACGCTTTCTCAAAAACCCAGAACACAGTGCCCAGCATCTACTTGGTATCATCTCAGATTTCTCCAAAGCGTCTGGCTACAAACTCAATATAAAAAGTCGTAAATCCTTTCCCTTAATGTCCATTGTACATCACATTGCATACTTTCCCTTGGAATGAAATGGTGCCCCAAGAGTCTTAAATATCTTGGGATTCATATTTCAGCCTCCACTAATAACGTCCGCAAACAAAACTCAGAAGCTGTATTGGCCAGAATAAAAGAGCTGACAGCTTGGAGGGGTCGCCTGGAAACAATAAAGATGATGATATCCCCTATTATCCTTTATCGCCTTTACATGCTCCCTATCTCCTTCCCCTCTTCCTTTTTTAAATCCATTGACTCCTGCTTAACTAAATTTCTATGGGGAAAGAAAAAACATAGAATCTCACTGAATAAACTAAAAAAGTATCCACTCTAGGAGGTGTTAATTTCCCTGATATTAGGAAATACCACATGGCCTTTGTCATTAAACAAACACAGATGAGGTTCACCCAAGTGGAACAAGTACATGTACCTAACTGGGTCTGCTTTGAGAGAGCCATGGTTTACCCACTCTCCCTTGCAGATATTTACCTTATTAGGAGGTAAGAGCAAATTGATCACCTATTCCTGCATTCGTCAGTCTATCCTATATCTCAAACTTTATATGTTCCCACTTTTAGCAGAATTATCCCTATTTATCTCTCCTTTCATTTGGTTTAATCCACTTATTAAAATCAAAGGCAAATCAATATGTTGGAGGCCATGGCTTTCGAGGGGTATTAAATGTTATAGTCAATTCTTTATACAAAATATTCCCATGGTTTTTAATGATTTTGCTATCAAATACCAAATACCTACATCATTCCTGAAACAATATTTGGTTATTCTTACTGCACTGTTTGAAAACTATGAATTATTTATGCATGACTCTAGTATTCTACTATATATGCTGAACTCCAATATCACTGCCTAATTTAACTATAAACTGTTGATATCACCATCACCCACATTGAATCTCAACAATCTACACGATGACTGGAAGAATTATTGCTCAATACCGGATCTCCAATTTTGCTGGCCCTCGCAAAGGAAATGCATCTCTAAAATCACCTCTTCAGCAAGCTTAACTCAATCTCTTTTCTTTTTCCATCACAGAGCTTTCATCACTCCTGTTTCTTTCTTCAAATATATACTATTACCTAACGACATTTGTTGGAGCTGTTCACATGCTCAAGGATCATTTAAACATATGTTTGTAGATTGTCAATATGTTAAACCTTTTTGGATCTCTGTATGGCCTACCCAATCTATTTTTAAATGTGATCAACATTTTTGTTTCAATTTTCTTCTTTTTGGAAGTTCCCTTTTACAAGCAAATCAAACTAACAAATATGCAAACTTTCTGTTTGATTTATGCTTAATAGTTGCAATTCAAACCATTGCTAGCAATTGTAAAAATCTAAACCATATCCATTATAAAATCTGGTGGAACAGCATTTGCAATATTCATAGATTAAAACGTTGTATTGCATCTTCTCCTGAATAGTTATGTAAACATCAACTGAAATGGCAAGCATTCCTTGATTACTTATCCAACTTTGACCCTTATTAATACTAATATTGTATTATTATAATTATTTTACTTGATTATTATGCATCCTACCCCCCCCCCCTTCATTCTACCCTATCATGTGTGTTATGTCCCATCTTTGTCATGTTGGATATTCATTGTTATGTCCTTGTTTGTCATCTACTCCCCCATATTTAAAAAAAATAAATAATCTTTCAAATGTAGTTATCCAGTTATTCAGATACGCTTGGCACCTTTTTCTATGCAAAACATTTGTCCACAAGTGATCCTGTTACGTCTCTTCATATGCTTATTCTATATTTCATATATACGTAATGATTATTAATTGCTATGTATATCTATCTCACTCAATATATCTTTCAAACATAAGAGAATATTGCTCTTTACAAATGTATTCTGAAATCCAGATTCAGACAAAATGTAGAATACATTTTTCTGCTCCTGTTCGAAAGTGAACTAGAAACTCTGTGTTATGAAGTTGCACACACATTAAAAACAGGCTCTCATTTATTTTTAACATGTCCGCTACTCAACTGCTTCAAAAGATAAAAGACAAAGATGAAGTTTTGCAGTCAAGTATTACAAATCTGTTGGCAATCTTTTGTGGTACAAAAGAATATTGTTTCTGACGTCACACTGATGTATGTTGTATGCTAAGGAACCTAAGCCCACCCACATGTTTTGTTACTTAAGTTGTAAAGAGTATGCATGGGATACTTGCACGACTTCTTACGTGCTGCAAACCAAAATAAAAAGGGAATCGATACAAAAACACCAGGAGAACTCTGTTCTCTTAGTTTAGTTTGTTTATGTATATAGCACACCAAGCACATTGGTATCTGGGCATATTTCTTACATGGGTTACATAAGGTACAGTGACAGGATAACAAGTTACAAATGTTACAAGGATAAGTTTGCAGATGAAGCACAGATATATACAGCAATTACATAATTACAGAATAGGTTTGCAGAAGAAGCACAGATAAATACAGCAATTACATAATTACAGGGTGCGAAAATGCAGATTGCATAAATCTTATAACTGAAATCATACATTTATATAAATCTATAGATCCTATAACAGAGATCATACATTTACAGAAATATACAGGGATACAGGTAGTTACAGGTTTTGGCTAGGAGGCAGAAGGATTTAAGGTTCTTGCGCAAGAAGCCAGGTTTTAGCGTCCTTTCTGAATGGATGAAAGGTGGGTTCAGATCTTAGTGATAAGGGTAGGGAGTTCCATAATTTGGCTGCGAGTACCGGGAAACTGCTCCCTCCTGCCTTTTGAAGCTTTAACCTGTCAATGTGTGAAGGTACTTTCACCATTGCTTCATTACCATGCTGCACTTTATCTGCAATAAATATTCCCCTCTGCTCTGAGAAGTACAACACTTCTTTTGGAGAAAAATATATATCAATCCAGAGGAGCATGACACATCCACTTACTTTTGTGGATAAAAGATGCTCCCAAATATGGCCATGACACTGACGTCACTGTTTTACAGTTTATTGAAAAAGACATTACCTGCGACATCCCTTCAGAAACCACAGATAGTGACCTACATACACAAATCTTACACTTCCAAAACAAAAGTGCAGCCAATAATGTCGACGTAGATATAAAAACAAAGGTAAATACCATACCAAATGTCGCTTTGGCTTCCCTAGACCAGTTTGCAAAAAAGGACAAGTAAATAACTTCATGTCTTCTGTTAGACACAGCGTGAAAGGCAAATCCACTAAAAACATGCATCCAAGTACATCAATGATTACAATGCAATCATTGCCCTCTTGTGGAATGCAAACATAGACATACACCAGATTGCAGACACTGCAGTTGCAAGATATGTCACAGCCTCTCTCGCCTAAACTGAGAAAACAGAGCTAAAAGACCTCTGGGATGACATATCATCTGACAAAACACTAGCACAAAAATTGAACAGCTTCGTTATAAAAATGCTTTCCCATAGAGAATGCATGTGCTGCAAAGCTGCAGACTATTTAACAGGTACAGTCTTTTATGGCAAATGTGAATACATTGGGCCTCATTACAGGTCTGGCTGTAACCCTGCCGGTGCTACCGGTGAGTTGCCACCGGACCAGTACATTTTTACCAGTGCCTGACTTCCCGGTGCCACTGGAGATTACAACTCCGGTGAACCAGAAAGTCAGGCCCCGGTAAAATGTAAGTCTCCATTCCCATAGATTTGCATAGGACTCTATCAGGCACAGCGGCTTTGGCAGGCATACATGTAATATGCCGAACTGGAAACAACGGTGCTAGTGAGTTTACCAGCACCCTTGTTCCCGGACTGAAAAGGTCATAATGAGGCCCATTGTCTGGCTAAACCTTGGTCCAGCTTCATCCAGAAAAAGAGTACTAAAATCCTACCAAGATTTAGAAACAATAGTCACAAACGATCCTAATATCCAGGACAATTTTAAAAACATTTTAATAGACACATACTACCTAAACAGAAGTAGTGCTTTAGAAAACATGGACTTGTACAACATAGCCCAAGAATACTCCCGCAAAATAAATATCACACCAGATGAGACAACTGTCAAAAACTTACCAAACCCAACCTAATTAATCATATACAGTTATTTAAATATCCACAACATAGAGAACTGTACTACATGGCCCTACTACAACTTTTTAAACCTTTTATAAAAGAAGAGGAATTATTAGGTGACTGACTGATTCAAGATTGCATTCAAAGCAAATTAAATCAGTATCGAAAATGTCAATTTCAACCAATACAAAGAAATGTTGGACAATGAACGCCAACAAGAGGAAGACATTGAAGCTCAACTATAGAAAGACACTCCTGAGGGCAGTCAACATTCCCTTACAGGAAGCCAAGAACCACTTGGAGAACTACTCATTCTAAATTAAGCAGAAATAGATGTGACTGAGATAGAAAATACCATGCGTCAATATAAGCAACCTGAAGAAGACTTGTCAGTGCTCAAATCACAGCCAAATGATGAGCAACTCGCCATTTATCTAGAAGTCACTAAAGAAATTGAACATGGTTTTAAACATGAAACTAAAATGTTTAACTGTAAAATTATAAACCTCTGCTCCTGTATGTAAGTGGTGAAGCTGGTTCTGGTCAAACATTCTTAATTAAAATGATCAGCACATTCTACAAACCATAACAAACACCAACCTTTCAGCTGTTCTAACAGCCCCCACAGGTTTAGCTTCCCACATAGGAGGTGCAACTTTACACAGAGTACTCCTCCTTCTGGAAGAACACCAAAATAAATTAGAATACTACAAGTTATCAGCAGAAGCTGCTACTGAATTTCACAGAATTCTGAAACAATTTTAAATGCTTCTAATAGATGAGGTAAGCATGGTTTCCAACCTCATGTTGGCTTTCATTCACCTCATACTGCAAGAAGGCTTAAAAACTGACTACGAAGAACTCTTTGGAGGAAAACATGTTATTGTTTTCGGATACCTCCTACAGTTAACACCAGTAAAAGTCAACCTATTTTCAAAACATTAGGACACGAACAATGCCATAACACACTCAGCAGCATTGGAAATTTAAATCTCTGGCAACATTTCAGTACAGAGAACTAACACAAAACATGCATCAGTCTGCAAACGTCACCTATGCTAAGATTTTAAAAAGCATTAGAACTGGTCTGCTTACAAAAGATGCAAAATCCATCTTAAATACTAGGCTAATCCATGAGCTATATGGGCAAAAAACATCGGCTCCTGATGTCATGGGAAAATTAACTCAACAAAAACTAAAATGCATGTCCTTAATTCCAGCCCTTGCAAGTTGTAGTCAATTTAACAAGACAATGTTAAAAAAGAGAATGCAATCCATACAGCATATGAGCTTCACAGACAAACTAGAAGTGCACTGCATGACACACCCTACATGTCAGCAAGCAACAGCATGACTAAATACCTTAGAAAAATCTTTCTCCAACACAGCTGGATTGAAGAAAATATTAACTATGTGCCTAAACAGCAGAGTAATACTAAAACGTAACCTTGATGTAGAACAAGGTTTAGTCAATGGAGCAATTGGTACAGTTGTAGGCTTCCAAACATATCCACATGACAACAACATTCAGTTTGTCAACATCCACTTTGGCCATACAATAGCACGTTTTCTTCTTTTTAAAGCCATGTACGTATGCAGAGAACAATTTTCTCTATCTCTCTTTCTCTATCTCTTGAAAATGCATTCACTATTCACAAATCACAAGGTCTAACCCCAGATCACACATTGATTGACATCGGCAGCACTGTCTTTCAGGAAGGTATGAGTTATGTAGCACTTTCACGTCTTCATACACTTTAGGATCTATTCCTAGTTAACTTTGATACAAACAAATCAACAGTGACATTCTGTGCATCCTAGAATACAACAGGCTACGTACACTGTACACCCCCTCTAGATACATTCCATGTACCTCAAAAAATAAAACCTTTAAAAAGAAAACAAATGCAAACAGAATCTACAACAGATCTCCCAACAATACCGCTAAAGAAACAACCAACTCCTTTTCCATCAAATAATACATCCACAAAACTGTCTACTACAAACTCAACTGCACGTCCATCAGAAAAGAAAGAGACAAATATATCTTCTCCAAATAAATCTGCAGGCCCATCAAACGATGCAGACTCACAACCCTCTGGTCCACTTAAATTTAGCTACACAACTGGAGTGAATTGCTATGCAAATATAACTATCAATCTTCTCTT
Source organism: Ambystoma mexicanum (assembly GCF_040938575.1). Lineage (NCBI taxonomy): Eukaryota > Metazoa > Chordata > Amphibia > Caudata > Ambystomatidae > Ambystoma > Ambystoma mexicanum. The sequence goes on from NC_090924.1 coordinate 657,786,210, forward strand.
GCAATTGCAACCAATTGTTCACAACATTTACCTAAACGGCTTAAGTGGCTTGGACCAGTTGTGTTTGCAAAGGTTTGTCCTTCATAGAAATGACACAAATAATTGTGACATCACTTATAGTGTCTCAGCTATAAGGCAAGAATTGTACTACTGTGCAGGTGTGGTAAAATGTACGATAGACACACAAAAAGATCCTCATGAACCTAATGTACTTACTACAAGTACTGGAAACCAAAAACATCCCAATAAATCAAATCTTCCCATTTTCATACATGTGGAAACATATATGCACTCTCTGCAACCATGTTTCACAAGAGAACATCCCTAATGAACGATTTGTATATGTATCCATACCAAATTGTGAATCCATGCCATTTCACCAGCTTCTGCAGAATGCAAATCATAGCATATTATGCGATTTTTGTAATTCAGACAATCGTTCCAGCATGCAAACCAACTCACATAGCCAGTATGTCATACTAATGCTTCTTAGGTACAATGCAGATGGTACCAAAAATAGATTACTAGCTTCACACACAGCCAAGTATCTCTTGGCAAGAAACCCTTCACAACAGTAGCTATAATAAACCACACTGGTGCCACAACCACTTCAGGGCACTATACTGCATATGTACAAAAGAAGTGGTTGGTTTGGATCTAGCAAAGCCTCCGTTACTCTAAAACATAAGTTACCAGCAAATCTAACAGATGCCTACTTAATATTTCTTCAACCCAAATGTATTCACTAAACTGTAGCACAATTAACAGTTCTAATATGCCAAGAGGTATCTATCTACATTCATAATACTACAATACTTCTTTTAAAAGTCAAGATAGTTAGAATACGCCAACAGGTATCCAACTACTTAAAAAATACCCTTCATTGCAATACGCTTGAAATGAGCCATCACAATTTTTGTTACTACAAAACCTCTTCTAAAGTCTAATTTAGTTAGAATATGCCAACAGGTATCCAACTACTTTAAACATTCCCTTCATAACAGCACACTTCAAACAAACATACCACACACTTACACTGACATAATTGTAGTAGGGTTTTTTTGCAAACATAGTACATAGACTGTACTGTTTATGAGGGCCAGAAAAGGCAAATGTATATGTAAAATTGTATGCCATTAAACCTTTTCAACTATCCTGCTTAACAAATGATACTATTACTTTTCCTCACAGAAAACGAACGAGAGATTCCAGCTTTACTACTTTATTCAACTAAGTAACCCTATCAATTGTAAACAAATACATATTCCATAAGCACTAGCCACAATTGTACTTCAATCATAAATACCACATACTTTCTACTCCCCCTAAAGTATCTATAATTACCATACACATATTTCTATAATGTTTGTGGTCAGTGGCCAGATTTTTGGGAGCATGGCCACAACCATCCCAATATAATTAAATAATTAAACCATATAACAAGGACATACAATACACCTGCAAATAGCAAAAGTCGCTTTGAAACCCCAGCCATTTAATTGGTGTCCGCGTACATCGAAATTGACTGTGGACTCAGCGGCACTTGCAAACCCTATTTTCCCCCATAAAAACAGCTCCATATCATCTTCATTCCATTTCCTGCCCTTTCTATGCCATTAAATAACCTCTCTTGTGTTTTCCAAGCTGCTCGTTCACGGTGCTGCCCACAGACTACTGCAGAGTCAAAAGAGCAGGCGGCACCTGCGCCCACCTTTTTCACCTAGAAAAACGGCCCCATATCAGCTCTATTCCACTCCCCCTTCCTCTCCAGGCCCTCTTTCGGCCATCAAATAACCCAAAATGCGTTTTCCATACTTTTCCCCCAATGCGCTGTCCGCAGACATTGGCGGCTGTCTGTGGGTCCAAGATGGCCACAGTTTCCAAAAATATGTGGCACCTCACGCTTTGCACCATTAAATCAAAATCAGTGTGTGTATCTGATGTCCGTGGATATCACGCCGCCCTTGATTGCTCCCGTGGGGTATCTGTGGACGGAATAGGTAAGTGAGTCTGCGGGAAGTGAGTCCAGATATCACTAATTAGTTTTTACCTACTTTTTTCCCATAAAAAAATAAATAAACTACTGGACAGATTTACAAAAGCACGCTTTTGGGAACCAGCCGCCACTGCTGGAGCAAATTTTGTGAAAATGTGTCTGACAGTTTGGTCTGTAGACGTGAGCACATTTGTTTTCCATTGCATCTATGAGGAAAACCACACATTTTGGAACCCCCCTATAACTTCGCCCTTCCTGGACGAAACCTCAACAAACTTCACAGAATCAATCCGAGGGGGGCATATACTTTTTTTTGCAAGGTCTGGTAAGGATTCGTCCAAGGGGGAAAAGTTAAGAACCACACAAAAAGTGCTCTTCCTATTGGTTGAACAACTTAACCATAACTACAGGGACGTTATTGCAGCCATGTTGGATTCCCAGACAGCCGCTGGTGTCTGCGGATATCACAGTAAAAATATATTGAAAAACACAACATTGCACATGTCAAACTAATGAAGATATGTCTGGGACGCTGATGCGTGATGAAGATGGGATGGGATATGGCCATAAAAATGGGGTGTTTTTTTCTTCGATGTCGCGGACATCTCAGATGTTCGGGGACATCAATTTAAATCCATTTATATTTCTGCATAATAGGGTCCTGTTTCACCAAGAGAGGGCTACATAAGAGGTGGGGGTTCGAAAACATTTGAAAGGCTTATACATTTGATGGTGTTTGACGAATCTGCACAAAAGTTTGCAGAAGGATTTTAGACCCATATTTCAATGTTTTTGCAAAGATTAGTGGGATTATGTCAAGAAGGGGCACATTTAGAGGTGGGTTCTCAATATTTTGGATGGCTTATAACTTTGATGCCGTTTGACGAATCTGCAGAAAAGTTAGTAGAACGAATATAGACACAACCTTGAATGTTTGTGCAGAGAGTGAATGGATTTTGTCAAGCTATGGCTAAAATATATGACTATTTTTTGTACATACATTTTGACACCTTTCCAAAACTAGAACATGGATGGATTTGCAGCAAACCTTTGCAAGGAGGATTGGCAAGGACTCGAAATCATGGTTTTGCAAATTTGTCTGTGTTTTATTTTTTGAAAAGTGTTATAACGTAGGTACAAACAATAGTGATATACCTTTGGTGACTGGGGTATAGCCTGTGGCCATGGGCATGAGAGAGGGGTTATGGGGTTAAAATGGGCATGGCCACCAGGGACCGGCTATGTGGTAAGGTTTTTTGAAATCGCGATAGGTTTGAATGGGAAAATTCTGCTCGTGGCTACAGACTGAAGTGGTGGATGGGATTGTAGCAAATATGCACTAGGAACATTAGCAAGAACATAAAAGCATGGTTTTGCAAATTTGGCCTGTGTTCTAAAGTGTGAAAATGTAAGTACACAATACAGTAGTATAACTTTGTTGCCTGGGCAATGGGTCTGGCTCTCAGCAGGGAGAAATGTGTACTGTAATTTGCTTATTGGGGTTTGCGCCATAGCCGAAGCTGTAGGTTGGAATGGGAAAAAGAATTTTGCTTGTGGTTGCAGCCTGAAGTGATGGACTGTATTACAAAAAAACTTGTGCGATGAGCATCAGCAACGACTTGAAAGCATGTTTTTGCAAATTTGTCTTGTGTTTGATTTTTCCAAAGTGTGAGAATGTAAGTGGAAAAACTAGTAATATAAATTTGGTGTCTGGGTAGTGGGCCTGGCCCTCGGCAAATGTGTACTCTGATTTGCCTATTGGGGAATTTGGCAAGGCCGTAGCCCTTGGCCCATGGGTTTGGAGAGTGGCCAAGGCTGCAAGCCATGAGCACTGGGCATTTGTCACATTATTAGGGTATAGTGGACACTGAGCTAGGCTGCAGGGTAGGTGCAGTGAATAAAAGGGGTGGTTTGGTTGAGCATCATGCCGTAGGCAACCCTTCTCCAGTTTCCTCCTCCCCTCTTCTGTCCCAGGATCTCTGCAACCCACTGGCCACACACTTCACCACTTAAACTCAGGGCATCCTGAGCACCCTTGCTACCCTCCCTCCCAACCTCCCTGGCACTCCCTTGCCTCATATAGCTTATCTCTCTCCTTCTTCTCTCTCCTGCTTCTCCCCTGTCACACCTGAAGAAGTCACCAGAGTTGTGTGCTCCATGAAGGTCTCTTCCAAACAGGTTTCCCCTTGTTCCTCCAAACCATCAAGGACCATCAAGGAAAACTCGCTGATTCCTGCAACCACTCTTTTGCCACTGGATCTTTCCTTCCCATCCTCCCTCCCTTGTGTGCCCCCTCCTGAAAAAAACTTCAGCAGACCTCACCTGTCCTGCCAACTACCACCCTATTTCTATCACCCCCTTCCTTGAGAGACTGCTGTAGAAGCTGGCCTTTCCACAACTTACCTTAAACACTGAACTTGTTGGTGGTCTCCATGACCAACAATCTGGACACTGAGCATCCAGAGGCACAGAAACTGCTCTTCTGCACTCTCGTGAAGAACTGCTCACATCTCTGGACTCTAACTCTTCAGCTGTCCTCATCCTACACAATCTCTCCTCTGCCTTCAATACAGTTAACCATTCCATCCTCATAAGATGGCTCCATAATACCATTGGTATCTCAGACCAGGCACTGGACTGGCTTACCTCCTTCCTAACTGACCGTTCATCCGAAGTCATTTTAGGCAACTTCTCCTCACCTACATCCTTCTCCACCTGTGGTATCCCCCAGGGCTCAAACCTCTCCCGCTGCTCTTCAACACTTACCTTGCTCAGCTAGCACTCCTCATTTCCTCCTTCTTTGCCAACTTCCATTGCTACACAGATGACACACAACTCTTTTTCAAACTTCCTGCTGACCCTTTTGCATCTTCCATCATCCCAGACGGCCTATCTGCCACCCAGTCCTGGTGTACTTCCAAAAATCTCTGCCTCAATGCCAGCAAGACTGAGATCTTCCTTCTCAAAGGAATTCTCCCTTTTCTCACTTACCCCCAGAATCTCAATGTTACCTGATCCCTGGTTCTCTCTAGGCTTCACGACTGCAAACACTTTCTCCTGAATCTACCTTCTTCCACTTTATGACCACTCCAGCTAATCCATAATAGGACAGAAAGACTTATCCTTGGCCTTAAGCCCAGGGACCGCATCTCTCCTGCCCTAAGAACTCTTCACTGGCTCCCGGTTGTGGCATGGATTAAATTCATATCCCTCTGCATCATCCACAAGGCTGTCTGGGGCTTGGGACCACACTCTCTGCAACTTTCTATTACTAAATACTCTCCCTCTAGACCTCTGTGGTTCTCTGGCACCAACTCTCTATGTATTAAGCGTTTGGCTAAAAAGAGAGCCGGAAGCCGATCACTTTCTTCAGCTGGCTCCCTCTTATGGAACAGCCTCCCTCTCCCTCTTCGTGTTGAGCAGGACCTCCTCAAATTCTGGAAACTCCTCAATACTTTCCTCTTCACCTCCTCCTTCCCATCGTCCCTCCTCTTCTAATCTCACAGTCGCTGTGATTGTTGGCCAGGGCCCTTATGCATCCTTCATGGACCTGGCCTCCCATACCCTTTTGCCCCAGCCTCTGCCTACCTCTTAGCATTTGCCCTTGCACCCACTGGCCTCATTTCTGTAGGGTTGCACTCTCTACCGAATAGCACTTACCATACTATGCACTACATTTGCTGCTCACCCACTCATCACAGCAAAAGGTTCCAGGGATATCCCAAAAAGGAACTGGACATCAGCTTATCATTGTTGGTTAGTGGAACAGCAACACAGAGAGTGGGTAGACTTAGACAAACACTTCCTGACTACCTAGCACGGCTGCCCTAGTTGTTCTCCAGTCAGTGTTGTGCAGTCTAGCTGTTGTCAATCCTTTAGTATTCAAGCCCCTCCCAGCGTGCGCTCCCTGCTTCGCGTCTCGTCAGTTTTGCCGACGCTTACCGATGCCTGTCATTACTGTTAGTCTCGTACTTTCATTGTTCTTAGAAGCAACAGTTTAGCTACCATAGTTTGTAGACACTTTCCGCTCACATTAGCTTAAATGAATTTGTGATGGAAACCTGCTGTAATTCACCTCCGTTACTCCTGTTAAGTCATAGCAGACATCTGTGGCGTTGTGACGAGCGTATTGCCCTAGCGAGCCTTCGCCTAAACTCGCATTTGCAAATTTACCTGAAGCGAGTTTGTCAAGCGTCTCTTGTTCCAGTTAGGCGGTAGTCTCCGAGCCTCTCGCTCTTCGTCCACAGTGTAACGCTCACCTGGTTTCCACGGGGGCGCTGGTCTAGTCTGGATTGCTGTGGCCTCTTCTAGCGTGATGCGCAGGACCCGGAACACCGATTGGACAGGACCTCCAAATCGTGCTTGCCTGGCCCGTAGGAATATCCTTCTGCAGATGAGAAAGGGGATTAACAGTCTGCAGAATAGTGTGCTAGCTCCCCCCTTTCCCCCTTCGTTCCTCTCTAACTTCCTCCAAACCCCGGTTTAAGCTCACCTTATGGTTTGGAAGGATGAACTCTCCATCCTGCTTCTGGTGCAGGGGCGCGCGTTCGTCCAGTTACTTCACTGGTTTTCAGAATGTCGCTGGCAAAATCCACTTGACTTTCCTGAGCGATGCGCTGTAAGTATGAAAGTTCAAAGTTCAAGTGAGGCCTCCTTTATGTTGTCTTTCTAACCTGTGATCTGTCCTTTATTTCAGGTGCAGAATGAAGGTGATGCGTTGAGGGGTTAAACTGCCGAGGTGAGTAGTGATGAGGGCGATCCCTCTAAATGTCCTTATCATTCCCCAGAAATGTCTCTTTTCCTTTCCCCATAGGGGCCGGGGTACGGTACCTGCCAACGGGGCGGCGCCGACCCGAAATGTGGAAGAAAAGCCGGTAAGTATTATGGCTGTTAATCAGGCTTTCCTTCTGTGTTCCTTCTGCTCACCTTTTGTTTCTTCCTCTCTCCCCTAGGTGCAGAGATGTGGCGTCCGATGCTGACAGCCGCGATGGAGCCGGGAGATGTCTCGAGGACAGGTGAGTGAAGCGTGGCGCTGCAGCGAGCAACGCAATGCTTTTAAATGGAAGTCTTTCTTCAGGGATGCTGGCGAGAAGATTCCGGATGCAGGTAAGAAGTTTGAAATAGTCCTTGGTTTTCACCTTTCTCTTCTCTTCCTTCCTTGCAGGTCTTCCAGGTTCGAGGCGGGCGTGGCTGGAGTCCAGGAGCAGGAGCAGACACGGTGAGCGTTAAGCTGCAGGAAGCAGAGCAACGCGAAGCATGAGCTGCTGTCTGGGCGTGGCTTAAATAGCCTCCGAAGAAGTCCCAGGTATGTATCCTTCCCCCAACTAGGTATGTATCCTTCCCTGGCCACGCCCGAGTGAAAAAATAGTCCCTATGAAAAAATAGTCCCTTTCAGGTCTCAGGGAGGCCTGAAGCGTGCAGCATGGTCTGCATCAGGTAAGTGCACAAAACACCTCCCTTTATGAGCCTGGCGCCTATGGCGCCAGGACTGATGTCCAACATGAGCCTGGCGCCATAGGCGCCAGGACTGAGTCCAAAGAGCCCCTATAAGGGGCCACTGGGCTTTTACCCGAGGGCATGATGCCTGCTTCCGGGGGTGCTGGGCCTGGCCTGGTGCTCCGGGGGTAGGCATCATGACAGCACTCCCCCCCAAGGCCCCTCCCAAGGTCGTTCCTTCTGGAGGTTTCGGTTTGTTTGGGAAATTCCGATGGAACCTTTTTACCAGCCGAGGTGCATGTACGTGATCACTGGGTTCCCATGACCTTTCCTGAGGCCTGTACCCTTTCCAATCAATTAGATAGAAAAGTTTTGATTTTGAGATCTTAGAATCCAAAATGTTCTTCACCTCGAATTCAGGCTCCCCATCTATCTGAATCGGTTCTGGTGGCGTTGTTAATCTGGTTCCTGGGTGCACTGGTTTCAAAAGTGACACATGAAAAACGGGGTGAATCCGCATGTTAGCTGGTAGATCGAGCTTGACTGCCACTGGGTTGATTATAGCTTTGATCGAGTAAGGGCCTAAATACATTGGATTAAAAGTTCGAGGCCCCTTGAGTGATAGGTGTTTGGTAGCCAACCATACTTGATCCCCTATTTGGTATGGAGGCGCCTCTCTTCGATGCAGATCCGCATTCTTTTTGTATTTCCCTTTCGCATGTTGCAAATGTGCAGTTGCATCCTTGAAGGCTTGAGTAATCGTAGAATGCAAATGGTCCACTGCGGGCATTTCAAGGCTCAGAGGTGAGTCCAAGTCTGAAGTACGAGGGTGATGTCCATATAGGGTATAAAAGGGGCTCTGACCAGTTCCAGAGTGTATCGAGTTATTGTATGCATATTCAGCCACCCATAAAATGTCCTTCCAATTACCCTCTGATTGGTGCAACATACATTGTAGATATTGTTCAAGGGTCTGGTTCGTTCTCTCCGTCTGACCATCGGTCTGTGGGTGGTGGCTGGTCGAGAGTCTTACGTCGATTTGTGCCAGTTGACAACACTTTTTCCAAAAATGAGAAATAAACTGGCTTCTCCGATCGGAGACTAGTATGGACGGGAATCCATGCAAACGGATGATATTTTCGAGGAATTCCTTGGCAAGAACAAAGGCTGAAGGTAATCCTTTCAACAGAATAAAGTGGGCCATTTTGGAAAATAAATCCACCACGACCAGAATAGTATTGTAACCAATACAAGAGGGCAGGTCCGTGATAAAATCTAGTGACAGGGTGTGCCAAGGTGCTGGTGGAATGTCTAATGGCTGAAGAAGACCGGCGGGTCTTGTCTTTTGACCTTTGTTTTGGGCACAAACTCCACAAGACATCACGAAAGATTTAATATCCTTTCGCCAGGAAGGCCACCAGAATTGTCGTTTAACCTTTTCCTCTGTTTTGGCAATGCCAGGATGTCCTTCCATCAGGGTATCATGATGACGGGAAATAACCAGTTCTTGCAATTCCTTTTCTGGCACAAATAAGCGTCCTTGGAAGTAAGGTAAGCCATCCTTGACTGAAAAGTTAGACCCCCTTTTGATCCAATCCTGCAAGGCTGAAGAGTCCAGGAATTGTTTCACTCATGCTTGAATGTCTTCAAGGGTTTGTAAAGTGGTTATCCCCAAAATTCTTTGTTCGGGAATTATCGGCACAGGTTCTGAGTTTGTGTCTATTTCTTCCATTCCAATTCGGGATAGAGTGTCCGCCTTACCATTCTTATAGCCGGGGCGGTAGATGATTACAAAATCGAACTCAGCAAAGAACAAAGCCCATCGGAGCTGTCGAGACGATTGAGCTTTGGCAGTTTTTAAATATTGTAAATTTCGGTGATCAGTGATCACGGTGATGGTATGCCGGGCGCCGAGGAGATAATGCCGCCAAGCCTTAAAGGCGGACTTAATGGCTAATAGTTCCTTATCGGTGATCGCATAATTTATCTCCGGCGGCGAGAACTTTCTGGACCAAAATGCTACGGGGTGCAGTTGGTTGGTTTCAGGGTTTCTCTGAGACAGGACAGCTCCCATGGCTAAGCTGGATGCGTCGGTTTCAACTATATATGGGAGATCGGGACGCGGGTGCTTCAAAATAGGTGCGGACGTGAACTTAGCTTTCAACTCCTGAAAGGCCTGTTCGGCTTCCTCGGTCCATTCAAAACGTTTATTTTTTCGCAAGAGTGCAGTGATGGGTTGCACCACACGTGAAAACTCTGGGATAAACCTGCGATAAAAGTTGGCAAAACCAAGCATGCTTTGGACACCTTTCACCGAACTAGGTGATGGCCATTTGAGGATGGCATCCACTTTCCGTGAATCCATTCGGACCCCTTTAGGTGTCAGGATGAATCTGAGAAACTCAACCTCGGTGGTATGGAAAACACATTTTTCCAGCTTGGCAAACAGTTTGTGCTGGCGCATTTTCTCTAGGACGGCCCTGACATGCTTTCTGTGATCAGATTCCGAAGAGGAGTACACAAGAATGTCATCGATATACACGACAACACAGACATCGATGAGTTCCCGAAGGACATCGTTCATGAAGAATTGGAAGGCTGCAGGCGCGTTGCACAACCCGAAAGGCATCACCTGGTATTCGAATAGTCCATATTTTGTACGGAAGGCCGTTTTCCATTCGTCGCCTTCTTTTACTCGTACCAGATGATAAGCCCCCCGGAGATCTAACTTGGTGTATACGCAAGCGTCCTTCACCTGGTCAAGGAGTTCAGGGATCAGAGGCAGAGGGTAACGATTTTTAACAGTTGTCTGGTTCAATGCGCGGTAATCGATACAAGTTCTAAGGTTGCCTTCTTTTTTAGGCACGAAGAACAAAGCTGAGGATGCCGGGGGCTTTGACGGGCGAATGAAACCATTGGCGAGGTATTGATCTAAATATTGTCTCAAATGCAGATTCTCTGGTTCAGTAAGGGCGTAAATCCTGCTACAAGGGGGTTGTGCACCGGGCACCAGATCGATTTGGCAATCGTACGATCTGTGGGGAGGTAACGTGTTGGTCTGTTCCTTTTGGAAGACGTCCTGAAAGTCTTGGTACTCTGGAGGTAGTTGCACGGGGACAGAGGTTACTGATGCTAGATTAATCTTTGGATTTTCTGGGTAGCAGGTTTGTGCACAATCCGGGAAGGTTATTCTCTTCGCTCGCCAATCAATTTGAGGATTATGTGTCTCTAACCAAGGGATTCCGAGAATAAGCTGAAACTGTGGAGCCTTGATTACATCAAACACAACTGCCTCCCGATGGCCATCCGGACCTACAAGTGTCACCTCAGCTGTGGAATGTGTTACCGGTCCAGAGGCAATTTCGGTTCCATCTATTGTGGTGATGACATCTTTGTTGGTTTTAGGACGCAGAGGGAGGTTTATCCTAGAGACCAATTCTCGATCCACATAGTTTCCTATAGCCCCGCTATCGATGTATGCCTTTATAGCATGCAACCGTTTAGGCTGTTCCGGATCTACGAGGACCATTGGCACAATGAAATGCGAGGTCTGAGAGTTAGTTTTCAAGCTCGGCAAGCGGACCCCTACGCTTGCCGGGCGTGGTCGTTTCCCGATACAGAGTTTCCATGGATTTTATCAGCGGCTCCTACCACCTTCTTGGGCGGCTTAACCGGGCAATCTCGTAGAAAGTGTCCAGAGGACCCACAATAAAGGCATAATTACATCTGTCGTCTTCTTTCCTGTTCTTTTTGAGTTAGGGGTCCTTTAACCCCTCCGATTTGCATAGACTCCGAGCCATCAGCCCCCTTGGGGTTAGCGTGGGTCTTGGCCAACACCCGGGTTTCAAACTTGGACCGATCTGCTTTTCTGTTTTGCAGCCTGTGATCCAATTGGACCACTAAGTCTATATATTCAGTGCATTCTTGGGGCGGATTTACAACTTGTGCCAGGACATCTTTAAGTTCTCCGCGTAGACCTTGATAGAATAACGTGATTCTTTTATCCTCTGGCCAACCAGTTTCCACAATTAGTCTATTGAAGGTTGCAATGTAGGATAGAAGGTCTTGATTGCCCTGTCGCAGAGATAGAAGTTCGTCATCCAGAGCCTGTCCCTGGGAGTGTCGAGCAAATAACCTTTCCATGCTTGTTTGAAATCCTTGAAAATCACGAAGAATCGGGTCATCTTGAGTTACCAGTGGGACTGACCAATCGGCAGCACAGCCGCTGAGATATGACAACACAAAGGCTACCTTGGTCTGATCATTAGGGAAGGCCCCAGGTCTGCATAGGAAGTGCAAACGACACTGATTCATGAATACGGCGAATCGTTTGGGGTCCCCAGCAAAGCGTTCAGGTGGGGCCAGCGGCATGTTTCCAGGTAGATTAATCTGCACCGGGTTACTGGAAACCACAGGAGCGGGGTTCCCCCCGGAACCGGGTAAAGGAGTTTGTCCAGCTTGACCTTGCAAAAGCTGTCTAGTCAGGTCATCAGCTCTATCCTTTATTACAATCACTTCCCTCCTGAGGGCACTAGTCTCTTGACGAGCGGCGTGTACTTCGGCCCGTAATTCTCCCAGTAATTGGGCCAACTGGTCAGTTTCGGAAGTTTTCATAGCGCCTGGGTGGGAATTTGTAGGAAGGCTTCGCATTCTGTAACGCTCACCTGGTTCACACGGGGGCGCTGGTCTAGTCTGGATTGCTGTGGCCTCTTCTAGCCTGATGCGCAGGACCAGGAACACCGATTGGACAGGACCTCCAAATCGTGCTTGCCTGGCCCGTAGGAATATCCTTCTGCAGATGAGAAAGGGGATTAACAGTCTGCAGAATAGTGTGCTAGCTCCCCCCTTTCCCCCTTCGTTCCTCTCTAACTTCCTCCAAACCCCGGTTTAAGCTCACCTTATGGTTTGGAAGGATGAACTCTCCATCCTGCTTCTGGTGCAGGGGCGCGCGTTCGTCCAGTTACTTCACTGGTTTTCAGAATGGCGCTGGCAAAATCCACTTGACTTTCCTGAGCGATGCGCCGTAAGTATGAAAGTTCAAAGTTCAAGTGAGGCCCCCTTTATGTTGTCTTTCTAACCTGTGATCTGCCTTTATTTCAGGTGCAGAATGAAGGCGATGCGTCGAAGGGTTAAACTGCCGAGGTGAGTAGTGATGAGGGCGATCCCTCTAAATGTCCTTATCATTCCCCAGAAATGTCTCTTGTCCTTTCCCCATAGGGGCCGGGGTACGGTACCTGCCAACGGGGCGGCGCCGACCCGAAATGTGGAAGAAAAGCCGGTAAGTATTATGGCTGTTAATCAGGCTTTCCTTCTGTGTTCCTTCTGCTCACCTTTTGTTTCTTCCTCTCTCCCCTAGGTGCAGAGATGTGGCGTCCAATGCTGACAGCCGCGATGGAGCCGGGAGATGTCTCAAGGACAGGTGAGTGAAGCGTGGCGCTGCAGCGAGCAACGCAATGCTTTTAAATGGAAGTCTTTCTTCAGGGATGCTGGCGAGAAAATTCCGGATGCCGGTAAGAAGTTTGAAATAGTCCTTGGTTTTCACCTTTCTCTTCTCTTCCTTCCTTGCAGGTCTTCCAGGTTCGAGGCGGGCGTGGCTGGAGTCCAGGAGCAGGAGCAGACACGGTGAGCGTTAAGCTGCAGGAAGCAGAACAACGCGAAGCATGAGCTGCTGTCTGGGCGTGGCTTAAATAGCCTCCAAAGAAGTCCCAGGAATGCATCCTTCCGCCAACTAGGTATGTTTCCTTCCCTGGCCACGCCCGAGTGAAAAAATAGTCACTATGAAAAAATAGTCCCTTTCAGGTCTCAGGGAGGCCTGAAGCGTGCAGCATGGTCTGCATCAGGTAAGTGCACAAAACACCTCCCTTTATGAGCCTGGCGCCTATGGCACCAGGACTGATGTCCAACATGAGCCTGGTGCCAAAGGCGCCAGGACTGAGTCCAAAGAGCCCCTATAAGGGGCCGCTGGGCTTTTACCCGAGGGCATGATGCCTGCTTCCGGGGGTGCTGGGTCTGGCCTGGTGCTCCGGGGGTAGGCATCATGACACACAGCTCTGCTTGAACTCGCCTCAACAACCCTATTTCGAAGTGAGTGCAACTTGCGCCTTGGTTCCTGTCAGGCGCCAGTGTCCTAGCGTTTCGCTCATTCTCCACAGCCCGCTTGAATTTGGCAGCATTCTCATTCCTCCTGAGGCGACACCTCCGCAAGTATCTCAGCCCTTTCTTGTCACGACACGTTATTCATTGTTTTCAGTTGTGTATGGGTGCAGCGTTTTTAAAGTTGTGGAGAGTTGAAAACTGTAGTTAGCGAATTACGCCATCACTAGTTTGTAGGAGGGTCATTCTTGTGTTCCAATTGTTCTCTTGCATGTGCTATTGGTAGCTTGAAGTATTTGGATGTTGCATTTGTTATGGTACAATTGTTGGCTGGGTTTACTCAGTTCCAGTTAGCTACAACATTTCATTAATGGTTCTTCCACAGCATTCTTACATTTTCCTTTATTCTTTAAGCACAATAGAGTAAGCACAATAGCTACCTCATAGGTTTCCACTTTCCTCACATGTTCAATGTTCATATAATATCACCTTCAGTGTCTGGCGCTCACATCAGCAGCATCCTTCTTCAGAAGACTGAGCCCCCGCGCAGATGCAGGATGGAGAGCTTATTCAAAAAAGATACTAGTTGAGACTTCTAGGGGAAACATTGCCAGAAGATCAAATACATTCCCTGTGTGCATTTGGGTTGCTTCCACTTCACTTAAGGGAATTTTCTGTGTGTTCATAGGTTTACCTGGTAATCAAGAAATTGTAGAAAGTGAACTGCGCTAACTAAGAAGAGGTTTGGAATAGCTTCCTAGGTGTCCCCACGGAGTCATGGTAAGCGTTACAGAAGGGCTGTCCTGTGTGATGGTGTGCACCTGCCATCCAGGTCTTTTAAGGATGCATGGCTTAGAAAGGGGATGGCGGTTACCGCGGATAGTTATAAAGGTCCATGTATTTCAGTTCTTATTAAATGCTAGAGAAAAGTATTTGGGACAGAAAATAGTGTCTGTCCTTTTATATTGTTCTCTAGTATACAATCGTCCATTAGTACCCAGTGCGGGTTATTATAAATCTAACAATTGCACCTATTGGTGTGTTTATGAGCCTTACCACACGGTAAACCCGCACACATCGTTGCATGTCCCTCATTCCGGTCTTCATTTTTATTGTTTACATTTTTTTCCATTTACTTGAATGGTCACCATGGAAGGGGAGAAGGGACTATGGTGGCCATAATTTCTTTTTACTATGGCGTCACGAAAGGCAGAACGGACTAAGTTTCCCAGTCTGTGACAGCCATTTTTTTCTTCTTTTTTTTTTGGCTTTGAAACGCAATGCATCTCGAAACCGAAAACAAACCACTATTAGTACCCCGGTCTGCGCGGGAAGGTAGGCCATGTGTTGTTGGCGGTTTGTTTCGATGGGTGGCCAGAGCGAAATGTTTGAGAATTGTCTTAATTTCCAGCCAATTTCAGAGACATTTCTCTGTGTCCACTCACCGAAACACGTCGCCAACAACAGATGTCATACCTTCTCGCGTTCCCACAGGTGTCCCGACGAAAACAGTAGTTCACATGTGTGGGTGCACCTACCAGGGCCGCAAAAGGAAAAGGGTAACCTGCTGGTAACACCAAGCCTTTTGCCACAGCCCATTTTATTAATGTGGGCAACCTACAGATTTGGGCCTAGGGTGTCGAAGCCAGCAAGGAAAACAGGGAACCCCATGCATTTCCCAAAAGAGGACACCCGTGTGAATCCAATAAGCCCCTTGCCGGCAGCCCATTACAGCATTAGGTAATGCCCACAGGGCCTTGGTTAAGGCCTTTGCTATGGAAGGGCCTGTAACTATGGGCCCCGGAGGCATTACCTTATGTGGTAATGGGCCGCAGGCTTGTGGCTTATTGCCTTATTATTTCCATTAGTATAGTACCAAATGCTAATGGAAATGTTGGAGAATCTTATTGAGTCTAACTACTTTAATGAGAATTGTAAAGTAGATGGAGTCTATAAGATTATTTTATTTAGTTCTATTTTTTAACTGTGAAAGGTGGTTCCTAAAGGAGCATTTTTCTTTTTTTTTCCTTTTCAGGAGAGGCCATGAAGTAAAGTTGGGGAGGGAATTGAGGGAAGGGGCACCAACCACAGATAAGGAGGGGCAGGTGCATAGGGCAAGATGTTGGGTGTACATCAAATGTAAGGTAGGGGGCAGTGTTTCTCATGCTCATTGATAAGTTACGAACTGCTCCGGTTTTGTGTTGCAGTATATACAGGGTACTGTTGTCTTGGAAAGATATGGATCAACAGTCTCTTTTTATGGCTTGCATGGTAGCTGCTGGGATCGTCTGCCCCACAGGAGTGGCCTGTGTGGTGGCAGTAGCGGTTGAGGAAGATAAGGTAGAGGAAGAGAACCTACCACTTCTTGAGAAAGAAACAGCCTTTCTGAGAGCATCGCGGTGGTTGGATTTGGTGTGGCGTCGCATGGAGGTGGTCCCGTAGGAGTACTTCCCAGGTTGTCCACAACTGAGTATCTAACCTTTGTAGCCTAAGCCTTCGGTACATCCCCAACGGCGGTAAACAACTGCCACACCCATGATTCTCTCTCGGTGCCGGAGGTAGGCTTTTTCTCTATCTTATCTTCCTGGTCCTCTTGATTGTTTTCTGCATGATTGTGCTTTTTCTGTTGTGGAGGCCCTTTAGTTGGTGGTGCTGGTGGTGGTGGCTCTATGGGAGGAGGGATGGCAATGGCTGATGCCATTTTTGAAGGTAAATAGCAGTTGTGCTGATATTGTTCCAAGCATGTGGTTTGTCATGGATTGCACATGGAAAATCAGAAAGAATAGGTCTAGGAGCTGAGCAAGGACACATTTTCAGCTTGAAACTTCCTAGATCAGCTGAAAATGCAGTTTCAAACTGTTCGCAAAGGCTGGACCCGTTCATGAAGCATGGACGTGTTTGCGAAAACGTCATCACCCTGTGCACGTGGTCACGTGACCCTGTCTCAAAAGTCTGCAGTGACGTCTGACGTCCTCGAACATCGGTGAACAGGAAACAGTACTAAAAAGTTGAACAAAGTTCATAGAAGTGTTAACAATGTTGGTAGGAGGTGGAGAATGGAGATTTTACTTGATACTTCCTATATTGGTGGAAAATGCTGATATATTAGGAGAAAGTATGATATTAGGATGTTGTAGCAGATTAAGGTGCACTGGTTAGTTATGGTTAACTGGCACTAATAAAAACCAATGAAATTCAGTAAAAAATCTTTGTTAAAGGGATGTTATGGTTACAAGTAAAACCAAAAACCCCTAGAAATTTGCCAGTTATGGTAAGCTAAGCAACCATTACTCGCTCCACCACTGTGCACTACTAAGACTAGCACACCGGACATCAACGATGACATCACAAATGTCATTGATTACTTCACTGTTGACATCACATATGAATTTAATTTTCAAGGGGTTGTGCTTATAATGTTGGAAACAAGATGTGAGGGGTGATGAACTACTTAATGAATAAAGAATGTAATCACCTAAATAAAACATGAAATTGGTTTCTTGTTGGTCATACAGGGACCTATTCATATATACACATAGGTAATGGCTGCAACATGCACTTTAGAAGTACAATATTTTGTATCTGGTAATTTAAGATAAATTAATTCATGCTACCTTATCAGGGTAGAGTAATGTTAAACATGGCATAAATAGCTAACAATTCAAGACTTACTAATCACTTGTGTTAGTGCAAACAATACATATGAAACCCCACAATGCATACAAATCAGATGCACATACAGGGGAACTAAAGTAAAGAAGAAAGAAACAACATCACCAGGAAATTTCAATAGCATTAAAGTTAATCTTCATATATACAAATGAATTGTATGTTTGAGGCCTGCTTATAGCCCCATGTGTGTGCACCATGAGCTGAGATCACACTGTAAGGAAAGTACTTTAAGAACATATTAGAAGGTTACAATCTACATATAAAGCACCATTTGAATTTTTCAAATTCTCACTGTCCGTGAACAAAAACAACTAGTTTTTACATATGTCAGTGAACAAAAAATAGTGACCCAGATATGTGATGTCATCTTTGATGTCCTGGGTGTTAGTATTAGCAGTGCACAGTGGTGGCACGAATTATGGTTGCTTAGCTTACCATAACTGGCAACATTATTATTTTTCTCGGTATTACTTGTGCCCCTTTAACAAAGTTTTTTCACTGAATTTCATAGGTTTTTATTAGTGCAACTTAACCCTAACGTCCCTTTAACAAAGTGTTTTCACTGATTACATATATACACACAAACACATACACACAACACTAGGGTGTCTCTGCCAAATTCACACGTTTCACATGAAAAATACAACCAGAGCATAAACAACTGAATATAACGTTTAATTTTCACTTGCTTGCAGCTGTGCTACTTAAAGGCTTGTCAAAACGTGTCCCTTATGTTCCATTGACCTGATGCTGACTGAGCACGATGCTGATGTGTCCACTAAGCATTTAGCAGCATCCCCTTTGTCCTCTATAATGCCTCTCCCATCAGTTTGCATATTCATGGGTATGATTAAGGTTTGTTCCAGAACATTTAGATAAAAGGGCCTCCCTCTTCTTTGCTCCGTTGTTCGCAGTAATGAAGAATGTTCAACCTTCCACATACGGCATTGCTAATGCAGCCCTCTGAATGATCTATGCAGTGGCGTAACACAAAATGTGGGGGCCCCCCTGCAAGCCATGCTGAGGGGGCCCCCCAACTCGGCAACAAATCACGGGTTGCGCCACACTCTGGGCCGGCCTAGACTGTCACGCTTGCACAATACGCATCAACGTGCTGCTGAAGGGGTATGCCGCACACTGCACTAGGAAAAAGATATAAATATGTGTTTTAATGCAATATACAGCACACTTTCTGAGATAAATTGGCTATAGAGCCAGAGTGTTTGCAATTGTTTTGTAGGGTAACACAATCCAATACATGCAAGTCACCAACAGTGCACAGGAACATTAATGCTTCCAACTGGCTGCACAATGTAGACCAGTGTAAACACGTAATAACATTATAGTACAGAATGCCAGGCCACATTTAGACATACCTAGACTGTTTTCAGCAAAATGCCAGTCAAAGCAATAACACTCATCATGAAGAGAGCACACAATAAAGCATGTGTCTCCATGGCCTCGAACAACACGGCCAAACTCTTTAAAATCTGCAAGGAACTGGTCAATCCTGTTGTGGTCTATACCTCTTCTTTTCCCTCCCATGCCCTCTGTACAGCTCTGGTCTCTCATTTCTCTGCTAAATCTCAGGACATCCTGTCCTCTATGTCCTCTTCCTCTCTCGGCCCATTTTGGCCATCTCTTCTCTCCTCCTCCTTTTTCCTCTTTCTCTCTGACAACACCTGACGAGGTTTCTAGACAAGTCCGATCTATGAAAGTGTCGTCCAAACAGATGCTCCGCTGCTCCTCCAGAACCATCAAAGCCCATATTGACACCCTCGCTCCAGCCTTGGCCGATTTCTGTAATCACTCTTTCGCCACTGCAATGTTCCCCTCTCCCTTTGAGCACTCCCTTGTGCACCCACTCCTCAAGAAGCAGTCTGCTGATCCTACCTGCTGGAAAACTATCGCTCAATCTCCACCTTTCCTGAGCAAACTCTTGGATAAGCTTGCCATCTCCCAGCTTACTCTCCACACTGAATCTGTTGGTTGTCTCCATGACCATCAGTCTGGCTTCAGAGCTGTCAGAGGCATGGAAACTGCTCTCCTTAACACCTGTGCTGCTCTCTAACCTTGATTCCAGCATTCCTTCTATTCTCATCCTTCATCTTTCCTCTGCTTTCGACAGGGTCAACATCGCCATCCTGATCAATCGACTCTGTGAGAACCTGGGCATCACAGATCAGACCCTAGAGTGACTGACCTACTTCCACTTGGACCGCCACTCCGCTCCCAGGTCGATCGTGGTCCCATTCTCTCCGCCACCTCTCTCTACCTGTGGCATTCCCCAGGGCTCTATCCTCTCACGCTGGTTTTTCAACCTCTACTTGGCCACTTTGGCCTCCCTGATCTCTACCTTATCCTCTAACTTTCAGTGTTGTGCGGATGACTCAGCTTTCCTTCAGGCTCCCCTCATCCTCCTCTCCTCTCTTGCTCATTCCTGACTGTCTATCCACGATTCAGGATTGGTGCGCCTCCAACAATCTCTGCCTTAATGCCAGTAAGACAGAGATCCTTCTCATTGGGACCCTTGCCACTGTGTTTCCTCTCTCACTATAGCAGACCACCTTGGGCCCTCTTCCTTTGCCTTCCTGCGAGGCAAAAAACCTTGGTGTCATCTTCAACGCCACACTCTCTTTCTCTCCTAACATCTCAGACATCACCAAGAAGTCCCACTACCAGCTGCTCCTCCTGAAAGGGACTCTTCCCTTTCTCACTCTCCACCAGAAGCTCACTGTCTCTAAGCTGGACTACTGTAACAGCCACTTTCTCAATCTGTCTTCCTCTAGTCTCCTTCATCTGCAAATAATCCAGAACAGGACTGCAAGACTTAGCCTTGGCCTCAAGCCCTGGGATTGTATTTCTCCAGCCCTGAAATCTCTCCACTGGCTGCAAGGATCAAGTTCAAGAACCTTTGCATTGCCCACAAGGCTTTCTGGGGCCAGTGCCAACACTAAATCCAATGCTCTCTTCCAAAATACCTTCTTTCTCTAACCCTTCACTCAGCTACCTCCAACTCTCTAAGGCTTAGACATTTCTCCAGGCAGAGAGTGGGGGTAGACCTCTCTCCTCTGCTGGTGCCTCCAACTGGAATGGCCTCCCTGCCCGTCTCAAACTTGAGGCGGACAACCTGAAGTTTCGGAAGCAGCTAAAAGCTTTCCTCTTCTCTGCTGCTTTCGCTTTCTCTCCCCCCCTGCTGACCTTCCTGACCTACCTGTCTGCTGTACTGACTGGCTGCTTGGCTTCCCTCAGAGTCTCTCTGAGTCCAGGCTCTTTCTTGATTGGTCACCCTTGCACTGCCTCCGGGCCTACCATGCACTTAGGGGCTGTAACTGTAACCCTGCAGTCCATTGTTCTCCTTGCACAACCAATAGCTGCTCTGCCCTGGCTGCACTTACTGAGAGCATTGCTGCCCTGCTTTCCCCTCCCCTCTCACTTGCACTTCCCTGCTCCCTTTTCCCTTGCACTTCTCGTTCTCACAATGACACAAGGCCTAGTGAGATCGTTTGTCTTGTCCTCCCTCTATCATCCCTCCCTTGTGTACACTTGTGTACAGGCGCATTATAAATGACTTGAATCACATCATATCATTTTATCACAGATGCCCAGGAAAATATACAATGCCGCAGTAAGAAATGGCTAGACTGGCAGCACCCAAATGCCAATCTAGCCAGGTAATTAAAGTTAGCAGGACTACTTTATCAGAAATGTCCAGTTAAAAGAAAGTCATACCAAACTGAGGAATGACTAGACTGGCTAAATCAAAATGCCTCTCTAGCCACCAATACCACATATCATGCCTGCTTAGCCTGGACATGGACAACCATTATGATTTATCACACAATCCTGCCCCCCCACACATCCACTCTCCCTCCCACCCACCACCCCAACCTCCACAATCAGCTCCTTGGCCCAGAATTACCTCTGCGTCCCTCTTCCTTGGCCCAGAGCTTTCGTATGAGGCTCCTTGCCTCATAGGTAAGTACTGGGATGAGGAACAGTGGGACTAGGAGTGATGAAGATTACAGGTAGCTAAATCAGGCATTACCTCCATGTACCTCTACCTCTCCCCAGTACTTTTGTATGAGGCAGAGTGCCTCAAACACACGTACTGCCTCGTATATAAGTACTGGGATGAGGAAGAATAGGGCTAGGAGTAAGCAAGGCATTAAACACAAGTAGTAGCGCAACACCATTGAGTTGACTGGGCTTCAGCACTACCCCCCCTGACATTTTGGGCTATATTGACTCAACTTGGCTAACCTTTAGAGCAGTTGCCAGACCGAACAGGACACAGATTTTAAACGGCACCTGGTTTTTGCTGTTAACAAGAACCCAGCAATTACCAACGTAAAGCATTTCACTGTTAGTACCTGCATTCAAATTCCACATTGTTTAGGCGATTGAAATCGTGATGAGGGTTTAGTACTTGCATGCCAGGGTAGTGATTGGAAGGGTAGAGAGGGAACAGGATACTTATAGGAGAGAGTTAACTGCTTGTAACATTGAATCTGCACTAGAATAGTCTCATTAAAATGCGTAAATAATTTGGATGCGCCCACACAAATAAGTTTCCCCCTCCCCACCGCATGTGAAGTTAGCGCCTCTCCCAACATTTGAAGGGTTAGCCCCCCCGAAATGAAGGTTTTCTTGTGCCCCTGTACACAAGCACACATACCATTCACCTTATACACACCCAGTCATCCACACATTTATGTGTGCACCCTTTCACCATGCAGGCACACCCCCACAGCCACCCATACATTTAAGTGTGCACCCTTTCACCATACACACACAGGCAGCCGGCTATACATTTGAGTGTGCACCCTTTCACCATAGACTCATACACGCACACCTCATGGAGTTGAGGGGGGGCCCTATTACTTAAAAAAGAAATTGGGGCTCATTACGGGTCCAGCGGTAACCGTGCCGGTGCTACCGGCGGGTTGGCGCCAGACCCATAAAAAATTACTATGGCCTGACTTCCCAGTGCCACCGTGCTATTTCAAGTCCGGCGGCTGGGAAATCAGGTGCCGGTAATTTCGTTAAACCCCAGACTCCACGGGAATGGGGACACAGAAGCACCTGCACCATTGTTAACGGTGCCGGTGCTTCCGTGACAGGTCTGCCTACCGTGGCTGCTGTGCCTGGCAGGGTCAGACCTGTCGGGCACGGCAGCCCCACCAGGCAGACCTGTAATATGCCGGTCCGGAAACAGCAGTGCCTGTAAGCTTACCAGCACCGTTGTTTCCGGACCGGCATGGTCAGAATGAGCCCCATTGTTTCTTTTTTAAGTCACTATAACTTCATTAAGAAATTATTTCAGTTAAGGACCGAACCATAATCAAAATAATTTCTTTATGATGGCTGAGTGGCTTCAAAAACAAACAATTTCTTTTTGAAGGCATAGGGTTCCCCACCCCCCCCCCCACCCCATGACATGGAGGCCTCCAGCCTAGGGTCTTCCATGTCATGGGGTACGGGGGCCCTCAGACTTCAAAAGGAAAATTTCTTTTTGTAGTCACTCTGCCTTCATAAAGAAATTATTTCTGTTACAGAAATGTTCTTTATGAATGCAGAGTGAATTTCAAAAGAAACTTTTTTTTTTTTTAGAAATTGTTATTTTTTTTTTTTTTTTTTTTACTGGGGCCCCCTTTCAGCCATGTGCTGGTGGGGCCCCCCACACCGCGGGCCCCCCCGCACCGCGGTGGCTGCGGGGGCCCCTGTTACGCCAGGCCTATCGAGTTCTCTGCCCCAATTTCCTCTTCCCAGCTGATGGGGAGAAGAGGGGCATTGGTCTGGAAGTGAGGCATTGCCTAACTTGGTTAAAATCAAACTTTGCTGAACAATTCACGGAGAACTTGTAGACTTCTCTCCTATCATCATTTAATAAAGGTGGTCATCAAAGTAAAAACGCTAGGAATGTACTTAGATGAGTCCCTGAGCACAGAAGCCCAAGTCCTTCAACTAAACAAGAACTGTTCCTATCACCTACGGCTCCTCAGAATAATTCATTAACGAGGACAGAAGGAACCTTCATTGGCTAGCTGTGGAGGACACAGAATACTATTCAAATCCTTGACACTAACACACAGATGCATTTATGGGAAGGCTCCATCCTACCTTAAAAGTAAATTGTTTACGTATGTGCCAAGACGTGCACTCAGGTCTAGCCTAAAGGCCTAATTAAGATGACAAGGGTTAAGAAAGCAAATGGGCAAAGCATTCCACACTAAGGCTGCCATTATGTGGAACAATCTTCCCCTCCCAACAGGTTAGACAAGAATTACACAAGCTTTCAGAAAAAACTGAAGACTTACCTCTTCGAATAATCCCCTGTGTACCAGACAAAAACCCCAACCACATACTTGAGCAAATTGTCCCGTGATTACTTGTTTTGTTCCAACTGTCTACATGTTAGCGCCCTGATGCTTGGGAGCGACCAGCGCTATATAAATAAATAATTGTCATATGCATATCATTTTTCAATGTTTTACAATATACACCAACTCTTCAACTTCAATGTTTTCTGTGCCCCACCTATAAGACTGAAGTTACTTTTCCTTAATGCTGGCTGACAAATAACAACAGTCTCAGTGTAGTAGGATGAAATTCTGAATCACTTGAAAAGGAAAACCTTTAAACGTCTTTATATATATTTGTATAAGGTATTTCTTTGATTCCGCCCACTGTAGACTTCTTTGTATTCTTCTTGTGTCATACGTTTTACGCTTCCACCACTGTGTTTGTCCATGCCCACTCTCTATTTCAACCACTAACGGGTCACTAGCCATGCCCTTCGGCCCTGTCTACACATGTTCCACCTCTCTTTTTGGCCCACTCGTCAGGGCCTTTCACTATGGCCATGCTCTATTTTGAAACACTACCGGGCCATAAATCATGGACTTTGGCCGTGTCCACTACACATGTTCTGCCTCTCTTTTGGTCCTATTAGCCAGGGAGCTAGCTTCTCTAGTCTAAAACACTACCGGGCGTTTGGCCGTGTCAACGGTCTATTTTAGAACACTACCAGGCCACTAGCCATGTCCTTCGACCATATCCAATACACATGTTCTGCCTCTCTTTTGGGGTCACTAGCCATGGTCTTCGGCCCTGGCCGGTGGGCACGTCCAAAGGCCATGTCAGCTCTCTATTTTAAAACACTACCAGGCTACTAGTCATGGCCATATCTTTACATGTTCCACCTCTCTGCCTCTCTTTTACACCCTCTAGGCAGGCCCTACGGCCCGGCCCACTCTCTATTTTCAAACACTGCCAGGGCACTAGCCGGGGGCCTTTGGCCCCGGCTAGCGGCCACAGACTTTTCCCGTGTCCACTTTGCACTCTCTACCTCACTGTAGCTGTAAAAATAATTGTTTTCATTACTCTCTTTTTTAAAACCCTTTTTCCCATAATCACAAGTATAATACCTATGTAATACAGATAGTCCCGGCTGTCTGTAGTCATCCGATACCCGTTATTATTGGGAAAAATGATTTAAAAATATGCTTCCCTGCCCTCCCAGGCACTCATCAAGTGTGTCGGTAGCTGCAGTTATCCTGCCGAATAACCATGGCAACTAGAAAATGTTAGTGCATTGTGTTCTAAACTTCATCCCTGCCCCCATCCAACTCCCACATTTCATGTGATGTCCTCTTGCCTCCCCTCCCAACTCTAGCCTTATGGTATTTCATCATGTTCTTGCTTGCAAATAGCTTTTCCATTTTGGGTATCCATGGGTGTACCGATGATTATCGCTCAGATCAAACAAAGAAAAAAAGGCAGATTCCAATCCTGAAAATCCTATCTGCTGCAATGCACTTTGGGTTTATATACCTATAATTGTGGTAGAAGGGGGCACAATAATGACAACAGAGATGACATCCCTGGTAGCATCACTAATTATATCATCTATTACATCACTGGTGACATCACAACTTACTTTAAAACACTAACCGGTCATGACCAGTGGCCACAGCCTTTAACTGTGCCCACTGAATATTTTAACACATTAAGGACCCATTACTCATGGCCTTTGGAAAGTGATCACGGCGTTGAGCCAAGCCTCTTGTTTATTTTAACCCATTAAGGGGCCACACAATGGCTTTTGGCCATGGCCAGTGGCCATGGCCTTCCGCTGTGTCCACTGTATATTTTAAAACACTAATGAACCACTAGCCATGGTGTTTGGCTATGGCCAGTGGCCAAAGCCCCCAGCTGTGCCCACTTTATATTTTACAACACTAACTGGACAGTAGCCATGGCCATTGGCCCTGCCCACTACCTATGGACTTCATCCACTGTCAATATCACAACACTAACCAGCCACTAGCCATGACCTTCAGCAATACCCCCTGCCTATTTTAACATATTAAGGGGCAGTAGTCATGGCCTTCAGCCATGGTCAGTGGCTACAGCCTTTGGCCATGCTTACTGTATATTTTCAAACACTAAAGGCCTGCTAGCCATGGCCTTTGGCTATGGTCAGCGGCGACAGCCTTTCACCCGTGCCCACTGCATAATTTACAACATAAACTAGGCAGTAGCCCTGGCCGTTACCCATAGCCAGTGGGCACGTCATTCGTCCGTGCATACTGTATATTTTAACACATTAAAGGGCCACTATTTAATGGCTTTAGCTCTGGCCATTGACACAGCCTTCAGCCATGGCCACTGTATATTGTACAACACAAACTAGCCACTAGCCATATCCAAAGCAAAGGCCACGGCTAAGGCTTCAACCTCAATTGTTATTTAGTTAATCAAAGCTTTGATGTTATGTCTTATGCCATCACAGATGTAATCAGTGGTGTCATATATCATGTACTTTGTGATGTCTAACAAAATTTGGAAAATAATCCTTCACTTATTACACAGACAATTATTTGGTTTGACAATCAATGAAAGCACATGCTGTTTCCTGAAACATTAATTGTAGTCTGATTTATTGATACATTGTAAATTGTCATGACAAAAATCTATACAAATGCAATTAATAACATAAAAGAAACACTGGGCCTCATTACATTGTTGCCGGTCCGGAAGCAAGGGTGCCCGTAAGCTCACCAGCACTTTTGTTTCCGGACCGGCAAACTACGTTTTTGCCTGCAGGAGCCGCTGTGCCCAACAGGTCTGATCCTGCCGGGTTCAGCGGTCGTCACGCTAGGCAAACCCTTCACGTAAGCACCGGCACCATTAGCAACTGCGCTGGTTCTTCTGTGTCCCCACTCCCATAGAGTAATATGGGAAAGTGGAAGTATATTTTTACGGGTCTGACGGACCCGTAATGAGGCCCACTGTCTTGCTTGAATTTTTTACAAACCATACATACACGCAGTAATAAAGTGGCAGTGCATGCTACCTTTGTGAACAACAACATGCACATTCAATACCAATCTTCAACACTTATACCGACATGCTTAACACAGTACCTCGTGCAAAAACTAAAAATACAAAATTTGCAAGAAAGTAAAACATAGAAACTCAACCCAAGCCCAAAAGTAGACCAGTGTATTGTCCCAACATTGGTTACCCTAACATTTGGTGCGTACCATTTGCTTGAAGTCAAAGCCAGTTTTGTTTGATTTACATTTGTTCTCGCTATATGTATATTAACATTTCAACATATCAAAATAATGTATTCAACATTACAGTTTTCTTGTCAATTTCCTTTGTGATGTTACCAGTGATGTCATAGACAATGTAATTAGAGATGTCACCTGTGATGTCATCCGTTACGTCATTATTGTATTTAAAGGTTGCACAACAGGGGGTGCAAAGTTAAGGTGGCTTTAGCTGAATTTCAAGGGGGATTTTGTGTTACGTTCTCACCTTAACGCCCCTGCAACTAAAGTTTTTGCATTGAATATCAAATGATTTTTTTCAATGTATTGCTCACCTTAATGATGTCATTCCATAGATTTTTTCTGCACCACAGGCATTGGCCTTTCAGCCAGGCTAGCGGCTAAGGCCTTTGACCGTGCCCACTGAATATTTTAGAACACGAGCAGACCACTAGCCATGGCTAGCGGGCCCATCTTTCGCTGAGCCCACTGTCTTTTTTAGAACACTACCAGACCACTAGCCATGGCCTTTGACCATGCCCACTGTATTTTTAAATCACTACCAGACCGCTGTCCATTTTAGATCAGCAACAGACCACTAGCCATGGCCTTTGGTGTTGTATTTTTAAAAAGCCATGGTATTTTTTAAACCTCTACCTGGTCACTAGCCATGGCCTTCCGCCGTGCCTCCTGTCCATTTTAGAACACTACCATGCCACTAGTCATGGCCGTCGGCTATGGCTAGTGTATTTTTTAAAATCACTACCAGACCACTAGCCATGACCATTGGCCCACACTTTGGACATGTTCACTGTCCATTTTAGAACGCTACCAGACCACTAGCCATGGCCTTCAGCCAACTGCTATTGCCAGTGTATTTAAAATAAACTCCCAGACCACCAGCCATGGCCTTTAGACATGCCCACTGTCCATTTTAGATCAGTACCAGACCACTAGCCATGGTCTTGGGCCATGGATAGTGGTCACGGCCTCCTGCCATGCCCACTGTATTTTTTAAATCACTACCAGACCACAAGTCATGACTGCTCCGGCCATGCCCACAGTATACTTTGAACCACTACCAGACCACTAGCCATGGCCTTCGGCCAGGCCCACTGTCCATTTCAAAACACTAACAGACCACTAGCAATGGCTAGTGATTTTTCACTCCCTACCTCACTGTATCTGTTAAAATTACAAAAAACTATCTCTTAAATTACTCTTTTGCCATAGCCGCAGTACAATTATAATTAGATTTTCCTGTTTTCAGTGGGTTTTTTTTTGCTTCTGGGGTGTTTTTCCAGTGTTTTCAAAACATTTCAGAATGTGCGTTTATCAGTGTTTTCCCGTGTGCCATCTTCAAACAATCACAGATAACTTTTTCCCAGTGTAAACACACAAATATTCTTTTATTGTTTCATTGCATTCATAAGTATGGTAATATCTCTCATGAACGGCTGCAAGAATAACAAATGCCCAGGTTTGAGAGGTTAACCTTGAAATCCACCCTAATGAAATCATTGTTCAAAGACGTTCATCAATCACAGACTGATTTTGGCCTGTTTTGACAGTGGTATTCTGAAAGGTATAAAAGATGGCAGGCTTTGAGAACTCACAATTTCTTTAGGCAATGCGCAGTGAGACTACATTATTTTCCAAGGATCACACACTTTGGTTAAGCAGCATGCTACAAGCCTCTTGTTTTATGGCTGTCTCTTGGTGACTGTTTTGATACATTGCACGCCCCCAACTAAATGCATTTAAGTAGCACGGAAAAGGGAAACAAATGAACGACTGCAAGAATAATATATGCCCATGTACTTTTCTCCGTAGCGAAAATCAAAAGCTGGCACCCATACATAAATGCTAGACTCAATAAAGGTAATACCAACCCTTATAGAACATCCAACTCTACAGTAAGGACCAAAACCTAAATGTTTATATATAGAAGAGTAGGATAATATATGTATTTAAACCTCTTTCTTATCTATGGTGATTAGGTGCTAGAAAAATGGACTTGGCACCACTTCATTTAAACACTGTCTTGCACATTTTAATACAAATTCTTTAAAACACTTTCTAAAATACAGGACAAAGGATTACACGCACACGATGGATATATCATATACCTAAATTACAAACAATAAAATACATTTCACACATTCGTAGACACCACAAAAACTTTAACATACACTACACTCTAAAAAGTGTCATTCCAACAACACATATCCCGACATGTTTCATTTCTTCTCTGCGTTAGGTGCATGGACTTTCTTCAGGGAGTCTTAATATTTAACAATGTCTCTTTGTCTCCACCATGCAATCCAGGGTCTACAGAGGATTCCAATTTCAATGAGCTGTTTTAACCTTTCAATCGTATCTTAATAGGGCTTGTGTCCAGATACACACATTTTTAAGCTTCAAACTTCATACATCAAGTTCGGTATTGTAATTTCCATTTGGCTATTGAATAGCCCACTGGTTTCAGAGTATTCTAAAGATTTGGATCCAGTCCCATGACTCCACAGGTCTGGTATCTTTGCCTAGACTTCTAAAAAGTAAGGGGGTCATTACGAGTTGGGCGGTAAGGGTTAACGGTCACCGGTAATGATGCCAGTGCCGGTAAACCCTTACGCCCTATTCCGAGGTCCCTTAGCGGGTCGCAGCAGGACCAGCCATTCTCTGCGGGTCCCGTTAAGGGACCTTGAAGCTAATAACGGGCCCGCAATTTGCGAATGGGGAATGGTCAACTGAATGGGGATTTACCGGGTCCACATAGGTCGGAATGTCCCGGTAAGTCCCCATTCAGCCAGACCGGACTTGGACCCGGGTTTGGAGGCAGCCATGGCGCTAATTGCGCCATGGCTACCTCCAAACTCATAATGACCCCCCAAGTCTTTGGTACGTCCCCAAAAATGGAGGCTCACTATTCCAGCCGGAATTCACAACACACAATGTTGTAATGATTCCAAGCACCTAATGAGCATAGATAAGAAAGAGGTTTAAAGAAATATATTTTCCTACTCTTTTATATATAAACACCCATAAATAAACGCACAGCAAGTGAACATATATTTTAAAATAAAATATGCAAATGTTGTTCAATTGACCTCGCCCTTAGATGAAAGTGCGCAAGGCAAAATAGCATTGGACTTTAAAAAAAGTATGAACACTAGAAAATTAACCTAAAAGAGGAAATGTTCCAATACATATGCTGGAAAAGTATAAGAGGTGCTCACCTTTTAAACCCAACAATCTGTAGTAAATATTCCCTGGAAAACAAAATCCCAATATGAAACAAATGCCTGTCGACTTGTGGGTAAACGTCTGCACTGGGAACATGACAACTTGACTAAGATCCTGGTGGCCAAATACTTGAGCAAGCTTGCCAGGCACAACAAAAAAAAAAACTGTTGCGTATGCCCTCCGAACAAAGATTACGCTGTCCACCCACATGTGCCCTGAAAAGCATCCACAATCAAGGGAAAATAACTGCCCAGTGTCCAGGATGGTAACCTCTCTTGCGACATCCCGGGCAAATACCCATGACTTACTTGCCCTAACATTATTTCCCCTCCTCACCCCATGTTTGGTTTTCAACAATACTCTGTTTTATAAAGAAAACTTGAAAAGTACACATACCACAGTGTCACTCAAATATATACATCCTAATAAAACATAGTTATGCTAAAAGAGTGTACAATCGTGGCCTTATTCTCCCCATCCTTACTGGGGGACTACAAATACCAGAATGCAATTCAGCAAAAGGCAATATGATCTTCAATCATACACTGACATTGTAATTCGTCAAGCTGTCAAAGGTGGAAGTATAGTTATTTGAGACAAAAAAACGATTTCTGACAGAAGCCAACAACCAACTGTATAATACCGCTCCCATTCCTTATTTAGTCCCTAACATACATAAAAGTCAATCATGACCTCCGGGTGATAAAATAGAATACTCTATGGGATGACTATTGAAAAAAACCTCTATAATTTTTGACACATTCTTTTCATACAGCCATTTGTCAAAAGCCTCAACTCCTATATTAGAGATACATCTGACCTCTTACTGAAGGTCAACAACATCAGGACGGAGCCTCATTATATCATGGCCTCACTTTATGTTGTTGCCCTCTGTACGAGCATTTTACACCAGGCTGGTTTATCAGCAAGTAAATATTATTTAAATACCAGATTGTTAAGTTACAAGCAACAAAACAAAATGCTCCTAACTATGTTGGAATTCTGCTTAACACACAACATTTTCTTGTTTGAAACTAAATATGTGAAACAATTGGTTGCCACTGCAATGGGCTTGTGTACGGCCCCCACCTATGCTAACCTCTTTATGGGGTGGTGGGAGGCCACAATATCCTGCTCAGAGCAATATGATGCATATGTAAATCATGTGGTACATTGATATTGCTTTATTGATGGCCTGTTTATAGTGTGTGATGGCCCTATGCAAATGTTAACATAATATACTGATTGTTTGAACAAAAATTACCATAACATTCGATTGACCATGAAAACTAGCCATGCAGAATTTGTTTTTTTAGATGTTTTAATTTAAGGTGATTGATAAATTAACATTTTATCTATATAGGAAAGATACATCTTCCAACTCTATCTTGCATTCTGGTGCCATCATCTAAATCCACTTAAACAAAGTATACCATATGGCGAACTACTTAGAGCCAAGAGAAACTGTTCAGATGATGCCAAACTTAAATCAGTGGCAAAAACTATAGGGAATCGCTTTACAGTAAGAGGCTACTCACACAAAGCTATAGACCGAGCTTATCAGAATACCAAATTGAAGACCAGACAAAATGTGCTTGATAACAAAGAGAAACTTGAAAATAATCCCCACACTATCAGGTCAGGTTCATCACACAATACAATGTGCAGACGACTAACATCAAACAAATATTTGCAGAAATTGTTCTATATTGAAGAGTGATAAAGACTATACCAGTTTAGCTAGCAATCCTCAAATCACTTATTCAAAAGCTTCTTATCTAAAGGACAAATTAGCACCAAGTATGCTAAGTGAGGAATCAACATATAACAACTTTGCAGGTTTCGCTAATTCCCAAACAACATAAGTGGTTTCAACCATGTCACAAGTGTAAAGTCTGCAATCTAGCTCTGAAACAAACTAGTTTAGAATATGGAGACCATCAGACATGGTATATAGATCATGCGATTACCTGCAAAACTAATTTTGTAGCATACAATATTCAGTGTCCCAGTAACATGAGGTACATAGGATCTACTACAGTACCGCTTAAACTAAGAATATTGCAGCACTACCGGGCTATTAAGAATATGGATGCTAACTATCATTTAGCGGTCCATTTAAAAAAAGAACATAGCAGTGATGTCTCATTTATGAGGTTTGGAACATTGGCACATGTCAAGGCACACAGACGCAAAAGGAATTGAGAGAAACAACTGAGATGTCTAGAGTTTAAATCCTTATCAAAATGGAAACTTTGAAACCCAAAGGCTACAATAGGGACAAAGAAATACATGTCTTTCTAAGATAATGGAAGTTCTTGAATATATGAACATTTCAATTTTCACACTGTATAAGATTACTTTAACATCTAAAATCTCTATATTCAGATATATGATTTTATTCAGAACTTAGTAATAGTTCAAAACAATATGTTATTACAGAGGTGGACTGTTATTATATCCCCAAATTATATACAGGGTGAATGCGAATATGTGCATTTGTTCTACTGTTTCCACTATGGAATCACAAAGCACTTTCTTCATTATGGTTGAATTGAAATGTGAAGTTTGCAATGTTTCGGTATATTTAATCACTATGGATGAGCATGGACACGATATCCAGTTCAATATGATATGACATCTCAATACAATATATCCTCGACCCTTGGTCTGAACCAATGCATCATGGATGCATCTATCATAGATATATGCCTCATTTTGAATTAGCGTATTGCTTATTATAAAGTCTTACACTATTTAATCAATTGCGCTATTTGCACATTTTCTGATTATGCTGTTTCTGTCTGTTTTGCACCATGTACCCGTGAATTATGAAGGGTCTGTAACTATATTATGTACCAACTGAAATTAGCACTAAACACTTTCACTTGGCAAAATCATAGTAATCTGTCATTGACAGCGAGCCTCACATGCAAACAATCACAATAACAAATTATTGCCATTATTAACAGTTGATATCTACATATTGTTTTTTAATATCTATTTTTGTATGGCTATATATAGTTGGTCATGACTGGTCTAAAATGGCCACTGTATTTTTGTTCACACTAACTATCATCCTCATGGTGACCATCACGTGAGAATCATGTGATTGTTTCTCATTTGCGAGGCTCACTATTTAAATATTGAAGCAGAGTTACTTTTCTTTTAATCACAGTCTGAGGAAGCCCTGTATAGCACTGAACGCATGATGGAGTTTTAACTCTTTTTTTGAGTACTTACACTTGTTAATCAATGTTACTAATGAGTATTACCATGGTTTGTTAACTAATGGTTCAATACACTTTTTGCACTTTTTCAAAAAATCTCAGTGCCGGGTCTCTGACGGATGTGTGTGCAGTTGATTTTTTTCTTGGGGATATATATATATATATATATATATATATATATATATATATATATATATATATATATATATATATATATATATTACAGGGCCCACGGTAGTGGCCGTGTAGTTATGGGGTTAAGTTGCTAATCCCATAGGAAGAGCACTTTTTGGGCGGCTTATAACTTTGCTCCCCCTTAACGAATCCTCACCAAACTTTACAAAAAAAGTATATGTACCGACTCTGAATTTTAAAGTTTAGTGAGGTTTGGTGCAGGTGGGGCAAAGTTATAAGGGGGGTCCTAAAATTTATTTTTTTCCCATAGAGTGAATGGGGGAAAAACTCTGCTGACGCCTACAGCTCAAACCGCTGGATGGATTTGCACCAAATTTGCGGCAGGAGTAGCGGCTTGGTCCCGAAAGCGTGCTTTTGTTAATTTGGTGGAAATCCGTCCAGTAGTTTTTTTTATATGACCAGAAAGTAGGTCTAAAAAAATGTGTGATATCTATGTCAGCTCCGCTGACACATTTCCCAGTTCGATTCACGGACAGGACACCCACCGATTGGCTAATCGGCTTGCCTCATGTCCGCGGACATGCAACATGTTCGCTGATTGGCTGGGATGAAGTGTGAGGTGCGTCACGTTGTTTTGATGCACCTGCCATCTTGGATCCATGGACATCCGCGGACAGCGCGGCGACGAACGGGGAAAAATACAACTTCGGGGCGTGTGTTGGTGTGCAGGTGTGCTTGGGGAGGGTGGGGAAGTAAGAGATGGGTCAAATGCTGTATTTGTTTAGGTGTCAGGTGCCCCTGATGTGGTCGTCATGTCCAGGGTCTTCACGGCTGTCTGCGGACATAAAAATGCACTACTGGCTATTTTACTTTAGTATGATATTGGTTTTGGGTTGTTAGTAGAGCGTTGATTGTAATTAATATCCCATTTAAGTAGCCCATATACCACAGTTTCAATTTTTGATTCTATGGGTGTGTTATGCTGCGGGGTTTGTGGCCAGGACCTAGAGTCTTGGGTGCATGGCCGAAAGGCCAAGACTCTAGGCCCTGGCCACAACCCCTGCAGCATAACACACCCATTGAATCAAACATCCGTCAACGATCCACAAATCAAAAGTTTATGTACTGTTTGATTTGTAGAGTTTGTATGTGAAGTTTTGGCTAAGTCATGCAATTAAGATTGTAGAGTGTGGTAACAAGCACTGCAGTATAACATATCCATGGAAGTAAACATTTTGGATTATGGTGTATGGTTAGATGTTTGTTTGAATGGTTGTGTTATGCAGCAGTATTTGTGAGTTGAATTATTATACACTTACTGTTTGACTTTGTGATTGGACATATTTTTTTCATGACTTGGGTAACTGGAGCAGAGTTTCTTTTTCAATGTCTGTGATAAAAGAAAACATCACATGTTAGTGTAGGTAGTTCATAATGAGTTTTTGCATTGCATAATATACATTTCTGCATTATTTTGACCGTCATATTTAGTACTTTAGAAGTACTATATTTCAAACCAGTGTATCATGCAATTTGCTGAGTTTCTGTGTTTGTTTATTAAATCATTGGGTCTGTGGGAAAAAAATTCATGCTGGATTAAAACATTTTTTTTTGTTATGGTACAATATATTTCTTTCTTTGTTTTCAGTGCTTGTTTGTTGTTTCTGGCTAATCTTCTATATGTTGGCTTGTTGCAGATTTTTGGGGCAGTTTGATACTTGTTGGTGTATTCTAATTGTTTACTTATAATTTTATGCTAATCTTCTATCTGTTGGCTTGTTGCAGATTTTTTGGGGCAGTTAGATACCTGTTGGCGTATTCTAACTGGTTATAGTTTTTAATGTATACTTTCAAGTTATTCATCTATCTGTTGGGTTGTGGCAGATTTTTGGGGCAGTTAGATACCTGTTGGTGTATTCTAACTGTTTATTTTTTGTTATGTTTTAGTGGTATTGATTTATCTGTTTGGTTGTTGCAGAATCTTGGGGCAGTTAGATACCTGTTGGCGTATTCTGTTTATAGTTTTCTAATTGAAGTTTTGTTAATGTTTATGCACAGATTAGTTATTAAATGTTGGTTTTAAGAATATTAAATAAGCCTTTATAAGATTTGCTGGTAATCTCTGCTTTAAAGTAATGGTACTATCATTACATTCGAACCATCCACAATTCTTTTTTATATATGCAGTGTAGTGACCTGCCTTGGTTGTGGCTCCTGCGTGGTAGATTATACCTATTGTTATGAAAGTTTTCTTACCAAGTGATACTTGACCATGTGTGAATCCAGTCAGCTTGCAGTTGTTTTTGGTACCATCTGCATTGTAACGTAAAAGCATTAGTATTACGTATTTACTTTACGTATTTACTATGTGTCTGTATTTGTAAGGTGGAGAGATTATCTGAATTGCAGGTAGTACATAATCTGCCACGGTTTGCATTTTGTACAAGTTGCTGAATGGAAAGGATTCACAGTTAGGTATTGGTACATACACAAAGCGTTCATTAGGGATTTGTTCCTGTGCCACATGGTTGCAGAGAGTGCATGCATGTTTCCAAATGTTTGTTTTCCAGTACTTGTAATAAGTACATTAGAAATTATTGTGGATCTTCTTGTGAGTTTATAGTGAATTTGACCATTCCAGCACAGTAGTCCAATTCTTGTCTTATTCCATGAACACTGTAGGTGTTGTCAGGATTGTTGGTTGCATTTCTATGAAGGACTAACATTTGCAAACACAATTGGTCTGAATTGTGTAAGTAAATGTTGTCAATAATTGGTGACAATTGGAATAGAATATTTATTGGTACATTTGCGTATCAATTTACACCAGGTATATTTGAAAATTTGAATGGACCTGATAGTTCTGTGTCCAAGCCTTTTTTTTCGGAGTGTGTGTTGCTTCTTTGAAGAAGTACTCGAGTTACTTGAGCAGTAGATTCTTCTTCGGATGTAGTAATAGATGAAGTATGAGCTTCTTTTACTCTCTTTGGAGGATTTGCAGTGAGATCCTATTGCGTTTCTGTTTGAAGTGGTTTTCTTTTACAACATTTTGCTTTTGTGGAACAGGATAGGTTTTTAGATTGGGGTGTACAGTGAACATAGTCTATTGTATTCTAGAATACAAGGAATACCAGCATTTACTTTACTTGCATCAAAGTTGATTAGAAATAGTCTGTCAAGTGTAGGTAAGCAGGATAGTGCTACGTAGCTCATGCCTTCTTTAAAGACTGTCTTCCCAATATCTATCAATGCTTTATCTAGGCTAAGACCTTGTGATTTGTGAATGGTGACTGCATATGCTAGAGTTAGAGAAAATTGTTCTCTGCGTACATACATGTCTTTGAAAAGAAGGAATCGGGCTGTTGAGCGTCCTATCCTTTAACTTCTGATAGTTTGTCAAAGAGAATATTGACAAACTGAATGTTGTTGTGACGTGGGTATGTTTGAAAGCCAACAACTGTACCAAGTGCCTCATTAACCCCTTAAGTGCCATGGGTATTTCTCCCCAGTGCCAGGGCCTTTTTTGGTAAATTCGGTATGTTGGCTTGTAACTTTTTTGTTACATGAAGTATCTCGCCAAATTTAGCTCCTTTTTTTCCCACATGTAGGCGGTCGTAACGCCACCCAGGAATCCTAGGTTGCTGTAGGGGGTGAGAGAAAATAAGCAAAAAGCGCGAAAATGTTGGGTTTTTTCAAAAAATGCCAATAAAATTATGTACAAAGAAGCCTGTGGTTTTTTCCTTGTAAGATCTAGGAACGAATGGTTTGCTGTGCTGAATTCCCCAATATCCTGGCTTTCAGGAACAGGTTGAGGGGAAACAAAAAAAAATATTTTGATGTGGTTATCAACCGTTTTGTGAGAGGTAAGTGATTTTGGCCATTTTTGCCAATTGGACATGCATGGATGGAATGGAAGAAAAGGGTAGGAAACCTGAATTGGAGGACAGAAAGGCAAGTATTTCTGAAAAGTAGACGAAATTCCAAGTTTCGGAAGGGGTGATTTGCGTAGGTCAGGCAACAACTAGGTAGGGGAAACTGCCTTAGATTGGGGGAAAAGTGGGAAAATGACCGAAAAAAAGGTATGTTGGCTTGGTACAGCAATGGCTTCTATGAATTTTGAGAAAAGCAATGCTCCGCTCCATTCCCCCCACTCTTGCAGTTAGGCGAGCACACATTTTTTGTAGTGTTTTACAAAACAAGCAATACCACAAGCCAAACACTGAGCCATGGTACACAGGAGTTTTACGCTCACGGCCTGAACAGACGCACTTAGCATGTGTAAATCGGGAAAACCAATGTGGTGAGGAACGGCAAGCATACATTTTTTGAAAGAGCACAGGCAGACCTTTTCAAGGGTAGGTGACTTGTGCAGGTTACAAAGGTGTATGGTGCCTAAAGCAGCGACTAAATGTAGGTCACATTTGGGAAATGAAAGGGTTGTGTGACAAAGGCCACCAGCAAATGGATCAAAACGTTATGAAATCCACACAAACACAACACATGGCCTACTGTCCCGCTTTCCCATAGGTGTCCCGATGAAAACGGTACCTCACATATGTGGGTGCACCTACCTGGCCGCCAAGGGGAAAGCCTAAAACACAAGTAACCCCAAGTCTGTTTTCAGACCGGAATTTGAGACGCTCTGCCGACCGGCACAACTTACAGATATGGGCCTCGGGTGTCCAAGCCACCAGGGAAAATAGGGAACCCCGTGCATTTAAAAAAAGAAGACACTCGTGGGAATCCGCAGAGGTATGATATGCTCAAATCGCCCCAGAATTTATTACCCAGACACCTCCGCAAAGTCCAAAATGTGGGAAAAAAAATGCATTTTCCGCATATTTAGCTCGGCTCACCCATCGAAACACGCCCCCAACAACACATGACCTACCGTCATGCGTTCCCACAGGTGTCCCGATGAAAACGGTACCAAAAATGTGTGGGTGCACCTACCTGGTCGCCAAGGGGAAAGCCTAAAACACAAGTAACCCCAAGTCTGTTTTCAGACCGGAATTTGAGACGCTCTGCCGACCGGCACAACATACAGATATGGGCCTCGGGTGTCCAACCCACCAGGGAAAACAGGGAACCCCACACATTTCCGAAAAGAGGACACCCGTGGGAATCGGGAGAGGTATGATATGCCCAAATTGCCCCAGAATTTATTACCCAGACACCCCCTCAAAGTCCGAAATGTGGGGAAAAAAACACATTTTCTGCACATTTCTCTCGTCTCACCCATCAAAACACACCCCCACCACCACATGGCCTACCGTCCCGCGTTCCCACAGGTGTCCTGATGAAACGGTACATCACATGTGTGGGTGCACCTACCTGGCCGCCATGGGGAAAGCCTAAAACACAAGTAACCCCAAGTCTGTTTCTGACCGGAATTTGAGACGCTCTGCCGACCGGCACAACATACAGATATGGGCCTTGGGTGTCCAAGCCACAGTGGAAAACAGGGAACCCCATGCATTTCCGAAAAGAGGACACCCGTGGTAATCCGCAGAGGTATGATTTGCCCAAATCGCCCTAGAATTTATTAACCAGAAACCCCCGCAAAGTCTGAAATGTCGGGAAAGAAATGCATTTTCCGCATATTTCGCTCGGCTCAACAATCGAAATACGCCCCCAACAACACATGGCCTACCGTCCCGCGTTCCCACATGTGTCCCGATGAAAACGGTACCTCACATGTGTGGGTGCACCTACCTGGCCGCCAAGAGGAAAGCCTAAAACACAACTAACCCCAAGTCTGTTTTAAGACCGGAATTTGAGACGCGCTGCCGACCGGCATAACATACAGATATGGGCCTCGGGTGTCCAAGCCACCAAGGAAAACAGGGAACCTCATGCATTTCCCAAAAGCGGACACCCGTGGGAATCCGCAGAGGTATGATTTGCCCAAATCGCCCCCGAATTTATTATCCAGATACACCCGCAAAGTCCGAAATGTGGGGAAAAAAACGCATTTTCCGCACATTTTTCTCGGCTCACCCATCGAAACACACCCCCAACAACACATGACCTACCGTCCCGCATTCCCACAGGTGTCCCAATGAAAACGGTACCTCACATGTGTGGGTGCACCTACCTGGCCACCAAGGGGAAAGCCTAAAACACAAGTAACCCCAAGTCTGTTTTCAGACCGCAATTTGAGACGCTCTGCCGACCGGCACAACATACAGATGGGCCTCGGGTGTCCAAGCCACCATGGAAAACAGGGAACCCCATGCATTTCCGAAAAGAGGACACCCGTGGGAATCCGCAGAGGTATGATATGCCCAAATTGCCCCAGAATGTATTACCCAGACACCCCCTCAAAGTCCGAAATGTGGGGAAAAAAAAGCATTTTCTGCACATTTCGCTCGGCTTACCCATCAAAACACACCCCCAACACCACATGGCTTACCGTCCCGCATTCCCACAGGTGTCCTGATGAAACGGTACCTCACATGTGTGGGTGCATCTACCTGGCCGCCAAGGGGAAAGCCTAAAACACAAGTAACCCCAAGTCTTTTTCAGACCGGAATTTGAGACGCTCTGCTGACCGGCACAACATACAGATATGGCCCTCGGGTGTCCAAGACACCAAGGAAAACAGGGAACCCCATGCATTTCTGAAAAGAGGACATCAGTAGGAATCCGCAGAGGTATAATTTGCCCAAATAGCCCCAGAATTTATTACCCAGACACCCCCGCAAATTCCGAAATGTGGGAAAAAAATGCATTTTCCGCACATTTCGCTCGGCTCACCCATCGAAACACGCCCCCAACAACACATGGCCTACCGTCCCGCGTTCCCAGAGGTGTCCCGATGAAAATGGTACTTCACATGTGTGGGTGCACCTACCTGACGGCCAAGGGCAAAGCCTAAAACACAAGTAACCCCAAGTCTGTTTTCAGACCGGAATTTGAGACGCTCTGCCGACCGGCACAACATGCAGATATGGGCCTCGGGTGTCCAAGCCAACAAGGAAAACAGGGAACCCCATGCATTTCCAAAATGAGGACACCCGTGGGAATCCGTAGAGGTATGATTTGCCCAAGTCGCCCCAGAATTTATGACCTAGACACCCCCGCAAAGTCCAACATGTGTGGAAAAAAACGCATTTTCCGCACATTTCGCTCGGCTCACCCATCGAAACACGCCCCCAACAACACATGGCCTACTGTCCCGCGTTCCCACAGGTGTCCCGATGAAAACGGTACCTTACATGTGTGGGTGCACCTACCTGGCCGCCAAGGGGAAAGCCTAAAACACAAGCAACCCCAAATCTGTTTTCAGACCGGAATTTGTGATGCTCTGCCGACTGGCACAACATACAGATATGGGCCTCGGGTGTCCAAGCCACCAAGGAAAACAGGGAACCTCATGCATTTCCGAAAAGACGACACACGTAGGAATCCGCAGAGGTATTATTTGCCCAAATCGCCCCCGAATTTATTACCCAGACACCCCTGCAAAGTCCGAAATGTGGGGAAAAAAAACCTTTTCCGCACATTTTGCTCGGCTCACCCATCGAAACACGCCCCCAACAACACATGGCCTACCGTCCCGCATTCCCACAGGTGTCCCAATGAAAACCGTACCTCACAAGTGTGGGTGCACCTACCTGGCCGCAAGGGGAAAGCCTAAAACACAAGTAACCCCAAGTCTTTTTCAGACCGGAATTTGAGACGCTCTGCCGACCGGCACAACATACAGATATGGGTCTTGGGTGTCCAAGCCACCAAGGAAAACAGGGAACCCCATGCATTTTCGAAAAGAGGACATCCGTAGGAATCTGCCGAGGTATGATTTGCCCAAATCGCCCCCGAATTTATTACCCAGACACCCCTGCAA
Source organism: Ambystoma mexicanum (assembly GCF_040938575.1). Lineage (NCBI taxonomy): Eukaryota > Metazoa > Chordata > Amphibia > Caudata > Ambystomatidae > Ambystoma > Ambystoma mexicanum. Next base: position 657,827,430 of record NC_090924.1, read on the forward strand.
AGTCCGAAATGTGGGGAAAAAAACACCTTTTCTGCACATTTTGTTAGGCTCACCCATCGAAACACGCCCCCAACAACACATGGCCTACCGTCCCGTGTTCCCACAGGTGTCCTAATGAAAACGATACTTCACATGTATGGGTGCACCTACCTGGCCGCCAAGGGGAAAGCCTAAAACACAAGTAACCCCAAGTCTGTTTTCAGACCGGAATTTGAGACGCTCTACCGACCGGCACAACATACAGATATGGGCCTCGGGTGTCCAAGCCACCAAGGAAAACAGGGAACCCCATGCATTTCCAAAAAGAGGACACCCGTGGGAATCCGGAGAGGTATGATTTGCCCAAATCGCCCCAGAATTTATTACCCAGGCACCCCCGCAAAGTCCGAAATGTGGGAAAAGAAATGCGTTTTCCGCACATTTCGTTCGGCTCACCCATCAAAACACGCCCCCAACAACACATGGCCTACCGTCCCGCGTTCCCACAGGTGTCCCGATGAAAATGGTACTTCAAATGTGTGGGTGCACCTACCTGGCCGCCAAGGGGAGAGCATTTTCCGCACGGCTCACCCATCAAAACACGCCCCCAACAACAAATGACCTACCGTCCCGCGTTCCCACAGGTGTCCCGATGAAAACGATACTTCACATGTGTGGGTGCACCTATCCGGCCGCCAAGGGGAAAGCCTAAAACACAAGTAACCCCAAGTTTGTTTTCAGACTGGAATTTGAGACGCTCTGCCGACCGGCACAACATACAGATATGGGCCTCGGGTGTCCAAGCCACCAAGGAAAACAGGGAACCCCATGCATTTCCGAAAAGAGGACACCCGTGGGAATCCGCAGAGGTATAATTTGCCCAAATCGCCCCAGAATTTATTACCCAGACACCCCCGCAAAGTCCGAAATGTGGGAAAAAAAATGCATTTTCCACACATTTCGCTCGGCTCACCCATCGAAACACGCCCCCAGCAACAGATGGCATAATGTCCCGCATTCCCACCGGTGTCCCGATGAAAACGGTACCTCACATGTGTGGGTGCACCTACCTGGCCACCAAGGGGAAAGCCGAAAACACAAGTAACCCCAAGTCTGTTTTCAGACTGGAATTTGAGACGCTCTGCCGACCGGCACAACATACAGATATGGGCCTCGGGTGTCCAAGCCACCATGGAAAACAGGGAACCCCATGCATTTCCGAAAAGAGGACACCCGTGGGAATCCGCAGAGGTATGATTTGCACAAATCGCCCCAGAATTTATTACCCAGACACCCCCGCAAAGTCCGAAATGTGGGGAACAAAAATGCATTTTCCACACATTTCACTCGGCTCACCCATCGAAACACGCGCCCAGCAACACATGGCCTACCGTCCCGCATTCCCACCGGTGTCCCAATGAAAACGGTACCTCACATGTGTGGGTGCACCTACCTCGCCACCAAGGGGAAAGCCTAAAACACAAGTAACCCCAAGTCTGTTTTCAGACCGGAATTTGAGACGCTCTGCCGACCGACACAACATACAGATATGGGCCTCGAGTGTCCAAGCCACCAAGGAAAACAGGGAACCCCAAGCATTTCTGAAAAGAGGACACCCGTGGGAATCCGCAGAGGTATGATTTTCCCAAATCGCCCCAGAAATTATTACCCAGACACCCCCGCAAAGTCTGAAATGTGGGGAAAAAACGCATTTTCTGCCTATTTCGCTCGGCTCACCCATCGAAACACGCCCCCAACAACACATGGCCTACCGTCCCGCGTTCCCACTCCCGATGAAAATGGTACCTCACGTGTGCGGGTGCACCTACCTGGCCGCCAAGGGGAAAGCCTAAAACTCAAGCAACCCCATGTCTGTTTTCAGACCGGAATTTGAGATGCTCTGCCGACCGGCACAACATACAGATATGGGCCTCGGGTGTCCAAGCCACCAAGGAAAACAGGGAACCCCATGCATTTCCGAAAAGAGGACACCCGTGGGAATCCGCAGAGGTATGATTTGCCCAAATCGCCCCAGAATTTATTACCCAGACCCCCCCGCAAAGTCCGAAATGTGGGAAAAAAAAGCTTTTTCTGCACATTTCGCTCTGCTCACCCATCGAAACACGCTCCCAACAACACATGGCCTACCGTCCCGCATTCCCAAAGGTGTCCCGATGAAAACGGTACCTCACATGTTGCACCTACCTGGCCGCCAAGGGGAAAGCCTAAAACACAAGTAACCCCAAGTCTGTTTTCAGACCAGAATTTGAGACGCTCTGCCGACCGGCACAACATACAGATATGGGCCTCGGTGTCCAAGCCACCAAGGAAAACAGGGAACCCCATGCATTTCCGAAAAGAGGACATCTGGGGGAATCCGCAGAGGTATGATTTGCCCAAATCGCCACAGAATTTATTACCCAGACACCCCCGCAAAGTCCAAAATGTGGGAAAAGAAATGCAATTTCCGCACATTTCACTCGGCTCACCCATCAAAACACGCCCCCAACAACACATGGCCTACCGTACCGCGTTCCCACAGGTGTCCCGATGAAAACGGTACCTCACATGTGTGGGTGCAACTACATGGGCGCAAAGGAATAAGGCTAAACCACTGCTATCCCCCAAAGGTCACCCGTAGGAATCCGCAGAGGTATGATTTGCCCAAATCGCACCCGAATTTATTACCCAGACACCCCTGCAAAGTCCGAAATGTGGGGAAAAAAACACCTTTTCCGCACATTTTGCTCGGTTCACCCATCGAAACACGCCCCCAACAACACATGGCCTACCGTCCCGCATTCCCACAGGTGTCCCAATGAAAACCGTACCTCACAAGTGTGGGTGCACCTACCTGGCCGCCAAGGGGAAAGCCTAAAACACAAGTAACCCCAAGTCTTTTTCAGACCGGAATTTCAGACGCTCTTCCGACCGGCACAACATACAGATATGGGTCTCGGGTGTCCAAGCCACCAAGGAAAACAGGGAACCCCAGGCATTTCCGAAAAGAGGACATCCGTAGGAATCCGCAGAGGTATGATTTGCCCAAATCGCCCCCGAATTTATTACCCAGACACCCCTGCAAAGTCCGAAATGTGGGGAAAAAAACACCTTTTCCGCACATTTTGTTAGGCTCACCCATCGAAACACGCCCCCAACAACACATGGCCTACCGTCCCGTGTTCCCACAGGTGTCCTAATGAAAACGATACTTCACATGTATGGGTGCACCTACCTGGCCGCCAAGGGGAAAGCCTAAAACACAAGTAACCCCAAGTCTGTTTTCAGACCGGAATTTGAGACGCTCTACCGACCGGCACAACATACAGATATGGGCCTCGGGTGTCCAAGCCACCAAGGAAAACAGGGAACCCCATGCATTTCCAAAAAGAGGACACCCGTGGGAATCCGTAGAGGTATGATTTGCCCAAATCGCCCCAGAATTTATTACCCAGGCACCCCTGCAAAGTCCGAAATGTGGGAAAAGAAATGCGTTTTCCGCACATTTCGTTCGGCTCACCCATCAAAACACGCCCCCAACAACACATGGCCTACCGTCCCGCGTTCCCACAGGTGTCCCGATGAAAATGGTACTTCAAATGTGTGGGTGCACCTACCTGGCCGCCAAGGGGAGAGCATTTTCCGCACGGCTCACCCATCAAAACACGCCCCCAACAACAAATGACCTACCGTCCCGCGTTCCCACAGGTGTCCCGATGAAAACGATACTTCACATGTGTGGGTGCACCTATCCGGCCGCCAAGGGGAAAGCCTAAAACACAAGTAACCCCAAGTCTGTTTTCAGACTGGAATTTGAGACGCTCTGCCGACCGGCACAACATACAGATATGGGCCTCGGGTGTCCAAGCCACCAAGGAAAACAGGGAACCCCATGCATTTCCGAAAAGAGGACACCCGTGGGAATCCGCAGAGGTATAATTTGCCCAAATCGCCCCAGAATTTATTACCCAGACACCCCCGCAAAGTCCGAAATGTGGGAAAAAAAATGCATTTTCCACACATTTCGCTCGGCTCACCCATCGAAACACGCCCCCAGCAACACATGGCATAACGTCCCGCATTCCCACCGGTGTCCCGATGAAAACGGTACCTCACATGTGTGGGTGCACCTACCTGGCCACCAAGGGGAAAGCCGAAAACACAAGTAACCCCAAGTCTGTTTTCAGACTGGAATTTGAGACGCTCTGCCGACCGGCACAACATACAGATATGGGCCTCGGGTGTCCAAGCCACCATGGAAAACAGGGAACCCCATGCATTTCCGAAAAGAGGACACCCGTGGGAATCCGCAGAGGTATGATTTGCACAAATCGCCCCAGAATTTATTACCCAGACACCCCCGCAAAGTCCGAAATGTGGGGAACAAAAATGCATTTTCCACACATTTCACTCGGCTCACCCATCGAAACACGCCCCCAGCAACACATGGCCTACCGTCCCGCATTCCCACCGGTGTCCCAATGAAAACGGTACCTCACATGTGTGGGTGCACCTACCTCGCCACCAAGGGGAAAGCCTAAAACACAAGTAACCCCAAGTCTGTTTTCAGACCGGAATTTGAGACGCTCTGCCGACCGACACAACATACAGATATGGGCCTCGAGTGTCCAAGCCACCAAGGAAAACAGGGAACCCCAAGCATTTCTGAAAAGAGGACACCCGTGGGAATCCGCAGAGGTATGATTTGCCCAAATCGCCCCAGAAATTATTACCCAGACACCCCCGCAAAGTCTGAAATGTGGGGAAAAAACGCATTTTCTGCCTATTTCGCTCGGCTCACCCATCGAAACACGCCCCCAACAACACATGGCCTACCGTACCGCGTTCCCACTCCCGATGAAAATGGTACCTCACGTGTGCGGGTGCACCTACCTGGCCGCCAAGGGGAAAGCCTAAAACTCAAGCAACCCCATGTCTGTTTTCAGACCGGAATTTGAGATGCTCTGCCGACCGGCACAACATACAGATATGGGCCTCGGGTGTCCAAGCCACCAAGGAAAACAGGGAACCCCATGCATTTCCGAAAAGAGGACACCCGTGGGAATCCGCAGAGGTATGATTTGCCCAAATCGCCCCAGAATTTATTACCCAGACCCCCCCGCAAAGTCCGAAATGTGGGAAAAAAAAGCTTTTTCTGCACATTTCGCTCTGCTCACCCATCGAAACACGCTCCCAACAACACATGGCCTACCGTCCCGCATTCCCAAAGGTGTCCCGATGAAAACGGTACCTCACATGTTGCACCTACCTGGCCGCCAAGGGGAAAGCCTAAAACACAAGTAACCCCAAGTCTGTTTTCAGACCAGAATTTGAGACGCTCTGCCGACCGGCACAACATACAGATATGGGCCTCGGTGTCCAAGCCACCAAGGAAAACAGGGAACCCCATGCATTTCCGAAAAGAGGACATCTGGGGGAATCCGCAGAGGTATGATTTGCCCAAATCGCCACAGAATTTATTACCCAGACACCCCCGCAAAGTCCAAAATGTGGGAAAAGAAATGCAATTTCTGCACATTTCACTCGGCTCACCCATCAAAACACGCCCCCAACAACACATGGCCTACCGTACCGCGTTCCCACAGGTGTCCCGATGAAAACGGTACCTCACATGTGTGGGTGCAACTACATGGGCGCAAAGGAATAAGGCTAAACCACTGCTATCCCCCAAAGGTCACCCGTAGGAATCCGCAGAGGTATGATTTGCCCAAATCGCACCCGAATTTATTACCCAGACACCCCTGCAAAGTCCGAAATGTGGGGAAAAAAACACCTTTTCCGCACATTTTGCTCGGTTCACCCATCGAAACACGCCCCCAACAACACATGGCCTACCGTCCCGCATTCCCACAGGTGTCCCAATGAAAACCGTACCTCACAAGTGTGGGTGCACCTACCTGGCCGCCAAGGGGAAAGCCTAAAACACAAGTAACCCCAAGTCTTTTTCAGACCGGAATTTCAGACGCTCTTCCGACCGGCACAACATACAGATATGGGTCTCGGGTGTCCAAGCCACCAAGGAAAACAGGGAACCCCAGGCATTTCCGAAAAGAGGACATCCGTAGGAATCCGCAGAGGTATGATTTGCCCAAATCGCCCCCGAATTTATTACCCAGACACCCCTGCAAAGTCCGAAATGTGGGGAAAAAAACACCTTTTCCGCACATTTTGTTAGGCTCACCCATCGAAACACGCCCCCAACAACACATGGCCTACCGTCCCGTGTTCCCACAGGTGTCCTAATGAAAACGATACTTCACATGTATGGGTGTACCTACCTGGCCGCCAAGGGGAAAGCCTAAAACACAAGTAACCCCAAGTCTGTTTTCAGACCGGAATTTGAGACGCTCTGCCGACCGGCACAACATACAGATATGGGCCTCGGGTGTCCAAGCCACCAAGGAAAACAGGGAACCCTATGCATTTCCAAAAAGAGGACACCAGTGGGAATCCGTAGAGGTATGATTTGCCCAAATCGCCCCAGAATTTATTACCCAGGCACCCCCGCAAAGTCCGAAATGTGGGAAAAGAAATGCGTTTTCCGCACATTTCGTTCGGCTCACCCATCAAAACACGCCCCCAACAACACATGGCCTACCGTCCCGCGTTCCCACAGGTGTCCCGATGAAAATGGTACTTCAAATGTGTGGGTGCACCTACCTGGCCGCCAAGGGGAGAGCATTTTCCGCACGGCTCACCCATCAAAACACGCCCCCAACAACAAATGACCTACCGTCCCGCGTTCCCACAGGTGTCCCGATGAAAACGATACTTCACATGTGTGGGTGCACCTATCCGGCCGCCAAGGGGAAAGCCTAAAACACAAGTAACCCCAAGTCTGTTTTCAGACTGGAATTTGAGACGCTCTGCCGACCGGCACAACATACAGATATGGGCCTCGGGTGTCCAAGCCACCAAGCAAAATAGGGAACCCCATGCATTTCCGAAAAGAGGACACCCGTGGGAATCCGCAGAGGTATAATTTGCCCAAATCGCCCCAGAATTTATTACCCAGACACCCCCGCAAAGTCCGAAATGTGGGAAAAAAAATGCATTTTCCACACATTTCGCTCGGCTCACCCATCGAAACACGCCCCCAGCAACACATGGCATAACGTCCCGCATTCCCACCGGTGTCCCGATGAAAACGGTACCTCACATGTGTGGGTGCACCTACCTGGCCACCAAGGGGAAAGCCGAAAACACAAGTAACCCCAAGTCTGTTTTCAGACTGGAATTTGAGACGCTCTGCCGACCGGCACAACATACAGATATGGGCCTCGGGTGTCCAAGCCACCATGGAAAACAGGGAACCCCATGCATTTCCGAAAAGAGGACACCCGTGGGAATCCGCAGAGGTATGATTTGCACAAATCGCCCCAGAATTTATTACCCAGACACCCCCGCAAAGTCCGAAATGTGGGGAACAAAAATGCATTTTCCACACATTTCACTCGGCTCACCCATCGAAACACGCCCCCAGCAACACATGGCCTACCGTCCCGCATTCCCACCGGTGTCCCAATGAAAACGGTACCTCACATGTGTGGGTGCACCTACCTCGCCACCAAGGGGAAAGCCTAAAACACAAGTAATCCCAAGTCTGTTTTCAGACCGGAATTTGAGACGCTCTGCCGACCGGCACAACATACAGATATGGGCCTCGAGTGTCCAAGCCACCAAGGAAAACAGGGAACCCCAAGCATTTCTGAAAAGAGGACACCCGTGGGAATCCGCAGAGGTATGATTTGCCCAAATCGCCCCAGAAATTATTACCCAGACACCCCCGCAAAGTCTGAAATGTGGGGAAAAAACGCATTTTCTGCCTATTTCGCTCGGCTCACCCATCGAAACACGCCCCCAACAACACATGGCCTACCGTCCCGCGTTCCAACTCCCGATGAAAATGGTACCTCACGTGTGCGGGTGCACCTACCTGGCCGCCAAGGGGAAAGCCTAAAACTCAAGCAACCCCATGTCTGTTTTCAGACCGGAATATGAGATGCTCTGCCGACCGGCACAACATACAGATATGGGCCTCGGGTGTCCAAGCCACCAAGGAAAACAGGGAACCCCATGCATTTCCGAAAAGAGGACACCCGTGGGAATCCGCAGAGGTATGATTTGCCCAAATCGCCCCAGAATTTATTACCCAGACCCCCCCGCAAAGTCCGAAATGTGGGAAAAAAAAGCTTTTTCTGCACATTTCGCTCTGCTCACCCATCGAAACACGCTCCCAACAACACATGGCCTACCGTCCCGCATTCCCAAAGGTGTCCCGATGAAAACGGTACCTCACATGTTGCACCTACCTGGCCGCCAAGGGGAAAGCCTAAAACACAAGTAACCCCAAGTCTGTTTTCAGACCAGAATTTGAGACGCTCTGCCGACCGGCACAACATACAGATATGGGCCTCGGTGTCCAAGCCACCAAGGAAAACAGGGAACCCCATGCATTTCCGAAAAGAGGACATCTGGGGGAATCCGCAGAGGTATGATTTGCCCAAATCGCCACAGAATTTATTACCCAGACACCCCGGCAAAGTCCAAAATGTGGGAAAAGAAATGCAATTTCCGCACATTTCACTCGGCTCACCCATCAAAACACGCCCCCAACAACACATGGCCTACTGTACCGCGTTCCCACAGGTGTCCCGATGAAAACGGTACCTCACATGTGTGGGTGCAACTACACGGGCGCAAAGGAATAAGGCTAAACCACTGCTATCCCCCAAAGGTCACCCGTAGGAATCCGCAGAGGTATGATTTGCCCAAATCGCACCCGAATTTATTACCCAGACACCCCTGCAAAGTCCGAAATGTGGGGAAAAAAACACCTTTTCCGCACATTTTGCTCGGTTCACCCATCGAAACACGCCCCCAACAACACATGGCCTACCGTCCCGCATTCCCACAGGTGTCCCAATGAAAACCGTACCTCACAAGTGTGGGTGCACCTACCTGGCCGCCAAGGGGAAAGCCTAAAACACAAGTAACCCCAAGTCTTTTTCAGACCGGAATTTCAGACGCTCTTCCGACCGGCACAACATACAGATATGGGTCTCGGGTGTCCAAGCCACCAAGGAAAACAGGGAACCCCAGGCATTTCCGAAAAGAGGACATCCGTAGGAATCCGCAGAGGTATGATTTGCCCAAATCGCCCCCGAATTTATTACCCAGACACCCCTGCAAAGTCCGAAATGTGGGGAAAAAAACACCTTTTCCGCACATTTTGTTAGGCTCACCCATCGAAACACGCCCCCAACAACACATGGCCTACCGTCCCGTGTTCCCACAGGTGTCCTAATGAAAACGATACTTCACATGTATGGGTGTACCTACCTTGCCGCCAAGGGGAAAGCCTAAAACACAAGTAACCCCAAGTCTGTTTTCAGACCGGAATTTGAGACGCTCTGCCGACCGGCACAACATACAGATATGGGCCTCGGGTGTCCAAGCCACCAAGGAAAACAGGGAACCCCATGCATTTCCAAAAAGAGGACACCAGTGGGAATCCGTAGAGGTATGATTTGCCCAAATCGCCCCAGAATTTATTACCCAGGCACCCCCGCAAAGTCCGAAATGTGGGAAAAGAAATGCATTTTCCGCACATTTCGTTCGGCTCACCCATCAAAACACGCCCCCAACAACACATGGCCTACCGTCCCGCGTTCCCACAGGTGTCCCGATGAAAATGGTACTTCAAATGTGTGGGTGCACCTACTTGGCCGCCAAGGGGAGAGCATTTTCCGCACGGCTCACCCATCAAAACACGCCCCCAACAACAAATGACCTACCGTCCCGCGTTCCCACAGGTGTCCCGATGAAAACGATACTTCACATGTGTGGGTGCACCTATCCGGCCGCCAAGGGGAAAGCCTAAAACACAAGTAACCCCAAGTCTGTTTTCAGACTGGAATTTGAGACGCTCTGCCGACCGGCACAACATACAGATATGGGCCTCGGTGTCCAAGCCACCAAGGAAAACAGGGAACCCCATGCATTTCCGAAAAGAGGACACCCGTGGGAATCCGCAGAGGTATGATTTGCCCAATTCGCCCCAGAATTTATTACCCAGGCACCCCCGCAAAGTCCGAAATGTGGGAAAAAAATGCATTTTCCACACATTTCGCTCGGCTCACCCATCGAAACACGCCCCCAGCAACACATGGCCTACCGTCCCGCATTCCCACCGGTGTCCCGATGAAAATGGTACCTCACATTTGTGGGTGAAAACACAAGTAACCCCAAATCTGTTTTCAGACCGGAATTTGAGACGCTCTGCCGACCGGCACAACATACAGATATGGGCCTCGAGTGTCCAAGCCACCAAGGAAAACAGGGAACCCCAAGCATTTCTGAAAAGAGGACACCCGTGGGAATCCGCAGAGGTATGATTTGCCCAAATCGCCCCAGAATTTATTACCCAGACACCCCCGCAAAGTCTGAAATGTGGGGAAAAAACGCATTTTCTGCCTATTTCGCTCGGCTCACCCATCGAAACACTCCCCCAACAACACATGGCCTACCGTCCAGCGTTCCCACTCCCGATGAAAATGGTACCTCACGTGTGCGGGTGCACCTACCTGGCCGCCAAGGGGAAAGCCTAAAACTCAAGCAACCCCATGTCTGTTTTCAGACCGGAATTTGAGATGCTCTGCCGACCGGCACAACATACAGATATGGGCCTCGGGTGTCCAAGCCACCAAGGAAAACAGGGAACCCCATGCATTTCCGAAAAGAGGACACCCGTGGGAATCCGCAGAGGTATGATTTGCCCAAATCGCCCCAGAATTTATTACCCAGACCCCCCCGCAAAGTCCGAAATGTGGGAAAAAAAAGCTTTTTCTGCACATTTCGCTCGGCTCACCCATCGAAACACGCTCCCAACAACACATGGCCTACCGTCTCGCGTTCCCAAAGGTGTCCCGATGAAAACGGTACCTCACATGTTGCACCTACCTGGCCGCCAAGGGGAAAGCCTAAAACACAAGTAACCCCAAGTCTGTTTTCAGACCAGAATTTGAGACACTCTGCCGACCGGCACAACATACAGATATGGGCCTCGGTGTCCAAGCCACCAAGGAAAACAGGGAACCCCATGCATTTCCGAAACGAGGACATCTGGGGGAATCCGCAGAGGTATGATTTGCCCAAATCGCCACAGAATTTATTACCCAGACACCCCCGCAAAGTCCAAAATGTGGGAAAAGAAATGCAATTTCCGCACATTTCACTCGGCTCACCCATCAAAACACGCCCCCAACAACACATGGCCTACCGTACCGCGTTCCCACAGGTGTCCCGATGAAAACCGGACCTCACAAGTGTGGGTGCACCTACCTGGCCGCCAAGAGGAAAGCCTAAAACACAAGTAACCCCAAGTCTTTTTCAGACCGGAATTTGAGAAGCTCTTCCGACCGGCACAACATACAGATATGGGTCTCGGGTTTCCAAGCCACCAAGGAAAACAGGGAACCCCATGCATTTCCGAAAAGAGGACATCCGTAGGAATCCGCAGAGGTATGATTTGCCCAAATCGCCCCCGAATTTATTACCCAGAAAACCCCTGCAAAGTCCGAAATGTGGGGAAAAAAACACCTTTTCCGCACATTTTGCTCGGCTCACCCATCGAAACACGCCCCCAACAACACATGGCCTACCGTCCTGTGTTCCCACAGGTGTCCTGATGAAAACGATACTTCACATGTATGGGTGCACCTACCTGGCCGCCAAGGGGAAAGCCTAAAACACAAGTAACCCCAAGTCTGTTTTCAGACCGGAATTTGAGACGCTCTGCCGACCGGCACAACATACAGCTATGGGCCTCGGGTGTCCAAGCCACCAAGGAAAACAGGGAACCCCATGCATTTCCAAAAAGAGGACACCCGTGGGAATCCGTAGAGGTATGATTTGCCAAATCGCCCCAGAATTTATTACCCAGGCACCCCCGCAAAGTCCGAAATGTGGGAAAAGAAATGCATTTTCCGCACATTTCGTTCGGCTCACCCATCGAAACACGCCCCCAACAACACATGGCCTACCGTCCCGCGTTCCCACAGGTGTCCCGATGAAAATGGTACTTCAAATGTGTGGGTGCACCTACCTGGCCGCCAAGGGGAGAGCATTTTCCGCACATTTCTCTCGGCTCACCCATCAAAACACGCCCCCAACAACAAATGACCTACCGTCCTGCATTCCCACAGGTGTCCCGACGAAAACGATACTCCACATGTGTGGGTGTACCTACCCGGCCGCCAAGGGGAAAGCCTAAAACACAAGTAACCCCAAGTCTGTTTTCAGACTGGAATTTGAGACGCTCTGCCGACCGGCACAACATACAGATATGGGCCTCGGGTGTCCAAGCCACCAAGGACAACAGGGAACCCCATGCATTTCCGAAAAGAGGACACGCGTGGGAATCCGCAGAGGTATGATTTGCCCAAATCGCCCCAGAATTTATTACCCAGACACCCCCGCAAAGTCCGAAATGTGGGAAAAAAAATGCATTTTCCACACATTTCGCTCGGCTCACCCATCGAAACACGCCCCCAGCAACACATGGCCTACCGTCCCGCATTCCCACCGGTGACCCGATCAAAATGGTACCTCACATGTGTGGGTGCACCTACCTGGCCACCAAGGGGAAAGCCGAAAACACAAGTAACCCCAAGTCTGTTTTCAGACCGGAATTTGAGACGCTCTGCCGACCGGCACAACATACAGATATGGGCCTCGAGTGTCCAAGCCGCCAAGGAAAACAGGGAACCCCAAGCATTTCTGAAAAGAGGACACCCGTGGGAATCCGCAGAGGTATGATTTGCCCAAATCGCCCCAGAATTTATTACCCAGACACCCCCGCAAAGTCTGAAATGTGGGGAAAAAACGCATTTTCTGCATATTTCGCTTGGCTCACCCATCGAAACACACCCCCAACAACACATGGCCTACCGTCCCGCGTTCCCACTCCCGATGAAAACGGTACGTCACGTGTGCGGGTGCACCTACCTGGCCGCCAAGGGGAAAGCCTAAAACACAAGTAACCCCAAGTCTGTTTTCAGACCAGAATTTGAGACGCTCTCCCGACCGGCACAACATACATATATGGGCCTCGGTGTCCAAGCCACCAAGGAAAACAGGGAACCCCATGCATTTCCAAAAAGAGGACATCTGGGGGAATCCGCAGAGGTATGATTTGCCCAAATCGCCACAGAATTTATTACCCAGACACCCCCGCAAAGTCCAAAATGTGGGAAAAAAAATGCAATTTCCGCACATTTCACTCGGCTCACCCAGCAAAATACGCCCCCAACAACACATGGCCTACCGTACCGCGTTCCCACAGGTGTCCCGATGAAAACAGTACCTCACATGTGTGGGTGCACCTACATGGGCGCAAAGGAATAAGGCTAAACCACTGTTATCCCCCAAAGGGTTTGGGGAGCCATCCTACAGACTTAGGCCTGGGGTGTAGCAGTCTCCAAGAAAAACAGGGACCCCCATACATTTACGAAAAGAAGACACCCGTGGTAATCCGCAGAGGTATGATTTGCGCAAATCGCCCCAGAATGTATTACCCAGACACTCCTGCAAAGTCCGAAATGTGGGAAAAAAAACGCATTTTCCGAACATTTTGCTCGGCTCACACATCGAAACACGCCGTCAACAACTCATGGCCTACCGTCCCGCGTTCCCACCGGTGTCCCGATGAAAACGGTACCTCACATGTGTGGGTGCACTTTCCTTGCCACCAAGGGGAAAGCCTAAAACACAAGTAACCCCAGAGTCTGTTTTCAGACCGGAATTTGAGATGCTCTGCCGACCGGCACAACATACAGGTATGGGCCTCGGTTGTCCAAGCCACCAAGGAAAACAGGGAACCCCAAGCATTTCCCAAAAGAGGACACCCGTGGGAATCCGCAGAGGTATGATATGCCCAAATCGCCCCAGAATTTATTAGCCAGACACCCCTGCAAAATCCGAAATGTGGGGAAAAAAATCATATTTTCCGCACATTTCGCTCGGCTCACCCATCGAAACACGCACCCAACAAAACATGGCCTACCGTCCCGCGTTCCCACAGGTGTCCCGATGAAAACGGTACCTCACATGTGTGGGTGCACCTACCTGGCCGCCAAGGGGAAAGCCTAAAACACAAGTAACCCCAAGTCTGTTTTCAGACCGGAATTTGAGACGCTCAGCCGACCGGCAGAACATACAGATATGGGCCTCGGGTGTCCAAGCCACCAAGGAAAACAGGGAACCCCATGCATTTCCGAAAAGAGGACACCCGTGGGAATCAGCAGAGGTATGATTTGCCCAAATCGCCCCAGAATTTATTACCCAGACACCCCCGCAAAGTCCGAAATGTGGGAAAAAATGCATTTTCTGCACATTTCGCTTGGCTCACCGATCAAAACGCGCCCCCAACAACACATGGCCTACCGTACCGCGTTCCCACAGGTGTCCCGATGAAAACGGTACCTCACATGTGTGGGTGCACCTACATGGGCGCAAAGGAATAAGGCTAAACCACTGTTATCCCCCAAAGGGTTTGGGGAGCCATCCTACAGACTTAGGCCTGGGGTGTAGCAGTCTCCAAGAAAAACAGGGACCCCCATACATTTACGAAAAGAAGACACCCGTGGTAATCCGCAGAGGTATGATTTGCGCAAATCGCCCCAGAATGTATTACCCAGACACCCCTGCAAAGTCCGAAATGTGGGAAAAAAAATGCATTTTCCGAACATTTTGCTCGGCTCACACATCGAAACACGCCGTCAACAACTCATGGCCTACCGTCCCGCGTTCCCACCGGTGTCCCGATGAAAACGGTACCTCACATGTGTGGGTGCACTTTCCTTGCCACCAAGGGGAAAGCCTAAAACACAAGTAACCCCAGAGTCTGTTTTCAGACCGGAATTTGAGATGCTCTGCCGACCGGCACAACATACAGGTATGGGCCTCGGTTGTCCAAGCCATCAAGGAAAACAGGGAACCCCAAGCATTTCCCAAAAGAGGACACCCGTGGGAATCCGCAGAGGTATGATATGCCCAAATCGCCCCAGAATTTATTAGCCAGACACCCCTGCAAAATCCGAAATGTGGGGAAAAAATCATATTTTCCGCACATTTCGCTCGGCTCACCCATCGAAACACGCACCCAACAAAACATGGCCTACCGTCCCGCGTTCCCACAGGTGTCCCGATGAAAACGGTATCTCACATGTGTGGGTGCACCTACCTGGCCGCCAAGGGGAAAGCCTAAAACACAAGTAACCCCAAGTCTGTTTTCAGACCGGAATTTGAGACGCTCAGCCGACCGGCAGAACATACAGATATGGGCCTCGGTTGTCCAAGCCACCAAGGAAAACAGGGAACCCCATGCATTTCCGAAAAGAGGACACCCGTGGGAATCAGCAGAGGTATGATTTGCCCAAATCGCCCCAGAATTTATTACCCAGACACCCCCGCAAAGTCCGAAATTTGGGAAAAAAAGCTTTTTCTGCACATTTCGCTCGGCTCACCCATCGAAACACGCTCCCAACAACACATGGCCTACCGTCCCGCGTTCCCAAAGGTGTCCCGATGAAAACGGTACCTCACATATTGCACCTACCTGGCCGCCAAGGGGAAAGCCTAAAACACAAGTAACCACAAGTCGGTTTTCACACCGGAATTTGATATGCTCTGCCGACCGGCACAACATATAGATATGGGCCTCGGGTGTCCAAGCCACCAAGGAAAACAGGGAACCCCATGCATTTCCGAAAAGAGGACACCCGTGGGAATCCGCAGAGGTATGATTTGCCCAAATGGCCCCAGAATTTATTACCCAGACACCCCCGCAAAGTCCGAAATGTGGGAAAAAATGCATTTTCTGCACATTTCGCTTGGCTCACCGATCAAAACGCGCCCCCAACAACAGATGGCCTACCGTCCCGCGTTCCCACACGTGTCCCGATGAAAATGGTACTTCAAATGTGTGGGTGCACCTACCTAGCCACCAAGGGGAGAGCATTTTCCGCACATTTCGCTCGGCTCACCCATCAAAACACGCCCTCAACAACAAATGGCCTACCGTCCCACGTTCCCACAGGTGTGCCGATGAAACGATACTTCACATGTGTGGGTGCACCTACCTGGCCGCCAAAGGGAAAGCCTAAAACACAAGTAACCACAAGTCTGTTTTCAGACTGGAATTTGAGACGCTCTGCCGACCGGCACAACATACAGATATGGGCCTCAGGTGTCCAAGCCACCAAGGAAAACAGGGAACCCCATGCATTTCTGAAAAGAGGACTCCCATGGGAATCCGCAGAGGTATGATTTTCCCAAAATCATCCCAGAATGTATTACCCAGGCACCCCCGCAAAGTCTGAAATGTGGGAAAAGAAACGCATTTTCCGCATATTTCGCTCGGCTCACCCATCGAAACACGCCCCCAACAACACATGGCCTACCGTCCCACGTTCCCACTGGTGTCCCGATGAAAACGGTACCTCACATGTGTGGGTGCACTTACCTTGCCACCAAGGGGAAAGCCTAAAACACAAGTAACCCCAGAGTCTGTTTTCAGACCGGAATTTGAGATGCTCTGCCGACCGGCACAACATACAGGTATGGGCCTCGGTTGTCCAAGCCACCAAGGAAAACAGGGAACCCCAAGCATTTCCCAAAAGAGGACACCCGTGGGAATCCGCAGAGGTATGATATGCCCAAATCGCCCCAGAATTTATTAGCCAGACACCCCTGCAAAATCCGAAATGTGGGGAAAAAAATCATATTTTCCGCACATTTCGCTCGGCTCACCCATCGAAACACGCACCCAACAAAACATGGCCTACCGTCCCGCGTTCCCACAGGTGTCCCGATGAAAACGGTACCTCACATGTGTGGGTGCACCTACCTGGCCGCCAAGGGGAAAGCCTAAAACACAAGTAACCCCAAGTCTGTTTTCAGACCGGAATTTGAGACGCTCAGCCGACCGGCAGAACATACAGATATGGGCCTCGGGTGTCCAAGCCACCAAGGAAAACAGGGAACCCCATGCATTTCCGAAAAGAGGACACCCGTGGGAATCAGCAGAGGTATGATTTGCCCAAATCGCCCCAGAATTTATTACCCAGACACCCCCGCAAAGTCCGAAATGTGGGAAAAAATGCATTTTCTGCACATTTCGCTTGGCTCACCGATCAAAACGCGCCCCCAACAACACATGGCCTACCGTACCGCGTTCCCACAGGTGTCCCGATGAAAACGGTACCTCACATGTGTGGGTGCACCTACATGGGCGCAAAGGAATAAGGCTAAACCACTGTTATCCCCCAAAGGGTTTGGGGAGCCATCCTACAGACTTAGGCCTGGGGTGTAGCAGTCTCCAAGAAAAACAGGGACCCCCATACATTTACGAAAAGAAGACACCCGTGGTAATCCGCAGAGGTATGATTTGCGCAAATCGCCCCAGAATTATTACCCAGACACCCCTGCAAAGTCCGAAATGTGGGAAAAAAAATGCATTTTCCGAACATTTTGCTCGGCTCACACATCGAAACACGCCGTCAACAACTCATGGCCTACCGTCCCGCGTTCCCACCGGTGTCCCGATGAAAACGGTACCTCACATGTGTGGGTGCACTTTCCTTGCCACCAAGGGGAAAGCCTAAAACACAAGTAACCCCAGAGTCTGTTTTCAGACCGGAATTTGAGATGCTCTGCCGACCGGCACAACATACAGGTATGGGCCTCGGTTGTCCAAGCCATCAAGGAAAACAGGGAACCCCAAGCATTTCCCAAAAGAGGACACCCGTGGGAATCCGCAGAGGTATGATATGCCCAAATCGCCCCAGAATTTATTAGCCAGACACCCCTGCAAAATCCGAAATGTGGGGAAAAAATCATATTTTCCGCACATTTCGCTCGGCTCACCCATCGAAACACGCACCCAACAAAACATGGCCTACCGTCCCGCGTTCCCACAGGTGTCCCGATGAAAACGGTATCTCACATGTGTGGGTGCACCTACCTGGCCGCCAAGGGGAAAGCCTAAAACACAAGTAACCCCAAGTCTGTTTTCAGACCGGAATTTGAGACGCTCAGCCGACCGGCAGAACATACAGATATGGGCCTCGGTTGTCCAAGCCACCAAGGAAAACAGGGAACCCCATGCATTTCCGAAAAGAGGACACCCGTGGGAATCAGCAGAGGTATGATTTGCCCAAATCGCCCCAGAATTTATTACCCAGACACCCCCGCAAAGTCCGAAATTTGGGAAAAAAAGCTTTTTCTGCACATTTCGCTCGGCTCACCCATCGAAACACGCTCCCAACAACACATGGCCTACCGTCCCGCGTTCCCAAAGGTGTCCCGATGAAAACGGTACCTCACATATTGCACCTACCTGGCCGCCAAGGGGAAAGCCTAAAACACAAGTAACCACAAGTCGGTTTTCACACCGGAATTTGATATGCTCTGCCGACCGGCACAACATATAGATATGGGCCTCGGGTGTCCAAGCCACCAAGGAAAACAGGGAACCCCATGCATTTCCGAAAAGAGGACACCCGTGGGAATCCGCAGAGGTATGATTTGCCCAAATGGCCCCAGAATTTATTACCCAGACACCCCCGCAAAGTCCGAAATGTGGGAAAAAATGCATTTTCTGCACATTTCGCTTGGCTCACCGATCAAAACGCGCCCCCAACAACAGATGGCCTACCGTCCCGCGTTCCCACACGTGTCCCGATGAAAATGGTACTTCAAATGTGTGGGTGCACCTACCTAGCCACCAAGGGGAGAGCATTTTCCGCACATTTCGCTCGGCTCACCCATCAAAACACGCCCTCAACAACAAATGGCCTACCGTCCCACGTTCCCACAGGTGTGCCGATGAAACGATACTTCACATGTGTGGGTGCACCTACCTGGCCGCCAAAGGGAAAGCCTAAAACACAAGTAACCACAAGTCTGTTTTCAGACTGGAATTTGAGACGCTCTGCCGACCGGCACAACATACAGATATGGGCCTCAGGTGTCCAAGCCACCAAGGAAAACAGGGAACCCCATGCATTTCTGAAAAGAGGACTCCCATGGGAATCCGCAGAGGTATGCTTTTCCCAAAATCATCCCAGAATGTATTACCCAGGCACCCCCGCAAAGTCTGAAATGTGGGAAAAGAAACGCATTTTCCGCATATTTCGCTCGGCTCACCCATCGAAACACGCCCCCAACAACACATGGCCTACCGTCCCACGTTCCCACTGGTGTCCCGATAAAAACGGTACCTCACATGTGTGGGTGCACTTACCTTGCCACCAAGGGGAAAGCCTAAAACACAAGTAACCCCCAAGTCTGTTTTCAGACCGGAATTTGAGATGCCCTGCCGACCGGCACAACATACAGGTATGGGCCTCGGGTGTCCAAGCCACCAAGGAAAACAGGGAACCCCAAGCATTTCCCAAAATAGGACACCCGTGGGAATCCGCAGAGGTATGATATGCCCAAATCGCCCCAGAATGTATTAGCCAGACACCCCTGCAAAGTCCGAAATGTGGGAAAAAAAACGCATTTTCCGCACATTTCGCACGGCTCACCCATCGAAACACGCCCCCAACAACACATGGCATACCATCCCATATTCCCACAGGTGTCCCGATGAAAACGGTACCAAACATGTGTGGGTGCACCTACCTGGCCGCCAAGGGGAAAGCCTAAAACACAAGTAACCCCAAGTCTGTTTTCAGACCGGAATTTGAGACGCTCTGCCGACCGGCGCAACATACAGATATGGGCCTCGGGTGTCCAAGCCACCAGGGAAAACAGGGAACTCTATGCATTTCGGAAAAGAGGACACCCGTGGGAATCCGCAGAGGTATGATATGCCCAAATCGCCCCAGAATTTATAAGCCAGACACCCCTGCAAAATCTGAAATGTGGGGAAAAAAATGCATTTTCCACACATTTCGCTTGGCTCACCAATCAAAACGCGCCCACAACAACACATGGCCTACCGTCCCGCGTTCCCACAGGTGTCCCGATGAAACGATACTTCACATGTGTGGGTGCACCTACCTGGCCGCCAAGGGGAAATCCTAAAACACAAGTAACCCCAAGTCTGTTTTCAGACTGGAATTTGAGACGCTCTGCCGACCGGCACAACATACAGATATGGGCCTCGGGTGTCCAAGCCACCAAGGAAAACAGGGAACCCCATGCATTTCCGAAAAGAGGACACGCGTGGGAATCCGCAGAGGTATGATTTGCCCAAATCGCCCCAGAATTTATTACCCAGACACCCCCACAAAGTCCGAAATGTGGGAAAAAAAATGCGTTTCCACACATTTCGCTCGGCTCACCCATCGAAACACGCCCCCAGCAACACATGGCCTACCGTCCCGCATTCCCACCGGTGTCCAGATGAAAACGGTACCTCACATGTGTGGGTGCACCTACCTGGCCACCAAGGGGAAAGCCGAAAACACAAGTAACCCCAAGTCTGTTTTCAGACCGGAATTTGAGACACTCTGCCGACTGGCACAACATACAGATATGGGCCTCGAGTGTCCAAGCCACCAAGGAAAACAGGGAACCCCAAGCATTTCTGAAAAGAGGACACCCGTGGGAATCCGCAGAGGTATGATTTGCCCAAATCGCCCCAGAATTTATTACCCAGACACCCCCGCAAACTCTGAAATGTGGGGAAAAAACGCATTTTCTGCATATTTCGCTCGGCTCACCCATCGAAACACGCCCCCAACAACACATGGCCTACCGTCCCGCGTTCCCACTCCCGATGAAAACGGTACCTCACGTGTGCTGGTGCACCTACCTGGCCGCCAAGGGGAAAGCCTAAAACACAAGCAACCCCATGTCTGTTTTCAGACCGGAATTTGAGATGCTCTGCCGACCGGCACAACATACAGATATGGGCCTCGGGTGTCCAAGCCACCAAGGAAAACAGGGAACCCCATGCATTTCCGAAAAGAGGACACCCGTGGGAATCCGCAGAGGTATGATTTACCCAAATTGCCCCAGAATTTATTACCCAGACACCCCCGCAAAGTCTGAAATGTGGGAAAAAAAGCTTTTTCTGCACATTTCGCTCGGCTCACCCATCAAAACACGCTCCCAACAACACATGGCCTACCGTCCCGCGTTCCCAAAGGTGTCCCGATGAAAACGGTACCTCACATGTTGCACCTACCTGGCCGCCAAGGGGAAAGCCTAAAACACAAGTAACCCCAAGTCTGTTTTCAGACCAGAATTTGAGACACTCTGCCGACCGGCACAACATACAGATATGTGTCATGCCGCACGCTCGCTCGCGTGCGCCACTTACCTGCTACGGGGATCAGGGTCCTCGGCCTCGGCAGTCTCCTCCTTCATGGAGACTCTATCCGCGGTGGCGTCTTTCCCCACGCAGTTCCGCGGTCCGTGGGCGCAGCCATCTTGCGTGTTCTGCGCATGCGCGGATCGTCAGTGTTCGACGTTCGCGCATGCGCAGTAACGCGAACTTGCGTTCCGGGCCTCGCTTTGGCCCCGGACCTTAAAAGGGCTTCGCATACACGGAGACAACGCGTCTCAACGTGGTTGTTGCCGTGTATGCGCTGCTGGAGCCTGGTTTCTGTGCTACAGTCTCTCCAGTTACCCTTGCCAGTTTTGCCCTGCCTTGTCCTGCCCTCCTACCTTCCTCTCCTTCCAGCCCCTGGTACTTTCAGTTCCTGGTTTCTCAGCCCTGTCCTGTCCTTACCTACTTTCTGGTTTTGGGGTTTGGAGGGGTCTTCTCTGGGTTGCCTGTTTAGCCTTCTCCCTTCCTTGTCTCCTGTCCCGTGGGATTCCCTGGTCAGTCCTTCCCGTCCTTGCTGCCTGGCCTTTCCCTTCCTCCGCCTTGTGCCCTGCCGGTACCCGTGCCTTACTGCCTTCCTGGAAGTCCCGAAGAACAGCTCATCCATCTACTGGTGTTTTAAGGACTCATTCGCCTTCTCTGCCAGTGGAAACACTGTCCCGACGTCACGTTAATGCAGAGAAGTGCCACCCGTGGCGTTGGGAGTTGGTTCAGTGCTATCCTGCCATTTATTGTCAGGAGGGTGTTGGGTTAATTTCCCGCGTTACTGCTTCATCGGCATCGTCGCTCTGACAGACTGGCAGCCTCGACTCCACGAACCCCGGGAAGAAAAGGTAACCAGCGATCCCGTGAAACCTCGTTTAACAGATTGAGACGCCTTTCCTCCAGCCTAGACATGGATGACATGCAGGAACTACGCGAAGAAATGCGTGCCATGCGCCTCGAGATGACTACACTTCGCCAGGAGAACGACACCCTTCGACAAGCGATGGGCCGGGGTATGGGCGGACTATCACAACCAGTTCCACCGCCTGAGAACACCATGGCTTACACGACTCCCATGAAGTTTGATGGAGACCCGCGTCGAGTGGCAGAGTTCTGTACCCACTGTAGGATCCATTTTCAGTTTAGGTCCAGTCATTTCGGTCAAGACAAGGCCAAGATCGGGTACATTCTAGGAAACCTGACCGGTAGCGCGCTTGCTTGGGCCGCACCTCTGGTCTCTACTAACAGCCCCCTGCTGGGTGATTTCACTGCTTTTGAGAAGGCCTTTTTGGATGTCTTTCAACCACCTAACTTGGCAGCCATGGCCCAGAACCAACTAATGGAGATCAAACAGGGATCAGGTGATATCATCCAGTATATCAGTCGGTTTCGACAACTGGCAACCGATTCCCAATGGCCCGAAATCACTCAGAAGACATTATTCCGTCGGGGACTGCGAGAAGAATTCAAGGACGAATTGTTGCACATTCCGGAGCCGGAAACTTTGCCTGCATTGGTGGAACAAGTCTTACGCATCGACCACAGGTTAGCGGAACGACGGAGTGAACGTTGCGGAATCGACAAGTACCACCCAGTCCTTCCAGTACAATCTTCCAGGCCAGCTACCTCAACGACGTGGGCCCAGAACCCATGCAGTTGGGTGCCATCCGAGGTCCGTTGTCCGAAGCCGAAAAGAAAAGAAGACAGCAGCAAAACCTGTGTTTGTACTGCGGTGGTTCTGGCCATTTTCTAGGCACCTGCCCGCTACGTCCTTTGAGGAAGCAGGAAAACTAACAGGCCCGTTGTTTGGTGTGAAGGCAGCGACGGGCCGTCTCCTTGAATCAGACCTTCATCCCATGAACCCGGTACCCTTGTTGGTCTTGGAAGTTGGTTTGGCTTGGCTAGGGAAGTGTACGAAGACCCGGGCCCTTCTGGATTGTGGTGCATCAGGTAACTACATCGATGCCTCGTTCGCAATTTCCAATGGGATCCGTCTACACTACAAAGAACGGCCTACAGTGGTAGAAGTAATCGACGGCTCTCCATTGTCTTCGGGTCCGGTGTGCCAACGGTCCGATCCCTTGTGGCTCTCTGTGGAAGGGCATCTCGAACAAATCTCGTTGGACGTCATCAAGTCTCCCTCTTTTCCGGTGGTGCTGGGCTTGCCTTGGCTGCTTTATCACAATCCTCAGGTCAGCTGGACTGCACAATCCCTGGTATTCACTTCGGCACGTTGTCCTCAGGACCGTGGTCTTCACGATTCCTTCCCAGCGATGTTGGAGTCTCTTAATCCTGTCAATGTATCTGACCGTCTATGTGCCACTCAGTCGGTACCTCAGGAGTATGCCGGATACCTCAAGGTGTTCTCCAAGCCAGAAGACATTCCTTTACCGCCTCATCGACACTTTGACTGCTCCATCGATATCCTGCCTGATGCTGTCATCTCCCACGGCAAGATCTATTCATTAACCCAACTCGAAAAGGGAGTCCTACAGGATTACATCAAGGATTGCCTCAACAAGGGCTACATCGTGCCGTCCAAGTCTCCCGCAGGATTCCCGCTATTCTTTGTCAAGAAGAAAGAGGGTACTTTGCGCCCTTGTATCGACTATCGCCAATTAAACGAGATCACAAGGAAAGACAGATACCCACTGCCACTCATCCGGGACATCATCGAATCCCTGAAATCCGCGCAGGTCTTCACCAAGTTGGATCTTAGAGGGGCCTATCACCTGGTGCGGATTAAGAAGGGGGATGAGTGGAAGACGGCCTTCAAGACACCTTTTGGTCATTACGAGTACAGAGTAATGCCGTTTGGGCTCTGCAATGCCCCGGCCGTCTTCCAGCGGTTCGTGGATGATATCTTTTTGGACCTTATTGGTATATCAGTATGGGTATACCTTGATGACATCCTGGTTTTATCTGACACTCGCACTGCGCACGTTGCGCACGTTCAGGAAGTACTCCGTAGGTTAAATACCAATCACCTGTATGCCAAGGCTGAGAAGTGTCAATTCCATCTGGAGAGTATGGAATTTCTGGGCTATGTAGTCAGCAGTACAGGAGTGCGGATGGACCCCGTGAAACTGCTAGCCATAGAGGAATGGAAACAGCCACACGGGGTTAAGTCTTTACAAAGGTTCCTGGGCTTCGCTAATTTTTATCGACGCTTCATACCACGTTTTTCTCACCTTGCCAACATGTTAACCCGCCTGACCAGCACCAAAGTACCATTTCTCTGGGACTCACAGGCTGAGGTGGCATTTCGGGAATTGAAGAAATCCTTCATGTCGGCTCCTGTTTTGATACATCCGGATGATGAAAGACCGTTTGTAGTTGAAACCGACGCCTCGGACTACGCAATTAGTGCGGTCTTACTACAGCAAGATCCAGTTACGAAAACAGAACACCCGGTGGCCTACTATTCTCTGAAATTGTCTGTGAGTGAAAGAAACTACGCTGTGATTGAAAAAGAATTACTGGCTATAAAAGCGACATTCGAGGAATGGCGTCATCACTTGCTGGGTGGGAGGTATCCGGTGGAAGTTCGCACGGATCACCGTAATCTTCAATTTTTACGGTCTTTGCAATGCAGAACATCCCGGCATGCTCGTTGGGCCTTCTTCTTTTCGCAGTTTGATTTCACGGTCACGTACATCCCAAGTTCCCAGAATGTGAAGGCCGACGCCCTGTCTCGGTCCCTGGAAAACAACGTCGAAGGGGCCAAGGACCCAGAACCTCTGATTACTTCGAAGCATTTCCTGTCGATGGTGACTCCCCAGCTTCAACAGTTATTAGAAGCCACACGGACGGATCCCTCCAGGTCACAGATACTGCAACGCTCTGATATCAAAGAACGTGACGGCTTGTTGTTCTTCGGGGATCGTCTGTACGTTCCCACCTTAGAGCTACAGTGGATCGTTCTGCAAAATTGTCACGATTCCGTAGTTTGTGGTCACCGAGGAGTTCGCACAACTCAAGAACTGGTCGCACGGAAATTCTGGTGGCCTGGATGGGCCACGCTGGTGAAGCTCTACGTGGATTCCTGTCCAGTATTTGCCCAGACCAAGATTCCTCGCAAGAAACCCATTGGTCTCCTGAAACCCACGCCAACGCCCCCATACCCTTGGCATACCATTGCTACGGACTTCATTGTTGACTTGCCGCTTTCTGGTGGTTACACGTGTATCATGGTGGTAGTGGTCTGCTTCACCAAAATGGCTCACTTCCTGCCCTTTCCTAAACTGCCCACTGCTTCCCAGATGGCACGACGTTTCCTTCACGAGGTGTATCGTCTCCATGGTCTTCCTGAGAAGATTCTGTCGGATCGTGGGTCTCAATTCATCTCTTCATTTTGGGACCAACTGTGTCGGCATTTGGACATTCAGCGTGCTCTGAGTTCTGGTTATCATCCCCAGACCAATGGGCAGACAGAGCGTACCAACCAAACTCTTGAGCAGTATCTACGTTGTTACGCCAATGCCACTCAAGACAACTGGTCAGAGTGGTTGGACACCGCGGAGGTGGCTTACAACAATGCTGTTCACTCCGCTACCGGACTCAGCCCCTTTTTCTGTTCTGCCGGACTACATCCCAAGCTACTACCTGCTCATCCTACTTCTACCAGTACTGTACCATCCGCAGATGCCTTGGTGACTCAGATACGCGATCAACATCGCCTGGCGGCCGGTACCTTAGCAGTGGCACAGGCACGTATGAAGGAACAGGCTGACAAGAAACGGAGTTCTGAGCCTGACCTTCAAGTTGGTGACAGGGTATGGCTGTCCTCTAGGAATCTGCCGGTACGCAATTTACCTGTGAAACTGGCTCCCTGCTTTTTTGGTCCCTTCCGCATCATTGGGCGGGTTTCCTCTGTTGCCTTTCGGTTGTCCCTACCCCATTCTTGGAGGATCCATCCCGTTTTTCACGTCTCTCTTTTGAAGCCCTATGTACCTGATGTTCTGGGGCGTAACTGTTCCCGTCCTGCCCCGGTCTTGGTTCAGGGGGTTCCTGAGTTTGAGGTGCAGGAGATTTGCGATTCACGGATTAGGCGTGGAGCGCTGCAGTTCCTGGTTAGCTGGAAGGGTTATCCGGCTTGTGACCGCACTTGGGAGCCGCGCTCCTTCGTGCATGCACCGCGCCTGGTTCGGGACTTCTATCTCCACTATCCCTGGAAGCCTGGTGCCCCGGGGTTGTCCGAGAGGGGGTATGGTGTCATGCCGCGCGCTCGCTTGCGTGCGCCACTTACCTGCTACGGGGATCCGGGTCCTCGGCCTCGGCAGTCTCCTCCTTCATGGAGACTCTATCCGTGGTGGCGTCTTTCCCCACGCCGTTCTGCGGTCCGTGGACGCAGCCATCTTGCGTGTTCTGCGCATGCGCGGATCGTCAGTGTTCGACGTTCGCGCATGCGCAGTAACGCGAACTTGCGTTCCGGGCCTCGCTTTGGCCCCGGATCTTAAAAGGGCTTCGCATACACGGAGACAACGTGTCTCAACGCGGTTGTTGCCGTGTATGCACTGCTGGAGCCTGGTTTCTGTGCTACAGTCTCTCCAGTTACCCTTGCCAGTTTTGCCCTGCCTTGTCCTGCCCTCCTACCTTCCTCTCCTTCCAGCCCCTGGTACTTTCAGTTCCTGGTTTCTCAGCCCTGTCCTGTCCTTACCTACTTTCTGGTTTTGGGGTTTGGAGGGGTCTTCTCTGGGTTGCCTGTTTAGCCTTCTCCCTTCCTTGTCTCCTGTCCCGTGGGATTCCCTGGTCAGTCCTTCCCGTCCTTGCTGTCTGGCCTTTCCCTTCCTCCGCCTTGTGCCCTGCCGGTACCCGTGCCTTACTGCCTTCCTGGAAGTCCCGAAGAACAGCTCATCCATCTACTGGTGTTTTAAGGACTCATTCGCCTTCTCTGCCAGTGGAAACACTGTCCCGACGTCACGTTAATGCAGAGAAGTGCCACCCGTGGCGTTGGGAGTAGGTTCAGTGCTATCCTGCCATTTATTGTCAGGAGGGTGGTGGGTTAATTTCCCGCGTTACTGCTTCATCGGCATCGTCGCTCCGACAGACTGGCAGCCTCGACTCCACGAACCCCGGGAAGAAAAGGTAACCAGCGATCCCGTGAAACCTCGTTTAACAATATGGGCCTCGGTGTCCAAGCCACCAAGGAAAACAGGGAACCCCATGCATTTCCGAAAAGAGGACATCTGGGGGAATCCGCAGAGGTATGATTTGCCCAAATCGCCACAGAATTTATTACCCAGACACCCCCGCAAAGTCCAAAATGTGGGAAAAGAAATGCAATTTCCGCACATTTCATTCGGCTCACCCATCAAAACACGCCCCCAACAACACATGGCCTACCGTACCGCGTTCCCACAGGTGTCCCGATGAAAACGGTACCTCACATGTGTGGGTGCACCTACATGGGCGCAAAGGAATAAGGCTAAACCACTGCTATCCCCCAAAGGGTTTGGGGAGCCATCCTACAGATTTAGGCCTGGGGTGTTGCAGTCACCAAGAAAAACAGGGACCCCCATACATTTCCGAAAAGAAGACACCCGTGGTAATCCGCAGAGGTATGATTTGCGCAAATCGCCCCAGAATGTATTACCCAGACACCCCTGCAAAGTCCGAAATGTGGGAAAAAAAATGCGTTTTCCGAACATTTTGCTCGGCTCACACTTCGAAACACGCCGTCAACAACCCATGGCCTACCGTCCCGCGTTCCCACCGGGGTCCCGATGAAAACGGTACCTCACATGTGTGGGTGCACTTACCTTGCCACCAAGGGGAAAGCCTAAAACACAAGTAACCCCCAAGTCTGTTTTCAGACCGGAATTTGAGATGCTCTGCCGACCGGCACAACATACAGGTATGGGCCTCGGGTGTCCAAGCCACCAAGGAAAACAGGGAACCCCAAGCATTTCCCAAAAGAGGACACCCGTGGGAATCCGCAGAGGTATGATATGCCCAAATCGCCCCAGAATTTATTACCCAGACACCCCCGCAAAGTCCGAAATGTGGGAAAAAAAAGCTTTTTCTGCACATTTCGCTCGGCTCACCCATCGAAACACGCTCCCAACAACACATGGCCCACCGTCCCGCGTTCCCACAGGTGTCCCGATGAAAACGGTACCTCACATGTGTGGGTGCACCTACCTGGCCGCCAAGGGGAAAGCCTAAAACACAAGTAACCCCAAGTCTGTTTTCAGACCGGAATTTGAGACGCTCAGCCGACCGGCACAACATACAGATATGGGCCTCGGGTGTCCAAGCCACCAAGGAAAACAGGGAACCCCATGCATTTCCGAAAAGAGGACACCCGTGGGAATCCGCAGAGGTATGATTTGCCCAAATCGCCCCAGAATTTATTACCCAGACACCCCCGCAAAGTCCGAAATGTGGGAAAAAAAGCTTTTTCTGCACATTTCGCTCGGCTCACCCATCGAAACACGCTCCCAACAACACATGGCCTACCGTCCCGCGTTCCCAAAGGTGTCCCGATGAAAACGGTACCTCACATGTGTGGGTGCACCTACCTGGCCGCCAAGGGGAAAGCCTAAAACACAAGTAACCCCAAGTCTGTTTTCAGACCAGAATTTGAGACGCTCTGCCGACCGGCACAACATACAGATATGGGCCTCGGTGTCCAAGCCACTAAGGAAAACAGGGAACCCCATGCATTTCCGAAAAGAGGACATCTGGGGGAATCCGCAGAGGTATGATTTGCCCAAATCGCCACAGAATTTATTACCCAGACACCCCCACAAAGTCCAAAATGTGGGAAAAGAAATGCAATTTCCGCACATTTCACTCAGCTCACCCATCAAAACACGCCCCCAACAACACATGGCCTACCGTACCGCGTTCCCACAGGTGTCCCGATGAAAACAGTACCTCACATGTGTGGGTGCACCTACATGGGCGCAAAGGAATAAGGCTAAAGCACTGCTATCCCCCAAAGGGTTTGGGGAGCCATCCTACAGATTTAGGCCTGGGGTGTTGCAGTCACCAAGAAAAACAGGGACCCCCATACATTTCCGAAAAGAAGACACCCGTGGTAATCCGCAGAGGTATGATTTGCGCAAATCGCCCCAGAATGTATTACCCAGACACCCCTGCAAAGTCCGAAATGTGGGAAAGAAAACGCATTTTCTGAACATTTTGCTCGGCTCACACATCGAAACACGCCGTCAACAACCCATGGCCTACCGTCCAGCGTTCCCACCGGTGTCCCGATGAAAACGGTACCTCACATGTGTGGG
Organism: Ambystoma mexicanum; assembly: GCF_040938575.1. NCBI lineage: Eukaryota > Metazoa > Chordata > Amphibia > Caudata > Ambystomatidae > Ambystoma > Ambystoma mexicanum. Next base: position 657,857,007 of record NC_090924.1, read on the forward strand.
TGGACTTACCTTGCCACCAAGGGGAAAGCCTAAAACACAAGTAACCCCCAAGTCTGTTTTCAGACCGGAATTTGAGATGCTCTGCCGACCGGCAAAACATACAGGTATGGGCCTCCGGTGTCCAAGCCACCAAGGAAAACAGGGAACCCCAAGCATTTCCCAAAAGAGGACACCCGTGGGAATCCGCAGAGGTATGATATGCCCAAATCGCCCCAGAATTTATTAGCTAGACACCCCTGCAAAATCCGAAATGTGGGGAAAAAATCATATTTTTCGCACATTTCGCTCGGCTCACCCATCGAAACACGCCCCCAACACATGGCCTACCGTCCCGCGTTCCCACAGGTGTCCCGATGAAAACGGTACCTCACATGTGTGGGTGCACCTACCTGGCCGCCAAGGGGAAAGCCTAAAACACAAGTAACCCCAAGTCTGTTTTCAAACCGGAATTTGAGACGCTCAGCCGACCGGCACAACATACAGATATGGGCCTTGGGTGTCCAAGCCACCAGGGAAAACAGGGAACTCTATGCATTTCGGAAAAGAGGACACCCGTGGGAATCCGCAGAGGTATGATATGCCCTAATCGCCCCAGAATTTATTACCCAGACACCCCTGCAAAGTCCGAAATGTGGGAAAAAAAAGCTTTTTCTGCACATTTCGCTCGGCTCACCCATCGAAACACGCTCCCAACAACACATGGCCCACCGTCCCGCGTTCCCACAGGTGTCCCGATGAAAACGGTACCTCACATGTGTGGGTGCACCTACCTGGCCGCCAATTGGAAAGCCTAAAACACAAGTAACCCCAAGTCTGTTTTCAGACCGGAATTTGAGACGCTCAGCCGACCGGCACAACATACAGATATGGGCCTCGGGTGTCCAAGCCACCAAGGAAAACAGGGAACCCCATGCATTTCCGAAAAGAGGACACCCGTGGGAATCCGCAGAGGTATGATTTGCCCAAATCGCCCCAGAATTTATTACCCAGACACCCCCGCAAAGTCCGAAATGTGGGAAAAAAAGCTTTTTCTGCACATTTCGCTCGGCTCACCCATCGAAACACGCTCCCAACAACACATGGCCTACCGTCCCGCGTTCCCAAAGGTGTCCCGATGAAAACGGTACCTCACATGTGTGGGTGCACCTACCTGGCCGCCAAGGGGAAAGCCTAAAACACAAGTAACCCCAAGTCTGTTTTCAGACCAGAATTTGAGACGCTCTGCCGACCGGCACAACATACAGATATGGGCCTCGGTGTCCAAGCCACTAAGGAAAACAGGGAACCCCATGCATTTCCGAAAAGAGGACATCTGGGGGAATCCGCAGAGGTATGATTTGCCCAAATCGCCACAGAATTTATTACCCAGACACCCCCACAAAGTCCAAAATGTGGGAAAAGAAATGCAATTTCCGCACATTTCACTCAGCTCACCCATCAAAACACGCCCCCAACAACACATGGCCTACCGTACCGCGTTCCCACAGGTGTCCCGATGAAAACAGTACCTCACATGTGTGGGTGCACCTACATGGGCGCAAAGGAATAAGGCTAAAGCACTGCTATCCCCCAAAGGGTTTGGGGAGCCATCCTACAGATTTAGGCCTGGGGTGTTGCAGTCACCAAGAAAAACAGGGACCCCCATACATTTCCGAAAAGAAGACACCCGTGGTAATCCGCAGAGGTATGATTTGCGCAAATCGCCCCAGAATGTATTACCCAGACACCCCTGCAAAGTCCGAAATGTGGGAAAGAAAACGCATTTTCTGAACATTTTGCTCGGCTCACACATCGAAACACGCCGTCAACAACCCATGGCCTACCGTCCAGCGTTCCCACCGGTGTCCCGATGAAAACGGTACCTCACATGTGTGGGTGGACTTACCTTGCCACCAAGGGGAAAGCCTAAAACACAAGTAACCCCCAAGTCTGTTTTCAGACCGGAATTTGAGATGCTCTGCCGACCGGCAAAACATACAGGTATGGGCCTCCGGTGTCCAAGCCACCAAGGAAAACAGGGAACCCCAAGCATTTCCCAAAAGAGGACACCCGTGGGAATCCGCAGAGGTATGATATGCCCAAATCGCCCCAGAATTTATTAGCTAGACACCCCTGCAAAATCCGAAATGTGGGGAAAAAATCATATTTTCCGCACATTTCGCTCGGCTCACCCATCGAAACACGCCCCCAACACATGGCCTACCGTCCCGCGTTCCCACAGGTGTCCCGATGAAAACGGTACCTCACATGTGTGGGTGCACCTACCTGGCCGCCAAGGGGAAAGCCTAAAACACAAGTAACCCCAAGTCTGTTTTCAAACCGGAATTTGAGACGCTCAGCCGACCGGCACAACATACAGATATGGGCCTTGGGTGTCCAAGCCACCAGGGAAAACAGGGAACTCTATGCATTTCGGAAAAGAGGACACCCGTGGGAATCCGCAGAGGTATGATATGCCCTAATCGCCCCAGAATTTATTACCCAGACACCCCTGCAAAGTCCGAAATGTGGGAAGAAAAACGCATTTTCCGCACATTTCGCTCGGCTCACCCATCGAAACACGCCCCCAACAACACATGGCATACCATCCCATATTCCCACAGGTGTCCCGATGAAAACGGTACCAAACATGTGTGGGTGCATCTACCTGGCCGCCAAGGGGAAAGCCTAAAACACAAGTAACCCCAAGTCTGTTTTCAGACCGGAATTTGAGACGCTCTGCCGACCGGTGCAACATACAGATATGGGCCTCGGGTGTCCAAGCCACCAGGGAAAACAGGGAACTCTATGCATTTCGGAAAAGAGGACACCCGTGGGAATCCGCAGAGGTATGATATGCCCAAATCGCCCCAGAATTTATTACCCAGACACCCCTGCAAAATCCAAAATGTTGGAAAAAAAATGCATTTTCCACACATTTTGCTCGGCTCACCCATCCAAACACTCCCCCAACAACACATGGCCTACCGTCCCGCATTCCCACAGGTGTCCCGATGAAAACAGTACCTCACATGTGTGGGTGCACCTACATGGCCGCCAAGGGGAAAGCCGAAAACACAAGTAACCACAAGTCTGTTTTCAGACCGGAATTTGATACGCTCTGCCGACCGGCACAACATATAGATATGGGCCTCGGGTGTCCAAGCCACCAAGGAAAACAGGGAACCCCATGCATTTCCGAAAAGAGGACACCCGTGGGAATCCCCAGAGGTATGATTTGCCCAAATCGCCCCAGAATTTATTACCCAGACACCCCCGCAAAGTCCGAAATGTGGGAAAAAATGCATTTTCCGCACATTTCACTTGGCTCACCGATCAAAACGCGCCCCCAACAACACATGGCCTACCGTCCCGCGTTCCCACAGGTGTCCCGATGAAAATGGTACTTCAAATGTGTGGGTGCACCTACCTAGCCACCAAGGGGAGAGCATTTTCCGCACATTTCGCTCGGCTCACCCATCAAAACACGCCCCCAACAACAAATGGCCTACCATCCCGCGTTCCCACAGGTGTCCCGATGAAAACGGTACCTCAAATGTGTGGGTGCACCTACCTGGCCGCCAAGGGGAAAGCCTAAAACACAAGTAACCCCAAGTCTGTTTTCAGGCCGGAATTTGAGATGCTCTGCCGACCGGCACAACATACAGGTATGGGCCTCGGGTGTCCAAGCCACCAAGGAAAACAGGGAACCCCATGCATTTCTGAAAAGAGGACACCCGTGGGAATCAGCAGAGGTATGATTTGCCCAAATCGCCCCAGAATTTATTACCCAGACACCCCCGCAAAGTCCGAAATGTGGGAAAAAAAATGCATTTTCCGCACATTTCGCTCGGCTCACCCATCGAAACACACCCCCAGCAACACATGGCCTACCGTCCCACGTTCCCACAGGTGTCCCGATGAAAACGGTACTTCACATGTGTGGGTGCACCTACCTGGCCGCCAAGGGGAAAGCATTTTCCTCACATTTCGCTCGGCTCACCCATCAAAAAACGCCCCCAACAACCAATGGCCTACCGTCCCGCGTTCCCACAGGTGTCCCGATGAAAATGATACTTCACATGTGTGGGTGCACCTACCCGGCCGCCAAGGGGAAAGCCTAAAACACAAGTAACCCCAAGTCTGTTTTCAGACTGGAATTTGAGACGCTCTGCCGACCGGCACAACATACAGATATGGGCCTCGGGTGTCCAAGCCACAAAGGAAAACAGGAAACCCCATGCATTTCTGAAAAGAGGACACCCGTGGGTATGATTTGCCTAAATCGCCCCAGATTTTATTACCCAGACACCCCCGCAAAGTCCGAAATGTGGGAAAAAAAATGCATTTTCCGCACATTTCGCTCGGCTCACCCATCGAAACACGCCCCCAGCAACACATGGCCTACCGTCCCGCATTCCCACCGGTGTCCCGATGAAAACGGTACCTCACATGTGTGGGTGCACCTACCTGGCCACCAAGGGGAGGGCTGAAAACACAAGTAACCCCAAGTCTGTTTTCAGACCGGAATTTGAGACGCTCTGCCGACCGGCACAACATACAGATATGGGCCTCGAGTGTCCAAGCCATCAAGGAAAACCGGGAACCCCAAGCATTTCTGAAAAGAGGATACCCGTGGGAATCCGCAGAGGTATGATTTGCCCAAATCGCCCCAGAATTTATTACCCAGACACCCCCGCAAAGTCCGAAATGTGGGCAAAAAACACATTTTCCGCATATTTCGCTCGGGTCACCCATCGAAACACGCCCCCAACAACACATGGCCTACCGTCCCGCGTTCCCACAGGTGTCCCGATGAAAATGATACTTCACATGTGTGGGTGCACCTACCCGGCCGCCAAGGGGAAAGCCTAAAACACAAGTAACCCCAAGTCTGTTTTCAGACTGGAATTTGAGACGCTCTGCCGACCGGCACAACATACAGATATGGGCCTCGGGTGTCCAAGCCACCAAGGAAAACAGGGAACCCCATGCATTTCTGAAAAGAGGACACCCGTGGGAATCCGTAGAGGTATGATTTGCCTAAATCGCCCCAGAATGTTTTACCCAGACACCCCCGCAAAGTCCGAAATGTGGGGAAAAAAATGCATTTTCCGCACATTTCGCTCGGCTCACCCATCGAAACACGCCCCCAGCAACACATGGCCTACCGTCCCGCGTTCCCACCGGTGTCCCGGTGAAAACGGTACCTCATGTGTGGGTGCACCTACCTGGCCACCAAGGGGAAAGCCGAAAACACAAGTAACCCCAAGTCTGTTTTCAGACCGGAATTTGAGACGCTCTGCTGTCATGATCTCTGCTTCCAAAAGGTCAGGGTTTTCCCAACTCCCTTGGAAGCAGATCCATAACCCAGGTTCCGAGTGCCAACCAGTCCCAATTGGGACCTTTTGGACCCAGTCCTGGCGCCAGTGGCACCAGGCTCATAAATATGCCCAGTCCCAGCGCTGGAAGCGCCGGGCTCATAATGCTTGGGTGGACTTACCTGCAGCAGACCATGCTGCTTACTTGCCTGCCAGTTGAGCCTCTGATCCTCTTCTGTTTGGAACTACTTTTCCTGTTGGGTGGGGCTGGAGCCACTCCCTAGATTCAGAACACTGGAACTCTTCTGGAAGGCAGGAACTCTTTTCTTACCAGGAACTCTTTTCTTACTTAGGCGTGGCTGTGGAAGGAGACACCTAAGCACTACAGGAGGCTATTTAAACCACACCCGGTGGATGAATCTTGCTTTGCGTTATTCTCCACCCTCTGCAGCAGAACGCTCATCGTGTCTTCTGCATCCGGTCCTGGGCCTAAGGAAAAAGGCTTACCATCCTGAATCCGGTCTTCAGCAACACCTATAAAGACAAGAAAGAACAGGTTAGCATTCCGGCATCTGAAAGGCAAAGGCTTACCTACTCTTCGTGCGCTCCGGAGGTCTTCACACTGCATTCCGGCATCTGAAAGACAAAAGCTTACCAACTCTTCGCAAGCTCCGGAGGCCGTCGGCGCTGCATCCCGCATCTGAAAGACAAAACAAGGTGCGTTTAAAGAAATTGGGGAACTTTAATACTCACGTGCCATTACTCCTTTCCACATCTAACCCAGTGGGTATCCCGGCACCCTGCAGCCGCTCCGAACTTGTACCTGCAAAATAAAAAGACAGTTAGAGCGCATCGTGAAGCTGGCAACAAGCGCTTACTTACGTGCTTCCAGGCGCTTCTATTCATCACACGGGCTCCATCTTCAACTCACTTCAGCCCGTCATCCGCCATCGCCGGAACCCTGCAAAACAAGAGACATCATTATTAAAGACCTTAAATACATTTGAGTTACTCGAAACTTACCGTTCGTGCAGTAAACGACGGACAGCAGTCCTCTGAAGTCAAGAGGCCTGCGCTACCTATCCAGTGAAGAAACTGGTTACAGCACCCTGCCCCGAGGCAGATGGAGAGCTCGGCATTCACTTACCTAAGACATCTTAATCTGCACGTCAGGCATACAGAGCACAGAGGTCCAGCCCAAAGAGCCAACCGGGTGCTGCACATCACCTTTGAAGATACGGTAGTCGCCCAGTCAAGACCGGCGCCTCTGCGAGAATCAGGTGAGCGTTACAGAACGCAAAGCCTACCGCAAAACTCTCGCCCAGGCGCTATGGAAACCTCGGATACTGACCACCTAGCTCGGTTACTTGGGGAACTAAGGGCAGAAGTGCATGCAGCTCGTCAGGAAACGAACGCTCTAAGAAGGGAACTAATTATTTCCAAGGAGAGAACAGATGATCTTGCTAGACAATTTCTACAGTCACAAGCCGGACAGACCCCGCTACCCGCATCAGGGGCAAATCTTCCTTCAACATCCTCTATGAATCCAGTGCAGATCAACCTACCTGGGAATGTACCTCTGGCTCCGCCCGAACGATTTTCTGTTGACCCAAAGAGGTTTGCGGTATTTATCAATCAGTGCCGGTTGCACTTCTTATGCCGGCCAGCAACCTTTCCAACTGATCAAGCTAAAGTAGCTTTTGTACTTTCGTACCTTAGTGGCAATGCGGCAGACTGGTCGATCCCTCTAGTTAATCAAGATGATCCGGTTCTCCATGATTTTCAAGCCTTTCAGCTTAGTATGGAAAAACTGTTCGCAAGACATGCACAGGGGCAGGCCTTGGACAATGAGCTTCTTTCGTTGCGACAGGGTAATCAAGACCTTTTGGCTTATATTGCATCTTTCAATAGACTAATAGTGGAAACTCAATGGCCTGAGGACAAAAGGATTACGCTGTTTTATAGAGGTCTACGTGGAGAGCTCAAAGACGTTTTAGCCCAAGTAGTGAATCCCCCACAAGACTGTTCGGATTATATAGACTTGGTCGTTCAAATAGATCACAGACTGCAGAACAGGAAGGCCGATCGTTCCAAGTTTGATGCTCGAGTATTTTCCAAACCGCCAACTCCTTCCAAAGGAGTAGACTCCGGGGAACCCATGCAAATAGGGGGTCTGCAAGGTCCTTTAACACAAAGGGAGCGGGAAAGGAGAAAACAGTTGCAATTATGCCTATATTGCGGAAACTCAGGGCACTTTCTTCGAGACTGTCCGGTGAAACCTGCCAAGAAGGCAGTAGGAGCTGCAGTTACCACAGTTACAAACTCTGAGCAGGGAAACGACCACGCCCGACAAGAATAGAGGTCCTCTTGCCGAGCGTGAAAACCAGTTCCGTGACCTCGCATTTCGTGATACCTATGGTCCTCATTAGCCCTGATAATCCGGATCGATTACATGCAATTGAAGCTTACGTCGACAGCGGTGCCATCGGCAATTATGTGGATCATGAAATGGTTTTGAGGATGAATCTAACTCTTTGTCCCAAGGCTGTAAAGGACGTCATTACTACGGTGGATGGTACGGAGATAGCCTCCGGGCCAGTAACGCATACCACTCAAGAGGTGACGCTAGTAAGTCAAGATGGACACCATGAGAAGATCGTGTTCGATGTGATCAAGGCCCCTCAGTTCCAGATTATTCTAGGAATACCTTGGTTAGAGAAACACAATCCTCTGATCGATTGGCGAGCAAGAACGGTCCAGTTTCCAGAATGTGTCTCTACTTGTCACCCTCCACCTGGTGTTGCACTGGCAGCAATTTCTTCAGAGACTCCCCAGTTACCTCCCGAATACCTAGAATACCAAGATGTTTTCCGGAAGGAGCAGGCTAACTCTCTACCTCCTCATAGGTCTTATGACTGCCAGATAGACCTGATACCTGGATCTACTCCTCCTTGTAGTAGAATTTATGCCCTCACCGAGCCTGAGAACCTTCACCTTCGACAATACCTGGATCAATACCTGGCAAATGGGTTTATTCGTCCTTCCAAGTCCCCTGCCTCTTCAGCTTTGTTCTTCGTTCCAAAAAAGGAAGGAGACCTTAGAACTTGTATCGATTATCGCTCCCTGAACCAGATCACCGTTAAGAATAGATATCCGTTACCTTTGATCCCTGAACTCCTGGACCAAGTCAGAAAAGCATGCATATATACAAAGCTGGATCTTAGAGGAGCTTACCACTTGGTACGAGTAAAAGAGGGCGATGAATGGAAGACGGCCTTCCGCACCAAGTATGGGCTATTTGAATATCATGCCCTTCGGACTTTGCAATGCCCCGGCCGCCTTTCAATATTTTATGAACGATGTCCTCAGAGAGCTCATAGATGTGTGTGTTGTTGTTTACATCGACGACATTCTTGTTTATTCTTCATCGGAATCTGAACATCGGAAACACGTGAAAATGGTCCTCGAAAGATTGCGTCAACACAAACTTTTCGCTAAGTTGGAAAAATGTGTTTTCAACGTGACTGAAGTTGAATTCTTGGGATTCATATTATCACCTGGCGGAGTGCGTATGGATTCAAAGAAGGTCGATGCAGTTCTCAAATGGCCATCACCATCCTCCGTAAAAGGGGTGCAAAGCATGTTAGGCTTCGCTAACTTTTACCGCAGGTTTATCCCCGAGTTCTCTCGAATAGTCCAGCCCATCACTGCCTTGTTAAAGAAAAACAAACGTTTTGAATGGTCTACCGAGGCGGAACAAGCTTTCCAGGATTTGAAGACTAAATTTATCTCTGCACCAATCTTAAAACACCCTCGCCCCGAACTCCCCTACATCGTGGAAACTGATGCTTCAAGCCTTGCCATGGGGGCAGTTCTATCACAAAAGGACCCGGTAACCAATCAGTTGCATCCCGTGGCATTTTGGTCCCGCAAATTCTCGCCTCCTGAAGTCAAATACACGATTACTGACAAGGAACTTCTGGCTATCAAGTCTGCCTTTAAGGCTTGGCGGCATTATCTGCTGGGGGCCCGACACACCGTTACTGTGATTACAGATCACCGAAACCTGCAATATTTGAAAACCGCAAAAGCCCAATCCTCTAGACAACTCCGTTGGGCATTATTCTTTGCCGAGTTTGACTTCATAATTACCTATCGACCTGGTACAAAGAACGGTAAAGCCGATGCCCTTTCTCGGATTGGAGTGGAAGAACACTTGATCAACCCTAAACCTGTACCAATCATTCCCGAACAAAGAATTCTGGGTGTAATCGCCACAGAATCCATAGAGGAAGTTAAGGATAAAGCCAGGCAACTTGTAACTCCAGCAGACATACAGAATTGGCATCTGCAGGGAAAGGACTTTGCAGTAAAGGACAACTTATTGTATTTCCAAGAACGATTATACCTACCCAGCACAGATTTACAGGAAAAAGTAATCTCTTGTTATCACGACTCTTTAATGGAAGGTCATCCCGGTATACCCAAGACCTCAGAAAAGATCAAACGCTACTTCTGGTGGCCGTCTTGGAAAAAAGATATCAGAGACTTTATAATGTCCTGTGGAGTATGCGCCCAAAACAAGAGTCAAAAGGAAAGACCAGCAGGCCTCTTACGCCCTATTGACATCCCACCTCGCCCTTGGCATACGCTTTCTATGGACTTCATCACCGATCTACCTCCATGCTCCGGATACAATACGATTCTAGTAATCGTGGACTTATTCTCCAAGATGGCGCATTTCATTCCGCTCAAAGGCTTGCCAACAGCAGCAACTCTGGCCCGAGAATTTCTCGAAAACATCGTCCGACGGCACGGTTTTCCTTCGGTTCTAATTTCGGATCGAGGTAGTCAATTTATTTCTCATTTTTGGCGAAGTTGCTGTCGGTCGGCTCAAATTGATGTGAGACTATCGACCAGTCACCACCCTCAGACCGACGGACAAACCGAGAGGACCAATCAAACTCTGGAACAGTATTTACGCTGCATGCTGCAACAAACTGAAAAAACTTGGAAAGACATCCTTTGGATAGCCGAGTATGCCTACAATAACTCTGTCCATTCGGGAACTGGGAAAACCCCGTTTTTTCTTTTGTACGGCAGTCACCCTCGAACCTCGGAGTTGGATCCCCTCCAAGATCTTGAAACACCAGCAGTAGACTACCTGCATTCTACAATCACCCAAGCCTTTAAGGAAGCTGTTTCTCACCTTCAAAGGGCTAAAGAACAATACAAGAAAGGAGCAGATCAACATCGGAAGGAAGCCCCTCACTATCAAGTAGGGGATCAAGTCTGGTTATCCACCAAATATCTATCTCTAAAAGGGCCACGCACATTCAACCCAAGATACCTTGGTCCCTATTCCATCACTACCATAGTAAACCCAGTAGCGGTCAAGTTGGACTTGCCCCCGCACATGAAGATACATCCGGTCTTCCACGTCTCTCTATTAAAACCCGTGCAACCTCAAACCCGACTAACCAAATCTCCAAAACCTATCCTAGTTGATGGAGAACTCGAGTTTGAAGTCAAAAGCATTCTGGACTCCAAGATCTCCAAATCTAAACTATTCTACCTAATTGACTGGAAAGGCTACGGCCCCCCAGAGAGATCCTGGGAACCTGCTGAATATGTCCACGCTCCTCGCCTAATCAAAAGATTTCACCGAACATTTCCTGACAAGCCAAAACCCCCGGAGAAGCCCGGTTTGGGAGGGGCCTTGAGGGGGGGTACTGTCATGATCTCTGCTTCCAAAAGGTCAGGGTTTTCCCAACTCCCTTGGAAGCAGATCCATAACCCAGGTTCAGAGTGCCAACCAGTCCCAATTGGGACCTTTTGGACCCAGTCCTGGCGCCAGTGGCACCAGGCTCATAAATATGCCCAGTCCCAGCGCTGGAAGCGCCGGGCTCATAATGCTTGGGTGGACTTACCTGCAGCAGACCATGCTGCTTACTTGCCTGCCAGTTGAGCCTCTGATCCTCTTCTGTTTGGAACTACTTTTCCTGTTGGGTGGGGCTGGAGCCACTCCCTAGATTCAGAACACTGGAACTCTTCTGGAAGGCAGGAACTCTTTTCTTACCAGGAACTCTTTTCTTACTTAGGCGTGGCTGTGGAAGGAGACACCTAAGCACTACAGGAGGCTATTTAAACCACACCCGGTGGATGAATCTTGCATTGCGTTATTCTGCACCCTCTGCAGCAGAACGCTCATCGTGTCTTCTGCATCCGGTCCTGGGCCTAAGGAAAAAGGCTTACCATCCTGAATCCAGTCTTCAGCAACACCTATAAAGACAAGAAAGAACAGGTTAGCATTCCGGCATCTGAAAGGCAAAGGCTTACCTACTCTTCGTGCGCTCCGGAGGTCTTCACACTGCATTCCGGCATCTGAAAGACAAAAGCTTACCAACTCTTCGCAAGCTCCGGAGGCCGTCGGCGCTGCATCCCGCATCTGAAAGACAAAACAAGGTGCGTTTAAAGACATTGGGGAACTTTAATACTCACGTGCCATTACTCCTTTCCACATCTAACCCAGTGGGTATCCCGGCACCCTGCAGCCGCTCCGAACTTGTACCTGCAAAATAAAAAGACAGTTAGAGCGCATCGTGAAGCTGGCAACAAGCGCTTACTTACATGCTTCCAGGCGCTTCTATTCATCACACGGGCTCCATCTTCAACTCACTTCAGCCCGTCATCTGCCATCGCCGGAACCCTGCAAAACAAGAGACATCATTATTAAAGACTTTAAATACATTTGAGTTACTCGAAACTTACCGTTCGTGCAGTAAACGACGGACAGCAGTCCTCTGAAGTCAAGAGGCCTGCGCTACCTATCCAGTGAAGAAAATGGTTACAGCACCCTGCCCCGAGGCAGATGGAGAGCTCGGCATTCACTTACCTAAGACATCTTAATCTGCACGTCAGGCATACAGAGCACAGAGGTCCAGCCCAAAGAGCCAACCGGGTGCTGCACATCACCTTTGAAGATACGGTAGTCGCCCAGTCAAGACCGGCGCCTCTGCGAGAATCAGGTGAGCGTTACATCTGCCGACCGGCCCAACATACAGATATGGGCCTCGAGTGTCCAAGCCACCAAGGAAAACCGGGAACCCCAAGCATTTCTGAAAAGAGGATACCCGTGGGAATCCGCAGAGGTATGATTTGCCCAAATCGCCCCAGAATTTATTACCCAGACACCCCCGCAAAGTCCGAAATGTGGGGAAAAAACACATTTTCCGCATATTTCGCTCGGGTCACCCATCGAAACACGCCCCCAACAACACATGGCCTACCGTCCCGCGTTCCCACAGGTGTCCCGATGAAAACGGTACCTCACGTGTGCGGGTGCACCTACCTGGCCGCCAAGGGGAAAGCCTAAAACACAAGCAACCCCAAGTCTGTTTTCAGACCGGAATTTGAGACGCTCTGCCGACCGGCACAACATACAGATATGGGCCTCGGGTGTCCAAGCCACCAAGGAAAACAGGAAACCCCATGCATTTCCGAAAAGAGGACACCAGTGGGAAACCGCAGAGGTATGATTTGCCCAAATCGCCCCAGAATGTATTACCCAGACACCCCCGCAAATTCCGAAATGTGGGAAAAAAAAGCTTTTTCTGCACATTTCGCTCGGCTCACCCATCGAAACACGCTCCCAACAACACATGGCCTACCGTCCCGCGTTCCCAAAGGTGTCCCGATGAAAACGGTACCTCACAAGTTGCACCTACCTGGCCGCCAAGGGGAAAGCCTAAAACACAAGTAACCCCAAGTCTGTTTTCAGACCAGAATTTGAGACGCTCTGCCGACCGGCACAACATACAGATATGGGCCTCGGTGTCCAAGCCACTACGGAAAACAGGGAACCCCATGCATTTCCGAAAAGAGGACATCTGGGGGAATCCGCAGAGGTATGATTTGCCCAAATCGCCACTGAATTTATTACCCAGACACCCCCGCAAAGTCCAAAATGTGGGAAAAGAAATGCAATTTCTGCACATTTCACTCGGCTCACCCATCAAAACACGCCCCCAACAACACATGGCCTACCGTACCGCGTTCCCACAGGTGTCCCGATGAAAACGGTACCTCACATGTGTGGGTGCACCTACATGGGCGCAAAGGAATAAGGCTAAACCACTGCTATCCCCCAAAGGATTTGGGGAGCCATCCTACAGATTTAGGCCTGGGGTGTTGCAGTCACCAAGAAAAACAGGGACCCCCATACATTTCCGAAAAGAAGACACCCGTGGTAATCCGCAGAGGTATGATTTGCGAAAAACGCCCTAGAATGTATTACCCAGACACCCCTGCAAAGTCCGAAATGTGGGAAAAAAATGCATTTTCCGAACATTTTGCTCAGCTCACACATCGAAACATGCCGTCCACAACCCATGGCCTACCGTCCCGCGTTCCCACCGGTGTCCCGATGAAAACGGTACCTCACATGTGTGGGTGCACTTACCTTGCCACCAAGGGGAAAGCCTAAAACACAAGTAACCCCCAAGTCTGTATTCAGACCGGAATTTGAGATGCTCTGCCGACCGGCACAACATACAGGTATGGGCCTCGGGTGTCCAAGCCACCAAGGAAAACAGGGAACCCCAATCATTTCCCAAAAGAGAACACTCGTGGGAATCCGCAGAGGTATGATATGACCAAATCGCCCCAGAATTTATTAGCCAGACACCCCTGCAAAATCCGAAATGTGGGGAAAAAATCATATTTTCTGCACATTTCGCTCGGCTCACCCATCGAAACACGCCCCCAACAAAACATGGCCTACCGTCCCACGTTCCCACAGGTGTCCCGATGAAAACGGTACCTCACATGTGTGGGTGCACCTACCTGGCCGCCAAGGGGAAAGCCTAAAACACAAGTAACCCCAAGTCTGTTTTCAGACCGGAATTTGAGACGCTCAGCCGACCGGCACAACATACAGATATGGGCCTCGGGTGTCCAAGCCACCAAGGAAAACAGGGAACCCCATGCATTTCCGAAAATAAGACACCCGTGGTAATCCGCAGAGGTATGATTTGCGCAAATCTCCCCAGAATGTATTACCCAGACACCCCTGCAAAGTCCGAAATGTGGGAAAAAAAACGCATTTTCCGAACATTTTGCTCGGCTCACACATCGAAACACGCCGTCAACAACCCATGGCCTACCGTCTCGCGTTCCCACTGGTGTCCCGATGAAAACGGTACCTCACATGTGTGGGTGCACTTACCTTGCCACCAAGGGGAAAGCCTAAAACACAAGTAACCCCCAAGTCTGTTTTCAGACCGGAATTTGAGATGCTCTGCCGACCGGCACAACATACAGGTATGGGCCTCGGGTGTCCAAGCCACCAAGGAAAACAGGGAACCCCAAGCATTTCCCAAAAGAGGACACCCGTGGGAATCCGCAGAGGTATGATATGCCCAAATCGCCTAGAATTTATTAGCTAGACACCCCTGCAAAATCCGAAATGTGGGGAAAAAATCATATTTTCCGCACATTTCGCTCGGCTCAACCATCGAAACACGCCCCCAACAAAACATGGCCTACTGTCCCGCGTTCCCACAGGTGTCCCGATGAAAACGGTACCTCACATGTGTGGGTGCACCTACCTGGCCGCCAAGGGGAAAGCCTAAAACACAAGTAACCCCAAGTCTGTTTTCAAACCGGAATTTGAGACGCTCAGCCGACCGGCACAACATACAGATATGGGCCTCGGGTGTCCAAGCCACCAGGGAAAACAGGGAACACTATGCATTTCGGAAAAGAGGACACCCGTGGGAATCCGCAGAGGTATGATATGCCCTAATCGCCCCAGAATTTATTACCCAGACACCCCTGCAAAGTCCGAAATGTGGGAAAAAAAATGCATTTTCCGCACATTTTGCTTGGCTCACCCATCGAAACACGCCCCCAACAACACATGGCATACCATCCCATATTCCCAAAGGTGTCCCAATGAAAACGGTACCAAACATGTGTGGGTGCACCTACCTGGCCGCCAAGGGGAAAGCCTAAAACACAAGTAACCCCAAGTCTGTTTTCAGACCGGAATTTGAGATGCTCTGCCGACAGGCGCAACATACAGATATGGGCCTCGGGTGTCCAAGCCACCAGGGAAAACAGGGAACTCTATGCATTTCGGAAAAGAGGACACCCGTGGGAATCCGCAGAGGTATGATTTGCCCAAAATCGCCCCAGAATTTATTACCCAGACACCCCCACAAAATCCGAAATGTGGGAAAAAAATGCATTTTCCGCACATTTCGCTCGGCTCACCCATCGAAACACGCCCCCAGCAACACATGGCCTACCGTCCCGCGTTCCCACTGGTGTCCCGATAAAAACGGTACCTCACATGTGTGGGTGCACCTACCCGGCCGCCAAGGGGAAAGCCTAAAACACAAGTAACCCCAAGTCTGTTTTCAGACTGGAATTTGAGACGCTCTGCCGACCGGCACAACATACAGATATGGGCCTCAGGTGTCCAAGCCACCAAGGAAAACAGGGAACCCCATGCATTTCTGAAAAGAGGACACCCGTGGGAATCCGTAGAGGTATGATTTGCCTAAATCGCCCCAGAATTTATTACCCAGACACCCCCGCAAAGTCCGAAATGTGGGAAAAAAATGCATTTTCTGCACATTTCGCTCGGCTCACCCATCGAAACACGCCCCCAGCAACACATGGCCTACCGTCCCGCGTTCCCACTGGTGTCCCGATGAAAACGGTACCTCACATGTGTGGGTGCACCTACCTGGCCACCAAGGGGAAAGCCGAAAACACAAGTAACCCCAAGTCTGTTTTCAGACCGGAATATGAAACGCTCTGCCGACCGGCACAACATACAGATATGGGCCTCGAGTGTCCAAGCCACCAAGGAAAACCGGGAACCCCAAGCATTTCTGAAAAGAGGATACCCGTGGGAATCCGCAGAGGTATGATTTGCCCAAATCGCCCCAGAATTTATTACCCAGACACCCCCGCAAAGTCCGAAATGTGGGGAAAAAACACATTTTACGCATATTTCGCTCGGGTCACCCATCGAAACACGCCCCCAACAACACATGGCCTACCGTCCCGCGTTCCCACAGGTGTCCCGATGAAAACGGTACCTCACATGTGTGGGTGCACCTACATGGGCGCAAAGGAATAAGGCTAAACCACTGCTATCCCCCAAAGGATATGGGGAGCCATCCTACAGATTTAGGCCTGGGGTGTTGCAGTCACCAAGAAAAACAGGGACCCCCATACATTTCCGAAAAGAAGACACCCGTGGTAATCCGCAGAGGTATGATTTGCGCAAATCTCCCCAGAATGTATTACCCAGACACCCCTGCAAAGTCCGAAATGTAGGAAAAAAAACGCATTTACCGAACATTTTGCTCGGCTCACCCATCGAAACACGCCCCCAACAAAACATGGCCTACTGTCCCGCGTTCCCACAGGTGTCCCGATGAAAACGGTACCTCACATGTGTGGGTGCACCTACCTGGCCGCCAAGGGGAAAGCCTAAAACACAAGTAACCCCAAGTCTGTTTTCAGACCGGAATTTGAGATGCTCTGCCGACAGGCGCAACATACAGATATGGGCCTCGGGTGTCCAAGCCACCAGGGAAAACAGGGAACTCTATGCATTTCGGAAAAGAGGACACCCGTGGGAATCCGCAGAGGTATGATTTGCCCGAAATCGCCCCAGAATTTATTACCTAGACACCCCCACAAAATCCGAAATGTGGGAAAAAAATGCATTTTCCGCACATTTCGCTCGGCTCACCCATCGAAACACGCCCCCAGCAACACATGGCCTACCGTCCCGCGTTCCCACTGGTGTCCCGATAAAAACGGTACCTCACATGTGTGGGTGCACCTACCCGGCCGCCAAGGGGAAAGCCTAAAACACAAGTAACCCCAAGTCTGTTTTCCGACTGGAATTTGAGACGCTCTGCCGACCGGCACAACATACAGATATGGGCCTCGGGTGTCCAAGCCACCAAGGAAAACAGGGAACCCCATGCATTACTGAAAAGAGGACACCCGTGGGAATCCGTAGAGGTATGATTTGCCTAAATCGCCCCAGAATTTATTACCCAGACACCCCCGCAAAGTCCGAAATGTGGGAAAAAAATGCATTTTCCGCACATTTCGCTCGGCTCACCCATCGAAACACACCCCCAGCAACACATGGCCTACCGTCCCGCGTTCCCACTGGTGTCCCGATGAAAACGGTACCTCACATGTGTGGGTGCACCTACCTGGCCACCAAGGGGAAAGCCAAAAACACAAGTAACCCCAAGTCTGTTTTCAGACCGGAATTTGAGACGCTCTGCCGACCGGCACAACATACAGATATGGGCCTCGAGTGTCCAAGCCACCAAGGAAAACCGGGAACCCCAAGCATTTCTGAAAAGAGGATACCCGTGGGAATCCGCAGAGGTATGATTTGCCCAAATCGCCCCAGAATTTATTACCCAGACACCCCCGCAAAGTCCGAAATGTGGGGAAAAAACACTATTTCCGCATATTTCGCTCGGGTCACCCATCGAAACACGCCCCCAACAACATATGGCCTACCGTCCCGCGTTCCCACAGGTGTCCCGATGAAAATGATACTTCACATGTGTGGGTGCACCTACCCGGCCGCCAAGGGGAAAGCCTAAAACACAAGTAACCCCAAGTCTGTTTTCAGACTGGAATTTGAGACGCTCTGCCGACCGGCACAACATACAGATATGGGCCTCGGGTGTCCAAGCCACAAAGGAAAACAGGAAACCCCATGCATTTCTGAAAAGAGGACACCCGTGGGTATGATTTGCCTAAATCGCCCCAGATTTTATTACCCAGACACCCCCGCAAAGTCCGAAATGTGGGAAAAAAAATGCATTTTCCGCACATTTTGCTTGGCTCACCCATCGAAACACGCCCCCAACAACACATGGCATACCATCCCATATTCCCAAAGGTGTCCCGATGAAAACGGTACCAAACATGTGTGGGTGCACCTACCTGGCCGCCAAGGGGAAAGCCTAAAACACAAGTAACCCCAAGTCTGTTTTCAGACCGGAATTTGAGATGCTCTGCCGACAGGCGCAACATACAGATATGGGCCTCGGGTGTCCAAGCCACCAGGGAAAACAGGGAACTCTATGCATTTCGGAAAAGAGGACACCCGTGGGAATCCGCAGAGGTATGATTTGCCCAAAATCGCCCCAGAATTTATTACCCAGACACCCCCACAAAATCCGAAATGTGGGAAAAAAATGCATTTTCCGCACATTTCGCTCGGCTCACCCATCGAAACACGCCCCCAGCAACACATGGCCTACCGTCCCGCGTTCCCACTGGTGTCCCGATAAAAACGGTACCTCACATGTGTGGGTGCACCTACCCGGCCGCCAAGGGGAAAGCCTAAAACACAAGTAACCCCAAGTCTGTTTTCAGACTGGAATTTGAGACGCTCTGCCGACCGGCACAACATACAGATATGGGCCTCGGGTGTCCAAGCCACCAAGGAAAACAGGGAACCCCATGCATTTCTGAAAAGAGGACACCCGTGGGAATCCGTAGAGGTATGATTTGCCTAAATCGCCCCAGAATTTATTACCCAGACACCCCCGCAAAGTCCGAAATGTGGGAAAAAAATGCATTTTCTGCACATTTCGCTCGGCTCACCCATCGAAACACGCCCCCAGCAACACATGGCCTACCGTCCCGCGTTCCCACTGGTGTCCCGATGAAAACGGTACCTCACATGTGTGGGTGCACCTACCTGGCCACCAAGGGGAAAGCCGAAAACACAAGTAACCCCAAGTCTGTTTTCAGACCGGAATTTGAAACGCTCTGCCGACCGGCACAACATACAGATATGGGCCTCGAGTGTCCAAGCCACCAAGGAAAACCGGGAACCCCAAGCATTTCAGAAAAGAGGATACCCGTGGGAATCCGCAGAGGTATGATTTGCCCAAATCGCCCCAGAATTTATTACCCAGACACCCCCGCAAAGTCCGAAATGTGGGGAAAAAACACATTTTCCGCATATTTCGCTCGGGTCACCAATCGAAACACGCCCCCAACAACACATGGCCTACCGTCCCGCGTTCCCACAGGTGTCCCGATGAAAACGGTACCTCACATGTGTGGGTGCACCTACATGGGCGCAAAGGAATAAGGCTAAACCACTGCTATCCCCCAAAGGATATGGGGAGCCATCCTACAGATTTAGGCCTGGGGTGTTCCAGTCACCAAGAAAAACAGGGACCCCCATACATTTCCGAAAAGAAGACACCCGTGGTAATCCGCAGAGGTATGATTTGCGCAAATCTCCCCAGAATGTATTACCCAGACACCCCTGCAAAGTCCGAAATGTAGGAAAAAAAACGCATTTTCCGAACATTTTGCTCGGCTCACCCATCGAAACACGCCCCCAACAAAACATGGCCTACTGTCCCGCGTTCCCACAGGTGTCCCGATGAAAACGGTACCTCACATGTGTGGGTGCACCTACCTGGCCGCCAAGGGGAAAGCCTAAAACACAAGTAACCCCAAGTCTGTTTTCAGACCGGAATTTGAGATGCTCTGCCGACAGGCGCAACATACAGATATGGGCCTCGGGTGTCCAAGCCACCAGGGAAAACAGGGAACTCTATGCATTTCGGAAAAGAGGATACCCGTGGGAATCCGCAGAGGTATGATATGCCCTAATCGCCCCAGAATTTATTACCCAGACACCCCTGCAAAGTCCGAAATGTGGGAAAAAAAATGCATTTTCCGCACATTTTGCTTGGCTCACCCATCGAAACACGCCCCCAACAACACATGGCATACCATCCCATACTCCCACAGGTGTCCCGATGAAAATGGTACCAAACATGTGTGGGTGCACCTACCTGGCCGCCAAGGGGAAAGCCTAAAACACAAGTAACCCCAAGTCTGTTTTCAGACCGGAATTTGAGATGCTCTGCCGACAGGCGCAACATACAGATATGGGCCTCGGGTGTCCAAGCCACCAGGGAAAACAGGGAACTCTATGCATTTCGGAAAAGAGGACACCCGTGGGAATCCGCAGAGGTATGATTTGCCCAAAATCGCCCCAGAATTTATTACCCAGACACCCCCACAAAATCCGAAATGTGGGAAAAAAATGCATTTTCCGCACATTTCGCTCGGCTCACCCATCGAAACACGCCCCCAGCAACACATGGCCTACCGTCCCGCGTTCCCACTGGTGTCCCGATAAAAACGGTACCTCACATGTGTGGGTGCACCTACCCGGCCGCCAAGGGGAAAGCCTAAAACACAAGTAACCCCAAGTCTGTTTTCAGACTGGAATTTGAGACGCTCTGCCGACCGGCACAACATACAGATATGGGCCTCGGGTGTCCAAGCCACCAAGGAAAACAGGGAACCCCATGCATTTCTGAAAAGAGGACACCCGTGGGAATCCGTAGAGGTATGATTTGCCTAAATCGCCCCAGAATTTATTACCCAGACACCCCCGCAAAGTCCGAAATGTGGGAAAAAAATGCATTTTCTGCACATTTCGCTCGGCTCACCCATCGAAACACGCCCCCAGCAACACATGGCCAACCGTCCCGCGTTCCCACTGGTGTCCCGATGAAAACGGTACCTCACATGTGTGGGTGCACCTACCTGGCCACCAAGGGGAAAGCCGAAAACACAAGTAACCCCAAGTCTGTTTTCAGACCGGAATTTGAAACGCTCTGCCGACCGGCACAACATACAGATATGGGCCTCGAGTGTCCAAGCCACCAAGGAAAACCGGGAACCCCAAGCATTTCAGAAAAGAGGATACCCCTGGGAATCCGCAGAGGTATGATTTGCCCAAATCGCCCCAGAATTTATTACCCAGACACCCCCGCAAAGTCCGAAATGTGGGGAAAAAACACATTTTCCGCATATTTCGCTCGGGTCACCCATCGAAACACGCCCCCAACAACACATGGCCTACCGTCCCGCGTTCCCACAGGTGTCCCGATGAAAACGGTACCTCACATGTGTGGGTGCACCTACATGGGCGCAAAGGAATAAGGCTAAACCACTGCTATCCCCCAAAGGATATGGGGAGCCATCCTACAGATTTAGGCCTGGGGTGTTGCAGTCACCAAGAAAAACAGGGACCCCCATACATTTCCGAAAAGAAGACACCCGTGGTAATCCGCAGAGGTATGATTTGCGCAAATCTCCCCAGAATGTATTACCCAGACACCCCTGCAAAGTCCGAAATGTAGGAAAAAAAACGCATTTTCCGAACATTTTGCTCGGCTCACCCATCGAAACACGCCCCCAACAAAACATGGCCTACTGTCCCGCGTTCCCACAGGTGTCCCGATGAAAACGGTACCTCACATGTGTGGGTGCACCTACCTGGCCGCCAAGGGGAAAGCCTAAAACACAAGTAACCCCAAGTCTGTTTTCAGACCGGAATTTGAGATGCTCTGCCGACAGGCGCAACATACAGATATGGGCCTCGGGTGTCCAAGCCACCAGGGAAAAAAGGGAACTCTATGCATTTCGGAAAAGAGGATACCCGTGGGAATCCGCAGAGGTATGATATGCCCTAATCGCCCCAGAATTTATTACCCAGACACCCCTGCAAAGTCCGAAATGTGGGAAAAAAAATGCATTTTCCGCACATTTGGCTTGGCTCACCCATCGAAACACGCCCCCAACAACACATGGCATACCATCCCATACTCCCACAGGTGTCCCGATGAAAATGGTACCAAACATGTGTGGGTGCACCTACCTGGCCGCCAAGGGGAAAGCCTAAAACACAAGTAACCCCAAGTCTGTTTTCAGACCGGAATTTGAGATGCTCTGCCGACAGGCGCAACATACAGATATGGGCCTCGGGTGTCCAAGCCACCAGGGAAAACAGGGAACTCTATGCATTTCGGAAAAGAGGACACCCGTGGGAATCCGCAGAGGTATGATTTGCCCAAAATCGCCCCAGAATTTATTACCCAGACACCCCCACAAAATCCGAAATGTGGGAAAAAAATGCATTTTCCGCACATTTCGCTCGGCTCACCCATCGAAACACGCCCCCAGCAACACATGGCCTACCGTCCCGCGTTCCCACTGGTGTCCCGATAAAAACGGTACCTCACATGTGTGGGTGCACCTACCCGGCCGCCAAGGGGAAAGCCTAAAACACAAGCAACCCCAAGTCTGTTTTCAGACTGGAATTTGAGACGCTCTGCCGACCGGCACAACATACAGATATGGGCCTCGGGTGTCCAAGCCACCAAGGAAAACAGGGAACCCCATGCATTTCTGAAAAGAGGACACCCGTGGGAATCCGTAGAGGTATGATTTGCCTAAATCGCCCCAGAATTTATTACCCAGACACCCCCGCAAAGTCCGAAATGTGGGAAAAAAATGCATTTTCCGCACATTTCGCTCGGCTCACCCATCGAAACACACGCCCAGCAACACATGGCCTACCGTCCCGCGTTCCCACTGGTGTCCCGATGAAAACGGTACCTCACATGTGTGGGTGCACCTACCTGGCCACCAAGGGGAAAGCCGAAAACACAAGTAACCCCAAGTCTGTTTTCAGACCGGAATTTGAGACGCTCTGCCGACCGGCACAACATACAGATATGGGCCTCGAGTGTCCAAGCCACCAAGGAAAACCGGGAACCCCAAGCATTTCTGAAAAGAGGATACCCGTGGGAATCCGCAGAGGTATGATTTGCCCAAATCGCCCCAGAATTTATTACCCAGACACCGCCGCAAAGTCCGAAATGTGGGGAAAAAACACATTTTCCGCATATTTCGCTCGGGTCACCCATCGAAACACGCCCCCAACAACATATGGCCTACCGTCCCGCGTTCCCACAGGTGTCCCGATGAAAATGATACTTCACATGTGTGGGTGCACCTACCCGGCCGCCAAGGGGAAAGCCTAAAACACAAGTAACCCCAAGTCTGTTTTCAGACTGGAATTTGAGACGCTCTGCCGACCGGCACAACATACAGATATGGGCCTCGGGTGTCCAAGCCACAAAGGAAAACAGGAAACCCCATGCATTTCTGAAAAGAGGACACGCGTGGGTATGATTTGCCTAAATCGCCCCAGATTTTATTACCCAGACACCCCCGCAAAGTCCGAAATGTGGGAAAAAAAATGCATTTTCCGCACATTTCGCTCGGCTCACCCATCGAAACACGCCCCCAGCAACACATGGCCTACCGTCCCGCGTTCCCACTGGTGTCCCGATAAAAACGGTACCTCACATGTGTGGGTGCACCTACCCGGCCGCCAAGGGGAAAGCCTAAAACACAAGTAACCCCAAGTCTGTTTTCAGACTGGAATTTGAGACGCTCTGCCGACCGGCACAACATACAGATATGGGCCTCGGGTGTCCAAGCCACCAAGGAAAACAGGGAACCCCATGCATTTCTGAAAAGAGGACACCCGTGGGAATCCGTAGAGGTATGATTTGCCTAAATCGCCCCAGAATTTATTACCCAGACACCCCCGCAAAGTCCGAAATGTGGGAAAAAAATGCATTTTCCGCACATTTCGCTCGGCTCACCCATCGAAACACGCCCCCAGCAACACATGGCCTACCGTCCCGCGTTCCCACTGGTGTCCCGATGAAAACGGTACCTCACATGTGTGGGTGCACCTACCTGGCCACCAAGGGGAAAGCCGAAAACACAAGTAACCCCAAGTCTGTTTTCAGACCGGAATTTGAGACGCTCTGCCGACCGGCACAACATACAGATATGGGCCTCGAGTGTCCAAGCCACCAAGGAAAACCGGGAACCCCAAGCATTTCTGAAAAGAGGATACCCGTGGGAATCCGCAGAGGTATGATTTGCCCAAATCACCCCAGAATTTATTACCCAGACACCCCCGCAAAGTCCGAAATGTGGGGAAAAAACACATTTTCCGCATATTTTGCTCGGGTCACCCATCGAAACACGCCCCCAACAACATATGGCCTACCGTCCCGCGTTCCCACAGGTGTCCCGATGAAAATGATACTTCACATGTGTGGGTGCACCTACCCGGCCGCCAAGGGGAAAGCCTAAAACACAAGTAACCCCAAGTCTGTTTTCAGACTGGAATTTGAGACGCTCTGCCGACCGGCACAACATACAGATATGGGCCTCGGGTGTCCAAGCCACAAAGGAAAACAGGAAACCCCATGCATTTCTGAAAAGAGGACACCCGTGGGTATGATTTGCCTAAATCGCCCCAGATTTTATTACCCAGACACCCCCGCAAAGTCCGAAATGTGGGAAAAAAAATGCATTTTCCGCACATTTCGCTCGGCTCACCCATCGAAACACGCCCCCAGCAACACATGGCCTATCGTCCCGCGTTCCCACCGGTGTCCCGATGAAAACGGTACCTCACATGTGTGGGTGCACCTACCTGGCCACCAAGGGGAGGGCCGAAAACTCAAGTAACCCCAAGTCTGTTTTCAGACCGGAATTTGAGACGCTCTGCCGACCGGCACAACATCTAGATATGGGCCTCGAGTGTCCAAGCCACCAAGGAAAACCGGGAACCCCAAGCATTTCTGAAAAGAGGATACCCGTGGGAATCCGCAGAGGTATGATTTGCCCAAATCGCCCCAGAATTTATTACCCAGACACCCCCGCAAAGTCCGAAATGTGGGCAAAAAACACATTTTCCGCATATTTCGCTCGGGTCACCCATCGAAACACGCCCCCAACAACACATGGCCTACCGTCCCGCGTTCCCACAGGTGTCCCGATGAAAATGATACTTCACATGTGTGGGTGCACCTACCCGGCCGCCAAGGGGAAAGCCTAAAACACAAGTAACCCCAAGTCTGTTTTCAGACTGGAATTTGAGACGCTCTGCCGACCGGCACAACATACAGATATGGGCCTCGGGTGTCCAAGCCACCAAGGAAAACAGGGAACCCCATGAATTTCTGAAAAGAGGACACCCGTGGGAATCCGTAGAGGTATGATTTGCCTAAATCGCCCCAGAATGTATTACCCAGACACCCCCGCAAAGTCTGAAATGTGGGGAAAAAAATGCATTTTCCGCACATTTCGCTCGGCTCACCCATCGAAACACGCCCCCAGCAACACATGGCCTACCGTCCCGTATTCCCACCGGTGTCCCGGTGAAAACGGTACCTCATGTGTGGGTGCACCTACCTGGCCACCAAGGGGAAAGCCGAAAACACAAGTAACCCCAAGTCTGTTTTCAGACCGGAATTTGAGACGCTCTGCCGACCGGCCCAACATACAGATATGGGCCTCGAGTGTCCAAGCCACCAAGGAAAACCGGGAACCCCAAGCATTTCTGAAAAGAGGATACCCGTGGGAATCCGCAGAGGTATGATTTGCCCAAATCGCCCCAGAATTTATTACCCAGACACCCCCGCAAAGTCCGAAATGTGGGGAAAAAACACATTTTCCGCATATTTCGCTCGGGTCACCCATCGAAACACGCCCCCAACAACACATGGCCTACCGTCCCCCGTTCCCACAGGTGTCCCGATGAAAACGGTACCTCACGTGTGCGGGTGCACCTACCTGGCCGCCAAGGGGAAAGCCTAAAACACAAGCAACCCAAAGTCTGTTTTCAGACCGGAATTTGAGACGCTCTGCCGACCGGCACAACATACAGATATGGGCCTCGGGTGTCCAAGCCACCAAGGAAAACAGGAAACCCCATGCATTTCCGAAAAGAGGACACCCGTGGGAAACCGCAGAGGTATGATTTGCCCAAATCGCCCCAGAATGTATTACCCAGACACCCCCGCAAATTCCGAAATGTGGGAAAAAAAAGCTTTTTCTGCACATTTCGCTCGGCTCACCCATAGAAACACGCTCCCAACAACACATGGCCTACTGTCCCGCGTTCCCAAAGGTGTCCCGATGAAAACGGTACCTCACATGTTGCACCTACCTGGCCGCCAAGGGGAAAGCCTAAAACACAAGTAACCCCAAGTCTGTTTTCAGACCAGAATTTGAGACGCTCTGCCGACCGGCACAACATACAGATATGGGCCTCGGTGTCCAAGCCACTAAGGAAAACAGGGAACCCCATGCATTTCCGAAAAGAGGACATCTGGGGGAATCCGCAGAGGTATGATTTGCCCAAATCGCCACTGAATTTATTACCCAGACACCCCCGCAAAGTCCAAAATGTGGGAAAAGAAATGCAATTTCTGCACATTTCACTCGGCTCACCCATCAAAACACGCCCCCAACAACACATGGCCTACCGTACCGCGTTCCCACAGGTGTCCCGATGAAAACGGTACCTCACATGTGTGGGTGCACCTACATGGGCGCAAAGGAATAAGGCTAAACCACTGCTATCCCCCAAAGGATTTGGGGAGCCATCCTACAGATTTAGGCCTGGGGTGTTGCAGTCACCAAGAAAAACAGGGACCCCCATACATTGCCGAAAAGAAGACACCCGTGGTAATCCGCAGAGGTATGATTTGCGCAAATCTCCCCAGAATGTATTACCCAGACACCCCTGCAAAGTCCGAAATGTAGGAAAAAAAACGCATTTTCCGAACATTTTGCTCGGCTCACCCATCGAAACACGCCCCCAACAAAACATGGCCTACTGTCCCGCGTTCCCACAGGTGTCCCGATGAAAACGGTACCTCACATGTGTGGGTGCACCTACCTGGCCGCCAAGGGGAAAGCCTAAAACACAAGTAACCCCAAGTCTGTTTTCAGACCGGAATTTGAGATGCTCTGCCGACAGGCGCAACATACAGATATGGGCCTCGGGTGTCCAAGCCACCAGGGAAAACAGGGAACTCTATGCATTTCGGAAAAGAGGATACCCGTGGGAATCCGCAGAGGTATGATATGCCCTAATCGCCCCAGAATTTATTACCCAGACACCCCTGCAAAGTCCGAAATGTGGGAAAAAAAATGCATTTTCCGCACATTTTGCTTGGCTCACCCATCGAAACACGCCCCCAACAACACATGGCATACCATCCCATACTCCCACAGGTGTCCCGATGAAAATGGTACCAAACATGTGTGGGTGCACCTACCTGGCTGCCAAGGGGAAAGCCTAAAACACAAGTAACCCCAAGTCTGTTTTCAGACCGGAATTTGAGATGCTCTGCCGACAGGCGCAACATACAGATATGGGCCTCGGGTGTCCAAGCCACCAGGGAAAACAGGGAACTCTATGCATTTCGGAAAAGAGGACACCCTTGGGAATCCGCAGAGGTATGATTTGCCCAAAATCGCCCCAGAATTTATTACCCAGACACCCCCACAAAATCCGAAATGTGGGAAAAAAATGCATTTTCCGCACATTTCGCTCTGCTCACCCATCGAAACACGCCCCCAGCAACACATGGCCTACCGTCCCGCGTTCCCACTGGTGTCCCGATAAAAACGGTACCTCACATGTGTGGGTGCACCTACCCGGCCGCCAAGGGGAAAGCCTAAAACACAAGTAACCCCAAGTCTGTTTTCAGACTGGAATTTGAGACGCTCTGCCGACCGGCACAACATACAGATATGGGCCTCGGGTGTCCAAGCCACCAAGGAAAACAGGGAACCCCATGCATTTCTGAAAAGAGGACACCCGTGGGAATCCGTAGAGGTATGATTTGCCTAAATCGCCCCAGAATTTATTACCCAGACACCCCCGCAAAGTCCGAAATGTGGGAAAAAAATGCATTTTCCGCACATTTCGCTCGGCTCACCCATCGAAACACACCCCCAGCAACACATGGCCTACCGTCCCGCGTTCACACTGGTGTCCCGATGAAAACGGTACCTCACATGTGTGGGTGCACCTACCTGGCCACCAAGGGGAAAGCCGAAAACACAAGTAACCCCAAGTCTGTTTTCAGACCGGAATTTGAGACGCTCTGCCGACCGGCACAACATACAGATATGGGCCTCGAGTATCCAAGCCAGCAAGGAAAACCGGGAACCCCAAGCATTTCTGAAAAGAGGATACACGTGGGAATCCGCAGAGGTATGATTTGCTCAAATCGCCCCAGAATTTATTACCCAGACACCGCCGCAAAGTCCGAAATGTGGGGAAAAAACACATTTTCCGCATATTTCGCTCGGGTCACCCATCGAAACACGCCCCCAACAACATATGGCCTACCTTCCCGCGTTCCCACAGGTGTCCCGATGAAAATGATACTTCACATGTGTGGGTGCACCTACCCGGCCAACAAGGGGAAAGCCTAAAACACAAGTAACCCCAAGTCTGTTTTCAGACTGGAATTTGAGACGCTCTGCCGACCGGCACAACATACAGATATGGGCCTCGGGTGTCCAAGCCACAAAGGAAAACAGGAAACCCCATGCATTTCTGAAAAGAGGATACGCGTGGGTATGATTTGCCTAAATCGCCCCAGATTTTATTACCCAGACACCCCCGCAAAGTCCGAAATGTGGGAAAAAAAATGCATTTTCCGCACATTTCGCTCGGCTCACCCATCGAAACACGCCCCCAGCAACACATGGCCTACCGTCCCGCGTTCCCACTGGTGTCCCGATAAAAACGGTACCTCACATGTGTGGGTGCACCTACCCGGCCGCCAAGGGGAAAGCCTAAAACACAAGTAACCCCAAGTCTGTTTTCAGACTGGAATTTGAGACGCTCTGCCGACCGGCACAACATACAGATATGGGCCTCGGGTGTCCAAGCCACCAAGGAAAACAGGGAACCCCATGCATTTCTGAAATGAGGACACCCGTGGGAATCCGTAGAGGTATGATTTGCCTAAATCGCCCCAGAATTTATTACCCAGACACCCCCGCAAAGTCCGAAATGTGGGAAAAAAATGCATTTTCCGCACATTTCGCTCGGCTCACCCATCGAAACACGCCCCCAGCAACACATGGCCTACCGTCCCGCGTTCCCACTGGTGTCCCGATGAAAACGGTACCTCACATGTGTGGGTGCACCTACCTGGCCACCAAGGGGAAAGCCGAAAACACAAGTAACCCCAAGTCTGTTTTCAGACCGGAATTTGAGACGCTCTGCCGACCGGCACAACATACAGATATGGGCCTCGAGTGTCCAAGCCACCAAGGAAAACCGGGAACCCCAAGCATTTCTGAAAAGAGGATACCCGTGGGAATCCGCAGAGGTATGATTTGCCCAAATCGCCCCAGAATTTATTACCCAGACACCCCCGCAAAGTCCGAAATGTGGGGAAAAAACACATTTTCCGCATATTTCGCTCGGGTCACCCATCGAAACACGCCCCCAACAACATATGGCCTACCGTCCCGCGTTCCCACAGGTGTCCCGATGAAAATGATACTTCACATGTGTGGGTGCACCTACCCGGCCGCCAAGGGGAAAGCCTAAAACACAAGTAACCCCAAGTCTGTTTTCAGACTGGAATTTGAGACGCTCTGCCGACCGGCACAACATACAGATATGGGCCTCGGGTGTCCAAGCCACAAAGGAAAACAGGAAACCCCATGCATTTCTGAAAAGAGGACACCCGTGGGTATGATTTGCCTAAATCGCCCCAGATTTTATTACCCAGACACCCCTGCAAAGTCCGAAATGTGGGGGAAAAAATGCATTTTCCGCACATTTCGCTCGGCTCACCCATCGAAACACGCCCCCAGCAACACATGGCCTACCGTCCCGCGTTCCCACCGGTGTCCCGATGAAAACGGAACCTCACATGTGTGGGTGCACCTACCTGGCCACCAAGGGGAGGGCCGAAAACACAAGTAACCCCAAGTCTGTTTTCAGACCGGAATTTGAGACGCTCTGCCGACCGGCACAACATCTAGATATGGGCCTCGAGTGTCCAAGCCACCAAGGAAAACCGGGAACCCCAAGCATTTCTGAAAAGAGGATACCCGTGGGAATCCGCAGAGGTATGATTTGCCCAAATCGCCCCAGAATTTATTACCCAGACACCCCCGCAAAGTCCGAAATGTGGGCAAAAAACACATTTTCCGCATATTTCGCTCGGGTCACCCATCGAAACACGCCCCCAACAACACATGGCATACCGTCCCGCGTTCCCACAGGTGTCCCGATGAAAATGATACTTCACATGTGTGGGTGCACCTACCCGGCCGCCAAGGGGAAAGCCTAAAACACAAGTAACCCCAAGTCTGTTTTCAGACTGGAATTTGAGACGCTCTTCCGACCGGCACAACATACAGATATGGGCCTCGGGTGTCCAAGCCACCAAGGAAAACAGGGAACCCCATGCATTTCTGAAAAGAGGACACCCGTGGGAATCCGTAGAGGTATGATTTGCCTAAATCGCCCCAGAATGTATTACCCAGACACCCCCGCAAAGTCTGAAATGTGGGGAAAAAAATGCATTTTCCGCACATTTCGCTCGGCTCACCCATCGAAACACGCCCCCAGCAACACATGGCCTACCGTCCCGTATTCCCACCGGTGTCCCGGTGAAAACGGTACCTCATGTGTGGGTGCACCTACCTGGCCACCAAGGGGAAAGCCGAAAACACAAGTAACCCCAAGTCTGTTTTCAGACCGGAATTTGAGACGCTCTGCCGACCGGCCCAACATACAGATATGGGCCTCGAGTGTCCAAGCCACCAAGGAAAACCGGGAACCCCAAGCATTTCTGAAAAGAGGATACCCGTGGGAATCCGCAGAGGTATGATTTGCCCAAATCGCCCCAGAATTTATTACCCAGACACCCCCGCAAAGTCCGAAATGTGGGGAAAAAACACATTTTCCGCATATTTCGCTCGGGTCACCCATCGAAACACGCCCCCAACAACACATGGCCTACCGTCCCCTGTTCCCACAGGTGTCCCGATGAAAACGGTACCTCACGTGTGCGGGTGCACCTACCTGGCCGCCAAGGGGAAAGCCTAAAACATAAGCAACCCCAAGTCTGTTTTCAGACCGGAATTTGAGACGCTCTGCCGACCGGCACAACATACAGATATGGGCCTCGGTGTCCAAGCCACTAAGGAAAACAGGAAACCCCATGCATTTCCGAAAAGAGGACACCCGTGGGAAACCGCAGAGGTATGATTTGCCCAAATCGCCCCAGAATGTATTACCCAGACTCCCCCGCAAATTCCGAAATGTGGGAAAAAAAAGCTTTTTCTGCACATTTCGCTCGGCTCACCCATAGAAACACGCTCCCAACAACACATGGCCTACTGTCCCGCGTTCCCAAAGGTGTCCCGATGAAAACGGTACCTCACATGTTGCACCTACCTGGCCGCCAAGGGGAAAGCCTAAAACACAAGTAACCCCAAGTCTGTTTTCAGACCAGAATTTGAGACGCTCTGCCGACCGGCACAACATACAGATATGGGCCTCGGTGTCCAAGCCACTAAGGAAAACAGGGAACCCCATGCATTTCCGAAAAGAGGACATCTGGGGGAATCCGCAGAGGTATGATTTGCCCAAATCGCCACTGAATTTATTACCCAGACACCCCCGCAAAGTCCAAAATGTGGGAAAAGAAATGCAATTTCTGCACATTTCACTCGGCTCACCCATCAAAACACGCCCCCAACAACACATGGCCTACCGTACCGCGTTCCCACAGGTGTCCCGATGAAAACGGTACCTCACATGTGTGGGTGCACCTACATGGGCGCAAAGGAATAAGGCTAAACCACTGCTATCCCCCAAAGGATTTGGGGAGCCATCCTACAGATTTACGCCTGGGGTGTTGCAGTCACCAAGAAAAACAGGGACCCCCATACATTTCCGAAAAGAAGACACCCGTGGTAATCCGCAGAGGTATGATTTGCGCAAATCGCCCTAGAATGTATTACCCAGACACCCCTGCAAAGTCCGAAATGTGGGAAAAAAAACGCATTTTCCGAACATTTTGCTCGGCTCACACATCGAAACACGCCGTCAACAACCCATGGCCTACCGTCCCGCGTTCCCACTGGTGTCCCGATGAAAACGGTACCTCACATGTGTGGGTGCACTTACTTTGCCACCAAGGGGAAAGCCTAAAACACAAGTAACCCCCAAGTCTGTTTTCAGACCGGAATTTGAGATGCTCTGCCGCCCGGCACAACATACAGGTATGGGCCTCGGGTGTCCAAGCCACCAAGGAAAACAGGGAACCCCAAGCATTTCCCAAAAGAGGACACCTGTGGGAATCCGCAGAGGTATAATATGCCCAAATCGCCCCAGAATTTATTAGCTAGACACCCCTGCAAAATCCGAAATGTGGGGAAAAAATCATATTTTCCGCACATTTCGCTCGGCTCAACCATCGAAACACGCCCCCAACAAAACATGGCCTACTGTCCCGCGTTCCCACAGGTGTCCCGATGAAAACGGTACCTCACATGTGTGGGTGCACCTACCTGGCCGCCAAGGGGAAAGCCTAAAACACAAGTAACCCCAAGTCTGTTTTCAAACCGGAATTTGAGACGCTCAGCCGACCGGCACAACATACAGATATGGGCCTCGGGTGTCCAAGCCACCAGGGAAAACAGGGAACTCTATGCATTTCGGAAAAGAGGACACCCGTGGGAATCCGCAGAGGTATGATATGCCCTAATCGCCCCAGAATTTATTACCCAGACACCCCTGCAAAGTCCGAAATGTGGGAAAAAAAATGCATTTTCCGCACATTTTGCTTGGCTCACCCATCGAAACACGCCCCCAACAACACATGGCATACCATCCCATATTCCCAAAGGTGTCCCGATGAAAACGGTACCAAACATGTGTGGGTGCACCTACCTGGCCGCCAAGGGGAAAGCCTAAAACACAAGTAACCCCAAGTCTGTTTTCAGACCGGAATTTGAGATGCTCTGCCGAAAGGCGCAACATACAGATATGGGCCTCGGGTGTCCAAGCCACCAGGGAAAACAGGGAACTCTATACATTTCGGAAAAGAGGACACCCGTGGGAATCCGCAGAGGTATGATTTGCCCAAAATCGCCCCAGAATTTATTACCCAGACACCCCCACAAAATCCGAAATGTGGGAAAAAAATGCATTTTCCGCACATTTCGCTCGGCTCACCCATCGAAACACGCCCCCAGCAACACATGGCCTACCGTCCCGCGTTCCCACTGGTGTCCCGATAAAAACGGTACCTCACATGTGTGGGTGCACCTACCCGGCCGCCAAGGGGAAAGCCTAAAACACAAGTAACCCCAAGTCTGTTTTCAGACTGGAATTTGAGACGCTCTGCCGACCGGCACAACATACAGATATGGGCCTCGGGTGTCCAAGCCACCAAGGAAAACAGGGAACCCCATGCATTTCTGAAAAGAGGACACCCGTGGGAATCCGTAGAGGTATGATTTGCCTAAATCGCCCCAGAATTTATTACCCAGACACCCCCGCAAAGTCCATAATGTGGGAAAAAAATGCATTTTCTGCACATTTCGCTCGGCTCACCCATCGAAACACGCCCCCAGCAACACATGGCCTACCGTCCCGCGTTCCCACTGGTGTCCCGATGAAAACGGTACCTCACATGTGTGGGTGCACCTACCTGGCCACCAAGGGGAAAGCCGAAAACACAAGTAACCCCAAGTCTGTTTTCAGACCGGAATTTGAAACGCTCTGCCGACCGGCACAACATACAGATATGGGCCTCGAGTGTCCAAGCCACCAAGGAAAACCGGGAACCCCAAGCATTTCAGAAAAGAGGATACCCGTGGGAATCCGCAGAGGTATGATTTGCCCAAATCGCCCCAGAATTTATTACCCAGACACCCCCGCAAAGTCCGAAATGTGGGGAAAAAACATATTTTCCGCATATTTCGGTCGGGTCACCCATCGAAACACGCCCCCAACAACACATGGCCTACCGTCCCGCGTTCCCACAGGTGTCCCGATGAAAACGGTACCTCACATGTGTGGGTGCACCTACATGGGCGCAAAGGAATAAGGCTAAACCACTGCTATCCCCCAAAGGATATGGGGAGCCATCCTACATCCTACAGATTTAGGCCTGGGGTGTTGCAGTCACCAAGAAAAACAGGGACCCCCATACATTTCCGAAAAGAAGACACCCGCAGAGGTATGATTTGCGCAAATCTCCCCAGAATGTATTACCCAGACACCCCTGCAAAGTCCGAAATGTAGGAAAAAAAACGCATTTTCCGAACATTTTGCTCGGCTCACCCATCGAAACACGCCCCCAACAAAACATGGCCTACTGTCCCGCGTTCCCACAGGTGTCCCGATGAAAACGGTACCTCACATGTGTGGGTGCACCTACCTGGCCGCCAAGGGGAAAGCCTAAAACACAAGTAACCCCAAGTCTGTTTTCAGACCGGAATTTGAGATGCTCTGCCGACAGGCGCAACATACAGATATGGGCCTCGGGTGTCCAAGCCACCAGGGAAAACAGGGAACTCTATGCATTTCGGAAAAGAGGATACCCGTGGGAATCCGCAGAGGTATGATATGCCCTAATCGCCCCAGAATTTATTACCCAGACACCCCTGCAAAGTCCGAAATGTGGGAAAAAAAATGCATTTTCCGCACATTTTGCTTGGCTCACCCATCGAAACACGCCCCCAACAACACATGGCATACCATCCCATACTCCCACAGGTGTCCCGATGAAAATGGTACCAAACATGTGTGGGTGCACCTACCTGGCCGCCAAGGGGAAAGCCTAAAACACAAGTAACCCCAAGTCTGTTTTCAGACCGGAATTTGAGATGCTCTGCCGACAGGCGCAACATACAGATATGGGCCTCGGGTGTCCAAGCCACCAGGGAAAACAGGGAACTCTATGCATTTCGGAAAAGAGGACACCCGTGGGAATCCGCAGAGGTATGATTTGCCCAAAATCGCCCCAGAATTTATTACCCAGACACCCCCACAAAATCCGAAATGTGGGAAAAAAATGCATTTTCCGCACATTTCGCTCGGCTCACCCATCGAAACACGCCCCCAGCAACACATGGCCTACCGTCCCGCGTTCCCACTGGTGTCCCGATAAAAACGGTACCTCACATGTGTGGGTGCACCTACCCGGCCGCCAAGGGGAAAGCCTAAAACACAAGTAACCCCAAGTCTGTTTTCAGACTGGAATTTGAGACGCTCTGCCGACCGGCACAACATACAGATATGGGCCTCGGGTGTCCAAGCCACCAAGGAAAACAGGGAACCACATGCATTTCTGAAAAGAGGACACCCGTGGGAATCCGTAGAGGTATGATTTGCCTAAATCGCCCCAGAATTTATTACCCAGACACCCCCGCAAAGTCCGAAATGTGGGAAAAAAATGCATTTTCCGCACATTTCGCTCGGCTCACCCATCGAAACACACCCCCAGCAACACATGGCCTACCGTCCCGCGTTCCCACTGGTGTCCCGATGAAAAGGGTACCTCACATGTGTGGGTGCACCTACCTGGCCACCAAGGGGAAAGCCGAAAACACAAGTAACCCCAAGTCTGTTTTCAGACCGGAATTTGAGACGCTCTGCCGACCGGCACAACATACAGATATGGGCCTCGAGTGTCCAAGCCACCAAGGAAAACCGGGAACCCCAAGCATTTCTGAAAAGAGGATACCCGTGGGAATCCGCAGAGGTATGATTTGCCCAAATCGCCCCAGAATTTATTACCCAGACACCCCCGCAAAGTCCGAAATGTGGGGAAAAAACACATTTTCCGCATATTTCGCTCGGGTCACCCATCGAAACACGCCCCCAACAACATATGGCCTACCGTCCCGCGTTCCCACAGGTGTCCCGATGAAAATGATACTTCACATGTGTGGGTGCACCTACCCGGCCGCCAAGGGGAAAGCCTAAAACACAAGTAACCCCAAGTCTGTTTTCAGACTGGAATTTGAGACGCTCTGCCGACCGGCACAACATACAGATATGGGCCTCGGGTGTCCAAGCCACAAAGGAAAACAGGAAACCCCATGCATTTCTGAAAAGAGGACACCCGTGGGTATGATTTGCCTAAATCGCCCCAGATTTTATTACCCACACACCCCCGCAAAGTCCGAAATGTGGGAAAAAAAATGCATTTTCCGCACATTTCGCTCGGCTCACCCATCGAAACACGCCCCCAGCAACACATGGCCTACCGTCCCGCGTTCCCACTGGTGTCCCGATGAAAACGGTACCTCACATGTGTGGGTGCACCTACCTGGCCACCAAGGGGAGGGCCGAAAACACAAGTAACCCCAAGTCTGTTTTCAGACCGGAATTTGAGACGCTCTGCCGACCGGCACAACATCTAGATATGGGCCTCGAGTGTCCAAGCCACCAAGGAAAACCGGGAACCCCAAGCATTTCTGAAAAGAGGATACCCGTGGGAATCCGCAGAGGTATGATTTGCCCAAATCGCCCCAGAATTTATTACCCAGACACCCCCGCAAAGTCCGAAATGTGGGCAAAAAACACATTTTCCGCATATTTCGCTCGGGTCACCCATCGAAACACGCCCCCAACAACACATGGCCTACCGTCCCGCGTTCCCACAGGTGTCCCGATGAAAATGATACTTCACATGTGTGGGTGCACCTACCCGGCCGCCAAGGGGAAAGCCTAAAACAGAAGTAACCCCAAGTCTGTTTTCAGACTGGAATTTGAGACGCTCTGCCGACCGGCACAACATACAGATATGGGCCTCGGGTGTCCAAGCCACCAAGGAAAACAGGGAACCCCATGCATTTCTGAAAAGAGGACACCCGTGGGAATCCGTAGAGGTATGATTTGCCTAAATCGCCCCAGAATGTATTACCCAGACACCCCCGCAAAGTCTGAAATGTGGGGAAAAAAATGCATTTTCCGCACATTTCGCTCGGCTCACCCATCGAAACACGCCCCCATCAACACATGGCCTACCGTCCCGTATTCCCACCGGTGTCCCGGTGAAAACGGTACCTCACGTGTGCGGGTGCACCTACCTGGCCGCCAAGGGGAAAGCCTAAAACACAAGCAACCCCAAGTCTGTTTTCAGACCGGAATTTGAGACGCTCTGCCGACCGGCACAACATACAGATATGGGCCTCGGGTGTCCAAGCCACCAAGGAAAACAGGAAACCCCATGCATTTCCGAAAAGAGGACACCCGTGGGAAACCGCAGAGGTATGATTTGCCCAAATCGCCCCAGAATGTATTACCCAGACACCCCCGCAAATTCCGAAATGTGGGAAAAAAAAGCTTTTTCTGCACATTTCGCTCGGCTCACCCATAGAAACACGCTCCCAACAACACATGGCCTACTGTCCCGCGTTCCCAAAGGTGTCCCGATGAAAATGGTACCTCACATGTTGCACCTACCTGGCCGCCAAGGGGAAAGCCTAAAACACAAGTAACCCCAAGTCTGTTTTCAGACCAGAATTTGAGACGCTCTGCCGACCGGCACAACATACAGATATGGGCCTCGGTGTCCAAGCCACTAAGGAAAACAGGGAACCCCATGCATTTCCGAAAAGAGGACATCTGGGGGAATCCGCAGAGGTATGATTTGCCCAAATCGCCACTGAATTTATTACCCAGACACCCCCGCAAAGTCCAAAATGTGGGAAAAGAAATGCAATTTCTGCACATTTCACTCGGCTCACCCATCAAAACACGCCCCCAACAACACATGGCCTACCGTACCGCGTTCCCACAGGTGTCCCGATGAAAACGGTACCTCACATGTGTGGGTGCACCTACATGGGCGCAAAGGAATAAGGCTAAACCACTGCTATCCCCCAAAGGATTTGGGGAGCCATCCTACAGATTTAGGCCTGGGGTGTTGCAGTCACCAAGAAAAACAGGGACCCCCATACATTTCCGAAAAGAAGACACCCGTGGTAATCCGCAGAGGTATGATTTGCGCAAATCGCCCTAGAATGTATTACCCAGACACCCCTGCAAAGTCCGAAATGTGGGAAAAAAATGCATTTTCCGAACATTTTGCTCAGCTCACACATCGAAACATGCCGTCAACAACCCATGGCCTACCGTCCCGGTTTCCCACCGGTGTCCCGATGAAAACGGTACCTCACATGTGTGGGTGCACTTACCTTGCCACCAAGGGGAAAGCCTAAAACACAAGTAACCCCCAAGTCTGTATTCAGACCGGAATTTGAGATGCTCTGCCGACCGGCACAACATACAGGTATGGGCCTCGGGTGTCCAAGCCACCAAGGAAAACAGGGAACCCCAATCATTTCCCAAAAGAGAACACTCGTGGGAATCCACAGAGGTATGATATGACCAAATCGCCCTAGAATTTATTAGCCAGACACCCCTGCAAAATCCGAAATGTGGGGAAAAAATCATATTTTCCGCACATTTCGCTCGGCTCACCCATCGAAACACGCCCCCAACAAAACATGGCCTACCGTCCCACGTTCCCACAGGTGTCCCGATGAAAACGGTACCTCACATGTGTGGGTGCACCTACCTGGCCACCAAGGGGAAAGCCTAAAACACAAGTAACCCCAAGTCTGTTTTCAGACCGGAATTTGAGACGCTCAGCCGACCGGCACAACATACAGATATGGGCCTCTGGTGTCCAAGCCACCAAGGAAAACAGGGAACCCCATGCATTTCCGAAAATAGGACACCCGTGGTAATCCGCAGAGGTATGATTTGCGCAAATCTCCCCAGAATGTATTAACCAGACACCCCTGCAAAGTCCGAAATGTGGGAAAAAAAACGCATTTTCCGAACATTTTGCTCGGCTCACACATGGAAACACGCCGTCAACAACCCATGGCCTACCGTCCCGCGTTCCCACTGGTGTCCCGATGAAAAGGGTACCTCACATGTGTGGGTGCACTTACCTTGCCACCAAGGGGAAAGCCTAAAACACAAGTAACCCCCAAGTCTGTTTTCAGACCGGAATTTGAGATGCTCTGCCGACCGGCACAACATACAGGTATGGGCCTCGGGTGTCCAAGCCACCAAGGAAAACAGGGAACCCCAAGCATTTCCCAAAAGAGGACACCGGTGGGAATCCGCAGAGGTATGATATGCCCAAATCGCCCAGAATTTATTAGCTAGACACCCCTGCAAAATCCGAAATGTGGGGAAAAAATCATATTTTCCGCACATTTCGCTCGGCTCACCCATCGAAACACGCCCCCAACAAAACATGGCCTACTGTCCCGCGTTCCCACAGGTGTCCCGATGAAAACGGTACCAAACATGTGTGGGTGCACCTACCTGGCCGCCAAGGGGAAAGCCTAAAACACAAGTAACCCCAAGTCTGTTTTCAGACCGGAATTTGAGATGCTCTGCCGACAGGCGCAACATACAGATATGGGCCTCGGGTGTCCAAGCCACCAGGGAAAACAGGGAACTCTATGCATTTCGGAAAAGAGGACACCCGTGGGAATCCGCAGAGGTATGATTTGCCCAAAATCGCCCCAGAATTTATTACCCAGACACCCCCACAAAATCCGAAATGTGGGAAAAAAATGCATTTTCCGCACATTTCGCTCGGCTCACCCATCGAAACACGCCCCCAGCAACACATGGCCTACCGTCCCGCGTTCCCACTGGTGTCCCGATAAAAACGGTACCTCACATGTGTGGGTGCACCTACCCGGCCGCCAAGGGGAAAGCCTAAAACACAAGTAACCCCTAGTCTGTTTTCAGACTGGAATTTGAGACGCTCTGCCGACCGGCACAACATACAGATATGGGCCTCGGGTGTCCAAGCCACCAAGGAAAACAGGGAACCCCATGCATTTCTGAAAAGGGGACACCCGTGGGAATCCGTAGAGGTATGATTTGCCTAAATCGCCCCAGAATTTATTACCCAGACACCCCCGCAAAGTCCAAAATGTGGGAAAAAAATGCATTTTCCGCACATTTCGCTCGGCTCACCCATCGAAACACACCCCCAGCAACACATGGCCTACCGTCCCGCGTTCCCACTGGTGTCCCGATGAAAACGGTACCTCACATGTGTGGGTGCACCTACCTGGCCACCAAGGGGAAAGCCGAAAACACAAGTAACCCCAAGTCTGTTTTCAGACCGGAATTTGAGACGCTCTGCCGACCGGCACAACATACAGATATGGGCCTCGAGTGTCCAAGCCACCAAGGAAAACCGGGAACCCCAAGCATTTCAGAAAAGAGGATACCCGTGGGAATCCGCAGAGGTATGATTTGCCCAAATCGCCCCAGAATTTATTACCCAGACACCCCCGCAAAGTCCGAAATGTGGGGAAAAAACATACTTTCCGCATATTTCGGTCGGGTCACCCATCGAAACACGCCCCCAACAACACATGGCCTACCGTCCCGCTTTCCCACAGGTGTCCCGATGAAAACGGTACCTCACATGTGTGGGTGCACCTACATGGGCGCAAAGGAATAAGGCTAAACCACTGCTATCCCCCAAAGGATATGGGGAGCCATCCTACATCCTACAGATTTAGGCCTGGGGTGTTGCAGTCACCAAGAAAAACAGGGACCCCCATACATTTCCGAAAAGAAGACACCCGCAGAGGTATGATTTGCGCAAATCTCCCCAGAATGTATTACCCAGACACCCCTGCAAAGTCCGAAATGTAGGAAAAAAAACGCATTTTCCGAACATTTTGCTCGGCTCACCCATCGAAACACGCCCCCAACAAAACATGGCCTACTGTCCCGCGTTCCCACAGGTGTCCCGATGAAAACGGTACCTCACATGTGTGGGTGCACCTACCTGGCCGCCAAGGGGAAAGCCTAAAACACAAGTAACCCCAAGTCTGTTTTCAGACCGGAATTTGAGATGCTCTGCCGACAGGCGCAACATACAGATATGGGCCTCGGGTGTCCAAGCCACCAGGGAAAACAGGGAACTCTATGCATTTCGGAAAAGAGGATACCCGTGGGAATCCGCAGAGGTATGATATGCCCTAATCGCCCCAGAATTTATTACCCAGACACCCCTGCAAAGTCCGAAATGTGGGAAAAAAAATGCATTTTCCGCACATTTTGCTTGGCTCACCCATCGAAACACGCCCCCAACAACACATGGCATACCATCCCATACTCCCACAGGTGTCCCGATGAAAATGGTACCAAACATGTGTGGGTGCACCTACCTGGCCGCCAAGGGGAAAGCCTAAAACACAAGTAACCCCAAGTCTGTTTTCAGACCGGAATTTGAGATGCTCTGCCGACAGGCGCAACATACAGATATGGGCCTCGGGTGTCCAAGCCACCAGGGAAAACAGGGAACTCTATGCATTTCGGAAAAGAGGACACCCGTGGGAATCCGCAGAGGTATGATTTGCCCAAAATCGCCCCAGAATTTATTACCCAGACACCCCCACAAAATCCGAAATGTGGGAAAAAAATGCATTTTCCGCACATTTCGCTCGGCTCACCCATCGAAACACGCCCCCAGCAACACATGGCCTACCGTCCCGCGTTCCCACTGGTGTCCCGATAAAAACGGTACCTCACATGTGTGGGTGCACCTACCCGGCCGCCAAGGGGAAAGCCTAAAACACAAGTAACC
The DNA here is from genome assembly GCF_040938575.1 of Ambystoma mexicanum. Taxonomy (NCBI): domain Eukaryota; kingdom Metazoa; phylum Chordata; class Amphibia; order Caudata; family Ambystomatidae; genus Ambystoma; species Ambystoma mexicanum. The sequence continues at coordinate 657,898,720 of NC_090924.1, forward strand.
CCAAGTCTGTTTTCAGACTGGAATTTGAGACGCTCTGCCGACCGGCACAACATACAGATATGGGCCTCGGGTGTCCAAGCCACCAAGGAAAACAGGGAACCACATGCATTTCTGAAAAGAGGACACCCGTGGGAATCCGTAGAGGTATGATTTGCCTAAATCGCCCCAGAATTTATTACCCAGACACCCCCGCAAAGTCCGAAATGTGGGAAAAAAATGCATTTTCCGCACATTTCGCTCGGCTCACCCATCGAAACACACCCCCAGCAACATATGGCCTACCGTCCCGCGTTCCCACTGGTGTCCCGATGAAAACGGTACCTCACATGTGTGGGTGCACCTACCTGGCCACCAAGGGGAAAGCCGAAAACACAAGTAACCCCAAGTCTGTTTTCAGACCGGAATTTGAGACGCTCTGCCGACCGGCACAACATACAGATATGGGCCTCGAGTGTCCAAGCCACCAAGGAAAACCGGGAACCCCAAGCATTTCTGAAAAGAGGATACCCGTGGGAATCCGCAGAGGTATGATTTGCCCAAATCGCCCCAGAATTTATTACCCAGACACCCCCGCAAAGTCCGAAATGTGGGGAAAAAACACATTTTCCGCATATTTCGTTCGGGTCACCCATCGAAACACGCCCCCAACAACATATGGCCTACCGTCCCGCGTTCCCACAGGTGTCCCGATGAAAATGATACTTCACATGTGTGGGTGCACCTACCCGGCCGCCAAGGGGAAAGCCTAAAACACAAGTAACCCCAAGTCTGTTTTCAGACTGGAATTTGAGACGCTCTGCCGACCGGCACAACATACAGATATGGGCCTCGGGTGTCCAAGCCACAAAGGAAAACAGGAAACCCCATGCATTTCTGAAAAGAGGACACCCGTGGGTATGATTTGCCTAAATCGCCCCAGATTTTATTACCCAGACACCCCCGCAAAGTCCGAAATGTGGGAAAAAAAATGCATTTTCCGCACATTTCGCTCGGCTCACCCATCGAAACACGCCCCCAGCAACACATGGCCTACCGTCCCGCGTTCCCACTGGTGTCCCGATGAAAACGGTACCTCACATGTGTGGGTGCACCTACCTGGCCACCAAGGGGAGGGCCGAAAACACAAGTAACCCCAAGTCTGTTTTCAGACCGGAATTTGAGACGCTCTGCCGACCGGCACAACATCTAGATATGGGCCTCGAGTGTCCAAGCCACCAAGGAAAACCGGGAACCCCAAGCATTTCTGAAAAGAGGATACCCGTGGGAATCCGCAGAGGTATGATTTGCCCAAATCGCCCCAGAATTTATTACCCAGACACCCCCGCAAAGTCCGAAATGTGGGCAAAAAACACATTTTCCGCATATTTCGCTCGGGTCACCCATCGAAACACGCCCCCAACAACACATGGCCTACCGTCCCGCGTTCCCACAGGTGTCCCGATGAAAATGATACTTCACATGTGTGGGTGCACCTACCCGGCCGCCAAGGGGAAAGCCTAAAACAGAAGTAACCCCAAGTCTGTTTTCAGACTGGAATTTGAGACGCTCTGCCGACCGGCACAACATACAGATATGGGCCTCGGGTGTCCAAGCCACCAAGGAAAACAGGGAACCCCATGCATTTCTGAAAAGAGGACACCCGTGGGAATCCGTAGAGGTATGATTTGCCTAAATCGCCCCAGAATGTATTACCCAGACACCCCCGCAAAGTCTGAAATGTGGGGAAAAAAATGCATTTTCCGCACATTTCGCTCGGCTCACCCATCGAAACACGCCCCCAGCAACACATGGCCTACCGTCCCGTATTCCCACCGGTGTCCCGGCCGAAAACGGTACCTCACGTGTGCGGGTGCACCTACCTGGCCGCCAAGGGGAAAGCCTAAAACACAAGCAACCCCAAGTCTGTTTTCAGACCGGAATTTGAGACGCTCTGCCGACCGGCACAACATACAGATATGGGCCTCGGGTGTCCAAGCCACCAAGGAAAACAGGAAACCCCATGCATTTCCGAAAAGAGGACACCCGTGGGAAACCGCAGAGGTATGATTTGCCCAAATCGCCCCAGAATGTATTACCCAGACACCCCCGCAAATTCCGAAATGTGGGAAAAAAAAGCTTTTTCTGCACATTTCGCTCGGCTCACCCATAGAAACACGCTCCCAACAACACATGGCCTACTGTCCCGCGTTCCCAAAGGTGTCCCGATGAAAACGGTACCTCACATGTTGCACCTACCTGGCCGCCAAGGGGAAAGCCTAAAACACAAGTAACCCCAAGTCTGTTTTCAGACCAGAATTTGAGACGCTCTGCCGACCGGCACAACATACAGATATGGGCCTCGGTGTCCAAGCCACTAAGGAAAACAGGGAACCCCATGCATTTCCGAAAAGAGGACATCTGGGGGAATCCGCAGAGGTATGATTTGCCCAAATCGCCACTGAATTTATTACCCAGACACCCCCGCAAAGTCCAAAATGTGGGAAAAGAAATGCAATTTCTGCACATTTCACTCGGCTCACCCATCAAAACACGCCCCCAACAACACATGGCCTACCGTACCGCGTTCCCACAGGTGTCCCGATGAAAACGGTACCTCACATGTGTGGGTGCACCTACATGGGCGCAAAGGAATAAGGCTAAACCACTGCTATCCCCCAAAGGATTTGGGGAGCCATCCTACAGATTTAGGCCTGGGGTGTTGCAGTCACCAAGAAAAACAGGGACCCCCATACATTTCCGAAAAGAAGACACCCGTGGTAATCCGCAGAGGTATGATTTGCGCAAATCGCCCTAGAATGTATTACCCAGACACCCCTGCAAAGTCCGAAATGTGGGAAAAAAATGCATTTTCCGAACATTTTGCTCAGCTCACACATCGAAACATGCCGTCAACAACCCATGGCCTACCGTCCCGGTTTCCCACCGGTGTCCCGATGAAAACGGTACCTCACATGTGTGGGTGCACTTACCTTGCCACCAAGGGGAAAGCCTAAAACACAAGTAACCCCCAAGTCTGTATTCAGACCGGAATTTGAGATGCTCTGCCGACCGGCACAACATACAGGTATGGGCCTCGGGTGTCCAAGCCACCAAGGAAAACAGGGAACCCCAATCATTTCCCAAAAGAGAACACTCGTGGGAATCCACAGAGGTATGATATGACCAAATCGCCCCAGAATTTATTAGCCAGACACCCCTGCAAAATCCGAAATGTGGGGAAAAAATCATATTTTCCGCACATTTCGCTCGGCTCACCCATCGAAACACGCCCCCAACAAAACATGGCCTACCGTCCCACGTTCCCACAGGTGTCCCGATGAAAACGGTACCTCACATGTGTGGGTGCACCTACCTGGCCACCAAGGGGAAAGCCTAAAACACAAGTAACCCCAAGTCTGTTTTCAGACCGGAATTTGAGACGCTCAGCCGACCGGCACAACATACAGATATGGGCCTCTGGTGTCCAAGCCACCAAGGAAAACAGGGAACCCCATGCATTTCCGAAAATAGGACACCCGTGGTAATCCGCAGAGGTATGATTTGCGCAAATCTCCCCAGAATGTATTAACCAGACACCCCTGCAAAGTCCGAAATGTGGGAAAAAAAACGCATTTTCCGAACATTTTGCTCGGCTCACACATGGAAACACGCCGTCAACAACCCATGGCCTACCGTCCCGCGTTCCCACTGGTGTCCCGATGAAAAGGGTACCTCACATGTGTGGGTGCACTTACCTTGCCACCAAGGGGAAAGCCTAAAACACAAGTAACCCCCAAGTCTGTTTTCAGACCGGAATTTGAGATGCTCTGCCGACCGGCACAACATACAGGTATGGGCCTCGGGTGTCCAAGCCACCAAGGAAAACAGGGAACCCCAAGCATTTCCCAAAAGAGGACACCGGTGGGAATCCGCAGAGGTATGATATGCCCAAATCGCCCAGAATTTATTAGCTAGACACCCCTGCAAAATCCGAAATGTGGGGAAAAAATCATATTTTCCGCACATTTCGCTCGGCTCACCCATCGAAACACGCCCCCAACAAAACATGGCCTACTGTCCCGCGTTCCCACAGGTGTCCCGATGAAAACGGTACCAAACATGTGTGGGTGCACCTACCTGGCCGCCAAGGGGAAAGCCTAAAACACAAGTAACCCCAAGTCTGTTTTCAGACCGGAATTTGAGATGCTCTGCCGACAGGCGCAACATACAGATATGGGCCTCGGGTGTCCAAGCCACCAGGGAAAACAGGGAACTCTATGCATTTCGGAAAAGAGGACACCCGTGGGAATCCGCAGAGGTATGATTTGCCCAAAATCGCCCCAGAATTTATTACCCAGACACCCCCACAAAATCCGAAATGTGGGAAAAAAATGCATTTTCCGCACATTTCGCTCGGCTCACCCATCGAAACACGCCCCCAGCAACACATGGCCTACCGTCCCGCGTTCCCACTGGTGTCCCGATAAAAACGGTACCTCACATGTGTGGGTGCACCTACCCGGCCGCCAAGGGGAAAGCCTAAAACACAAGTAACCCCTAGTCTGTTTTCAGACTGGAATTTGAGACGCTCTGCCGACCGGCACAACATACAGATATGGGCCTCGGGTGTCCAAGCCACCAAGGAAAACAGGGAACCCCATGCATTTCTGAAAAGAGGACACCCGTGGGAATCCGTAGAGGTATGATTTGCCTAAATCGCCCCAGAATTTATTACCCAGACACCCCCGCAAAGTCCAAAATGTGGGAAAAAAATGCATTTTCCGCACATTTCGCTCGGCTCACCCATCGAAACACACCCCCAGCAACACATGGCCTACCGTCCCGCGTTCCCACTGGTGTCCCGATGAAAACGGTACCTCACATGTGTGGGTGCACCTACCTGGCCACCAAGGGGAAAGCCGAAAACACAAGTAACCCCAAGTCTGTTTTCAGACCGGAATTTGAGACGCTCTGCCGACCGGCACAACATACAGATATGGGCCTCGAGTGTCCAAGCCACCAAGGAAAACCGGGAACCCCAAGCATTTCTGAAAAGAGGATACCCGTGGGAATCCGCAGAGGTATGATTTGCCCAAATCGCCCCAGAATTTATTACCCAGACACCCCCACAAAGTCCGAAATGTGGGGAAAAAACACATTTTCCGCATATTTCGCTCGGGTCACCCATCGAAACACGCCCCCAACAACACATGGCCTACCGTCCCGCGTTCCCACAGGTGTCCCGATGAAAATGATACTTCACATGTGTGGGTGCACCTACCCGGCCGCCAAGGGGAAAGCCTAAAACACAAGTAACCCCAAGTCTGTTTTCAGACTGGAATTTGAGACGCTCTGCCGACCGGCACAACATACAGATATGGGCCTCGGGTGTCCAAGCCACCAAGGAAAACAGGGAACCCCATGCATTTCTGAAAAGAGGACACCCGTGGGAATCCGTAGAGGTATGATTTGCCTAAATCGCCCCAGAATTTATTACCCAGACACCCCCGCAAAGTCCGAAATGTGGGAAAGAAAATGCATTTTCCGCACATTTCGCTCGGCTCACCCATCGAAACACGCCCCCAGCAACACATGGCCTACCGTCCCGCGTTCCCACCGGTGTCCCGATGAAAACGGTACCTCACATGTGTGGGTGCACCTACCTGGCCACCAAGGGGAAAGCCGAAAACACAAGTAACCCCAAGTCTGTTTTCAGACCAGAATTTGAGACGCTCTGCCGACCGGCACAACATACAGATATGGGCCTCGGTGTCCAAGCCACTAAGGAAAACAGGGAACCCCATGCATTTCCGAAAAGAGGACATCTGGGGGAATCCGCAGAGGTATGATTTGCCCAAATCGCCACTGAATTTATTACCCAGACACCCCCGCAAAGTCCAAAATGTGGGAAAAGAAATGCAATTTCTGCACATTTCACTCGGCTCACCCATCAAAACATGCCCCCAACAACACATGGCCTACCGTACCGCGTTCCCACAGGTGTCCCGATGAAAACGGTACCTCACATGTGTGGGTGCACCTACATGGGCGCAAAGGAATAAGGCTAAACCACTGCTATCCCCCAAAGGATTTGGGGAGCCATCCTACAGATTTAGGCCTGGGGTGTTGCAGTCACCAAGAAAAACAGGGACCCCCATACATTTCCGAAAAGAAGACACCCGTGGTAATCCGCAGAGGTATGATTTGCGCAAATCGCCCTAGAATGTATTACCCAGACACCCCTGCAAAGTCCGAAATGTGGGAAAAAAATGCATTTTCCGAACATTTTGCTCAGCTCACACATCGAAACACGCCGTCAACAACCCATGGCCTACCGTCCCGGTTTCCCACCGGTGTCCCGATGAAAACGGTACCTCACATGTGTGGGTGCACTTACCTTGCCACCAAGGGGAAAGCCTAAAACACAAGTAACCCCCAAGTCTGTATTCAGACCGGAATTTGAGATGCTCTGCCGACCGGCACAACATACAGGTATGGGCCTCGGGTGTCCAAGCCACCAAGGAAAACAGGGAACCCCAATCATTTCCCAAAAGAGAACACTCGTGGGAATCCGCAGAGGTATGATATGACCAAATCGCCCCAGAATTTATTAGCCAGACACCCCTGCAAAATCCGAAATGTGGGGAAAAAATCATATTTTCCGCACATTTCGCTCGGCTCACCCATCGAAACACGCCCCCAACAAAACATGGCCTACCGTCCCACGTTCCCACAGGTGTCCCGATGAAAACGGTACCTCACATGTGTGGGTGCACCTACCTGGCCGCCAAGGGGAAAGCCTAAAACACAAGTAACCCCAAGTCTGTTTTCAGACCGGAATTTGAGACGCTCAGCCGACCGGCACAACATACAGATATGGGCCTCGGGTGTCCAAGCCACCAAGGAAAACAGGGAACCCCATGCATTTCCGAAAATAGGACACCCGTGGTAATCCGCAGAGGTATGATTTGCGCAAATCTCCCCAGAATGTATTAACCAGACACCCCTGCAAAGTCCGAAATGTGGGAAAAAAAACGCATTTTCCGAACATTTTGCTCGGCTCACACATCGAAACACGCCGTCAACAACCCATGGCCTACCGTCCCGCGTTCCCACTGGTGTCCCGATGAAAACGGTACCTCACATGTGTGGGTGCACTTACCTTGCCACCAAGGGGAAAGCCTAAAACACAAGTAACCCCCAAGTCTGTTTTCAGACCGGAATTTGAGATGCTCTGCCGACCGGCACAACATACAGGTATGGGCCTCGGGTGTCCAAGCCACCAAGGAAAACTGGGAACCCCAAGCATTTCCCAAAAGAGGACACCGGTGGGAATCCGCAGAGGTATGATATGCCCAAATCGCCCAGAATTTATTAGCTAGACACCCCTGCAAAATCCGAAATGTGGGGAAAAAATCATATTTTCTGCACATTTCGCTCGGCTCACCCATCGAAACACGCCCCCAACAAAACATGGCCTACTGTCCCGCGTTCCCACAGGTGTCCCGATGAAAACGGTACCTCACATGTGTGGGTGCACCTACCTGGCCGCCAAGGGGAAAGCCTAAAACACAAGTAACCCCAAGTCTGTTTTCAAACCGGAATTTGAGACGCTCAGCCGACCGGCACAACATACAGATATGGGCCTCGGGTGTCCAAGCCACCAGGGAAAACAGGGAACTCTATGCATTTCGGAAAAGAGGACACCCGTGGGAATCCGCAGAGGTATGATATGCCCTAATCGCCCCAGAATTTATTACCCAGACACCCCTGCAAAGTCCGAAATGTGGGAAAAAAAATGCATTTTCCGCACATTTTGCTTGGCTCACCCATCGAAACAAGCCCCCAACAACACATGGCATACCATCCCATATTCCCACAGGTGTCCCGATGAAAACGGTACCAAACATGTGTGGGTGCACCTACCTGGCCGCCAAGGGGAAAGCCTAAAACACAAGTAACCCCAAGTCTGTTTTCAGACCGGAATTTGAGATGCTCTGCCGACAGGCGCAACATACAGATATGGGCCTCGGGTGTCCAAGCCACCAGGGAAAACAGGGAACTCTATGCATTTCGGAAAAGAGGACACCCGTGGGAATCCGCAGAGGTATGATTTGCCCAAAATCGCCCCAGAATTTATTACCCAGACACCCCCACAAAATCCGAAATGTGGGAAAAAAATGCATTTTCCGCACATTTCGCTCGGCTCACCCATCGAAACACGCCCCCAGCAACACATGGCCTACCGTCCCGCGTTCCCACTGGTGTCCCGATAAAAACGGTACCTCACATGTGTGGGTGCACCTACCCGGCCGCCAAGGGGAAAGCCTAAAACACAAGTAACCCCTAGTCTGTTTTCAGACTGGAATTTGAGACGCTCTGCCGACCGGCACAACATACAGATATGGGCCTCGGTGTCCAAGCCACCAAGGAAAACAGGGAACCCCATGCATTTCTGAAAAGAGGACACCCGTGGGAATCCGTAGAGGTATGATTTGCCTAAATCGCCCCAGAATTTATTACCCAGACACCCCCGCAAAGTCCGAAATGTGGGAAAGAAAATGCATTTTCCGCACATTTCGCTCGGCTCACCCATCGAAACACGCCCCCAGCAACACATGGCCTACCGTCCCGCGTTCCCACCGGTGTCCCGATGAAAACGGTACCTCACATGTGTGGGTGCACCTACCTGGCCACCAAGGGGAAAGCCGAAAACACAAGTAACCCCAAGTCTGTTTTCAGACCGGAATTTGAGACGCGCTGCCGACCGTCACAACATACAGATATGGGCATCGAGTGTCCAAGCCACCAAGGAAAACCGGGAACCCCAAGCATTTCTGAAAAGAGGATACCCGTGGGAATCCGCAGAGGTATGATTTGCCCAAATCGCCCCAGAATTTATTACCCAGACACCCCCGCAAAGTCCGAAATGTGGGGAAAAAACACATTTTCCGCATATTTTGCTCGGGTCACCCATCGAAACACGCCCCCAACAACACATGGCCTACCGTCCCGCATTCCCACAGGTGTCCCGATGAAAACGGTACCTCACATGTTGCACCTACCTGGCCGCCAAGGGGAAAGCCTAAAACACAAGTAACCCCAAGTCTGTTTTCAGACCAGAATTTGAGACGCTCTGCCGACCGGCACAACATACAGATATGGGCCTCGGTGTCCAAGCCACCAAGGAAAACAGAGAACCCCATGCATTTCCGAAAAGAGGACATCTGGGAGACGCCGCAGAGGTATGATTTGGCCAAATCGCCACCGAATGTATTACCCAGACACCCCCGCAAAGTCCAAAATGTGGGAAAAGAAATGCAATTTCCGCACATTTCACTCGGCTCACCCATCAAAACACGCCCCCAACAACACATGGCCTACCGTACCGCGTTCCCACAGGTGTCCCGATGAAAACGGTACCTCACATGTGTGGGTGCACCTACATGGGCGCAAAGGAATAAGGCTAAACCACTGCTATCCCCCAAAGGATTTGGGGAGCCATCCTACAGATTTAGGCCTGGGGTGTTGCAGTCACCAAGAAAAACAGTGACCCCCATACATTTCCGAAAAGAAGACACCCGTGGTAATCCGCAGAGGTATGATTTGCGCAAATCGCCCCAGAATGTATTACCCAGACACCCCTGCAAAGTCCGAAATGTGGGAAAAAAATACATTTTCCGAACATTTTGCTCAGCTCACACATCGAAACACGCCGTCAAGAACCCATGGCCTACCGTCCCGTGTTCCCACCGGTGTCCTGATGAAAACGGTACCTCACATGTGTGGGTGCACTTACCTTGCCACCAAGGGGAAAGCCTAAAACACAAGTAACCCCCAAGTCTGTATTCAGACCGGAATTTGAGATGCTCTGCCGACCGGCACAACATACAGGTATGGGCCTCGGGTGTCCAAGCCACCAAGGAAAACAGGGAACACCAATCATTTCCCAAAAGAGAACACCCGTGGGAATCCGCAGAGGTATGATATGACCAAATCGCCCCAGAATTTATTAGCCAGACACCCCTGCAAAATCCGAAATGTGGGGAAAAAATCATATTTTCCGCACATTTCGCTCGGCTCATCCATCGAAACACGCCCCCAACAAAACATGGCCTACCGTCCCACGTTCCCACAGGTGTCCCGATGAAAACGGTACCTCACATGTGTGGGTGCACCTACCTGGCCGCCAAGGGGAAAGCCTAAAACACAAGTAACCCCAAGTCTGTTTTCAGACCGGAATTTGAGACGCTCAGCCGACCGGCACAACATACAGATATGGGCCTCGGGTGTCCAAGCCACCAAGGAAAACAGGGAACCCCATGCATTTCCGAAAATAGGACACCCGTGGTAATCCGCAGAGGTATGATTTGCGCAAATCTCCCCAGAATGTATTACCCAGACACCCATGCAAAGTCCGAAATGTAGGAAAGAAAACGCATTTTCGGAACATTTTGCTCGGCTCACACATCGAAACACGCCGTCAACAACCCATGGCCTACCGTCCCGCGTTCCCACCGGTGTCCCGATGAAAACGGTACCTCACATGTGTGGGTGCACTTACCTTGCCACCAAGGGGAAAGCCTAAAACACAAGTAACCCCCAAGTCTGTATTCAGACCGGAATTTGAGATGCTCTGCCGACCGGCACAACATACAGGTATGGGCCTCGGGTTTCCAAGCCACCAAGGAAAACAGGGAACCCCAATCATTTCCCAAAAGAGGACACCCGTGGGAATCCGCAGAGGTATGATATGCCCAAATCGCCCCAGAATTTATTAGCTAGACACCCCTGCAAAATCCGAAATGTGGGGAAAAAATCATATTTTCCGCACATTTCGCTCGGCTCACCCATCGAAACACGCCCCCAACAAAACATGGCCTACTGTCCCGCGTTCCCACAGGTGTCCCGATGAAAACGGTACCTCACATGTGTGGGTGCACCTACCTGGCCGCCAAGGGGAAAGCCTAAAACACAAGTAACCCCAAGTCTGTTTTCAAACCGGAATTTGAGACGCTCAGCCGACCGGCACAACATACAGATATGGGCCTCGAGTGTCCAAGCCACCAAGGAAAACCGGGAACCCCAAGCATTTCTGAAAAGAGGATACCCGTGGGAATCCGCAGAGGTATGATTTGCCCTAATCGCCCCAGAATTTATTACCCAGACACCCCTGCAAAGTCCGAAATGTGGGAAAAAAAATGCATTTTCCTCACATTTTGCTTGGCTCACCCATCGAAACATGCTCCCAACAACACATGGCATTCCATCCCATATTCCCACAGGTGTCCCGATGAAAACGGTACCAAACATGTGTGGGTGCACCTACCTGGCCGCCAAGGGGAAAGCAAGCCTAAAACACAAGTAACCCCAAGTCTGTTTTCAGACCGGAATTTGAGACGCTCTGCCGACAGGCGCAACATACAGATATGGGCCTCGGGTGTCCAAGCCACCAGGGAAAACAGGGAACTCTATGCATTTCGGAAAAGAGGACACCCGTGGGAATCCGCAGAGGTATGATTTGCCCAAAATCGCCCCAGAATTTATTACCCAGACACCCCCGCAAAATCCGAAATGTGGGAAAAAAATGCATTTTCCGCACATTTCGCTCGGCTCACCCATCGAAACATGCCCCCAGCAACACATGGCCTACCGTCCCACGTTCCCACTGGTGTCCCGATAAAAACAGTACCTCACATGTGTGGGTGCACCTACCTGGCCGCCAAGGGGAAAGCCGAAAACACAAGTAACCACAAGTCTGTTTTCAGACTGGAATTTGAGACGCTCTGCCGACCGGCACAACATACAGATATGGGCCTCGGGTGTCCAAGCCACCAAGGAAAACAGGGAACCCCATGCATTTCCAAAAAGAGGACACCCGTGGGAATCCGCAGAGGTATGATTTGCCCAAATCGCCACAGAATTTATTACCCAGACACCCCCTCAAAGTCCGAAATGTGGGAAAAAAAAGCTTTTTCTGCACATTTTGCTCGGCTCACCCATCGAAACACGCCCTCAACAACACATGGCCTACCGTCCCGCGTTCCCACAGGTGTCCCGATGAAAATGATACTTCACATGTGTGGGTGCACCTACCCGGCCGCCAAGGGGAAAGCCTAAAACACAAGTAACCCCAAGTCTGTTTTCAGACTGGAATTTGAGACGCTCTGCCGACCGGCACAACATACAGATATGGGCCTCGGGTGTCCAAGCCACCAAGGAAAACAGGGAACCCCATGCATTTCTGAAAAGAGGACACCCGTGGGAATCCGCAGAGGTATGATTTGCCCAAATCGCCCCAGAATTTAATACCCAGACACCCCCGCAAATTCCGAAATGTGGGAAAAAAAAGCTTTTTCTGCGCATTTCGCTCGGCTCACCCATCGAAACACGCTCCCAACAACACATGGCCTACCGTCCCGCGTTCCCAAAGGTGTCCCGATGAAAACGGTACCTCACATGTTGCACCTACCTGGCCGCCAAGGGGAAAGCCTAAAACACAAGTAACCCCAAGTCTGTTTTCAAACCGGAATTTGAGACGCTCAGCCGACCGGCACAACATACAGATATGGGCCTCGGGTGTCCAAGCCACCAGGGAAAACAGGGAACTCTATGCATTTCGGAAAAGAGGACACCCGTGGGAATCCGCAGAGGTATGATATGCCCTAATCGCCCCAGAATGTATTACCCAGACACCCCTGCAAAGTCCGAAATGTGGGAAAAAAAATGCATTTTCCGCACATTTTGCTTGGCTCACCCATCGAAACACGCCCCCAACAACACATGGCATACCATCCCATATTCCCACAGGTGTCCCGATGAAAACGGTACCAAACATGTGTGGGCGCACCTACCTAGCCGCCAAGGGGAAAGCCTAAAACACAAGTAACCCCAAGTCTGTTTTCAGACCGGAATTTGAGACGCTCTGCCGACAGGCGCAACATACAGATATGGGCCTCGGGTGTCCAAGCCACCAGGGAAAACAGGGAACTCTATGCATTTCGGAAAAGAGGACACCCGTGGGAATCCGCAGAGGTATGATTTGCCCAAAATCGCCCCAGAATTTATTACCTATACACCCCCGCAAAATCCGAAATGTGGGAAAAAAATGCTTTTTCCGCACATTTCGCTCGGCTCACCCATCGAAGCACGCCCCCAGCAACCAAGGCCTACCGTCCCGCGTTCCCACTGGTGTCCCGATAAAAACGGTACCTCACATGTGTGGGTGCACCTACCTGGCCGCCAAGGGGAAAGCCGAAAACACAAGTAACCACAAGTCTGTTTTCAGACTGGAATTTGAGACGCTCTGCCGACCGGCACAACATACAGATATGGGCCTCGGGTGTCCAAGCCACCAAGGAAAACAGGGAACCCCATGCATTTCCAAAAAGAGGACACCCGTGGGAATCCGCAGAGGTATGATTTGCCGAAATCGCCACAGAATTTATTACCCAGACACCCCCGTAAAGTCCGAAATGTGGGAAAAAAAAGCTTTTTCTGCACATTTTGCTTGGCTCACCCATCAAAACACGCTCCCAACAACACATGGCCTACTGTCCCGCGTTCCCACAGGTATCCCGATGAAAATGGTACCTCACATGTGCGGGTGCACCTACCTGGCCGCCAAGGGGAAAGCCTAAAACACAAGCAACCCCAAGTCTGTTTTCAGACCGGAATTTGAGACGCTCTGCCGACCGGCACAACATACAGATATGGGCCTCGGGTGTCCAAGCCACCAAGGAAAACAGGGAACACCATGCATTTCCAAAAAGAGGATACCTGTGGGAATCCGCAGAGGTATGATTTGCCCAAATCGCCCCAGAATGTATTACCCAGATACCCCTGCAAAGACCGAAATCTGGGAAAAAAAGCTTTTTCTGCACATTTTGCTCGGCTCACCCATCGAAACACGCCCTCAACAACACATGGCCTACCGTCCCGCATTCCCACAGGTGTCCCGATGAAAACGGTACCTCACATGTGTGGGTGCACCTACCTGGCCGCCAAGGGGAAAGCCTAAAACACAAGTAACCCCAAGTCTGTTTTCAAACCGGAATTTGAGACGCTCAGCCGACCGGCACAACATACAGATATGGGCCTCAGGTGTCCAAGCCACCAGGGAAAACAGGGAACTCTATGCATTTCGGGAAAAGAGGACACCCGTGGGAATCCGCAGAGGTATGATTTGCCCAAAATCGCCCCAGAATTTATTACCCAGACACCCCCGCAAAATCCGAAATGTGGGAAAAAAATGCATTTTCCGCACATTTCGCTCGGCTCACCCATCGAAACACGCCCCCAGCAACACATGGCCTACCGTCACACGTTCCCACTGGTGTCCCGATAAAAACAGTACCTCACATGTGTGGGTGCACCTACCTGGCCGCCAAGGGGAAAGCCGAAAACACAAGTAACCACAAGTCTGTTTTCAGACTGGAATTTGAGACGCTCTGCCGACCGGCACAACATACAGATATGGGCCTCGGGTGTCCAAGCCACCAAGGAAAACAGGGAACCCCATGCATTTCCAAAAAGAGGACACCCGTGGGAATCCGCAGAGGTATGATTTGCCCAAATCGCCACAGAATTTATTACCCAGACACCCCCTCAAAGTCCGAAATGTGGGAAAAAAAAGCTTTTTCTGCACATTTTGCTCGGCTCACCCATCGAAACACGCCCTCAACAACACATGGCCTACCGTCCCGCGTTCCCACAGGTGTCCCGATGAAAATGATACTTCACATGTGTGGGTGCACCTACCCGGCCGCCAAGGGGGAAGCCTAAAACACAAGTAACCCCAAGTCTGTTTTCAGACTGGAATTTGAGACGCTCTGCCGACCGGCACAACATACAGATATGGGCCTCGGGTGTCCAAGCCACCAAGGAAAACAGGGAACCCCATGCATTTCTGAAAAGAGGACACCCGTGGGAATCCGTAGAGGTATGATTTGCCTAAATCGCCCCGGAATTTATTACCCAGACACCCCCGCAAAGTCCGAAATGTGGGAAAGAAAATGCATTTTCCGCACATTTCGCTCGGCTCACCCATCGAAACACGCCCCCAGCAGCACATGGCCTACCGTCCCGCGTTCCCACCGGTGTCCCGATGAAAACGGTACCTCACATGTGTGGGTGCACCTACCTGGCCACCAAGGGGAAAGCCGAAAACACAAGTAACCCCAAGTCTGTTTTCAGACCGGAATTTGAGACGCTCTGCCGACCGGCACAACATACAGATATGGGCCTCGGGTGTCCAAGCCACCAAGGAAAACAGGGAACCCCATGCATTTCTGAAAAGAGGACACCTGTGGGAATCCGTAGAGGTATGATTTGCCTAAATCGCCCCAGAATTTATTACCCAGACACCCCCGCAAAGTCCGAAATGTGGGAAAGAAAATGCATTTTCCGCACATTTCGCTCGGCTCACCCATCGAAACACGCCCCCAGCAGCACATGGCCTACCGTCCCGCGTTCCCACCGGTGTCCCGATGAAAACGGTACCTCAAATGTGTGGGTGCACCTACCTGGCCACCAAGGGGAAAGCCGAAAACACAAGTAACCCCAAGTCTGTTTTCAGACCGGAATTTGAGACGCTCTGCCGACCGGCACAACATACAGATATGGCTCTCGAGTGTCCAAGCCACCAAGGAAAACCGGGAACCCCAAGCATTTCTGAAAAGAGGATACCCGTGGGAATCCGCAGAGGTATGATTTGCCCAAATCGCCCCAGAATTTAATACCCAGACACCCCCGCAAATTCCGAAATGTGGGAAAAAAAAGCTTTTTCTGCGCATTTCGCTCGGCTCACCCATCGAAACACGCTCCCAACAACACATGGCCTACCGTCCCGCGTTCCCAAAGGTGTCCCGATGAAAACGGTACCTCACATGTTGCACCTACCTGGCCGCCAAGGGGAAAGCCTAAAACACAAGTAACCCCAAGTCTGTTTTCAGACCAGAATTTGAGACGCTCTGCCGACCGGCACAACATACAGGTATGGGCCTCGGGTGTCCAAGCCACCAAGGAAAACAGGGAACCCCAATCATTTCCCAAAAGAGAACACCCGTGGGAATCCGCAGAGGTATGATATGACCAAATCGCCCCAGAATTTATTAGCCAGACACCCCTGCAAAATCCGAAATGTGGGGAAAAAATCATATTTTCCGCACATTTCGCTCAGCTCACCCATCGAAACACGCCCCCAACAAAACATGGCCTACCGTCCCACGTTCCCACAGGTGTCCCGATGAAAACGGTACCTCACATGTGTGGGTGCACCTACCTGGCCGCTAAGGGGAAAGCCTAAAACACAAGTAACCCCAAGTCTGTTTTCAGACCGGAATTTGAGACGCTCAGCCGACCGGCACAACATACAGATATGGGCCTCGGGTGTCCAAGCCACCAAGGAAAACAGGGAACCCCATGCATTTCCGAAAATAGGACACCCGTGGTAATCCGCAGAGGTATGATTTGCGCAAATCTCCCCAGAATGTATTACCCAGACACCCCTGCAAAGTCCGAAATGTGGGGAAAAAAACGCATTTTCCGAACATTTTGCTCGGCTCACACATCGAAACACGCCGTCAACAACCCATGGCCTACCGTCCCGCGTTCCCACCGGTGTCCCGATGAAAACGGTACCTCACATGTGTGGGTGCACTTACCTTGCCACCAAGGGGAAAGCCTAAAACACAAGTAACCCCCAAGTCTGTTTTCAGACCGGAATTTGAGATGCTCTGCCGACCGGCACAACTTACAGGTATGGGCCTCGGGTGTCCAAGCCACCAAGGAAAACAGGTAACCCCAAGCATTTCCCAAAAGATGACACCCGGGGGAATCCGCAGAGGTATGATATGCCCAAATCGCCCCAGAATTTATTAGCTAGACACCCCTGCAAAATCCTAAATGTGGGGAAAAAATCATATTTTCCGCACATTTCGCTCGGCTCACCCATCGAAACACGCCCCCAACAAAACATGGCCTACTGTCCCGCGTTCCCACAGGTGTCCCGATGAAAACGGTACCTCACATGTGTGGGTACACCTACCTGGCCGCCAAGGGGAAAGCCTAAAACACAAGTAACCCCAAGTCTGTTTTCAAACCGGAATTTGAGACGCTCAGCCGACCGGCACAACATACAGATATGGGCCTCGGGTGTCCAAGCCACCAGGGAAAACAGGGAACTCTATGCATTTCGGAAAAGAGGACACCCGTGGGAATCCGCAGAGGTATGATATGCCCTAATCGCCCCAGAATTTATTACCCAGACACCCCTGCAAAGTCCGAAATGTGGGAAAAAAAATGCATTTTCCGCACATTTTGCTTGGCTCACCCATCGAAACAAGCCCCCAACAACACATGGCATACCATCCCATATTCCCACAGGTGTCCCGATGAAAACGGTACCAAACATGTGTGGGTGCACCTACCTGGCCGCCAAGGGGAAAGCCTAAAACACAAGTAACCCCAAGTCTGTTTTCAGACCGGAATTTGAGATGCTCTGCCGACAGGCGCAACATACAGATATGGGCCTCGGGTGTCCAAGCCACCAGGGAAAACAGGGAACTCTATGCATTTCGGAAAAGAGGACACCCGTGGGAATCCGCAGAGGTATGATTTGCCCAAAATCGCCCCAGAATTTATTACCCAGACACCCCCACAAAATCCGAAATGTGGGAAAAAAATGCATTTTCCGCACATTTCGCTCGGCTCACCCATCGAAACACGCCCCCAGCAACACATGGCCTACCGTCCCGCGTTCCCACTGGTGTCCCGATAAAAACGGTACCTCACATGTGTGGGTGCACCTACCCGGCCGCCAAGGGGAAAGCCTAAAACACAAGTAACCCCTAGTCTGTTTTCAGACTGGAATTTGAGACGCTCTGCCGACCGGCACAACATACAGATATGGGCCTCGGGTGTCCAAGCCACCAAGGAAAACAGGGAACCCCATGCATTTCTGAAAAGAGGACACCCGTGGGAATCCGTAGAGGTATGATTTGCCTAAATCGCCCCAGAATTTATTACCCAGACACCCCCGCAAAGTCCGAAATGTGGGAAAGAAAATGCATTTTCCGCACATTTCGCTCGGCTCTCCCATCGAAACACGCCCCCAGCAACACATGGCCTACCGTCCCGCGTTCCCACCGGTGTCCCGATGAAAACGGTACCTCACATGTGTGGGTGCACCTACCTGGCCACCAAGGGGAAAGCCGAAAACACAAGTAACCCCAAGTCTGTTTTCAGACCGGAATTTGAGACGCGCTGCCGACCGTCACAACATACAGATATGGGCATCGAGTGTCCAAGCCACCAAGGAAAACCGGGAACCCCAAGCATTTCTGAAAAGAGGATACCCGTGGGAATCCGCAGAGGTATGATTTGCCCAAATCGCCCCAGAATTTATTACCCAGACACCCCCGCAAAGTCCGAAATGTGGGGAAAAAACACATTTTCCGCATATTTTGCTCGGGTCACCCATCGAAACACGCCCCCAACAACACATGGCCTACCGTCCCGCATTCCCACAGGTGTCCCGATGAAAACGGTACCTCACATGTTGCACCTACCTGGCCGCCAAGGGGAAAGCCTAAAACACAAGTAACCCCAAGTCTGTTTTCAGACCAGAATTTGAGACGCTCTGCCGACCGGCACAACATACAGATATGGGCCTCGGTGTCCAAGCCACCAAGGAAAACAGAGAACCCCATGCATTTCCGAAAAGAGGACATCTGGGAGACGCCGCAGAGGTATGATTTGGCCAAATCGCCACCGAATGTATTACCCAGACACCCCCGCAAAGTCCAAAATGTGGGAAAAGAAATGCAATTTCCGCACATTTCACTCGGCTCACCCATCAAAACACGCCCCCAACAACACATGGCCTACCGTACCGCGTTCCCACAGGTGTCCCGATGAAAACGGTACCTCACATGTGTGGGTGCACCTACATGGGCGCAAAGGAATAAGGCTAAACCACTGCTATCCCCCAAAGGATTTGGGGAGCCATCCTACAGATTTAGGCCTGGGGTGTTGCAGTCACCAAGAAAAACAGTGACCCCCATACATTTCCGAAAAGAAGACACCCGTGGTAATCCGCAGAGGTATGATTTGCGCAAATCGCCCCAGAATGTATTACCCAGACACCCCTGCAAAGTCCGAAATGTGGGAAAAAAATACATTTTCCGAACATTTTGCTCAGCTCACACATCGAAACACGCCGTCAAGAACCCATGGCCTACCGTCCCGTGTTCCCACCGGTGTCCTGATGAAAACGGTACCTCACATGTGTGGGTGCACTTACCTTGCCACCAAGGGGAAAGCCTAAAACACAAGTAACCCCCAAGTCTGTATTCAGACCGGAATTTGAGATGCTCTGCCGACCGGCACAACATACAGGTATGGGCCTCGGGTGTCCAAGCCACCAAGGAAAACAGGGAACCCCAATCATTTCCCAAAAGAGAACACCCGTGGGAATCCGCAGAGGTATGATATGACCAAATCGCCCCAGAATTTATTAGCCAGACACCCCTGCAAAATCCGAAATGTGGGGAAAAAATCATATTTTCCGCACATTTCGCTCGGCTCATCCATCGAAACACGCCCCCAACAAAACATGGCCTACCGTCCCACGTTCCCACAGGTGTCCCGATGAAAACGGTACCTCACATGTGTGGGTGCACCTACCTGGCCGCCAAGGGGAAAGCCTAAAACACAAGTAACCCCAAGTCTGTTTTCAGACCGGAATTTGAGACGCTCAGCCGACCGGCACAACATACAGATATGGGCCTCGGGTGTCCAAGCCACCAAGGAAAACAGGGAACCCCATGCATTTCCGAAAATAGGACACCCGTGGTAATCCGCAGAGGTATGATTTGCGCAAATCTCCCCAGAATGTATTACCCAGACACCCATGCAAAGTCCGAAATGTAGGAAAGAAAACGCATTTTCGGAACATTTTGCTCGGCTCACACATCGAAACACGCCGTCAACAACCCATGGCCTACCGTCCCGCGTTCCCACCGGTGTCCCGATGAAAACGGTACCTCACATGTGTGGGTGCACTTACCTTGCCACCAAGGGGAAAGCCTAAAACACAAGTAACCCCCAAGTCTGTATTCAGACCGGAATTTGAGATGCTCTGCCGACCGGCACAACATACAGGTATGGGCCTCGGGTTTCCAAGCCACCAAGGAAAACAGGGAACCCCAATCATTTCCCAAAAGAGGACACCCGTGGGAATCCGCAGAGGTATGATATGCCCAAATCGCCCCAGAATTTATTAGCTAGACACCCCTGCAAAATCCGAAATGTGGGGAAAAAATCATATTTTCCGCACATTTCGCTCGGCTCACCCATCGAAACACGCCCCCAACAAAACATGGCCTACTGTCCCGCGTTCCCACAGGTGTCCCGATGAAAATGGTACCTCACATGTGTGGGTGCACCTACCTGGCCGCCAAGGGGAAAGCCTAAAACACAAGTAACCCCAAGTCTGTTTTCAAACCGGAATTTGAGACGCTCAGCCGACCGGCACAACATACAGATATGGGCCTCGAGTGTCCAAGCCACCAAGGAAAACCGGGAACCCCAAGCATTTCTGAAAAGAGGATACCCGTGGGAATCCGCAGAGGTATGATTTGCCCTAATCGCCCCAGAATTTATTACCCAGACACCCCTGCAAAGTCCGAAATGTGGGAAAAAAAATGCATTTTCCTCACATTTTGCTTGGCTCACCCATCGAAACATGCCCCCAACAACACATGGCATTCCATCCCATATTCCCACAGGTGTCCCGATGAAAACGGTACCAAACATGTGTGGGTGCACCTACCTGGCCGCCAAGGGGAAAGCAAGCCTAAAACACAAGTAACCCCAAGTCTGTTTTCAGACCGGAATTTGAGACGCTCTGCCGACAGGCGCAACATACAGATATGGGCCTCGGGTGTCCAAGCCACCAGGGAAAACAGGGAACTCTATGCATTTCGGAAAAGAGGACACCCGTGGGAATCCGCAGAGGTATGATTTGCCCAAAATCGCCCCAGAATTTATTACCCAGACACCCCCGCAAAATCCGAAATGTGGGAAAAAAATGCATTTTCCGCACATTTCGCTCGGCTCACCCATCGAAACACGCCCCCAGCAACACATGGCCTACCGTCCCACGTTCCCACTGGTGTCCCGATAAAAACAGTACCTCACATGTGTGGGTGCACCTACCTGGCCGCCAAGGGGAAAGCCGAAAACACAAGTAACCACAAGTCTGTTTTCAGACTGGAATTTGAGACGCTCTGCCGACCGGCACAACATACAGATATGGGCCTCGGGTGTCCAAGCCACCAAGGAAAACAGGGAACCCCATGCATTTCCAAAAAGAGGACACCCGTGGGAATCCGCAGAGGTATGATTTGCCCAAATTGCCACAGAATTTATTACCCAGACACCCCCTCAAAGTCCGAAATGTGGGAAAAAAAATCTTTTTCTGCACATTTTGCTCGGCTCACCCATCGAAACACGCCCTCAACAACACATGGCCTACCGTCCCGCGTTCCCACAGGTGTCCCGATGAAAATGATACTTCACATGTGTGGGTGCACCTACCCGGCCGCCAAGGGGAAAGCCTAAAACACAAGTAACCCCAAGTCTGTTTTCAGACTGGAATTTGAGACGCTCTGCCGACCGGCACAACATACAGATATGGGCCTCGGGTGTCCAAGCCACCAAGGAAAACAGGGAACCCCATGCATTTCTGAAAAGAGGACACCCGTGGGAATCCGCAGAGGTATGATTTGCCCAAATCGCCCCAGAATTTAATACCCAGACACCCCCGCAAATTCCGAAATGTGGGAAAAAAAAGCTTTTTCTGCGCATTTCGCTCGGCTCACCCATCGAAACACGCTCCCAACAACACATGGCCTACCGTCCCGCGTTCCCAAAGGTGTCCCGATGAAAACGGTACCTCACATGTTGCACCTACCTGGCCGCCAAGGGGAAAGCCTAAAACACAAGTAACCCCAAGTCTGTTTTCAAACCGGAATTTGAGACGCTCAGCCGACCGGCACAACATACAGATATGGGCCTCGGGTGTCCAAGCCACCAGGGAAAACAGGGAACTCTATGCATTTCGGAAAAGAGGACACCCGTGGGAATCCGCAGAGGTATGATATGCCCTAATCGCCCCAGAATGTATTACCCAGACACCCCTGCAAAGTCCGAAATGTGGGAAAAAAAATGCATTTTCCGCACATTTTGCTTGGCTCACCCATCGAAACACGCCCCCAACAACACATGGCATACCATCCCATATTCCCACAGGTGTCCCGATGAAAACGGTACCAAACATGTGTGGGCGCACCTACCTAGCCGCCAAGGGGAAAGCCTAAAACACAAGTAACCCCAAGTCTGTTTTCAGACCGGAATTTGAGACGCTCTGCCGACAGGCGCAACATACAGATATGGGCCTCGGGTGTCCAAGCCACCAGGGAAAACAGGGAACTCTATGCATTTCGGAAAAGAGGACACCCGTGGGAATCCGCAGAGGTATGATTTGCCCAAAATCGCCCCAGAATTTATTACCTATACACCCCCGCAAAATCCGAAATGTGGGAAAAAAATGCTTTTTCCGCACATTTCGCTCGGCTCACCCATCGAAGCACGCCCCCAGCAACCAAGGCCTACCGTCCCGCGTTCCCACTGGTGTCCCGATGAAAACGGTACCTCACATGTGTGGGTGCACCTACCTGGCCGCTAAGGGGAAAGCCTAAAACACAAGTAACCCCAAGTCTGTTTTCAGACCGGAATTTGAGACGCTCAGCCGACCGGCACAACATACAGATATGGGCCTCGGGTGTCCAAGCCACCAAGGAAAACAGGGAACCCCATGCATTTCCGAAAATAGGACACCCGTGGTAATCCGCAGAGGTATGATTTGCGCAAATCTCCCCAGAATGTATTACCCAGACACCCCTGCAAAGTCCGAAATGTGGGGAAAAAAACGCATTTTCCGAACATTTTGCTCGGCTCACACATCGAAACACGCCGTCAACAACCCATGGCCTACCGTCCCGCGTTCCCACCGGTGTCCCGATGAAAACGGTACCTCACATGTGTGGGTGCACTTACCTTGCCACCAAGGGGAAAGCCTAAAACACAAGTAACCCCCAAGTCTGTTTTCAGACCGGAATTTGAGATGCTCTGCCGACCGGCACAACTTACAGGTATGGGCCTCGGGTGTCCAAGCCACCAAGGAAAACAGGTAACCCCAAGCATTTCCCAAAAGATGACACCCGGGGGAATCCGCAGAGGTATGATATGCCCAAATCGCCCCAGAATTTATTAGCTAGACACCCCTGCAAAATCCTAAATGTGGGGAAAAAATCATATTTTCCGCACATTTCGCTCGGCTCACCCATCGAAACACGCCCCCAACAAAACATGGCCTACTGTCCCGCGTTCCCACAGGTGTCCCGATGAAAACGGTACCTCACATGTGTGGGTACACCTACCTGGCCGCCAAGGGGAAAGCCTAAAACACAAGTAACCCCAAGTCTGTTTTCAAACCGGAATTTGAGACGCTCAGCCGACCGGCACAACATACAGATATGGGCCTCGGGTGTCCAAGCCACCAGGGAAAACAGGGAACTCTATGCATTTCGGAAAAGAGGACACCCGTGGGAATCCGCAGAGGTATGATATGCCCTAATCGCCCCAGAATGTTTTACCCAGACACCCCTGCAAAGTCCGAAATGTGGGAAAAAAATGCATTTTCCGCACATTTTGCTTGGCTCACCCATCGAAACACGCCCCCAACAACACATGGCATACCATCCCATATTCCCACAGGTGTCCCGATGAAAACGGTACCAAACATGTGTGGGCGCACCTACCTAGCCGCCAAGGGGAAAGCCTAAAACACAAGTAACCCCAAGTCTGTTTTCAGACCGGAATTTGAGACGCTCTGCCGACAGGCGCAACATACAGATATGGGCCTTGGGTGTCCAAGCCACCAGGGAAAACAGGGAACTCTATGCATTTCGGAAAAGAGGACACCCGTGGGAATCCGCAGAGGTATGATTTGCCCAAAATCGCCCCAGAATTTATTACCTATACACCCCCGCAAAATCCGAAATGTGGGAAAAAAATGCTTTTTCCGCACATTTCGCTCGGCTCACCCATCGAAACACGCCCCCAGCAACCAAGGCCTACCGTCCCGCGTTCCCACTGGTGTCCCGATAAAAACGGTACCTCACATGTGTGGGTGCACCTACCTGGCCGCCAAGGGGAAAGCCGAAAACACAAGCAACCCCAAGTCTGTTTTCAGACCGGAATTTGAGACGCTCTGCCGACCGGCACAACATACAGATATGGGCCTCGGGTGTCCAAGCCACCAAGGAAAACAGGGAACACCATGCATTTCCAAAAAGAGGATACCTGTGGGAATCCGCAGAGGTATGATTTGCCC
Organism: Ambystoma mexicanum; assembly: GCF_040938575.1. Classification (NCBI taxonomy): domain Eukaryota; kingdom Metazoa; phylum Chordata; class Amphibia; order Caudata; family Ambystomatidae; genus Ambystoma; species Ambystoma mexicanum. The sequence goes on from NC_090924.1 coordinate 657,923,159, forward strand.
AAATCGCCCCAGAATGTATTACCCAGATACCCATGCAAAGACCGAAATCTGGGAAAAAAAAGCTTTTTCTGCACATTTTGCTCGGCTCACCCATCGAAACACGCCCTCAACAACACATGGCCTACCGTCCCGCATTCCCACAGGTGTTCCGATGAAAACGGTACTTCACATGTGTGGGTGCACCTACCTGGCCGCCAAGGGGAAAGACTAAAACACAATTAACCCCAAGTCTGTTTTCAGACTGGAATTTGAGATGCTCTGCTGACCGGCACAACATACAGATATGGGCCTCGGGTGTCCAAGCCACCAAGGAAAACAGGGAACCCCATGCATTTCTGAAAAGAGGACACACGTGGGAATCCGCAGAGGTATGATTTGCCCAAATCGCCCCAGAATGTATTACCCAGACACCCCCACAAAGTCCGAAATGTTGGAAAAGAAACACATTTTCCGCACATTTTGCTCGGCTCACCCATCGAAACACGCCCCCAACAACACATGGCCTACCGTCCCGTGTTCCCACAGGTGTCCCGATGAAAACTTTACCTCACATGTGTGGGTGCACCTACGTGGGCGCGATGGAATAAGGCTAAACCACTGCTATCCCCCCCAAAGGGTTTGGGGAGCCATCCCACAGATTTAGGCCTGGGGTGTTGCAGTCACCAAGAAAAACAGGGACCCCCATGCATTTCCGAAAAGAAGACACCCGTGGAAATCCGCAGAGGTATGATTTGCGCAGATCGCCCCAGAATGTATTACCCAGACACCCCTGCAAAGTCCGAAATGTGGGAAAATAAACGCATTTTCGGCACATTTTGCTCGGCTCACCCATCGAAACATGCCCCCAACAACACATGGCCTACCGTCCCACGTTCCCACAGGTGTCCCGATGAAAACCGTACCTCACATGTCTGGGTGCACGTACCTGGCCGCCAAGGGGAAAGCCTAAAACACAAGTAACCCCAAACCTGTTTTCAGACCGGAATTTCAGACTCTCTGCCGACCGGCCCAACATGCAGATATGGGCCTCGGGTGTCCAAGCCACCAAGGAAAACAGGGAACCCCATGCATTTCCGGAAAGAGGACACTCGTGGGAATCCGCAGAGGTATGATTTGCGCACATCGCCCCAGAATTTATTACCCAGACACCCCCGCAAAGTTCGAAATGGGGGGAAAAAATGCATTTTCTGCACATTTCTCTCAGCTCACCCATCGAAACACGCCCCAACAACACATGGCCTACCGTCCCGCCTTCCCACAGGTGTCCCAATGAAAACGGTACCTCACAAGTGTGGGTGCACCTACCAGGGGCGCAAAAGGAAAAGGGTAACTCACTGGGAACCCCAAGCCTTTCGCCACTGCCCATTTTGTTCATGTGGGCAACATACAGATTTGGGCCTAGGGTGTCGAGGCCAGCAAAGGAAACAGGGAACCCCATGCATTTCCCAAAAGGGGACACCCATGGGAATCCACAGATGTCTGCCTTGCCCAAATTGGCCCAGTTTTTATTAGCCACAATCCCCGACAAAGTGTGATATTTGGTTGGTAAAAAACACAATGTTCACTTCGTCTGGGGTTCTGGGTAATACATTCTGGCCGCTTCACGCAAGTCAGACCTCTGCGCATTCCCACGGGTGTCCTCTTTTGGGAAATGCATGGGGTTCCCTGTTTTCCTTGCTGGCTTCGACACCCTAGGCCCAAATCTGTAGGTTTACTAAATCTAATGGTATAATATTAAAACAGTTCTTTGTTCTGCAATAATAACATTCTAGGGGCTGATTCATGGAAGTTGTGTGCCGAAGAATGGGGATTTGTGTGCCATTCTGCCCGCAAATCCCTGATTAACAAATGGGGATTTGTGGGCAGAATGGGGCACAAATCCCCATTTTTTGCACACTAATTCCATGAATCAGCCCCAGAGTTTGTTTGAGTAACAATTAAAACATTATGGTAGTATTGTACTTACTTTTTTGTACGGAACAAGTATGTTTCTTCTGTGTTGTTGTTTGAACTTCAGATGCTGCTGCTTTCCAGGAGAGTGGTCTTCACTGCAATTGTAAAAGAAAGAAGTTAGTTAATATGTATGTTTATAGCACTGCTGTTTATTTAGATGTTGATTTTTTTGTTTTTGTACTATTAGTGTTTTTTGATAACTGAACATAGTGTGTGCATGCATTTTCCTTTGCCTATGTGCAGCCTGTATATTATACTTAGAATCTGTTAGTTGAACATGCTTTGCAAATGAGTATAATACTAAGCGTATGAAACTCACTTGGTATCTTAAGTCTATGTTATTGGTTGTTAGGAGATAGAAGAAATACTTATATAATTATTTAGCTTTTTTATAGGGTAAATGGAAGAAATTGTATAGAAAAGCATGGAATGTATGCATTTGTGAAGGTGTGCATAATAAAGCAGAAGGATGTGATGTAGAGGCAGTGGTGTTATTTCAGCTGGGAGCTTTTCTAACGATCGTGTCCATCTGTGTGAGTGTATAAAGATGCATGAACTCATCCTGGCAGTGTGTAATTTTATAATGCACTACTAAATGTTTTTATACAATTATACTGTTATTTCTCCCATCTTTTAATATGAAATTACACTTTTGTAGCTATCTGTGTGTGTAAAAAAAGAATTTAGATAGTAGACAGGTTTGGAAGAGACAGTTGATTATAGCAGATGGGAAAAATGACAGTAAGTTCATTTTATAGGTTGTACAGGTTAAGTGGCAGTTACCCTGTTTACATGCATTAATACGAGTTGTACATGTATTGTGCAGAAAAATTGCATACCTGTAGTTTGTATTCATTCATGTGAATATGCATGAAGCTGCAAGTAGAAATCTTGGAGACTTGTACAGTAGTTTTTGTAGTAGGTGCTTTGCAATGACATGCGACTTGTACTGCAGGAATGTGACAAACAATTTTGATGTTAAAGGAGTGGCGGTGATGTGGAGTACTGTGCCTGATTTCTATGTGCAAGGAATTGTAAAAGTTTGTGAAGATATGAGCAGGATGAACTGTCCCCATGTGGTAGTTTTGCACTGTGGTGCTTTGCATTTGGGCTATGTCAGTGCCCCTACTTGGTTGGCAGCTTTGGAACACTTGGTTCAATCAGTAATGAAAGTCCTTCCAATTGCCAAAGTATTTTTTTCTGGTTTAATAACTAGGGCAATATGGGACAATAGTTCTGTTTTTTGTCCTCAGCATAGCTTAGAGCTGGTATGTTCTTTTGTAATAATGAGAGCATTGATTCTGGTAATGCTGTTTATTTTAAAGAAGATGACATTTATTTATCTTTTATGGGAAATGCCATGCTGTTTTGGAACATAAGGGTTGCTTTAGAGAAGCTTGTGTGAAGATTTAAGGAGTAAAAGAAGAAAACAAAACAAAAAAAAATACAAAATAAAAGATGTCTCTCAAGCATCTGCAACCCCCCCCCCCCAAAAAACGCTCTTTTTAGAGCCATCCTCAAAGGGGAAATGGGGTAAATTATTTAAATTTAAATTCATCACGCTCAGATTTTTCGATATGTCTGCGGACATGGCGGTTGTCCATGCACACCGCATATTACATACAGGGATTTTGGTGTGGATAGGCATACAAATGAGAATGAGCAGAGCAAGGGATTGGTCAATGAAGTTTACTGGGTGTGTTGTGTAAGGAAAGAATTTGTCAGAAAGTATTTTTCCTGAGAGAAGAACAGATAACTATGGCTGTGTGTTTCAGAAAACAGATTATGTGGATTTTGGGAGACTCATGGATACATTGGTTGGAGGTGCATGCAGAAAGCTGTGGAGTGGATGCACATCTTGGATTCTCTCAAGTGGAAGTGCACTGGCATTGAGTGCGTGGAATGAAGTGGCTGGATTTGGTACCACTCTGTGCTACTTTGGAGTGACACAGCGTCATCCAGACATATTTATTATTCATTGTGGAGGGAACAGTTTAGGACATGTGCCTGGAATTTCTTTGCAATTTGCAATGAAAGAAGGACTTTTGGTAGGTCATGGACATGTTTCCAAATTTCCAAGTAATTTTTTCTTGCATTGGACGGAGACAAATGGGGCTGCGTTCTTCTTCATTTGGTCCACAAATGGAGAAAGCGAGGTGCAATGTCAAAAAGGTTGTTTGTGCCTTTTTAAGATACGTTGGCATGTCCTCTTTTCACAATGAAAATATTATCTTTTGTAACACATACATTTTTCGCAAAGATGGAGTTCATCTTACTTATGCTGGCGATCAGATTTTTCTGCGAAATATACAAAATGCATCACAAGCTTTTTTGTATTTACATTAATACATTTTGCAGTAGGTGTTAATCATTTGAAGTTTTTGAAACACAAAAAACACCACCAAAAGGCTCTTTTCAGAGCCACCACTTCCTCCCATAGAAAAGTGCAATGGTTCTGATAGGGCAGCACCCCCCAAAGAAAATTAAATGTCCGCGGACTGTCCACAGACTTCCAAAAAATGCACAGGGCCCTGCACTATTTATTTGTTACTTCTATTTTTAAACTGTGAAAGGCAGCTTTGATGTCCTGGGTGTTAGTCTTAGCAGTGCACGGTGGTGGCGCGAGTTAGGGTAGCTTAGTTTACAATAATTGGTAAATTTCAGGGCTTTTTCGGTTTTACTTGCAACCATAATGTCCCTGTAACAAAGTTTTTTCACTGAATTTCATAGGTTTTTAGTAGCCAACTTAACCATAACGCCCCTTTAATACATTTTTTTACTGAATATATTTAAGAACAGGCGAGAGGGGCACACTCTAGTTCCCTGCAGAGTTAACTTCCTACTCAGCCACTGATGTTCTCCTCCTACCGGTTTCTATGCTCTTCACATCATCAGGGAGGTAGTCTTAGCTTGCAGCTCAAAGCAAGTGCAGGTGTTCAAAATCAATGATGATTCTGTTGCAGGGACTTCTGGTAGCTGTAGTAATCAGGTTAGCAAGGAACACACCCCACAGGGTGGCACTCCAAAGCAGGGTATATGTCGCCCCAGTGCAGCACCCTTTTGGATTGGGAAGATTCCAACCTTCAGAAATTGTCATAATTCCTGCCCCTCATGTCCCCAGCCCTCCAAGATGTCAGGCTGGAGCCAGGCCACGATCACCTACATGGCCCTCAAGGACCTCTCCATCCCTCCAAAGACCCACTTGGAGTCAGACTTGGCGCTTGTGGCACCAGACTCACTCACTCCCATAGGATAACATTGGGGATTGGACTTGTAGTGCATTGATGGGGACAAGATGGATGCCCCCACATATTTCGGTTCCCAGAACTGCATGTGCGTCTCGTCTTTTGGGTGTGGTTCAGCCCAGAGTCACTTAGGATACCCAGAGACTATTTAAGCCACACCCAGGCTTACAAACATGCTTTGCGTTTTCTGTACATGCAGCGTGACACTCACCGTGTTCGGATCGGTCTCCAGTAGGCCTGCATCTTCCTTCTGCGCTCAGCTCCTGCAAGAACAAGAACAGTGTTAGGAACAGCCTTACCTTGCGGTGCTTCTGCCCATCAGTCATCGCTCCTTCTGTTCTGCGGGCATCTTCGGCGGTGTCACTCCCATCCCGGCACGCCGCTTCCTAAGGAAAAGGTAAAAGAACAGGAAAAAGGGCATTAGAAAGCATTCTGCAAATCTTCGCTTATTTTTAAAAACTGTACAAGCTTCAAATGCTTACCTGAATCCCAGCCGCTCTGGGGGAACTCTGTCTCTGGAACTTCTCATCCATCTGCAAGAGGGAAAAGACACTCCAGGTTAGCGTGGAAACATCTAGAGGCGCTGCATCCGCGCTTACCCACCGCCTTTGTTCTTCATAACCGGCATTCACGCTGAAAACATTGTGGCACCTAAAAGACACCAAAAAAGAATCCGTTCAATGCAAATACGAAAGGGGTGCATTGCGCATTGCGCTCTCACTCACCTTCAGCGCTACTCATCTCAGCAGCACGCCACCATCCCCGGATGCTGGCCATCATCTAAGGAAGGAAAGTAACGAAGTTAGAGAAATGTTCAAAAGACTCATTATACTTACCTGTCGGACTCTTGCCAGTGAAGTAACTAGGAAGCAACGAGCCCACATCAATCAACACGCCCCAGTGCTGAAGGCAGGACGGTGAGCACACTATCCAAGAAAACAAGGTGAGCTGTGGATCAAAGGGAAGGGTTGGACCCCCTGGAAGAAGGGGTTCAAGCACACAGAGACAATGGGGAGTTAAACTCTACCAATCCTGTGTTTCAGGCCCAGTCTCCATTCGAATAGCCTCTAGGGAAGGGTTCATAAGAGGTCATAAGAGGTCAGAACAGGCTGAGTGACGTCCCTGTGGATACCAGGTGAGCGTTACAGAAATCCATGAAAATTAAGAACAAGAGAGGGGGGCACACTCTGGTTTCCTGCACAGTTAATCTACTCAGCCACTGATGATCTTCTGCCGGTTTCTATGCTCTTCACATCATCAGGGAGGCAGTCTTAGCTTGCAGCTCACAGCCAGTGCAGGTGTTCACAATCAATGATGATTCTGTTGCAAGGACTCCTGGTAACTGTAGTAATCCGGTTAGCAAGGAACATGCTCACATCCAGACCCAGAGTGGGGAAACGGGGGGGAGTAGCCCACAGTGTGGCACTCCAAAGCAGGGCATATGCCACCCCGGTGCAACACCTTATTGGATTGTGAAGATTCCACCCTTCAGAAATTTATGAATATTAAGAACTGGAAAGAGGGCCACACTCTATTTCCCTGCACAGTTAACCTACTCAGACACTGATTTTCCCCTCCTACCGGTTTCTGTGCTCTTCACATCATCAGGGAGGCTGTTTTAGCTTGCAGCTCACAGCAAGTGCAGGTGTTCACAATCAATTATGATTCTGTTGCAAGGACATCTGGTAGCTGTAGTAATCAGGTTAGAAAGGAACATGCTCACACCCAGACCCACAGTGGGGAAAGGTGGGAGTAGCCTACAGTGTGGCAGTCCAAAACAGGACAAATGTTACCCAGGAGAGAGGGGTGCATACTATTTCCCTGCACAGTTAACCTACTCAGCCACTGATGTTCTCCTCTTACCGGTTTCTGTGCTCTTCACATCATCCGGGAGGCAGTCTTAGCTTGCAGCTCACATCAAGTGCAGGTGTTTACAATCAATTATGGTTCTGCTACATGAATCTGATTACTACAGCTACCAGAAGTCCTGATTGTCTTCACAATATCTACCAAAACCATTGTAAGTGACAAAAGGTATTAGAAATTCATTGTTTCGGGTTTCTTAAGGGAGTCTGACTCACCTTAACCATATGGTAGCAATCGCCACCCTCATGTTAAGGTGAGTCGGACTCCAATAGTCTCCCTCAAAATTCTATTGTTAATAACTTTTGATTTTAGTAATGGTTTCAGCAGATATTTCAAAAGTGATTAGAAACCCGTGGGCCACCCCTAACTGCAAAGTTTTGTAAAGATTTGTTAAAAAATATAAAGTTATTACGCGTCAAAATTATTATTTTTTTTCTCCAAAAGTGCGGCCTACATCCCATTTATTTTCCCAACGACAAATATGGTCAATTTATGACAAAGCGTACAGCCCAAACAGCTGGACGGATTTGGAGCAGGTCTGAAACAACTTGGGCATGAAGTGTTTGATGGAGAAGGGCGTACCCCCGTTCCAAAAATAGATTATTTACGGGATTTACATGAAATCAGCGTTTTTTAGAAATGGAACGACCACCGTCTTGTCTTTCTCTCAATGCAACTATATCCACGGCTAGAGCCGAGGATATGGGAAAATGAAACACAGGAAAAAAATCTATTTGCAAGTCCAAAAATATGCAGACACCATTAGGCTAGAGGTGGCTGGGGGTGGCTAGAGGGTACCTGTTATGCTTGAGCTAAAACATGGCGCTGGTGCGCAGTGTATTCTGGGGGCACTCAGAGCCATAATGGATATTTACTCCATGCCTCAGTGAAAAGCTGTTCTTACTTTGCTGAGAGCTGAATTTACTTTGCTGAAGAAAACATGCTTTCCAAACCTGGTATGCAGTCAAGGACATTCTGCTGGGAAAGCTGGTTTTGTTATGTCTTGTTATGAGTTACCCATCAATGCGCAAGTGCATTGCCAGAAGGTTCGAGAAATTGCCACCCCTTTTTGAGGAGTGCGTATATGCGGAACCCCTCAACGGTCAGACGGGACAAGTACAAAGACCTCAGTCGGAAGGGGGACGCCTTTGTCCGGCATTCCTGTGGGCTGTTGTGCTCTCAGCCTGGCTGTTACCTGGGTCTTCGTGCTGCTTCTGGCAAGATGAGGGATTCAGTTATGCCCATGGTGATGTATTTTCTTTTGAATTCTCTGTCTTTTCTGTGATTTATTTCTGTGTTATCACGTGTTGCTTGCAAGCTTTGAATAAATAGCCGTATAAGTGCTCATTATTTTCTAAGCGTGCGTGTGGTTGTAAGTCATTGCGTCGTCTACCTGCGTTCAAAGTATTGGCTCTGCAATTGTGCTGGTGATTAATGACTGTCCGTGCACTCTGGGCGAGCAATACATTTTGGCGAGGAGGATGGGATATTTGTGATGAATTGCTTCAAATATTAAAGAATCTGTTTGAACGCAGATAGGCTTTGTTTACATTGCAAGCGAAATTAATTTGTCAGCGGGTGTTGGACTGTGTTAATCTGTTTTTTTTTTGGTGTGTGCGTGCCTGCACGAGTGACTGCAGTGTGGAAAGGAAAAAAAAATATATATATAAAGAGGTTTTGTACATTATTGCAATGATGAATAGTTTGTTCAGGAAAAAGAGCGTTCCCGCTGGTGGTGAATGTTCTGATGTTATCATTCCAGGCTGGGCTAAGAGACCATATGATAAATTGGCCCAGGTGTGGGCATGTGGCGCGGGGCTAAGTGAAACATGGGATCAGGGATTGGGAGATGCTGATCCGTCTGATGTAATGTTGCGCTTACAACAGGTTTCAGTGGAAAGGGGAAGAGAATGTACCGCGCTGGGTCGGCGGGGTTGGGTCCTCTTGCCTGCCTATAGGAATATGCAACAAAGGAATTTTGAAATTAAAAATGATATTTTGCAACTGGAAAAAGAGTTGGCTGCAGAAAAGCAGATTGCGTTAATGCAGCAGATTCAAATGAAACTTTCAAAGATAAAGCTGACACATATCAGGCCGTGGCCGAGAGGGCAGCAGTCAGAGTAGCCCGGTATAAGTATAGGAAAAGACGGGGAGGGGTCAACCAAAGAAAGGTGGCAGCTGTAATCGCTACCGCTGGTGTGGACTGGGATCCGGATAATTGGGATGGTGACATTTTTGACTCAACCAGTCCAGAGAGCAGCTCGGCAAATAAGTCAGATCCCAAAACGGAATTTAATCAGAAGACAGTGGTGGCTAAGCCAGTTAGAAGACGGCGAGCCAGGCCCCAGCCGCAGAATCCTGCGGGCGGGGTTGTGGATTTAACCACACTGGAGGATTACATCCAGCAGGAGGTTGGGGAAATTATTACTCGTTTGAGGCAAAAATCAGGGGAACCTTTATTGACATGGATGGTGAGGTTGCTAGATGGGGGCGCGCGGGGTTGTTGGTAGATTCCACTGACTCACCGCATTTTCTACCCTTGTCAACTGAAACCAATGTACAGGAGGTCTTAAGGGCAGGGCCGCCCCCTGATGAGAATGGCCAAGATTCACAGGTGTCTTTGTTGCACCTAGCATCCCAAGCATGTCACCGTAAATACCCCATTACCACAGATTGGCCTAGTGAGGAAACAAAGTGGTATACTTTGAAAGAGGCAATTCAAAAGGTCAGAGAGCATGCTATGAAAGAGGCAATTCACGTAGATGCTCCAGGACACATGGGGGCCGTGCCGCTCTCAGTTTCAACTAGAAATATGGTGATCAGAACTGCACCGCCCGCATACAAAAGTGTCATTATGACTTTGCTCGTAGGTATGACGGGCAAACCCACTGATGAGGTAGTGGATGCCATTCGGCAACTGGCAGATTTAGGGGAGTGGGACAAGAGTGATGACAAGCCACGGGAGAGAGAGAGAGAGGCGTAGTGAGAGAAGAACTGAAGGCAGGAGGTAAGATAGTAGAGATTCCCGAGTGTCTAGGAAAGACATGTTTTTGGCTTTGTTAAAAGATGGTGTGCCACAAGAAGAAATTGATGGCATTGAAACTAGGGAATGTATGAATTATACAAAAAGAGAGGGCTTGCAGCCAAAGAGCGCTGTAAGCAGGTTAAAAAACAGGTAGTAACCAAGCCACAGGGGGACACCTCACTTTCCGCTCCTCCTGAGGAAGAACAAGAAGAAGGGTCTATGGGGACACCTTCCCCATACCAGCCAACAAACGCTGATTTGAGGAAGGTGGTGAGTGCAATGCTAGAGGCAGAGTCAGGTCACACTCATTCAAAATTTGATTAGGGTTATGGCCAAGCTCCGGCAGCGTCTGCTCGCATAAAAGTTGATAGGCGGCCCCATGTTAATGTTAAGATTTTTTGGGGGCCAGGAAAAACGCAAGGGGTGTGAGCATTGATAGACACCGGGGCGGAGGCCTCTCTGATTCATGGCAATCCAGCACGATTCAAATGCAGACAATTTACTATTACAGGTCTCGGGGGGAAAGGAGACCCCCACAGTACAAACTGAAGTGGAGATGAAAATAGGCAATTTGACTAGGCAGAAATAACAAGTGTTGATTGTCCCGATACCTGAGTATATAATTGGCTTTGACATTCTGGAGGGGTTGACTTTGGGACTTGGAGGTAAAACGTACCAGTTTGGGATGAGTGCATTGACCTGCACACCCATTACCGTAGGCAAATTGAAGATGCCCCCAGTGCAAGTGCCTGTGGCAACCAAGTGGGTAGCAATGAAGCAATACCGCATTCCTGGGGGGCACAAGGAAATTTCAGACACCATCAAAGGGTATGTGGAGGCAGGTGTTTTACGCCCTATCACTACCGCATGGAACAATCCTCTCTGGCCTATGAAAAAAGGGGATGGGTCTTGGAGGATGACGGTGGATTACTGTGAGTTGAATAAGCACACTCCTCCCTTACTGCCCGTGGTCCCAGATGCCATTACCTTGATTGAGAATGTCCAAAAGTTTGAGGGGACTTGGTATGCAGTGGTAGATTTAGCCAATGCATTTGTCTCTGTGCCAATTGCTGAAGAGTACCAAGAGCAGTTTGCATTTTCTTGGAGCGGGCGTCAGTACACCTTTACAAGGTTACCTATGGGGTACATACATAGGCCGACTATCTGTCACCGGCTGGTGGCAGAGCACTTAGACAAGATACCGTGTAAACCTGACATACAAATCTCTCACTACATTGATGATATTTTGATTCAGGGCAAGGATGAGCGCAATGTGCAAAACCAGTTAGAAGTCATTATGGAAGGATTGAAGAAGGAAGGGTGGGAGATTAACCCGAACAAAATTCAAGGCCCAGCTGAAACAGTGATATTCCTAGGGATTCTGTGGCATAATGGGCATCGAGAAATGGTGCCGAAGGCCCGACAGAAAATACTTGAGTTCACCACGCCAATGAACAAAAAGCAAGCTCAGCAGTTTATAGGGCTGTTTGGGTTTTGGAGACAGCACATTCCCCATATAGGGCAGATACTGGCCCCCCTCTGCAAAGTGACACGAAGGAAATATGAGTTTTAGTGGGGGGAAGAGCAGCAGAAAGTATATGATTTGGCGAAATACACCGTGCAGCAGGTGCTTGATCTATGGCCATTAAAGGAAGGCGAAGTGGAATTGAATGTGTCTGTGCAAGACAATTATGCTAACTGGAGTGTGTGGCAGAAACAGGACAGGAAACGTGTGCCATTGGGGTTCTGGAGTCGTAAGTTACCCGATGCTGATAACTCATACACTCCGTTTGAGAAGCAGTTGCTGGCATGTTATTGGGCCCTTGTTGATACCGAGCAAATGACGGTGGGCCATGATGTATTGATGAGGCCAGAAATACCGATTATGCAATGGGTACTGAACTCTCCTAAAACACATAGAATGGGACATGCTCAAGAAGCCAGCATAATTTAATGGAAATGGTACATTCAAGACAGAGCCAAATCAGGGAAGGGTGGAGTTGCAAAATTACATGAGCAAGTAGCCAACATACCGCCCTCAGATTACACACCACCGGAAGTGCCTGAAAAACGCGAGTCTCCCGTGAAATGGGGAGTACCTTATGGCGATTTGACCGTGGAGCAGCCAGAGCATGCCTGGTACACAGATGGCTTGGCCCGATATGTGGGAACCGAGCGATACTGGAAAGCGATGTCGTGCAATCCCAAAACAAAAAAGATTTTAACAACGTCAAGGAAAGGGAAGAGCAGTCAGTTTGCAGAGCTTTACGCAGTTTACCAGACATTGAAACAAGAGACCCCTGGTCGATGTCATTTGTACACGGATTCATGGTAAGTGGCGAATGGGTTGGCAGTGTGGTTGCCAACCTGGCAAAAGAATGGGTGGAAAATTCATTCAAAAGAGTTATGGGGAAAAGACCTGTGGCAAGATATTGCAGAAATGTTATCACAAAGTGAAGTCACTGTGTATCATGTGGACGCGCATTGTGCTACAGACTCATTAGAACGTTGGTTCAATTCTGTTGCAAATGAACACACCAAGATTTCATCTGTGGAAGCGGAGGCTCAGGAAGATGATTTGGAGGGTTTGGCAAGTGGGCTCACCAGAATGTGGGCACCTTGGAGAAAAGGCTACTATCAGGTGGGCACAAGCTCGAGATATCAGTATTCCTTTAGAGGTTGTGAAAAGTATCATTTTGCAATGTCCAGGGTGCCAACACCAACAACATAGGCCTATCCCTCAGATTGTTCGGTGTACATTGCGAAGAGGTAAATTACCAGGTCAAATTTGGCAGATTGATTATATCGGTCCCCTGCCAATTAGTAAAGGTTGTCAGTATGCATGCACTATTGTGGATACATACTCAGGATACATGATGGTTTTGCTGTGCAAGCGTGCCACACAACTGAACACCATTAGGTTGTTAGATCAGTTCATATTGCATTACAGAGTGCCTTTGCAGATTCAAAGTGACAATGGGTCACACTTCAAAGGCAAATTGATTCAGGAATATTGTCAGGAAAAGAGCATTGAATGGCTCTACCATGTGCCTTATTTCCCTGCTGCTTCAGGACTGATTGAACGAATGAATGGTTTGTTGAAAGAACAGCTACGCAAATCTGGAGATGGCAATTTGGCAGGCTGGCGTGATCGTGTGCTCGATGCGGTGCAACTACTAAACAATAGGCCTGTGAATGAGCATGAAACTCCTTTGATGCGGCTATTGACTCCTGCTTTACAGATTCAACCCAACTCAGTCAGAGAAACCCTATTGTACTGGGAAATTACCCCGGGTTCTTTAGCTCCCTATCGGGCGACTCCAGAGTCAGCAGGGGTAGACTTGCATTCCCATGAGGAAATCATATTAGACCCAAGAGGGATTGTCGTAATTGAAACAGGGATTGGAGTACAAATTCCCCCAGAGCATATGGGATGGGTTGCCCCTAGATCTGGCCTAGCATTGAAGGGAGTTCAAGTGTTGGGAGGGGTCATTGATGCTGATTACCAAGGCGAGATTAAAGTCATCGGGCCTCATTACACGGTAGGCGGTAAGGGTTTACCGGTACTGGTATTTTACCGGTACCGGTAAATCCTTACCGCCTTACTATGAGGTCCCTTTGTGGGCTGGGGAATTTAACGCCTGCTTTTTGCAGGCGTTAAAAATCCACCCCGCAAAGGGACCAGGGTGCTAATTACGGTACCGCAATTTGCGGTATCGTAATTAGCGCCTTCCCCATTCCCATTATGCCCTATGGGGCAAAAATGGGAATGGGGAAGGGCAATGGAGGAAGGAGGAATTACCGCCTTCCCAACCTTGGAATAGGGCGGTAATTCGCCTTTCCTCCAAGGCGGTACCGGTAAATTACCGGCATGAACCATGGCGCTAATAGCGCCATGGTTTACCGCCTACCGTGTAATGAGGCCCATCCTGATGAATAGTGGGGACCAATTGTTACCGATCCACAAGGACGATCGGGTGGCCCAACTAATTATTATCCCCGTTAAGTTGTCCATGATTAAGAAGGGGGAGCCTCCTACAGTGTTAACTACCCGTGGGGATCGTGGTTTTGGCTCTTCAGACAGTAAGGTACCGGGTGCAAAGGTGTGGGTGGAAAGGCCAAGTGGCCCACCAGTACCCGCAGATGTCATAGCATCAGGCAAAGACCAAGTAGTTTTAGTGATGGAGCCCGGTAGAAAGAAATGGCAATATGTGCCCGCAGACAAATGTTACCTAAGAGAGTGATTTACAACACTGATATCTCGTTTCTGGGCTTGCCTTGAAGATCCTGTGTCTGGCTGGTGTAATGGTGGGACTAAATGGACTCAGTTCGGGAGAGTCAAACGGCATGCTGCTACCAATGAAAAATGTCACATCTGTGCCAACAATCAAGGAGAAACTGATAATGATGAGTAATGATGTCCAAAAGCAGCCCTATGCCGATGCCGAAAAGCCAGCCAGACCGAAGACATGGATTTGTGAAAACAACATTGATGCCAGTTATGCAAGAGGCATCTTCAGGACGGCCAAAATATTCTCCAATGATCACCCAAACAGAGAATATGTGGACATACCTGGCACAACAGGTGCTCAACATTACGCACTTTTGCCTTTCTGACATGCCCAATGCTGAAACCTTACTGACTACGTGCTTAGTAGCAGTGCCGACGCCAGTTCCGGTTCTAAAGCATATTTTCGGCGTCACGCACCGGATTCTTTGGCTCAAGATTCTGATATCAGGCAATCCTTTTCCGTCTATGAGCACTGCCATATGTGCCAGGAAACAGATCGCAAATGGAGAAATTTGACACGTATTATAACCTATAATATAACTCAAGGCGATGTGTGTTACCTTATGACATGCAATGCAAAAGAAATTGGCAAATGCCAACAGCTCAATTTAACCAAACAGCAAAATCAAACTGTGTTCGAGAAACGGTTGTGTTCACGAGTTCCACGCACATGTACCAGTGTGAATAACACTATGGGCCTCATTACGACCCTGGCGGTAAGTGAAAAACGATGCCGGTAAATGATTACCGGCATCGCTTACCGGTAAATCCGATTACGATCCGAGTAAGTGCAATTAGCGGCACCGTAGTTAACGGTGCCGCTAACAGCACCAAGGGTGCGGGCACGTGACCCCCCATGCTGGAAATAGCAGCATGGCGCAAATTGGGGAACATCACGAGTCAAGCGGACATGCTCTTAACACCCTTGCGAAGGCCGTAAAGTACCTTACCACCATGGTGCAAATACCGCCATTGCGGACCAACTGTAAATGGCCATGTGCAGTGTTCCCAGCTGCCACATGTGCACATAATCAGCACAGGTGGAGGCAATACAGACTCACCAAGTACAAAAGAGCACACCCCACCGCTTCCCACACCCAGTCACACTCCACAATGATTCCAATAGGACTAGCAATGTTGGGGCTGGAGGACTTGATTGCAATACAAGTGCTACAACAACAACAACAACAACAACAGGCAGCACAGAGGAGACGCAGGAGGAGAGGGAAGGCAAGGCAGGGCCAGCAAGCCCCACCAGCACAGCCAATGCCACCACGCAGGCAGCCCCCAATCCCATGCATCAGAGCCAGTCCATTCAACCTCACCGCTGAGCAGATCCACACCTTGTACCGTGTGGACCGGGACACCATCACCACCATAGTGGACATGATACACAGTGACATCGTCAGCATGATTGAAACACCTACCGCCACCCCCCCTACTGAAGGTAGTGTCCGTGCTCTACATCCTGGCCACAGGCACCTACCAGCACACAGTGGGGCACTTGCATGGCATTTCACAACCATTATTCTCACGTACGCTGATCCAAGTGCTCGATGCCCTCCTCAAGCACACAGACGACCACATTTCCTTACCACGGTCTGCCCAGGAGATCGCAAAGACCAAAGTGGGTTTCCATGCACTCGCTGGCATGCCTGGTTGCATTGGTGCCATCGACTGCACCCATGTGGAATTGGTGGTCCCACACGCCATTGAGGTAGCGTACCGCAACCGTAAACTATTCCACTCAATCAACGTGCAAATGGTATGTGACTCCAACAGGATCATCACACATTGTTGTGCCCGATTCCCCGGATCAACCCATGATGCAATGGTCCTGCGTAACGCCACAATACCACGCTTCATGGAGCGACATGCAGGGCCAAGATCCTGGCTACTCGGTGAGTCTCATGTCATGGCCATGGAAATGTGAAGTGGGTAGGTGATTTACGTACCAATGCATACTTTACCTGGCTGAAAGGGGGGGGGGGAGAGATGCATACTTTACATGGCTGAAAGGGGGGGAGAGATGCATACTTTACCTGGCTGAAAGGGGGGGGGAGAGATGCATACTTTACCTGGCTAAAAGGGGGGGGGAGATGCATACTTTACATGGCCGAAAGGGGGGGGGGAGAGATGCATACTTTACCTGGCTGAAAGGGGGGGGGGAGATGCATACTTTACATGGCTGAAAGGAGGGGGGAGATGCATACTTTACCTGGCTGAAAGGGGGGGGAGAGATGCATACTTTACCTGGCTGAAAGGGGGGGGAATGCATACTTTACATGGCTGAAAGGGGGGGAAGATGCATACTTTCCCTGGCTGAAAGGGGGGGGAGATGCATACTTTACCTGGCTGCGAGTAACATAGGCATTGGAGCCAGCTCATACCCTGAAGCAGCCCAAACTTTAGATGACACCTGAACACATAATTCCCGATGTAAGCAGCCCTACCATGTGAATGAAGGTGTGTCCTAACCATGACACAACCATCTGCAAGTGCACTGTACTGAATCGGACCGCATCCACCTCAAAGAAATGCACCTACATGCAATTACTTCAGCCAATACACGGCACCAAACACCATCAACTGAAAGGCCAGTCCCCCATAACTGAGCAGAAAGGAGGCACATGACGGACATAAACATCAATACACCACTACACAGACACAGAGGCCAAAATAAATTGCATAACAACATTTGTAGTGCTCAGTGTGGTCATCATGAGGCTGACAGCAATGTTGCCATGATGAGAGCATTGATATCACTGGACATCTGCCAGATCACCTAAACAACCGCTATGGACTAACACAGTGGATGGGCACTCACAAGGCACTGGACCCCCCAGCATACACTGGTTGATGGCCTGCAAAACAGACCATGAGAGGAATACACATATACCGGTCACATAGTGTGACTCCATTTGTGCATGTAAATGTGGTACAAAGTAAGAGATGAATGCATGCCATGCTGGCACGTCATGATTTGAAGTTTGATGTCATGACTGACACATACATTGTTGCCCATGTACATGTAATGCAGGCTATCCCTTGAAGAGGTGGCTCCTTACCCCAGTCCGGAACCCACAGAACCAGCACGAGGAGGACTATAATCGTGCACATAAACAAACCCGTGTGGTGATTGAGCAGACATTTGGCCTCTTGAAGGCACGGTTTCGCTGCCTCAGCAGGTCTGGTGGGGCACTCCGGTACCGACATGAGAAGGTGGCGAAGATCATCATGGCATGTGTAATGCTACACAATATGTGCATCAGACGAAATGTGCCCCTGCCCCCTGACGCTGAACTGCAACCACCTGACAATGAAGATGAGGAGGTTGCAGATGGGGCAGCACCTCAGGGAGGAGGTGATGCACAGGAGGGACGTGCCATGCGTCAAACTCTCATTAACCAATGCTTCTAGCACACACGGATGGTGTGTGTCACATGGAGATGGCACTTGGGGCACTGTGTGTGTCTGGGACATGCACACTGTGGGCTGTTCACCAATAAAGCAATATCCATAAATGTGATTTGTCCACAAGAAAAAAATGGAATGTCCACACATGTGATTTGTGCACAAGCAAAAAGTGTATTGAAAATGTGATTTGAATTAACACACCCACTCCCCCCTCCCCCCTCAACTCCCCAACACAGCCACTCCCCCCTCCCCCCTCAACTCCCCAACACACCCACTCTCCCCTCCCCCTCATCTCCCCAACACACCCACTCCCTCCTCCCCCCTCAACTCCCCGCAAAAGTGTGTGGATGCCTGTGGTGACGTGCATAATGTGGAATTGTTCCACTGGGCGGCCTCTATTGGCAGCCCCCTCTCCCGGCCCCCGGGGCACCCCTGCCTGAACTCCGCAGGTTCCTGCCCAATCTGCGGACGGGGCTGCATGGGATCGAACTGGCAGCCGAGGAGGTACTTGACTGTTCACAAGGACGCATGTCCCTCATTGTTTGAACGAGCTCCGAGAGCATGTGCCGCACCGCGGCGAGTTCTGCACAGATATCCTTGGTGGAGGATTGTATGGCTGCCTTCACAGTTTCTGCACATTGGTGCATTTCCGCCCTTGCACCTCCACATTCGGCCACATGCTGAGTCAGGAGTGAGGACAGTTGGTGTTGGCGTGTGATGATTTGGTCCAGCGACTCTTGGTTTTTTTGGGCGATGGATAATTCCAGTGGCGTGTCGATAGTGCTGCTCCCCTCCTGCACTTCTTCCACTGGGCATGGAGTGGCTGGCCATGAGTCATCAGGGGATTGCCCCTGTGTGCCATCATCATGCTGGCTGCATGGGGACAGGTAGGGGGAATGAGGGTGGTTAGTGGGGGGACATACTGTCACGATGCCCGCTCCCGGGGAGCCGGCTCAGGCCCTGCGTCCCCGAAAGCAGACATCAAGTCCCCGGGGAAGGTCCCAGCAACCCCTTATAGGGGCCCTTTGGACAGCGTCCTGGCGCCTATGGCGCCAGGCTCATAGAAAACGTCAGTCCTGGCGCCATAGGCGCCAGGCTCATTATGAAAGTGTTTGGGTGCACTTACCTGATGCAGACCATGCTGCAGAACCCCGGCCTCCTTGAGGCCTGAAAGGAACTACTTTACCTGTGGGACTCATTTACCACCCGGGCGTGGTCGGGGAAGGATACATACCTGATTGGAGGAAGGACACATTCTAGGAACTTCTTCCAAGGCTATTTAAACCACACCCGATCAGCCACACGTGCTTCGCGTTGTTCTGCATCTAGCAGCTGGACGCTCACCGTGTCTGCTCCTGCATCTTGACTTCTGCCACACCTGCCAGCATCCTGAATCACCTGCAAAGGAAGGGAACAAGAGAACAGAAGAAGGAAAAGGCCTCACCTGCTAAATCTGCATCCCAGAGACATTTCGCCGACAATCCTGAAAAGGAAGACATTTATTTTTAAAAGCACATCGCATCGATCGCTGCAGCGCCGCATTCTACTCACCTTTACAGGGCGCCTCCATGTTCAGCAGCGACCATCCGGTTTCGCAGTCGCGCCCCCGCGCCTAGGGAGAAAAAGACAAGAACAAAGGTGAGAGAAAGAAGGGAAAAGGGAAGCTAAAACTCCATGTCAATACTTACCTGTTGGGTCATTCCCTTTTCATTTCGGGTCCGCGCCGCATCCAGGCATTTTCGGACCCCGGCCCCTAAGGGGAAAAAGACATCAGCGTTAATGAGTGAATGAAAAGACATTACCAAAACACTCATTAAAGACTTACCTGATTTCCACAAGGATTTCACCGCTCACCTCGGGTCGGTGCCTGTTCCCCGGCATTCCGTACCCCGGCCCCTATGGGGAAAAAGACACTAGCATTAGAACATTAATGCATGGACACAAGGGGAACCACTTATAGAAAAACTTACCTGGAAGCCAAGCAAGTTTGGTTCTCACCCATCCGAAAATCCAGTGACGTAACTGGATACCAAGGCGCCCCTGCATCAGAAGCAGGATGGAGAGCTCGTCCTTCCAGACCCTAAGGTGAGACGCTACGGGGAAGCACAGAAGGGTTTTGAGGAGGGTGAGAGGGGTAAGTGGGAGGCCGAATGCATTACCCCGCAGACAGTTAACCCCCTATTCTCACCTACAGAAGGATACTTCTGCGAGTCAGACAAGCCGGATCTGGGGCCCGGTCCAGTCCGTCTTCCGAACCTTGCACATCACCTTAGACGTGGTCACAGCAGCGCGAACCAGGCCAGCTCCCCCGTGGGAGTCAGGTGAGCGTTACACATACTACAACAACAGCATCCTCCACATCACTATCCGAGCTAGCTGCAATGGCAGCAGTCTCCCCAATCGTGCTGCTTCCTGCAGACACAGTCCCTTCAGTGGGCACCAGTTGCCGGATGTCTGTTGCTGGTGGTACCGTGGTGCTTGCCTTGGTGATTATCAGTGCCCTGGCCTGTGTTGTGCCCACAGATTTTGGCTGCTGTGGGGGTTTGTTTTGTCCAGCAGAGGTGGAGGGTTGGTGTGGTGGTACTTCGGGCCTGGCCTTCTTGGCAGGTGTGGTGCCAGTGTCTTCATCGCCAAGGTTTGAATGAGAGCCTGTGGTGGAGCAAAGGAGGGAAAGTGTTATTGATGGGTCTGCGGACATTGAGCAGGCATTGTGATGACTGCCATAATTTTGATAACTAGATGGTGCACATTGGAGGCAGTGACATACAGGTTGTCTCCCTTTTGGGTGGAAGAAGCATGGAGGAACGTGGGTGCCTACAGTAAGGGTGTGCATACTGCATGTGTACAGGGTGGAGGTCAAAAATGCCTGCAGGCAGTCTTCTGCTGATGTGTCGCTTTAACCCTATTAAGCAACATTGCGCTTTACATGATTCTGGACTTCAGTGAGTTTGGCATGGCTTGATTTAAGGCACTTACCTGCGTCACCTGATGTCGGGGCTCCTCTCTCCATTTGTCCGACCCCCTCGATGCTCTTGATGCCAATGATTGTGGCACATATCTCCTCCCACGGCTGCAATTTTATCAGTGTCTCTGCTCCTCCACCAGTTGCCATGCCCAGGTTTCTGTTAGCAGACAGTATACTCCTTACGCGGAGCCGGAGATCGTCCCACCTTTTCCGGCACTGTCTTGCGTTGCGGGGTGTTGTGCCAACTGCACTGAACCGCTGTGCTACTTTGGCCCATATGGCCTTCTTCTGTGCTATCGCCGGTCTGGTCATCTCTGTTGAGAATACGACATCAGCGTTTTCCTGTAGGGTTTCGGCTAACATGTTGAGCTCCTCCCTAGTGAAGCGCTCCTGCCGCAGCCGATCGCAACTTTTTTTAACAACTTTCGGCATTCTGACGATGGGTGGATGTAGGTGAAGGTTTGTGGCGAGTCTGGGGGTCAGATGTCCACTGGTTGCGGAGGATGGCAATGGATTGTGTTTTTAAAGATGGCCACTGTGCTCTTTCCCGTTCCGTTGCGATGACGCAACTTCCGGATCCGCTTATTTACGTTCACCGCTAATAGCGGTCACCGCTATTTGCGGTGATCGCTAATATCGGTGGGAGGGGTGGCGGTAGTGCACCTTTCATGGCATACGATGCCGGTAGGTGCCGTTTTTGTTTTGGGACGTTACCGGCATGGCACTGATTACATTACCGGCATAGTGCAATGTACGTGCCCGAGAGGTCGTAATGTACCGCTTTTAGCGGTTTCTGGCCAGCACGGACTCGTTAGTTGCGCCATGCCGGTAATGTCCATTACTTACCGCCAGTGTCGTAATGAGGGCCTATGTCTTGTAATCATACAGTGATAGCTGCCAGTCATCTGAATCATGTAAAACTTCCAACCGGATGGCTCTTTTCATGTGGTAACATCACATACACTTATATTCCAGCTAACAATTCCGGAGGTCCATGGGCCTCATTACGACCCAGGCGGTAAGTTACCGCCTGGGCCGTGACTTTACCACCATGGCGTAAACTACGTTTACGCCATGGTGGTTGGCGGACTTACCGCCCCATTCCGAGGTCGGCGGGGCGGTAAGTCCCCAATCCCCATTTACCCTTCCCCATTCCCATTTTTGCCCCATAGGGCATAATGGGAGTGGGGAAGGCGTTAATTACGCCACCGTAAATTACGGTGGCGTAATTAACATCAAGTTCCCTTACCGCCATGGTTTTTTACACCCGCTAGAAGCAGGTGTAAAATCCGCCATGGCGGAAAGGGAACTCGTGATTGGCGGTAAGGGGTCGGCGCAGCTAACGCTGGCGCTAACCCCTTACCGCCAGGGTCGTAATGAGGCCCCATGTGCCTTAACTCGATTAGGACTAATGATGTTCCCTTTGCACCCAGCGATATCTCGAGGCAAAAGGTCAACTTTTGAGTCTGTGGGTCTATCCCCCGATTGTGATTCACATGTGCATTTGCTATCAGAAGCTGAGGTTCTAGCATTAACCCTTTCATTAGTGGGAGTTTGGGGTTTAGCTGCTGGGGGTTAGAAATAGTTGATCAAATTAGCATGTTTAGTAGTCAAAGCACTCAATCATACTTCTCAAGCATTAGAAGAGTTACTCCTTGATAGCAAAGTTATTAGAAAAGCAACTTTGCAAAACAGGGCTGCTGTTGATTATCTATTGCTAAAGCATAATTTAGGTTGTAACGCAGTTGAAGGTATGTGTTGTTTCAATCTAAGTGACCATTCACGATGCATTGAAAGTCATATTCGAGGTTTGAGGGATCTCATTTCTCAAGTGTCCCAAGATCATACTGGGAATTGGTGGTATTGGTTATTTTCATGGATTCCTGATATTGGGGGTACACTGTGTTAAGCTTTTGCTTGTATTTGCATTATATTAGCTATCATAATAGCTTGTTGTTGTTGTATTCAATGCATTCCCAACTTGCAGGCCGATTCATGGAATAATTAGCGCGGCGCAAGTGGGCAAAAACGTGCGAATCGCAGTGGAATAGCGAAAATCGCAGTGCAAGTGCGAAAATCGCACGAAAAGCAGCGCACATCGATTCATGGAAGTCCGTGCGCGAGAAAACCAGCGGATGTGCGATAAAAAAGTGCGCGGCGCACATTAACGCACAGGCCATCTAACAGCGTGCGCCAGGTCACAGCGAAAATCGCACAGGCCAGAGCGAAAATCGCACATAGCGCGGCGCACGCAACAAAAGTAGGCGGAACACGGGCGTAACACTCAGAATGGGGAACAACTTGCCAAAACGTGGGCGTCACGGGGGAAGTACAGGGCACAAGTGCGCGGAACGCCCACACGCTAGCCTACAACACGTATTCATGGAATAGAATAGGGCAAAAAAGCGCACGCTCAAACCAGCGCACAGGCACAAACACGACCGCCACAAGAAAGCAGGCGGTAGCGTCTCTGCGGCTGTAAGAAATGTGCGCCAAAAGGTGCGCCAACAAATAGCACCTATATACTGCCATGATGAATGTCCTATACTGTGGCCCTCCAGGACAAATGACGTGCAAAGGGGTACCCACAAACACGGACCCGCTGACAAAAAATACGTGTGCGTGTATACCGGGGTGCGTGGGAAGTGTCACACGCGATTTGGCCGGGTACGTGGATTTCAGGGGTGCGCGGGAAGTGCCACACGCGAATGGGCCAGTGCGAGCAGGTTACGTGTATTACATGGGTGCGCGGGAAGTTCCACACGCGATTCCATCAGGGTACGTGTATTTCAGGGGTGCGCGGGAAGTTACACACGCGATAGTCCCAGTGCAAGCAGGGTACGTGTATTTCAGGGGTGCGCGGGAAGTACCACACGCGATTGGCCCAGTTTGAGCAGGGTACGTGTATTTCAGGGGTGCGCGGGAAGTTCCACACGCAAATTCTGCAGGGTACGTGCATTTCAGGGGTGCGCGGGAAGTTCCACACGCGAATGGGCCAGTGCGAGCAGGGTACGTGTATTACATGGGTGCGCGGGAAGTTCCACACGCGATTCCATCAGGGTACGTGTATTTCAGGGGTGCGCGGGAAGTTACACACGCGATAGTCCCAGTGCGAGCAGGGTACGTGTATTTCAGGGGTGCGCGGGAAGCTCCACACGCGATTGGCCCAGTGCGAGCAGGGTACGTGTATTTCAGGGGTGCGCGGGAAGTTCCACACGCGAATTCTGCAGGGTACGTGCATTTCAGGGGTGCGCGGGAAGTGCCACACGCGATAGTCCCAGTGCGAGCAGGGTACGTGTATTTCAGGGGTGCGCGGGAAGTTCCACACGCGATTGGCCCAGTGCGAGCAGGGTACGTGTATTTCAGGGGTGCGCAGGAAGTTCCACACGCGAATTCTGCAGGGTACGTGCATATCAGGGGTGCGCGGGAAGTTCCACGCGCGAATGGGCCAGTGCGAGCAGGGTACGTGTATTACATGAGTGCGCGGGAAGTTCCACACGCGATTCCATCAGGGTACGTGTATTTCAGGGGTGCGCGGGAAGTTACACACGCGATAGTCCCAGTGCGAGCAGGGTACGTGTATTTCAGGGGTGCGCGGGAAGTTCCACACGCGATTGGACCAGTGCGAGCAGGGTACGTGTATTTCAGGGGTGTGCGGGAAGTTCCACACGCGAATTCTGCAGGGTACGTGTATTTCAGGGGTGCGCGGGAAGTTCCACACGCGAATGGGCCAGTGCGAGCAGGGTACGTGTATTACATGGGTGCGCGGGAAGTTGCACACGCTATTCCATCAGGGTACGTGTATTTCAGGGGTTCTGGGGAGTACTACACGTGAATTGGCTGGCCTTGTGGGTCCTCCCAGGTGTACGCTCCACAACCTCCATGGCCCCTGCAGGCAGCCCACACCACGGGGGACTACCCTGCACCCCTGCTCATGTCCCGCAGGCAGCACATCCACCATGGGCATGCCCCCAGCCAACCCACATGTCACCTTGCACTACTGATCAACAATGCATGTCTCCCACCACCCCCACCCCCCAGCAGTGCAGGGGCAGCCTCCACCAGGCCCCCACTCATGTCTCCCACCACCCCCACCCCCCTGCCACCATGGGCAGCCTCCACCAGGCCCCCACCCATGTGTCCCACCACCCCCACCCCCCAGCCACCAGGGGCAGCCTCCACCAGGCCCCCACTCATGTGTCCCACCACCCCCACCCCCCTGCCACCATGGCCAGCCTCCACCAGGCCCCCACTCATGTGTCCCACCACCCCCACCCCCCTGCCACCATGGGCAGCCTCCACCAGGCCCCCACTCATGTGTCCCACCACCCCCACCCCCCAGCCACCAGGGGCAGCCTCCGCCAGGCCCCCACTCATGTGTCCCACCACCCCCACCCCACTGCCACCATGGGCAGCCTCCACCAGGCCCCCACCCATGTCTCCCACCACCCCCACCCCCCAGCAGTGCAGGGGCAGCCTCCAGCAGGCCCCCACTCATGTGTCCCACCACCCCCACCCCCCTGCCACCATGGGCAGCCTCCACCAGGCCCCCACTCATGTGTCCCACCACCCCCACCCCCCAGCCACCAGGGGCAGCCTCCAGCAGGCCCCCACTCATGTCTCCCACCACCCCCACCCCCCAGCCACCAGGGGCAGCCTCCAGCAGGCCCCCACTCATGTCTCCCACCACCCCCACCCCCAGCCACCAGGGGCAGCCTCCACCAGGCACCCACTCATGTCTCCCACCACACCCCCCAGCAGTGCAGGGGCAGCCTCCAGCAGGCCCCCACTCATGTCTCCCACCACCCCCACCCCCCAGCAGTGCAGGGGCAGCCTCCAGCAGGCCCCCACCCATGTCTCCCACCACCCCCACCCCTCAGCAGTGCAGGGGCAGCCTCCACCAGGCCCCCACTCATGTCTCCCACCACCCCCCCCCAGCAGTGCAGGGGCAGCCTCCAGCAGGCCCCCACTCATGTCTACCACCACCCCCACCCCCAAGCCACCAGGAGCAGCCTCCACCAGGCCCCCACTCATGTGTCCCACCACCCCCACCCCCCAGCCACCAGGGGCAGCCTCCAGCAGGCCCCCACTCATGTCTCCCACCACCCCCACCCCCCAGCAGTGCAGGGGCAGCCTCCAGCAGGACCCCACTCATGTCTACCACCACCCCCACCCCCCTGCCACCATGGGCAGCCTCCACCAGGCCCCCACTCATGTGTCCAACCACCCCCACCCCCCAGCCACCAGGGGCAGCCTCCAGCAGGCCCCCACTCATGTCTCCCACCACCCCCACCCCCCAGCCACCAGGGGCAGCCTCCAGCAGGCCCCCACTCATGTCTCCCACCACCCCCACCCCCCAGCCACTAGGGGCAGCCTCCACCAGGCACCCACTCATGTCTCCCACCACCCCCACCCCCCAGCAGTGCAGGGGCAGCCTCCAGCAGGCCCCCACTCATGTCTCCCACCACCCCCACCCCCAGCAGTGCAGGGGCAGCCTCCAGCAGGCCCCCACCCATGTCTCCCACCACCCCCACCCCCCAGCAGTGCAGGGGCAGCCTCCAGCAGGCCCCCACTCATGTCTACCACCACCCCCTCCCCCCAGCCACCAGGGGCAGCCTCCACCAGGCCCCCACTCATGTGCCCCACCACCCCCACCCCCCAGCCACAAGGGGCAGCCTCCAGCTGGCCCCCACTCATGTCTCCCACCACCCCCACCCCCCAGCAGTGCAGGGGCAGCCTCCAGCAGGCCCCCACTCATGTCTACCACCACCCCCACCCCCCTGCCACCATGGGCAGCCTCCACCAGGTCCCCACTCATGTGTCCCACCACCCCCACCCCCCTGCCACCATGGGCAGCCTCCAGCAGGCCCCCACCCATGTCTATCACACCCCCACCCCCCAGCAGTGCAGGGGCAGCCTCCACCAGGTGCTCACAATCCCCAATCATGTGCGTAATGGACAGACTCCACATCCAAAAAGCCCTACCAAGTAACCCATTCACCCACATGGAAATGGAAATCACATGTTACACCCCCAATGTTCATGAAGCTAATGAACCCATGTCCGTCACACACAATGGTTGCAATATAATGGGAAAACACACAACATGACATGCATGAAACCAATGAGATGATACCACACAGTGAAGTATGCTAACAAAATTGTATTAAAACAAATTAAGAATGCAAAAGAAAGAAAACTAACTACAATGTGAATGAGAACAAAAAACATGCATGTCCGTATAAAAAACTACCAAGGGTCCATGAGCCCAACTGAACAAAGGAAACCTACTAAAAAAACCTACCTAAAAATCAACTATATACAAAAAGTGGAGCAGTGTCCGTCGACTCCAAATCATAATTCGAAAGAAAGGAAACCTAAAACTAAATAACTATATACAAAGGCAGCGGGCTAGTCCAGCGGCTCACTCCGTGGTGTCCCGGGCCAGGGCATCATCGAACTCCTGTTCGATGTCCCGGAGGCGGTCCAGTTCCATGGCCCCGAGGGTCCGCAGGGACGACGCTGTGTCCTTCTCCAACCCCCTGCGGATTGCCTCGAGGCACTCGGCCCGCCTCAGGGCCCTCCTCATGGAGTTCTCCGCCCTGCCCATTGTGAGCCACGCCTCTTCCGCCCGCCGCCGCTCCGCACCTATGGCGTGGCCCAACCGCTGCCACACGGAAGACACTCTCTGTCCTGGGTCCCCCTGCCCTCCGGCCGATGGCTGCCGCTCCGATGTCGAAAGCCCCGAGCCTTCATGGCTCCCAACATGTTGCTGCTGCTGCTGCTCTGCCTCTGCCCGTGCACTGCCTCCTGCTGCCTGCACATCCTCCGCCGGCTGGGGTGCACTTGTTGATGTGGCCACCCCTGCTGGACCTCCGACTCCCGACTGTGGCAGGGATGCCTCCTCCACCAGCCTGGCCGCACCGTCAGAGGCAGCTCCACAGGGCACCCAGGTGACTGATGGGTGGGAAGATGGCACAGAGGACGACTGGCGCGTAGGGGGTCCAGTTGAGGAGTGGGTCGGAGCAAGCCCCATCAGACGGAGGAATCCGGCCTGGGTGACCTGTCCCAGCAGGCTGACGTGGTCAACGAGCCATTCGAGATGACGTGCAGTCTCTCCATGAAAAGACTGCAGGTCACCTCGCATGGCCCGTTGACGCAACGCCACACCAGCCAGGACAGGCTCAACCCGGACCTGGATGGCCACGTCCGCAGGCAGAGGAAGGCCAGTTGACGTCAGCTCATCCCCTGCCTGAAAACGGGTCTGGACGTAGGCATCCCTGCTGGTGCAAGATGATGCAGGGACAGGATCGGGGACAGGATTGCACACAGGCACCTCCGCGGCCGCCTGTGCTGCCTCCTGTCCCTGGTCCTGCACTGCACCACTAGCACCAGTGGGATCCCCACCTCCAGACCCCGTCTCTGGTGCTTGCGCGGCCCCCTCCTCCACCAAACCCCCCGCCAACCTGGATGACTCCGTGCCATCTTCCCCTGTTGGGCCCTGTGGGGTCCCAGCTGCCCCTTCTGCTGCTGAGGAGTCCAACTGCAACCTCCGCCTCTTGGACCTCCCCCCGGCAGCTGCGGCCTGGGACGCGGCACCGGACTCCACACTCCCCGACGAGATGACAACATGGGAGGGGAGCCAGGCCTTGCGTCTCCGGCTGGCGGTCGGATCCCCGCCGCTGTGCTCCACAGCACCTTCTCCGCCCTCTTCATCAGTTGACGCTGCAGACAGGGAGAAACAAAACACAGGCATCAGGGCACTGTACAATGGACACATACACGCATGACAGTTGCACATGAGTGGCATTGGCAAACCTCAGACATGTCATCACAATCCCCAACACACATGTCATTGCAACTGGCACACATGAGCCATACCACAGCCATTTTGCAACTGCCACCACCATCCCTACACATACAACAGCATCAGCAGCCAAAGGGGAGCCAGACATCACATGCAACACAGGAAGTGCACCACACATGTACACACACCACCACACTTGCATGCATGTCTACACCTCTGCCAAGTGTCGCACTGTTCAGACGGGCATCCATGTCACATCTGCCAATCAGGCTTCCACATACCGCTGTCACATGCATCCATGTAGCATCACTGTTGCACCCTTGACAAATACACACACATGCACATGTACACAGTGCTCATACATGCAGCCGAAAACAACATACATGCGTGACATCACGGACATGTCTACTTACATACACATTCATCTAAACATGTGTGCACGCACAACTGCATTTGCCATGCAAGCCCACACACACAAGCACCATCCATGTCTCACACATTACAGCCCTCGCATGTGTCAGCCCCACGGCCCTGTACACCCCCACCCATACTCGACCCCATACAAACAGATGTGCAACCGGCACAATGGCGAATGATCACCACACGCCCTGCTCACAACCAGGATGCATGTACACTCACCGCTCGACTCCAGACGGGTCTGCTTCTCTAGGACCTGGACGTGGAGCGCTGGGGATATGCGTTCCTGGACCCCCATCTGTTCTTCCGACAAGTGGCCCCGGCGCCCCTTGCCATCCGCTGCCTTCAAGAGGCGCCGGGCCTTGTTCAGGGTCCTGGACCTGAAGTCCTCCCAGCGCTTCCTGACATGTTGTAAGTCCCGGACTGCCACCCCCTCCGCGTTGATGGCAGTCACGATGTCAGTCCAGATCCGAGTCCGTCCTTCCTTGTCGGCGCGGGAACTTCCAAAGAGGGCATCATACTGCCCCAGGACTTGCTCCACCAGGACACCAACTTCGGTGGCACTGAAGCTGGTGCCCCTCTGCCTCTCTGGCCGGGGGTTGTCAGTGGTCACAGATGGTGTATGCCCCGACATGACAACCCCAGAGGCAGGAGTGTGTGGGCAACTGGGTCCTGGGGCTGGGCTGTGGAGCGATGGAATTCCAGTCGGGAGTCTTCGGTTCCAGCAGGGGTGGTCACAGCAACAGCACCCCTGGCTGATGTGCAGGCAGCAAATGGCAGTGCACGTGGCCAGCAGGCAGTCAGGCAGCAGCAGATGGCAGGTGGGAGCGTGCTCGGGGCTCTGGGGGGCAGTAGTTCGGCCTTCTGGGCAGGAGCGTGGTCTTCCGTGTGCTTACGCATGGCCAGCTTGGTACGGAGTGATTTGGCACGTGAAAATCCTGCATGTCAGCGTGAAAACCGAGGAAAGGCCCTTAGCGCGTAAGCGCGTCAGCACGCATACGCGAATCCATTGGACCAAAGGCCCTCAGCGCGTAAGCGCGTCTGTGACGTGACCCGCACGGGTGTTTCCCACACACCACGTGATGACAGAGCACACGTGGAAAGACTGCACGTCAGAGTCTCATCGCGTGTAATTGGACAGCACGTCAGAGTCTCATCGCGTGTAATTGGACAAAAGTGCGTGTACACGCGATTGGCCTATGTACGTGTATATCAGGTGTGCGCGGACACTTACACACGCAAGTACGTCAGCGCACCTGTATCCCGGTGTGCGTGCCAATTTCCACACGCTATTGTACTGGGCACTGGATTGGAGGGGTGCGCGGGTCACACGCCTACAACACGCGCAACGCATTAATTTGCGCGCTAACAAAATAACTAGCTCAGACCCAGGATGAACATACCGTTCCTAGCAGCAGTGGGCGTGGCCTACCAAAGGAGGAGGAGGAGGATAGTCAGGGCCAGAATATTCACACCCAGAACCAGCCTTTTCGGGATGCCTGATGACCAGGTGCATGGGAGGTACAGGTTTCCACCACACATCATACTGGACCTGGTGAGTGCGTGGGAGGACGACCTCACATCACCCACCCTGTGCTCCCAAGCACTCAGCCCCCTGGAGAAGGTCCTCAATGTACTGCACTTCTTAGCCACTGGATCATTTCAGCGGACAAGTGCCATTGTGGGTGGTGTATCACAGGCCACCCAGTCACGCTGCCTACACCAGGTCTTGAACATCATCACTGCACGCCCATCAGTCCGCAGGCACATATACCTGCCCAGAACCCCTGCAGAAAGGCATGCTGCCGCCCTGGATTTCTACGCTGTGGCACGATTCCCCAAAGTGCTAGGTGCCATTGACTGCACCCATGTGGCTCTACGTCCCCCCAGGGCATCTGAGCACATCTATAGGAACCGCAAGCACTGGCATTCCATCAACGTGCAAGTAGTATGTAATGCCAAGGGAATCATCACCTCACTATATGCCAACTATCCTGGGTCAACCCACGACAGCTTCATTTACCGAATGTCCACCCTAAGCCGGGACCTAGAAGCTGGCCGGCATGGCGATACATGGCTGCTTGGTGAGTATGAATGCCACTGCACATGCATGCATGTCAGATACTGAGCAAGGTCACAACCCCACCAATGATACCAATCACCACCTCCACAGGGGACAGTGCCTACCCTCTCAGCCCCCACATGATGACGCCAATTCGGAACCCCACCACGCCACCCCAGGTAAGATATAACGCAGCCCACATTACAACCCGGGGCATAGTGGAGCGCACATTTGGAGTGCTGAAGTCACGCTTTCGCTCCCTTGACCGTTCTGGCGGGCAGCTGTTGTACGCTCCCCCAGTAGTGTGCAGGATCATAGTGGCAGCATGTGTCCTGCACAACGTTGCAACATGCCGGGGCCTGGCCGTGGACATGGTGGTGCCCCCCCATCCCCAACCACATGCACAGCCGCTGCGCATGGGAGGGGAAAGGGCACGGGGGGAGGCAGCCCGTACACAGCTAGTGGCTAATTACTTCACATAGAAATCACACCCCTGTGGAGTGCACACTGCCCTGGCACATTCCATCTGACAATCAATGATGACTCAACCTGACACTGATCCTGAATGTCTGGAGAAAGAACCGTGAAAACCATATCAGCCTGAGATTGTTCACCTGGAAGTGTCACAATGTGTGCATCCCTACCCACACTTACACCACCAATGCAGTTTTGTGAAGTTACACATTCAAGCAGCTGAAATGAATACCCACTTGCAAAATGCAACAAGAGGACAGTGCCATGTCAGCCAACCCAACCCCAGCACCGCCACACGACACACCGTGCCATGTCATGCTATTTGCACGTAAACAAAGTAATCCCCACAACATGACACTAGTGTCACAATGTACAGTGTCCCTATTAGAAACTTGCAACACCTGAAATGCTCACAGTAATGCCGGACCAACAACAAACTTGAGCACGTACTACCATTAACATGACATCACTAATGTATAATATTAGTAGTCTCACCACCTGGAAATGCCTGCACTCCCACCACTACCAACTGTGCAGTGTTGGCGCCTGTAGAGTTGTAGGTGCACTGCTGCCAACAAGGACCACATCTCCAGACTAGAGGTCCTTGTGTAGACATGAGGAAGGGACCTGCAAATTGGGAGGTAGACACAGAAGATGAGTTACACATCAATGCAACATGCAGTGTACAACACAACAGCAATATGCACTAGGAATGTATACACAGTATTGACTACAGACTGCCCACACAGCTCATGGGAGTCCAACGTCACTGTGTAATTCACTGTCACTTGGGCACACCCTTTGCAAGCCCATGGAAACGGGAAGCAGGAGGGGTGTGTGTGACTCAAACCCAAGCATCTGAACCAAATACATTACAAGCCTGCATGTGCCCAGCCACAATTTTTTTTTATTTTTTTTTTTATTGTGTTTAACTGTTGTTAGCAGTTTTTACAAAAGTGGAGTGATTCTCATCAAAAGCGGGCTAAGTCTTTTAAGGGCTCTCTGGACCTTCCCCGATGGCGTCCAACTTCA
The DNA here is from genome assembly GCF_040938575.1 of Ambystoma mexicanum. NCBI lineage: Eukaryota > Metazoa > Chordata > Amphibia > Caudata > Ambystomatidae > Ambystoma > Ambystoma mexicanum. The sequence continues at coordinate 657,955,713 of NC_090924.1, forward strand.
GACTGTGTATAAAGTTTACCACCGCGATGACCGGTCTGCGACTTAGCCCGTTCATCAAGTGCGCCCACCAGTAGTCCTCGTCCATCTTTGAAAAGTTTGAGTAAAGGTGGTCCAGGTGGGTTTTCCGTTCGCTAACAGTCCCTGGGCAATGGATGATCAGGTGTCTTAGACTTTCCTTTAGCTCGGGATTCCGGCAGAATCTACAGCCATCGGATTTGGATTTTCCTCTAATTTTCAGTACCTCGTTGGTCTTTAGAATGTTTAATCTTGCTCTTAGGAAGGTGGCTCGGTGGGTCTTATTCGGAAATTGAAGTAGGTAGCCGATAGGTTCATTCAATTTTTGGGCAAACGCCGGCAAGTGGGCTACTGATTTGTAGTTTGCTGATGTTTGTTGGGTCTCACACCAATCTAGATCTTTGAGTTTTTTAGCCGTTCTCTTCGGGTTTGCCAAAAGCTCATCGTCTGAGCTTCCAATTGTAACAAGGAGCTTTTGATTTTTTTCTCACCAGGTTTTGAGAGTTTTGTTAGATCCTTTTCCAATTTCCTCTCGAATCAGTGCATATATTTTCTCCGCCGATAATCTGACTTCTCTGTAAAACATCAAGGTGTTGATGGATATTATTCCTAGTAGAGAAGTGAGGCCCAATTCTCTTCTTATCAAGGCTATTGGAATCGAGGGTGGTAAACGGAGCACTTTTTTCCAGAGTGCGCCTTCCAATTTGGGCCATGTTGAATCAGGAATACCAAAGAATGCAGCTGTCCCATAAGTGAGTGCTGGCACCACTTTCATCTTGTAAAAATTTGTCGCCGCTTTTATTGAGAAGCGGCCACATTTTTTGTCCACTATAATCAGTTGGTTTAGTAAAGTTTTCTGTTTGTTAGTCAGTAGGTCTAGCATAGGTTGCTCGTTTCTGTTGTTGGTGAACATCGTACCCAGGTATCTGAAGGTGTTGACTTCTTCCAGCCGAATGTTGTTAAAAAACCAAGCCTTTGAAGTTTTGCGTTTGGCCGCTTTCATTAGTCGCATCACTTTAGTTTTTGTGGTATTACTCTCAAGGTCGTTGATATGGAGATATTCATTCAGATTGTCTAGCTTTCGCTGTAACCCTATCCTTGTCTGGTCAATAAGGATTATATCGTCCGCATAGAATAATCTGCTGACTTTCTCGGATCCTATGGAGGGCGGGAAAGCTTTAACGTTCTTTTTGGCGTGTTGGTAATCACCAGTATAGGCGTTATAAAGTGCCGGTGCCAGAGGGCATCCTTGCTTAACTCCGCTAGATGTTCTTATCACTGCCGATAGTAGCCCAGTGCCATTCAGTCTGACTCTCATGGATGTTTCCGAGTAAAGTTCTTGAATTGGGTCTAAAAGGTTCTCGGGGCAGTTCCAGTTGGCAAGTTTTATCCAAAGTTTTTCTCTGTTTATCTTATCAAAGGCTTTTGATAAGTCGATAAATGCCATGCACAGGGGAGGAGCTCCTTCCTGCACTCTGGCTTTCAAGATGTTAATGATGAAAATGTTCGCCATGGTGTTCAAGTTTTTCCTGAACCCTGTTTGAAAGTTATCCCATCCTTCAGAGGACTCTATCCAGGTTTTAAAATTGTCCAGTAAAAATGAACCGAAGAGTTTCCCAATGCAGTCCAACAATGCTATTGGGCGATAGTTATTGGGATCGCTTCTGTCTCCAGATTTATAGATGGGGACTACATTGGCTGTTTTCCAGGACTTCGGAACAGATGTAGAGTTTGAACAGGATTTGAAAATTTCGGCTATTAAAGTTGACCAGACTTTTGGGTTAGATTTTAAATCCATATTCGACAGACCATCAGGACCCGGAGCTCATGATGATTTAAGACTCTTAATTTTATCTTCAATGCTGAGTGGGTCAGGTTCTATTGCCCATCGGTTAGGTCTATTTTTCCTGGGTTTTATCTCGTTGTCCACTGGGCCAAAAAGAGTGGCGAAGTGTGTTATCCAAGCTTCTTCTATTACGCTTGATGTTAAAGCGTCTTTGCTTGATGAGGTGTTAGAATTGACCAGCGACCAGAATGATTTTGTTTGCTTACCGGCCAGCACTCGCAGCATTTGTTCTGAGTCGTCTTGGTGAAGTTGTAGTCTAAAGCCTTTCAACCAGGTCTTATAGGCTTTGGTGGCTTTCGAAGCTGTTTCGACGTTAATGCGTGATGGTGAGCTCCTGGCCATTCTCACAGCTCTTCTCATCTCCCGTCTTTTGTTCCTGAGGGTTTCGTTGTTGTAATGGTTGGTCTTTGCTTGTTTCCTGTTTCCCGTCTTTTTAATGTAATATGGTTGGAGTAATGGGCAGTAGTCCATAAGAAGTTTATCTTCTTTTGCATTTGCCTGTGCTTTTGTTTGGCAGTAGTTAGAGGTTAGTGTCATTACTGCTGAGGTGTTCATCCTTAAGCGCGTGGAATTTGCATAGGTCTCCATGTTGGTCGATCTCAGCGCCACATCACTCTCGTGCTTTTTGAAGCAATAAGCTGACCATGTCAGTTTCAGGAGGTTGTGGTCACTATTAAGTGTTCTAGTGATGTCAAAGCCGGTGACCAGCGGGAGGAGATTTCTGGACAGATAGATGTGGTCTAAGGTGGCGCTCCTTCCGGCTAATTCCCAGGTCGGGATAGTCGGTTGCGATGCTTTTCCCAAGAAGTGTGCGTTGTGTAGATCGTTGTTGTCCATCAGATTTGACCATTTGTTTCCTCTGTCTTGTGAGTTTTCCGGCAAGTGTGGCCGATTTGGTTTTGTTTGGTAAGACTCCTGTCCGTTCTTCTTGATGTTGACGTTTAGGTCTCCGCAAATAACTATACTTTCCACTAGGTCGTTTGATAAGGCGTCTTTTAAAAGGTTTTCGATTTTCAATAGAAAGGTGTCTGTTTCACATTCTACCGGGTTCCAGTATAAGTTAATCAGGAGGTATATCGTTTTTTTTCTTTTATCCAGATTGTTTTGATTGTTACTTCTCTGTATCAATGTTGCAAGGATGTGCGGCCCTGTCTTTAGCACTTTGAGGAGATGAAGGTCAGCTCCGATTCTTATTGCTGTGAGTAAGCCTGCTCTTGGTCTCCCCGATATTCCTTTCAAGGCTGGTGAAAAAGCAATCGTATAACCTTCTATCGACGGTTTATGTTGGATCCAGGTTTCTTGTAGACACCAAATGTCTGCGGATCCTAGGTTAACGTCTGAGGAGTTCATCAAATGGGAGAAGCCTCGGGTGTTCCACGAACCTAGGGTTATGTTAATCTCCGAATCTATGTTCAGTAAATGGCCTGAGTACCTCTTATTTAGCTGGAATTTGTTTAATTGCTATTGATTGTAGTTTTTTGCTAATGCTTTGGGCAGCCATGCCCAGCGATTGACTTCTTCCTTTGTACTTTGTTGCTTCTTCTCCCAGTTTAGCTTTTCTTTTCCTTTTAGCGGAATATCTTGCTCAATTGTGATGAACCAATTTTTTTGGGGGCCCGAGGGTACCCTTTCCAATTCTAGAGAGCTTGGTCGGTGGAGCTCTGTCAGCTTTCGTGTAGTCGATCTTGGAAGGTGCTTGTCATTCAGTAACGGGGTCTGGTCATTCCGGTATGTTGGTTCGCTCTTTACATGATCTTTCGTCTTTTTCTCCTGGGGGCATCTCACTGGGTAGTTCGGTGGGTCTTGTTTAGAATCAGTGCGCTCTTTGGGTCTTATGTAATCTGTAAGGTCATAGCCCAGCGCTCTCAGTTTGTTTTTTTCTTTAGTTAAAGCCGATTTGATGGTTTCAGATTGAATATGTAAATAGACACTGTCCACTCTTTTTTTTTCCCTGAATTCCACAATTGTAATGTCATCTGTGGATAGAGTTTTTAAGGTGTAGTATTTTTAGAATCGTTTTTCTGTTTAGGATGAATGATGGATCTTCCTTCCAGATGCTTTTCAGAGTGAAGGAACGAGTCTTTGTAGACCCTATCAGTCGGTTTATGAGGTCTCTTCTTCTTCGGTGGTCCTTACTTTTACCCCTCTGTGTAGGAGGGTGCCTCTGGTTTCTGCGTCCTCTGGACCTTGACGTACAGTGGTGGTTTGATGGGGATGAAGATCTCGGTCTGTATTCTAGTTTATGGAGTCTTTTTGGACTTCTTGTTTTTGAGGGTGGACGCTCATCTTTTTGTGAACTTTTGTGCACTCTGGAACGCCAACGTGAGGTGAGCGCTAATGGTCGTTCCTGTGATGTGTTATTAGCGTCCTGGCTCGACGGTTGCGTCCTCCTAGAAGGAGGTGATCTAAAGTTGTCCCGTGCTCGGAGCGTTTCCATTTTCTTTGTAGGCGAGTACTGGGAAGTTTCTCTATGTTTATTTTTTTCCAAAAGTTTTAGTTTTTTTTCCTCCAATGTCAGAAAAATTGGACTTACTGGCTCTTGAGCTGATGGTTTGTTATTTCTTGTAGTTTTTCTGTTTTCTTTTTTTTGTTTCTCATCCAAAGGGTCGGCCAGAACCGCTGGTGATTGACTATTTGCATTTCTCTTTCTTTTTTTCACCGGCGTCTGGTCTTCCTCTTCCCAATCCTCACACATTTCTCTTGTGTTTAGAGCTACGTCCATCAGCTCGCTTTCGGTAATTGAGCACACGGTATCTTCTACGGCCTTCTTTTCCTCACTCGGTATTGTTGGGGACTTCGGTGGTAGGAGAGTAGTGTGGTCAATTAGTTTTGGCTCGAAATGTAGGTAAGATTGTTTAAGGGAAGCTGGCTGGTAGCTTTCGTTGGTTTTTAGTCTGGTTGTAGGCTTACTCGTTTTTCTCTTTGCGGTGCCTCTCAAAGCGGGGTCGTCTTTTTGAATGAATCGGTCTGCTGACCCAGATGCACATCCGTTTTTTGAGTTGAAGTTGGGTCTTGTTTTTTCAATAATATTATTCGGCTTGTTTTCATGGTCTAACTGTAGTTTGATGTTCGAGAAGTTTGTTTTTTCTTTTTGCTTCGTAACCCGAGGCTTGTTTGTAGTGACATTCTGTGTTGTGCTTGTTGGAGAGTCTAGTAAAGCCTTTTCATCACTGTTAGGGTGGTCTATCGCTGTTGGTATGGCCGAGGCCCCTGTGAAGTTAAAGGTTTTAAAAACTGGTGTCTCAGTTTGGGTAGATCTTGAGCACTTTGGACGGTCTGCGAAATTGTCTAATTGCTGTAGGGGTTGCTTTAACGGTAGGTGGGTGCGTTCCTTTGCTGTTATGTATCCTTCAATAAAGGTGAGTCTCGTTTGTATGTGCGCCAGCATAGATGCTTGGTCTTTTGTTGAGTCGTTCAGTGCTTCATACAATTTGGTGAACGGCGCAAGTGCTATTGTTAAGGATGACATAAGGGCCAAGAGATCTGTTTTCTTTTTTGATGGTGGAGATGGTGGTCCCGTTGTAGTTTTGGTAGTTAAGGATTGATTTGAGATTGTATCATTTGCTGAGTATTGACAAGCGTTAGTTGTGAGACAGCCACTTGGGAGGTTTTCTTGTTGTGGTTTCTCGACAGGTGGAATCTCTTTCCTTATTTCTAGGATAGTAGAGTTTTTTTGCGCTTTATTCAAAGCTTCCTCTTGGTGTTTCTGCTTTTCCTGATCGTCCAGGTGTCGTGGCGCCCGCGCGTCGTTAATTTTGCTGGTGATCGGGCCAAGTAGACCCTGAGGTGGCTCCGAGTGTGCGGGGTCATTTCTCGTTGTCCGATTGAGGTCCGTAATTTTTAGGGAGTCTCCCGATTTAGGTCTTTGTGCTTTTATATGCCATCTTTTCAGGAAGTCAAGCTTACGTAGGGAGTCTTTGTCATTTTCTAAATTCTGATCTAAATGGGATCCCTCGAGTAGTTCTGCGTCTGATATTTCAACTATGACTTTCTCACATGGGACTTTGTTTTTTATTCCAAAAAAGTTGGGTATAGATCCTTTTGTAAATGTTTTTTTACCTTTAAGGGTCCGTGGGGGTGCATTTCCTTTCGTCGACAGTTTCCTACACGGTGGCTCTACCGTAGAGGTGGCGACTGACGTTAAGCATGACTGAGGCTTAGGTTTGGTGTTACCTGTATTCATAGAATTTGTGCATTTTGTAGGATTTGCTGCGATCGGGGTTGAATGAGTTTCTGAGAAGTTAAGTCTTAGTTGAATTGTAGGAGATTTAGTCGCTTCTTCCAGCTCGTCTTCCGAGTAGTCGACAGTCGAGTACGAATTGTCGCTGTTGCTGTTTTCCGTCGGTCTGTTGGTTTCTATGCTAGTGGCTTCTTCGTAACTTTGCGGGCGATGAATTTGTGCTCTGACTATCTCTTTTTTCTCCTGGACAACTATTTTTTTTGGCGACAAAGTTGTTGACAATGTGTTCTGCAGGATTGAAGCTTTCGAGGGGGTGGTTTTGAAGTCGAACACCTCCCGCTCTAAAAGTTAATTTGGCTTAGGTACTTTCTTGGATTTTGCATTCCTTGTGGGTGTGGTACTTTGAGAGGGCTCTCCGTCTTTCTTACAGGTCTGTTCCAAGATTGCTGGCGTGCGGAGCTGTGGAGGATCCGAGTGCCGAGGGGTCCACGGGACAGGCACGTTGGCCACAGTTGTCCATTTTGTGCTTTCCTCCTCTTTCCACTCCTGGCACGGCTCTTCGACCTTTTTTGCAGTTTCTCCCTTTCTCTGGTCTCGGCGTGGCTCATCGGCCGCAGGGCTCGTCGCCTCCGTAACGAGCTCCCGGCCAGAGACTGCTCCCAGTTGAGGAGGGAGAAATTCGCTCTGGGTGATCTGACGGTCTCCAGGGCTTAGGCTGGCGTCTTCGCTCGCGGGCTCTCCAGCCCACCTCTCCACAGCGACTCCACCTGGGGACCGAGTGGACTGGTCCTTCTTCTCATGGACCTGCGGGCTGGTGGGTCTCCGTGTTGGCTTTTTACCATAGCGTAATAAGACGAGTGTTGATGAATTGTGGCTCGGAGGAGTCTGTTGCTTAGACGGAGCCTCCAATACTTCCTTTAGCGGCTGGTTATTCGGTTCCCTCTTTAGTGGTTCGATATCTTCCGTTGATTTCGCAGGTGAGAGTTTCTGGTCAGTTAGATTTGTTTTCGAGTCATCTTTGCTTTTGTTTAGGGGCATTTGGGAAGGCACTTTAAGTGCTTTGGGTTTTTTCATGGCTGCCGAGTCTTTCAGCGAGTGAGGTTTTCTCAGGTGGCTCGTCCGCTTTAAGGGGCTTCGTCTCTCTAGGCCACTGTCTTCGCTTTTCGTTCTCTGGCTTCGCAGCCAGTGTCCTTCCCCGCTGGCCTCGCCCTCGTGCATTGCGACGTCGGATGGGCCGCGGGGCGGCCGCGGACTGCCGTAGACTGCGAGCACCTCAGCGAGCAGCTCCGCGGCCGCTCCGCGGCCGAGTTGGTTATTTCAAGTCTGTGTGGCTCCTCCTCCCCGCTATGCAGCCACTGTAAGCAGACTGGAGTCGAGCAGAAACTGGAAAGGAAAATGCCGGTGGAGTGCCGTAGACTGCGAGCACCTCAGCGAGCAGCTCCGCGGCCGCTCCGCGGCCGCTCCGCGGCCGAGTTGGTTATTTCAAGTCTGTGTGGCTCCTCCTCCCCGCTATGCAGCCACTGTAAGCAGACTGGAGTCGAGCAGAAACTGGAAAGGAAAATGCCGGTGGGGTGCCGTAGACTGCCCAGCCACAATGCAGCGTATGCCCACAGGAACCACGGAAGCCCACAAATCGTCCCAAAAAAATTGGGAATAAAAGAAATAAAAATAAAAATAAAAAAAAATAAAAATAAAAATCAAAAATGGCCATTGAAGGGCCCGGGGGTGTTGGGGAGGCCACCCAGGAGGTCCGAGGACAGGATGCACACCAGAACCCACCTGCGTGGATCCTGGGAAAAAAAAAACCTCCATGGGCTCATGGCCCACACGGCTACCCTATTGTGGGAGTATCACTGCTGTCGCTATTATCACCCTGTGCAGCTGCATCCGGAGGTGGTTGCACTATGGGAGGCAGCCCACGCAAGGCCCTAGTCTGCTCCTCCATGGCTGCAAGCATGTGGGTGTGGTAGGTCTGGTTCTGGAGGATGAGTGTGCGGAGGTCCCCATGCAACAACTCACGGGATGCCCGGACCTCCGCCCTCGTTGCCTGCATCTCAGCTGAGAGCGTACGGGTGAGACGCTCCAGCTGCTGTTCTGTCCTTTGGTGTGTAGAAGCCTCAAGCTCAACAAGAGTCGTCCTGAGGTGAAGGAGCTCCTGCCTCAGGGCTTCCCTGTGGCCCTGGGACTCAATGGAGATGGCCTCCTGCAGAGTCGCCAGTGCCGCCCGCCTGTCCCTGTTGGACCCCAACATGTCCTCCCTGTGTGACTGGCAGATGGTGTCGGTTGCCTGCTCTAGTCGCTCCATCAGCCTTTCAGGGGGGACAATGGAAGTGGCCACCCTATCCATGGCCTGAGCCATCATCTCGGATGATGCTGCCTGTTGGGTTGCCATACCGTAAATGGATTGCTCCCATGCAGTATTGCCAGGTGCCGTACGGCCACCACGTCGGCGGGCACCACACCTGTCTGGGGCAAGGCGAACTGCGCCTTGCTGTGCCGACACTGCCTGAGGCTGCAGGACTGCATTCCCCCTCTGATCTGCTAGCCCAGGAACAGGATCAGATGTCGCGGAGTGTGACCCTGCATCCGTAACCACCAAAGGCGTAGCTGCCAACACTGACATCCCCATTGAGGGTTCTGACCCTGGTGCAGGTGGGTGAGACAGAACAGAATCCCTCCCTGGAACACTCATCTGCGACGGCACGTAGGTCTCATCCGAATCAACACCTGAGTACAGCTCGGGGGAGGTGCAGCCAGAGACACCCCTTGAGAGCAGGACCTGCAGCACTTGTGGGTTCTCACCCACCACCACACCACGTCCCTCACTGGTGGTTGGTCGGCCCTCGGGCCCCTCCTGGGTCAGCACCATCTCCACAACCCCAGCAGTATCAGGTGCGTCTTCCCCTGCAAAGACATAAAAACAAAGAAATGGAAACAGGCATTAGCACCATGGCACACAATGAGGGCTGAGAAGCAAGAGAAACAGTACTTGTTTGACACATGTCCCACATGACTAAAACCCTCCCATGCATGCACCCTCACTGCGTATGAAGGGCAGGCAAATGGCACACACTGATGACACCAAGATTGAAGATGAACACATTTTCTGCATGCTGCCTGGCAGTGGCATCACACATTGGCCTGTGATTGGCAGGTGAAACACACATGCCATCACAGAGATGGCATGTACCATTGCTATTGAGTGAAGATGGAGAGGAGGGCAGCACCTATGCATACTGTCCAGTTCCCGCATGTAATAGCTTTTCTAATTCTAACAGGTCAGATTCTTCACCTGGAGCTGCCAGTCCGAAATGGTGCAATTGCACAGGGACATGTTTGAACAAATGATATCCAGGTAACAAAGTCACTCAACTTTACCATAGCCATGTCAGACATGTGACTAGAGGACTGCGACATGCCTAGTAAAAGTGGTGGAATGGAAAATATCTGACTAAATGAACAGTGCTAAATTTTGCAACAATGTTGTGGCAAGGTGACACTTCAAGGGCAACTGGCGTGCAGTTGGACTACATGTCTACTGTTGGCAGAAGGGATACAGCTATGGCCAAATGCAGCTGCGCAGGATGTATTGCATGAAGCACATGGATGACCCATACGACTCAGGCGCACACACTCTCACCTGGCACACAAACAGAAGCCCTCACACACACCATGCACATGGATGACACACACATGCATGTGCACTCACCGGACAATGCCTCGTAATCAGGGAGATCTCCCACGCCTTGGATCTGTACCTCCGTGACGTAGGTCCCAGCGACTGACTCATGTGGAGTGAGTTCCATGTCTACTAATGGAGACCCACCTCCAGTCACTAGAGTTGCGGCATGACTTGAGGCCAGCTTACTCTTTGCCCTGCGCTTTAGGTCATTCCAGTGCTTATAGCAATCATTGGCTGTGCGCCTCACGATTCCAAGGGCACTTACGATGTCCGCAACGGTCTGCCAGTGTGCCTGGCGTTGTGCAGGTGTGGTCTTGGATCCTGCAACAATGACCATCTCGTTGTCATGTGCGGACACATACTCGACAAGTGCATTCAGTTCGTCATCCGTGAAGCTGGGCTTCCTGGACGGGCCAGACTGTGTAGCCGTGTCTGGGGCATCAGCCTGTGCCGGACGAGCACTCTTCCTCTTCCGCTTGGAAGGTGGTGGTGATCCTGAGTGTCCTGCGCCGCTCTGGACACTAGGGGCAGGAGCCCTGGTGGACTCTGTATCAGGAGTGTGGGATTGCACACTCAGCATGGGAGTTGGTGCAGGCATTGGCTCTAGTGTGATGGTGTCAGGGGGAATATCAGAAGCATGGACTAGGACCGACACTGTCCTGGCTGGGTGTGTGAGGGCTGTGGTGGATGGAGCCGCAGCTGCCCCTGCAGCCTCTCCGCCCTGCCTACTTGGTGCAGCAGATGACCTTGCTGCCCCAGATGCACGTGGCATGGTGACATCAACGTGCACCAGCGCACGTGTCATAGGCCTGCTGACCTGGAAGTCAGCCATGGAGTCAGCCAGGTCTGGTGCCACAATGGGCTGGTCCAACAAGGGCTGAGCATGGATGGTGTCAGCCACATCAGCCTCAACGGGAGGGAGGGGGATTATGGGTGCCCTTGACTGGTCCTCCACACATGGGGGGACAGGCTCACCCTGCAAGTAACGACCACGTCACCTGCCGGATCCACCACGGCCACCACTTGTGGCTCTTCCACCTTTGCCACCCTTACGGAATCCTCGCCTCCCAACCATGGCACTGATGTTGATGTGCGTATGGGAGTGGCTGTCAAATATTGTCCTGGGCAATTGGGGGTCAAAGGGGTTGGGTACCAGATGGTAATTGTACCCTAGTGCTCTTGCAAGGCTGATTGTAACCCCTGGGGAAAGATGACGGGTCACGCTACGCACAGGAGCCCCAAAAAAGGGAGATGACGTGCACGCAACCCCTTCTAGACCACGTGTGCAGAAAGAAAAACCTGCACTACGCTGTGGCACCCAGTAACACAAGAATGAACGTATGCGTGTCACACGCAGCCTAGAATCACCTCTGAAGGGGTAGGCTACACACGGGGCAAGCACAGATGTTAGATACGTGCGTGACTCACCGTCTGCCAGGTAAAAGAGCGTGAAAAAGGAGCGCGTTTGGTTGGCAACACCCCCGCCAAAAGAAGATTTGTACGCTGTCTGAGGAGACAGGACAACAGTAGAAGGGAACACTGTTTGAGGGAACAGGCCCAGGTAAAGCAGTAAAAGAGAAAAAATAGAAAAATCTGTCAGAGGTAACAGGGAATACGAACTTGAAACGCTGTGAAGTAAATCGCGTGTGAACCGACAAGAAGTACAGAATTCACCAACTCGCTCTCCACGAAAAGCACGTACAAGGAAATGGTGTTCTACGCGTACCTTTTATACAGGCCCACACGTCCAACGTCACTTATGTGGCGTGTACGCGCTAGGGCCATTTCCACCAATTACACGCTTTGTGACTTATGCGTGTACGGCCATTTCCACCAATTACACGCTTTGTGACTTATGCGTGTACGGCCATTTCCACCAATTACACGCTTTGTGACTTCTGCGTGTACGCCCATTTCCACCAATTACACGCTTTGTCACTTCTGCGTGTACGGCCATTTCCACCAATCACACGCGATGAGACTCTGACGTGCAGTCTTTCCACGTGTGCTCTGTCATCACGTGCTGTGTGGGAAACACCCGTGCGGGTCACGTCACAGACGCGCTTACGCGCTGAGGGCCTTTGGTCCAATAGAATCGCGTATGCGTGCTGACGCGCTTACGCGCTAAGGGCCTTTCCTCGGTTTTCACGCTGACGTGCAGGATTTTCACGTGCCAAATCACTCCGTACCAAGCTGGCCACGCGTAAGCACACGGAAGACCACGCTCCTGCCCAGAAGGCCGAACTACTGCCCCCCAGAGCCCCGAGCACGCTCCCACCTGCTATCTGCTGCTGCCTGACTGCCTGCTGCCCACGTGCACTGCCATTTGCTGCCTGCACATCAGCCAGGGGTGCTGTTGCTGTGACCACCCCTGCTGGAACCGAAGACTCCCGACTGGAATTCCATCGCTCCACAGCCCAGCCCCAGGACCCAGTTGCCCACCCACTCCTGCCTCTGGGGTTGTCATGTCGGGGCAAACACCATCTGTGACCACTGACAACCCCCGGCCAGAGAGGCAGAGGGGCACCAGCTTCAGTGCCACCGAAGTTGGTGTCCTGGTGGAGCAAGTCCTGGGGCAGTATGATGCCCTCTTTGGAAGTTCCCGCGCCGACAAGGAAGGACGGACTCGGATCTGGACTGACATCGTGACTGCCATCAACGCGGAGGGGGTGGCAGTCCGGGACTTACAACATGTCAGGAAGCGCTGGGAGGACTTCAGGTCCAGGACCCTGAACAAGGCCCGGCGCCTCTTGAAGGCAGCAGATGCCAAGGGGCGCCGGGGCCACTTGTCGGAAGAACAGATGGGGGTCCTGGAACGCATATCCCCAGCGCTCCACGTCCAGGTCCTAGAGAAGCAGACCCGTCTGGAGTCGAGCGGTGTGTGTACATGCATCCTGGTTGTGAGCAGTGCGTGTGGTGATCATTCGCCATTGTGCCGGTTGCACATCTGTTTGTATGGGGTCGAGTATGGGTGGGGGTGTACAGGGCCGTGGGGCTGACACATGCGAGGGCTGTAATGTGTGAGACATGGATGGTGCTTGTGTGTGTGGGCTTTCATGGCAAATGCAGTTGTGCGTGCACACATGTTTGAATGAATGTGTATGTAAGTAGACATGTCCGTGATGTCAGGCATGTATGTTGTTTTCGGCTGCATGTATGAGCACTGTGTACATGTGCATGTGTGTGTATTTGACAAGGGTGCAACAGTGATGCAACATGGATACATGTGACAGCGGTATGTGGAAGCCTGATTGGCAGATGTGACATGGATGCCCGTCTGAACAGTGCGACACTTGGCAGAGGTGTAGACATGCATGCAAGTGTGTTGGTGTGTGTACATGTGTGGTGCACTTCCTGTGTTGCATGTGATGTCTGGCTCCCCTTTTGCTGCTGATGCTGTTGTATGTGTAGGGATGGTGCTGGCAGTTGCGATATGGCTGTGGTATGGCTCATGTGTGCCAGTTGCAATGACATGTGTGTTGGGGATTGTGATGACATGTCTAAGGTTTGCCAATGCCACTCATGTGCAACTGTCATGCGTGTATGTGTCCATTGTACAGTGCCCTGATGCCTGTGTTTTGTTTCTCCCTGTCTGCAGCGTCAACTGATGAAGATGGCGGAGAAGGTCCTGTGGAGCACAGCGGCGGGGATCCGACCGCCAGCCGGAGACGCAAGGCCCGGCTCCCCTCCCGTGTTTTCATCTCGTCGGGGAGTGAGGAGTCTGGTGCCGCGTCCCAGGCCGCAGCTGCCGGGGGGAGGTCCAAGAGGCGGAGGTTGCAGTTGGAGTCCTCGGCAGCAGAAGGGGCAGCTGGGACCCCACAGGGCCCAACAGCGGAAGATGGCACGGAGTCATCCAGGTTGGCGGGGGGTTTGGTGGAGGAAGGGGCCGCGCAAGCACCAGTGACAGGGTCTGGAGGTGGGGATCCCACTGGTGCTAGTGGTGCAGTGCAGGGCCAGGGACAGGCGGCAGCACAGGCGGCCGCGGAGGTGCCTGTGTGCAATCCTGTCCCCGATCCTATCCCTGCATCATCTTGCACCAGCAAGGATGCCTACGTCCAGACCCGTTTTCAGGCAGGGGATGAGCTGACGTCAACTGGCCTTCCTCTGCCTGCGGACGTGGCCATCCAGGTCCGGGTTGAGCCTGTCCTGGCTGGTGTGGCGTTGCGTCAACGGGCCATGCGAGGTGACCTGCAGTCTTTTCATGGAGAGACTGCACGTCATCTCGAATGGCTCGTTGACCACGTCAGCCTGCTGGGACAGGTCACCCAGGCCGGATTCCGCTGTCTGATGGGGCTTGCTCCGACCCCCTCCTCAACTGGACCCCCTACGCGCCAGTCGTCCTCTGTGCCATCTTCCCACCCATCAGTCACCTGGGTGCCCTGTGGAGCTGCCTCTGACGGTGCGGCCAGGCTGGTGGAGGAGGCATCCCTGCCACAGTCGGGAGTCGGAGGTCCAGCAGGGGTGGCCACATCAACAAGTGCACCACAGCCGGCGGAGGATGTGCAGGCAGCAGGAGGCAGTGCACGGGCAGAGGCAGAGCAGCAGCAGCAGCAACATGGTGGGAGACATGAAGGCTCGGGGCTTTCAACATCGGAGGGGCAGGCATTGGCCAGAGGGCAGGGGGACCCAGGACAGAGAGTGTCTTCCGTGTGGCAGCGGTTGGGCCACGCCATAGGTGCGGAGCGGGGGCGGGCGGAAGAGGCGCGGCTCACAATGGTCAGGGCGGAGAACACCATGCGGAGGGCCCTGAGGCGGGCCGAGTGCCTCGAGGCAATCCGCAGGGGGTTGGAGGAGGACACAGCGTCGTCCCTGAGGACCCTCGGGGCCATGGAACTGGACCGCCTCCGGGACATCGAACAGGAGTTCGATGATGCCCTGGCCCGGGACACCGCAGAGTGAGCCGCTGGACTTGCCCGCCGCCTTTGTATATAGTTCTTTAGTTTTAGGTTTCCTTTCGTTCTTATTATGATTTGGAGTCGACGGACACTGCTCCACTTTTTGTATATAGTTGATATTTAGGTAGGTTTTTTAGGAGGTTTCCTTAGTTCAGTTGGGCTCATGGACCCTTGTTATTTTTGTACATAGTTCTTTGTTGCATGGAGAATTTTTTACATTTGACTTTGGACACATTTTTTTAGGATTTGGATTTCCAGTTTTGTGTTTTTATGCGGACATGCAGCTTATTTTTTCACATTTACATTGTAGTTAGTTTTCTTTCTTTAGCATTCTTTATTTTTTTCAATACAATTTTGTTGCCATAGTTCACTGTGTGGTATCATCTCATTGGTTTCATGCATGTCATGTTGTGTGTTTTCCCATTCAATTGCAAAAAATGTGTGTGACGGACATGGGTTCATTAGCTTCATGAACATTGGGGGTGTAACATGTGATTTCCATTTCCATGTGGGTGAATGGGTTACTTGGTAGGGCTTTTTGGCTGTGGAGGCTGACCATTACGCACATGATTGGGGATTGTGAGGACCTGGTGGGGGCTGCACATGGTGGCAGGGGGGTGGGGGTGGTGGGAGACATGAGTGGGGGCCTGGTGGAGGGTGACCCTGCACTGCCGGGGGGTGGGGGTGGTGGGAGACATGAGTGGGGGCCTGGTGGAGGGTGACCCTGCACTGCCGGGGGGTGGGGGTGGTGGGAGACACGAGTGGGGGCCTGGTGGGGGCTGCCCATGGTGGCAGGGGGGTGGGGGTGGTGGGAGACATGAGTGGGGGCCTGGTGGAGGTTGACACTGGATGCTGGGGGGTGGGGGTGCAGGGGGACATGAGTGGGGGCCTAGTGGAGGGTGACCCTGCACTGCCGGGGGGTGGGGGTGGTGGGAGACATGAGTGGGGGCCTGCTGGAGGGTGACCCTGCACTGCCGGGGGGTGGGGGTGGTGGGAGACATGAGTGGGGGCCTGGTGGAGGGTGACCCTGCACTGCCGGGGGGTGGGGGGGAGACATGAGTGGGGGCCTGGTGGGGGCTGCCCATGGTGGCAGGGGGGTGGGGGTGGTGGGAGACATGAGTGGGGGCCTGGTGGAGGGTGACCCTGGATGCTGGGGGGTGGGGGTGCCTGGGGGACATGAGTGGGGGCCTGGTGGAGGGCGACCCTGCACTGCCGGGGGGTGGGGGTGGTGGGA
Organism: Ambystoma mexicanum; assembly: GCF_040938575.1. Lineage (NCBI taxonomy): Eukaryota > Metazoa > Chordata > Amphibia > Caudata > Ambystomatidae > Ambystoma > Ambystoma mexicanum. Next base: position 657,971,565 of record NC_090924.1, read on the forward strand.
GACATGAGTGGGGGCCTGGTGGAGGGTGACCCTGCACTGCCGGGGGGTGGGGGTGGTGGGAGACATGAGTGGGGGCCTGGTGGAGGGTGACCCTGCACTGCCGGGGGGTGGGGGTGGTGGGAGACATGAGTGGGGGCCTGGTGGGGGCTGCCCATGGTGGCAGGGGGGTGGGGGTGCAGGGGGACATGAGTGGGGGCCTGGTGGAGGGTGACCCTGGATGCTGGGGGGTGGGGGTGCAGGGGGACATGAGTGGGGGCCTGGTGGAGGGTGACCCTGCACTGCCGGGGGGTGGGGGTGGTGGGAGACATGAGTGGGGGCCTGGTGAGGGCTGCCCATGGTGGCAGGGGGGTGGGGGTGCAGGGGGACATGAGTGGGGGCCTGGTGGAGGGTGACCCTGCACTGCCGGGGGGTGGGGGTGGTGGGAGACATGAGTGGGGGCCTGGTGGAGGGTGACCCTGCACTGCCGGGGGGTGGGGTGGTGGGAGACATGAGTGGGGGCCTGGTGGAGGGTGACCCTGCACTGCCGGGGGGTGGGGGTGGTGGGAGACATGAGTGGTGGCCTGGTGGAGGGTGACCCTGCACTGCCGGGGGGCGGGGGTGGTGGGAGACATGAGTGGGGGCCTGGTGGGGGCTGCCCATGGTGGCAGGGGGGTGGGGGTGGTGGGAGACATGAGTGGGGGCCTGGTGGAGGCTGCCCCTGCACTGCCGGGGGGTGGGGGTGGTGGGAGACATGAGTGGGGGCCTGGTGGAGGGTGACCCTGCACTGCCGGGGGGTGGGGGTGGTGGGAGACATGAGTGGGGGCCTGGTGGAGGCTGCCCATGGTGGCTGGGGGGTGGGGGTGGTGGGAGACATGAGTGTGGGCCTGGTGGAGGGTGACCCTGGATGCTGGGGGGTGGGGGTGCAGGGGGACATGAGTGGGGGCCTGGTGGAGGCTGCCCCTGCACTGCTGGGGGGTGGGGGTGGTGGGAGACATGCATTGTTGATCGGTAGTGCAAGGTGACATGTGGGTTGGCTGGGGGGCATGCCCATGGTGAATGGGCTGCCTGCGGGACATGGGCAGGGGTGCAGGGTAGTCCCCCGTGGTGTGGGCTGCCTGCAGGGGCCGTGGAGGTTGTGGAGCGTACACCTGGGAGGACCCACACGGCCAATTCACGTGTAGTACTTCCCAGAACCCCTGAAATACACGTACCCTGCTGAAATCGCGTGTGGAACTTCCCGCGCACCCCTGAAATTCACATACCTTGCTCGCACTGGCCCAATCGCGTGTGGAACTTCCCGCGCACCCCTGAAATACACGTTCTCCGCTTGGCATTTGCTGTTTGCCAGCCCGGTGAACTGGTCCAGGGTTAGCGCAGCCCTTTGCGATGATTTAGCGATTTTGATGGCTTTTCCTTGCGCGAGGGCGTTCTTCGGGGCGTTACTGGCGCTGCTGCAGGGTCGCTGCGATTCTCTGCGCCACGGCTGGTTTGGGAGCCTAAAATCCATGAATACGCGGTTTTAGCGCACGTGCCTGGCGCAGACAATCGCACGCCGACACTCTGCGCCAGCCGCTTGCGACACTTTTCTGCGAAATTCGATGAATTACCCTCTTAGTTTTAATATTTCATCGGTTTCAGAGACTGGCTCCTCTGCCACTGGGCTATGGAAGGTAAATATCCAAGGGTGGAATTTGTATGCTTGAGCTAAAACATGGCGCTGGTGCGCAGTGTATTCTGGGGCACTCAGAGCCATAATGGATATTTACTCCATGCCTCAGTGAAAAGCTGTACTTACTTTGCTGAGAGCTGAATTTACTTTGCTGAAGAAAACATGCTTTCCAAATCTGGTATGCAGTCAAGGACATTCTGCTGGGAAAGCTGGTTTTGTTATGTCTTCTTATGAGTTATGGGACTGTTTTCCATGGTGTTTGTTCTCAGGAGAGGGAAGCCCTTTGCTCCTTGAGGTTACTGTCGGTTGACCCAGCTGGCAACCAACGGTTACCCATCAATGCGCAAGTGCATTGCCAGAAGGTTCGAGAAATTACCACCCCTTTTTGAGGAGTGCATATATGCGGAACCCCTCAACGGTCAGACGGGACAAGCACAAAGACCTCAGTCGGAAGGGGGACGCCTTTGTCCGGCATACCTGTGGGCTGTTGTGCTCTCGGCCTGGCTGTTACCGGGGTCTTCCAGCCACTTCTGGCGAGATGAGGGATTCAGTTACACCCACTGTGATGTATTTTCTTTTGAATTCTCTGTCTTTTCTGTGATTTATTTCTGTGTTATCACTTGTTGCTTCCAAGCTTTGAATAAATAGCCATATAAGTGCTCATTATTTTCTAAGTGTGTGTGTGGTTGTGAGTCATTGCGTCGTATACCTGCGTTCAAAGTATTGGCTCTGCAATTACGCTGGTGATTAATGACTGTCCGTGCACTCTGGGTGAGCAATACAGTACCAAGTGACATTTGGAAGTTGGAGGGGGTGAAGGGACTGAGTTTGCAACACAAAGCTTTCTGTAGCCTCAGCTATAACCGCCATCTCAAAGCAAACTGCATCACAGAAACAGCATGTGTTGTGGGGGGAAAAGGAAGAGGTCAGGGGAGGAGGCCATCTGGAGAGTGGGGGGAGCTGGCACACATGAGGCAGGCACTTGGTGAGGGCCTGAAAAGCATTTATTTTTGGGGGCATTTTGTCAAAATGTGCTGCTATAAAGGTCTAGGGATAGCCGAGGGAATGTGTAGTTCAGTACCCACAGTTACAGTTTTTTTTAAAAGATATTTTTACAGCTATAGTGATTTCGGAGGGTGAAAAATCACTGGCCAGTGATACGATTGCCATTCAGGTCTCCCATCCATGCAGTACCCTGCTTACCTTCAAAGCTAGGAAAGGGCCAGCCTCCTTAAGCCATGTTGCTAAACAAACTAACCAACATTGCAAGACCACTTAGAGAAATGGGCCGGCCCTTTCCTTGCTTTGAAGCTAAGCAGGGTCAGTCCTTCTTTGAAGCTAAGCAGGATCAGCCCCGGTTACTGCATGCATGGGTAACCAAATGGGCATCCAAATTATTATATTTCTTTAAACCATGCTACTGCCAGTCCTTGAAAGTTTTGCACTCTGAGACCATTTTTTCCTTTTGCTGAATTGCATTCTGGTAGCTTTAATCTACCAGTCAATAATAAAAAAATGGATGTTTTTACAACAATAGTGGGTTTCCCATCCCAGCAGTAACTGAGACAAACCCTGCTTAACTTCAAAGTGCGGAAGGGGTCAGCCCCCTAAGGCCATGCTACATAATAAATGTTCCCACCTTTCAAGACCTTTCAGAGAAACATGGCCTAAGCGGGCTGTATCTTTCCTTGCTATGAAACTAAGCAGGCTATGTCCCGGTTACTACATGGATGGGAGACAGTCCCCAGTCCTGAATGCCATGTGTTTCCTTAGTTTTAAATATCTGATAACACACGGCATCCACATTATTATTTTTTAAATCATGCTTTTGTCATACCTTGAAAGTTTTGCAGTCAGAGACCATTTTTTGCCTTTTGCATTCTGGTATTTTTAGTCTCACAGTCAAGATGGGGGGAATAATGCTACAATTGTACACTTTTTGCCTAACATAGTTACATACGGATTTATGTATTTGATTGACACTATGATATGTGTACTTTTCAAGTTAGCTTTATAAAGCAGAGTATTTTTGAAAGCTAAAAATGGGGGTGAGGAGGGGAAATGATGAGAGGGGAAAGTCATGAGTATTTTCCCACAATGTGGCAAGAGAGTTTGCAATCCTGGACACTGGTGCAGTTACTTTCCCCTGATTGTGTCTGATTTTCGTGGCACCAGTAAAGGACACGTGTGTGCGGACAGCATACCTATTTTTCAGAGGGCTGACACAACCCCCGTGGGTTTTTTGAGGTTGGGAAGCTTGCTCAAGAATTTGGCTACATGATTTTACTCAGGTTGTCATGTTCCCAGTGCAGACGCTTACTCACAAGACCGCAAGCACTTGTTTCATACTGAGATTTAGTTTTTCAGGGAATATTTCACGACAGATTACTGGGTTTAAAAGGTGAGCACCTTTTATACTTTGCCAGCATATTTATTGGAACATTTCCTCTCTCAGGTTAATTTTTTGGTGTTCATTATTTTTTTTAAAGTCCAATGCTATTTCGTCTTGCTCACTTTCATCTAAGGAGTAGGTCAATTGACCTACATTTGTATATTTCACTTTAGCATATATGTTGACTTACTGTGCATATATTCATGGGTCCCAGCTTTCAATTTTTGCTATGGGGGAAAAAGTACCTGGTTTTAAGGATTTCAATCAGGCAATACACCCGGGTCTCACCTAGCATGTAATGCACAGATAAAATACTTATTTATTGTGTCTATAGGTTCAATATTCTGAGAGATACACCACTCATATCACACCCGTCTCAAAATACCCCTCAGGTAACAGTGGACCAGGAATCAGGCTGGTTGGTAAAGGTAAATATTTATTTATTATTTAAAATTCAAATCACAAATAAGTTTTAATATATATATATATATATATATATATATATATATATATATATATATATATATATATATATGGGGCAGCAATCACCAATGTGGTGACAATACAAATCAGAAATAAATAAGGCAATTGAATTAACTTTTGAGCAGCACAGAAGATAAAGCACAGGGAAAAGAACAGTTTTGGTTTGTGAAAAGATAGCGCTTAGGTTAAGGTTTCCCCCTGCAAAGCTCTTAATGCACAAATGAGCAGTCCTACACAGATGTAAGTTAGCAGCAGGTACTCAGGAATGGACAACAGAATACATTGTTTGAATATACTCTTGAATATACCCTTCCCTCCCCAATGAAGAGAGAATAAGTTTTTGGAACTTTGACACTTTTAAACTGACAGCTGGAAATGGCTTTGTGAAACAATTTAAATAAGAATGGAAGCGTGGAAATACTTTGAATGGTAAAAAGACATCTATGAAACTTTTGCAAAATGCAAATTCACGCCTCATATTTGCTATGTGATTTTTAATAAAAGCAGGTCAAATATAATGTTTAGTTGTGGGTGTAGCTATAGGTCTTAGGTTTAAGTGAGAGTTCAAATTAAGTCTCTATCTATACAATTGAAGAAGTTATGCAAGTTTGAATAAGAGGCGTTTTTGAAAAAATAGATGCGAAAATGAAAACAGAAATCAGTTCTTACATGACAATTATACTCTAAACTAGGGTATTCAGGCTGGTTACCAGTTTGAAACACAGTAAGCCCCAGAGTGGTCCATGGAAACCAACCCCAGAAGCTCTGTCTCCGCCTTAGAGGACTCAGTCGGATTACCCGTGGGATGAGTTTAAGGGTTTGGGATTTTACAAGACTAAGGGATTTTCAAGAAATGATCACTAGCACAAGAAATCAAAGCAAGGTTTCAGACTGGTGTGACACTATTACAAGTTCTTAATTTAAAGAGAGGATGGGTTGAGATTGGGATAGAACAAGGCACATATACTATGGGTTACTATGATTCCTGCTGATACTTACAGTCCACTGTAGCTTAAGATTGGACCGTCAGAGTTCTGGTTATCCGGATCGGGTCTACAGGCAGCTGGGCACTTCTGGAAGGATGGTCAGCTGGGCGGTTCTGGTCAATTGGACTGCCACCTCAACTTGGATTGGATTGGATTGGCCCTTCTGGTCACTGGACATGGTAGATTAGTGGGATGGCGAGTTCAGTAGGCACGCCTTAATGGTAGCAAGCCAGACTGGGTCCGAATTATTTCCCTTAAGTGGGATGGTTCAGGAATTGGGCCTAGCTGAAGAAGAGTTCAGCAAATGCTGAGGCCTGGGTTTTGCAAAGTAGTCTGGAATCAGGACAAGATGAAAAGTTCTGGAACAGCAGGCAGAAGTCAGGAACAAAAAGCAGCGTGGAAATCAGGATGTAGGCAGGAATCATTGTGTGTCTGTGTATTGTGAGGTTCCCATATTTATCATGCCACGTGACATCACTCAGTTCATGGTAGGGGCAGAATTACAATACACACACCCAATGCTGTGAGTGGTCAAATGCACTTGCCTTTTTCTGGTTGAAAGCCAGAAAAGAGCTGTCATATTTTATGATGTGATTTAGGAACTCCCGCAGTGATTTGGACCAAAACTTAACTTTTCCACAAATACACATTTCTATAATTATGCCCTCTAATTAAATCGGACACATGCATTACTTGTTTGATGGGTTATCTTTACATCCAATTCCCATCTCAGTGAGAGCTGGCTTTGTCGTTCTGTGGAATTTTGTTTATTTTAATCATAAAGGTGTGGCCTAACAATTCCTAATTCAGTACATATCTGGGCAATTACCCCTAGAACAGGGGTGTACAATATTATATTTGCAGCATCAATGGTTTTGCCACAATTATTCTTTTAGTGTAACTTTGGTTTCTTAAGTAGTACAGGGTTCACTCACATCTTCACAGAAAGAGCATAAAATTAAATTTACAACTACCAATTTTTAGATTTGTCCTCCTTCATGTGGCAAAGTTAAACATAATCAGAAATAGGCATTTTAAACAACAAATGTCTTTTGGCAGTTTTTTTCTTTCCTTTCAACTGGCAACAGCTGTCAAATTCCTTTGATCAGGGTGGGGGTCCAGAGGGAAGTTTCTTGCACCTCTTTTGAAGGGATCAGCATTCAGCCTGCCATTGCCTTTGCTTGAGCAACAGATGAAAGTCTCATGAGGTCTTTGTTGTAAATATGCGAGAACCTCCAGCATCAATTAAGCCTTCCTGCTAGCAGTGGAGTGTCAACCTGAAGTGTCATCTTTCCCAGGCTGAGAACTGTCAGGCAGAATTGTAATTACTCAAGACTGTGTTTTAACTTGAAGTTACCGACATCTTCATTAAAACAGATAAAATGAACACAGCTTATAGGGGATTTTGACATTCAAAGAATTAAGCCTTTCCACAAAAACATACTTTTAAACAGGCAATTTTGCACTTTCTTCAGGGAAAAAGCAGTCTTTTACATCAGCTTTTCCTCTGCAGCACCAGTTCTTTCCTGAAGTACTGGGATTTGTTTTTCAGTTGGGAGACATGTATCCAGCCTTTTGTTTGTAGTTTCTGCCTGCACAGTTGAAATTGTTACATGTGGCCATTTTTAGCCGCATTTCTCCTGTGTAAATGGAACCAAATGTTATTGAGCTGGTTTTTCATAAGATACTCTTCTTAGCTGCTGTCAGTCAATGAGGCCCGGCTCCTCTGGGCCATACTGGATGATCTGTAACCCTTTTCCTCTCAAAGATTCACTGGAAAATAAATGGTTCTTGTGCCAATAACAGCTATTTGAAGGTTGCAAAGCTACCTTTTTAAAAGGCATTTTCGTTTTTCAGGACAATTCTGCCTTGCTCCATGTTGGAATGTGACAAACCCCACTGGCATGCTACTGCAGTGAGAATTCCGTCTTTACCCCAACTTTGACTGTGTGTGGCAGGGTGTGCAGCCTTTTGTGGTTGTGACCCCAACACAGTTTTGCAGATTTTTGCGCGCACAGGGGTTATTGTTTGGACATCCACAAGTTTCATACCTAGTCTTTTATCATTGAGCATATTAAATTATAGGCTAAGTAAGAAATGTATGCTCTGAGAAGCACCAAGACCTTGTGGCCTAGTGGTTAAATGCTCGGCGTGGATTTCTATCACCCCAGGTTGAAGGCTGTATGTTTTTTTTTATTTAACTCATTTAATTTAATTAAAAGAAAAGCAACCCAACTGGGAGGTGGTGAGGTTTGTTGCAGTGCATTTCTGGGATTTTATTTGGCATGATGGTGTTTAGACGTGGCTGCAATGTCAGCCATGCCCAAACATCGTTTGCACCCAAATAACAGCACCAAAATGGCTTTTGCGCCAAAAAGGGCACACAGAAATGGGAGCTGTGGCCAAATGGCCACGCTAAATCGGCGCATGGCTAAATGACAGTACTGACAAGGGGTGTACCAATTAGAGCATGCTGCTTAACTAAAGTGTGTGGTCCATGGAAAATAATGTAACTCACTGTGCATTGTCTAAAAACATAGGGAGTTCCCAAAGCCTGCAATCCAAAGGCAATGGCTAGTGGTCTGGTAGCATTTTAAAATGGACAGTGGGCACGGCCAAAGTCTGTGCCCACTAACCATGGCCAAAGACCATGCTAGTGGTCTGGAAATGTTCTAAAAATCTATAGAATAACAAACCCCTTGACATTCAAGGAAAACATATAGTTGCAGGGACGTTAAGGTGAGTAATACATTGTAACAAAACCTTTCAAATTCAAGGAAAAAACTTTAGTTGCCGGTACTTTAAGGTGAGAAATTAACGCAACAAACCCCCATAAATTCATCTAAAGCCACCTTAACTTCATGCCCCCTGTTACGCATGTCACAATGATGACATCAGAGATCACATCACTGATGACATCACTAATTACATGTTGTATGAGAACACTGATGACATTATGAAACCCATCACTGGTGACAACACTAATTACATTGTATATAACAGATTAGTTAACGGATCAATAAGGGAATTAGACATAACATCATTTATAAGTTAGCTCATGAAAACTTTGATTCCATTAATACCAGTTTAGGTTGTGGACTTGGCATTAACAAAGGCTGGGGTCATTGGCAAGCACCAAAGACAATAGCTAATTGTTGGTTAGTGTTCAACCAATGTGAATGATTAAAAGCCATCTCTAGTTGCCCATCACTGTTTTAAAATATACAGTGGACAACGTTGAAAGCTGTAGTCAGTGGGCATGGTTAAAGGCCATAGCTAGTGCCCATTAATATGTTACAATATACAGTCTGCTCAGCCGAAGGCCATGGCCACTAGCTAGTATTGTGTTAAAGGCCAAGGCTAGTGGCTGGGTAGTGCATATATTATACAGTGGGCACGGGCGAAGGCCATAGCTAGTGGCTGGTTAATGTTGTGTTAATACTCACCCATGGAATACTAGAGATACCTTTTCAACCAATCAATTTCAACAGGGAAATTACCACAAACATTCAAATCGGCATACATCAAGCCACTCCTTAAGGACACAGCAGGCAAAGTGGAAGACCTCTCCAACTAAAGACCCAAATCAAACATCCCCTACCCAGCGAAAATACTTGAAACCTACTTCCATAGAATAATACAAGAATACATAGAAGAACACCTACTGCTGGATCAAACAGGCTTCAGACCGAAGAGAGGAACGGAAATGGCACTGCTCTCAATCTGGAATGACCTAAAAGCCAATGCAGACTTAGACACAAACGCAGCTCTTATACTCCTGGATCTCTCTGTAGCAATTGACACAGTCAACGTGACAGCCTCATCAGGAGATTGGAAGAATTAGGAATCACTGACCTAGCATTAGTCTGGATTAAATCATTCCTAACAAATAGAACAGAAACCGTATGGATCAAACCTTTCAAACCCACTCCAAGCAAATCCACCCGTGGAGTATCACAAGGAGCCTCCCTATCCCACTACTTTTCACATATACCTAACTCTGCTAATCAAGCTCATTAAAAGACACGCCTTACATGCTACAACTACACTGACGACACACAGATCATTTACAAAATACAAGACACACATGAAGAAAACACAACATTAGAAGGCTACCTTTAAAATCCACTTCAAGGCAATCCACCTGTGGAGTACCACAATGATTCTCCCTATCCCCACTGCTTTTTAACATATACCTAAGAAAACACAAGCCTGGAAGGCTGCTTACAAGAACTCTTTGGCTGGATGAATACAAACAGCCTCAAACTCAACCCGGGCAAAACAGAAATTATGGCAATATACAAAAATGGGAAAAACAACCACTACATCCCATAGCCGACAGAACTAGGAACAGCACCGACACCATCAATGATAGTAAAGAACCTTGGAGTCTTGATGGACAATGAACTAACACTTGAGCCTCAAGTAAACGCTATAATCAAGAAATGTTTCTTTCTCCTGCACACAGTAAAAAAGGATCCTATCATTCCTCTCCACCCCCCACAAAACACTCACCATCATTGCACGCATCATGTCCAGAATTGTCTATGTCAACAGCCGATTAGGAATGCTGGAACACCTATTAAATAAACTTCAGCATATCCAAAATGGACCAGCCAGACTGTTGCTCAAACTGCCATGAAGAGAACGCATTACCCCAGCGCTGATAAGGTATTACCCAAATTGACCTTTTACAATTTCCCTTTTGTCCTAATTGACCTAATTATAGTGGTCCTAATTGACCTTCTGCAAATATTATTTTAGTTATTTTATATATGTATAGGTTTTGTTTTGGATTATAAATGATATATAAAGGGATTGGGTGGGGGGATGCAGGGGGTTCTGGATTAAGTGGGGGGTTGCGGGGGTTTCCCCCATGCATATATGTCCTAATTCACCTTTTAAATTAGGTCAATTCTCCCGAGGTCAATTCTCCCGAGGTCAATTGTGAAACGGTCAATTAGTATACATCCGCTGAAAATGCTACACTGGCTACCAATAAAACAAAGAATAAGGTTAAAAACGATGCCCAGCGCAATCCACGGCCAAGGAGCGAAGGTCCTAAATGAGAAAATAACCATCTACCATCTGGCAAGACCACTCAGATCAAGCAACGACAGTCGCCTCCAACCAAAACCTTACAATAAAAGGAAATTCAGAGGATCATCTTTCCCTAACCTGGCAGCAAAAACCTGGAATAGCCTACCAAAATCATACGCAATAAAAGGGATCACCTGGAATTCAGAAAACTGCTCAAAACTTGGCTCTGCAAGCCTGGACCAGAAGGCAATAGAAATCCCAGGGCGGGACCTATAATCCCTAATTTAATCATCTCTAATCAGAGGGTGCGAGGAGGAGCCTTGTCCATACACTCGTAGTTTATGGAGGAAAACCATGGTAGGTAAAGAACCCCCAATAGATGGCCCAAATACCACTAGAATTCTGCAGAAAAAACTACCACTGCACAATGGACCTGCCAACTAGGCTGCCAAACAAGATCAAAACACACAGGATGGGCATAGACGTTGAACCCAGAAGCCCAAAGCAATGAGGTAAGGAAAGCCCTGCTAACCCCACTCAAACATTTCTATTTTCTGCATCCACCTCTCAAACAGAAACTCAAACAGCCACCTCTCTGCACAGCAATCCGCACATAGTTCACCACACTGCAACAACATACAAACAAGACATAACCCGGCACAACAGCACATGGGAATTGCACTGACCCGAAAATCGCACTTAAGCTCAGTGAACAGTGAAACCGAACCTAAGCTGCCAATGGCACATCACAACTCTCACTTTCCTTTCCCACTTTACCAAACTAACCCCTCCCAGACCCCCCTGTTTTCAGACCCTCCTTCAGTTCCGTCAGAGCGCCTGAGGACCACTCCGGTGGTGACAGTGCGCGGTACAAGTACCCTTTAACATTACATTAACATTGTATAATACACAGTGGGCACAGCTTAAGGTCATCGCTCATTGCATTTTATTATTTCAAAATAAACAGTGGACATGGCCAAAAGATGTACAAACTGCTCAAGGTCAAAGGCCATGGCTAGTGGCCCATTTATATGTTAGAATATATAGTGGGCACATCCAAAGATTGTGGCCACTGGCCAGTATTGTGCTAAAGTCCATGGCTTGTGCCTGATCAGTGAATATAATATACAGTGGACACAGTTGAAAGCTGTATCCACTGGTAAAGGCCAAAGTCTATGGTTGGCAGCCTGTTAGTGTTTTAAAATATTCAGTGCACATGGGTGAAGGTTGTGATAATTGTTCATAACTGAAGGCCATGACTAGTACCCATTCCTGTGTTAAAATAGATTTGCCCATGAAAACTGACCATGGCTGAAGTAGTGTAATTAGTGATGTCCTCTGTGATGTCATCATTGTGGTCATAGGCTGCGCAACAAGGGGCACAAAGTGAAGGTGGCTTTAGCTGAATTTCAGGGGTTTTGTTGCATTAAGTTCTCACCTTAACGTCCCTGCAACTAAAGTTTTTTCCCTGAAAATCTCTCTCTCTCTCTCTCTCTCTCTCTCTCTCTCTCTCTCTCTCTCTCTCTCGCTCGCTCTCTCTTTCTCTCTCTCTCTCTCTCTCTCTCTCTCTCTTTCTCTCTCTATACATGGAGATAAAAGGCAAGGTGGGTGATTGATCATATAAATAAACAAATGTGTACACAACACTAGGGTGCCTCTGTCAAACTCACACATTTCACATGAAACATGCAACTAGAGCACATCGAACTGAATAAATGTTTAATTTTCACTTGCTTGCAGCTGTGCTACTTAAAGCCTTTCAAAACGTGTCCCTTATTTTCTATTGACCTGATGCAGACTGAGCACGTTGCTGATGTGTCCACTAAGCATTTAGCAGCATCCCCTTTGTCCTCTATAATGCCTCTCCCATCAGTTTGCATATTCATGGGTATGATTAAGGTTTGCTCCAGAACATTTAGATAAAAGGGCCTCCCACTGCTTTGCTCATTAGTGCTCAGTAATGAAGATATTTTCAACCTTCCATATAGGGCATTGCTAATACAGCCCTCTGAATGATGCATGGCCTATCTAGTGTTCTGCCCCAATTTCCTCTACCCTGCAGAGGCCTGAAGGGGAGAGGCGGGGGCATGTGTCTTGAAGTGGGGCATTGGATAACTTGGTTAAAATCAAACTTTGCTGAACAATTCACCGAGATCATGCAGACTTCTCTCCTATCGTAATTTTTTTCCTCTGAGTTTTACAATACACACCGACTCTTCAACTTCAATATTTTCTGTGGCCCGCCTATGAGACCAAAGTTACTTTCCCATAATGATGGTTCACAAATAATAGCTTTCAAAAGCAGCGAAGTAGGATGAAAAATTCCGAATCACTTGAAAAGGAAATCCTTTAAACATTTTTATATATTTTTATTCGGTATTTCTTTGATTCCGCCCACTGTAGATTTCTTTGTATTCATCTTGTCTCAGGTGTTCTACACTTCCATCAGCAATCCAAACTTATACGCAATAACCAAACAAACACTCTTTTCACGAATTCCAAAAGGCAGAGTTTGATTTTTACGAGCCACTAATGAACTGATTGTGTTTTCCAGATGGCTGGCAGCAACCGAATCTTATTACTATTGGCAACTGCTCACTGATTGCTGTGTTTTGGCTGAACTTCTGGGTTGCACCACCAGTAGCCAAAAGTTGTGAGTACTTAATGGGAGACAGAGGATATTGATTGGAGTAATGCTGCATGCTACAAATGCCACTCATTATTTGTGTGTCCTCTTACATGGGAAAATAGTGTCGCATCTATGGGAGCCTGGATACTGTAACCTCTATGTGCACCTGTGCCCCCCTGCATCAGTAGCCTAATCTGCAGCTCCTGCTCACCAGTGGCACAGAACAGGTGCAGAGGTCACAGGTGCTCATCTGGCAGCTGCAGTGACAGCAAATCCTCTGCAGTACAAGGGTTGACTTATTTGAGATGCACCCATGTTACAAAATCTATATAACTAGGAGTATGCTGTCCAAGTGTCACGGTAAACTGTAAATATAAACCATACCTACGTTTAAGCTGTGGTGGACAGCCTCTCTCATAGTTATACATAACTTCCAAACCACATCAATTTGATATCACACATGTCCCAGCCAGAATGCCCTTGCTGCTGCCTGCACGATGTAGCCTTGGGAGTTGTCGCTCCTTGTTCCTTTGTGAGGACAGGTAACACCCTCCCCAGAGAGACAACCACTCTATCGGAAGCTGTCCTGGGATTAGAAATCAAAGGGCATACCCACCCATTCACAAAAGGAGTAGCCTCACACTAGGGTGCCGCGTACCAGCATACCAAAAGGCCTACTGAGATGGGGAGGGGGTGGGCTATTGTAGACAGAGAGAGCTCTTAATAGCTGGAGAAAGGTTCCACCACCTTGTTTCTCTCTGCCTCTATCTTTCCTCCCTGCTGAGAGAGTTGACCTTTCCAAAGTCCTCTGCTAGGGAGGTGAAGACTGGGCCTCATTACGACCCAGGCGGTAAGTTACCGCCTGGGCCGTACCTTTACCGCCATGGCGTAAACTACGTTTACGCCATGGTGGTTGGCGGACTTACCGCCCCATTCCGAGGTTGGCGGGGCGGTAAGTCCCCATTAACCCATTTACCCTTCCCCATTCCCATTTTTGCCCCATAGGGCATAATGGGAGTGGGGAAGGCGTTAATTACGCCACCGTAAATTACGGTGGCGTAATTAACAACATGGTCCCTTAGCGCCATGGATTTTAACACCTGCTAAAAGCAGGTGTTAAATCCTCCATGGCGCTAAGGGACCTCGGAATCAGGCGGTAAGGGTCGGCGCTGTTTACGCCGCCGTGAACCCCTTACCGCCTGGGTCCTAATGAGGCCCTGAGTGTCTAAGGTAGAGGCAAGCTCTGCCCCAAACTATTCAAGGGGACCATTGGGGGTGAAATGCTGCTGGGACAAGACCAACACTAATGTATGATTGCATAATGACTGATCCCCTTGGTCCATTTTAGGGCCACAGAGACTGATTAGGTCAATTTGATCCCTTTATCCTCCAAGAGCATATCCTTTTAAAGAACATTGTGGTTTGTACTTGCCATTCACTCCAGATTAATTAGAGTACTGCATCTTGCTATCTTTGCTTATTCTGTGTTCTTTCCTCAGGGGTGGGTAATGTGTATTGTTCTATTTAGTTATTATTGCATATGGTGTGTTTAATAAATAAATATATATATATATATTTATTTTTATAGCACCTTGATTGAACATTCCATAATTATGGATTTGTATACTTCACTGTTTGGGTTCCTTATGTTTCACATTCCCACCCCTCTTTAGAGTATAGCCTTCTTTCAGCCCACGTTACCACAAAAGACAAAGGATGTATATCTCTTACCTGTGCTGAAGTGTGAGTGAATTTGGAGTTAGAGACATGGGTCTTGTTTGCAAATGGAAAGTGATAGGGATGCAGGTTGTTTTGCATTGAAGGCCTACTCCTACCTTTTTTCAACTACCCGTCTCTCCTACGTCTTTCACTACACATACAAACCACCCACAGAAGGCCATCACAGATTTAGCCGTTAGCACATCAACACTAGCCGAGCAACGACTAAGGTCTCCTCTTTATTCCTGCCACACTCTCCCACATCAGCAGTTAACCAGACCCAAAGCAGTGTAGTGTATCAGATCTTGGGTTCTTCCCTATGCATAACATACTTCCAGGTTTCTTCCTCCAAACCCATAGAAAACAGATTGGCACACAGGAACTGGGTACTCACGACCTGTAGCCATCAACACCACAGCTTTCACATCTGCCTTTCCCACTGTCCTACTAATGAACTTCACATCCCCTTTTTCTTATGGATACAAACACAGGGAGGCCACTAATAGACAGGTGCTATAACTAAGACGAAAGAACTAAAACAGAGGTATAGTCACTGGGTAAAGTCCTATCAAATGCAAATGTTCCAAAATGATGGTGAACAAATGCTGCAGGCAATAAATAACAAAAACATGAGTCAAATATGGACATTATTAAATGGAAATGACTCTGATATGGGAGTACAGCATCTAAATCCCATACAGGAAGAAACGTGGGTGACCCATTTTAAGAAATGATATGGATCAACTGACCCCGAAATAAGTCCATTAGATGAGAGGCCTCCTAACAACTCTCCATGGTCTATAAAAATAGACAAAGAAGATATAAGCGCCATCATTGTGTCATGATGCCTACCCCCGGGGACCCAGACCAAGTCCAGCAACCCCGGAAGCAGGCATCAAGTTAACCCAAGCAAGCTCCACAACCCCGGCTAGGGGCTATTTGGGTGCAGTCATGGCGCCTATGGCGCCTATGGCGTCAGGCTCATATGGAGAGTCAGTCCTGGCGCCATAGGCGCCAGGCTCATAGATTAAAACTTACCTGATGCAGACCATGCTGCAAACTTACCTGATACAGACCATGCTGCAAGAGCTCCAAGCCAAAAGAGGCTTGGAAGGGACTATTTTACCTAGGGACTATTTTTTACTCGGGTGGGGCTGGGGAGGAATACTTACCTGGGACTACTTTGGAGGCTATTTAAACCACGCCCGAAGAGCAGCACACGCTTCGTGTTATTCTGCATCCAGCAGCGTAACGCTCACTGTGTCTGCAAGCCTGCATCCAGTCTTCTGCCACGCCCGCCGCGAGTCTGCAGTTCCTAGAAAAAGGGAGGAACAGAAGAAGAAGAGGTTAGAATAAGAGCAAAACCTTCGATCCTTACCTGAATTCTGGATCCACCGCGCCTTCGAGCTGGAAGAAAGAAGCATTTTACTTGCGCGGCCTCACCTGCTGCAGCGCCGCGCTGAACTCACCGGCCTTCGCAGCATCCTCACGATCCACCGCATCTTTCTGCACGTTCTTGCAGAACTCTGACACCTAAGGGGAACACAAGAACAGCAAAGGTGAGCCAAGGGAATAAAGAGAGGCAATAGTAACTACCCCCATAGACTTACCTGATTACCGCCGGGAGTACTATTCCTCTTCACGGGTCGGCACAGTCTCCATTGCATCCTCGCCGTACCCCGGCCCCTAAGGGGAACAAAAGGACAACAAGGTGAGACGAAAGGACAAACAAGGGGAACTCTTCTCACCACAATAGACTTACCTAATTTTACCGCTGGAGGCATTATTCCCCGAACTTCATATTTTCTCTCCACACCTGAATAAGGGAGCAAGCCGCAGGTTACATTCTGGCCTTATTTTATTGAACTGTGTAGGATAAGCCAAATCCTTACCTGAACTTCGTCAGCTACCACGAGGAACTCTTCGCTGGGGTCAAGCTGCAAACTGCAAGGAATTGGACAAGAGTGAAAGTCAGACATGTGAACTCTTACGAAATACATACTTTTCGGAGTCAATATTGTTCTGGAACTCACCAATTCCTTCGAGCCAGTGAAGCAACCGGTTATCAACGCCCCACTGCGCTCAATGCAGGATGGAGAGCTCATCTTTTCAAACCATCAGATGAGACTATAAGAGGGGACATCAAAGGTGATCTGTGGGGAGAACAGCAGGGGTAGGGAGATTTACGCTCAACTCCACGGGTGGTTAATTTCCTTTCTCCATTTGCAGAAGAATATTCCTACGGGCCAAGCAAACGAAGCTAGGTGGGCCAGTCCAGTCCGTCATCTCGGCCCTACGCGTCACATTGGTGGAGACCGCAGCTGTCCAGTTCAGATCGACACCTCTTTGGGAGCCAGGTGAGCATAACAGAACGCAAAGCCTACCCACAAATTCCCACCTGGACGTTATGGATACCTCAGAGACTGACCAATTGGCCCAATTACTAGGGGAACTGAGGGCTGAAGTGCATTCCGCCCGTCAAGAAACCAATGCTCTTAGGAGAGGACTGATTTTGTCAAAGGAGCGAACTGATGACCTTGCTAGGCAACTATTGCAAAGCCAGGCTGGACAAGTACCCCTACCTGGTTCCGGGGGAAATCCAGCTCCTGTGTTATCGAGTAACCCTGTGCAAATAAACCTACTAGGAAATATTCCATTAGCCCCCCCAAAAGCTTTGCCGGAGATCCCAAAAGGTTCGCCGTGTTTATGAACCAATGCCGCTTGCACTTTTTATGCAGACCTGGAGCCTTCCCAAACGATCAAGCCAAGGTAGCCTTTGTATTGTCATATCTCAGCGGCAGTGCAGCTGATTGGTCAATTCCACTAGTTACTCAGGATGACCCAATTCTTCTGGATTTTCAGGGCTTTCAAACTAGCATGGAAAGACTATTTACCCGGCACTCCCAAGGACAGGCCCTGGATAACAAACTTTTGTCCCTACGACAGGGTAACCAGGACCTTCTATCCTACATCGCGACTTTTAATAGGTTAATAGTGGAAACTGGATGGCCTGAGGTAAAACGAATCACGTTATTTCATCGAGGGCTTCGAGGTGAACTCAAGGATGTCTTGGCTCAAGTCGTGAACCCACCTCAAGACTGCGCTGAATATATAGACTTAGTGGTCCAGTTAGATCACAGACTTCAGAACAGAAAGGGTGATCGAGCCAAGTTTGAGAATCGGGTGTTGGTCAAAACCCACGCTAACCCCAAAGGAGCAGATGCTTCAGAACCCATGCAAATCGGAGGGGTTAAAGGACCCCTAACCCAGAAGGAAAGCGAAAGGAGATGGCAAATGCAATTGTGTCTATATTGTGGAACTTCTGGGCATTTTCTACGGGATTGCCCTGTAAAACCACCCAAGAAGGTGGTAGGAGCTGCTGATAAAAGCCATATGGAGTCAGACTCGGGAAACGACCACGCCCGACAAGCGTAGAGGTCTGCTTGCCGAGCTTGAAGAAGGATACTCAGACCTCGCATTTCATCATACCAATGGTCCTCGTAGATCCAGGGCAGCCATCGCGTATGCACGCAGTAAGGGCATACATTGATAGCGGGGCCATAGGAAACTATGTGGACTATGAATTGGCTTCCAGGAGGAATCTACCTCTCTGCCGAAAAACCACCTCAGATGTCATCACCACAGTCGATGGAACTGAAATTGCCTCTGGGCCTGTAACTCATTCCACCGCAGAGATGACACTATTGGGTCAAGATGGGCATCGAGAGACTATTGTGTTTGATCTAATCAAAGCCCCACAGTTCCAAATAATACTGGGGATACCTTGGTTAGAAACACATAATCCTTGTATTGATTGGCGAGAGAATAGAATAACCTTCCCGGATTGTGCACAAACCTGTTACCCAAAGAAAAATCAGAACGCAGGCCTGGCCACAGTAAGCACAGCAGTCATGCAACTACCTCCAGAATACCAAGAATTCCAGGATGTCTTCCAAAAGGAACAGGCAAACACCTTACCTCCTCACAGATCGTACGATTGTCAAATCGATCTCATACCCGGTGCACAACCTCCTTGTAGCAGGATCTATGCCCTTACGGAACCTGAGAACCTTCACTTACGACAATACTTAGACCAGTACCTTGCCAATGGCTTTATTCGCCCATCCAAGTCCCCTGCATCTTCAGCTTTGTTCTTCGTGCCCAAAAAGGAAGGTGACCTCAGAACGTACATAGACTACCGCGCATTGAACCAGATAACTGTTAAGAACCGATACCCATTGCCTCTGATCCATGAACTACTAGACCAAGTGAAGGACGCTTGTATATACACTAAATTAGATCTCCGGGGGGGCACACCATCTGGTACGCGTAAAAGAAGGTGACGAATGGAAGACTGCTTTCGACACTAAGGTACTCATTACACGGATGGCGGTAAGGATTTACCGGTACCAGTAAAATACCGGTACCGGTAAATCCTTACCGCCTTACTACGAGGTCCCTTTGCGGGTTGGGGGATTTAACGCCTGCTTTTTGCAGGCGTTAAAAACCAACCCGCAAAGGGACCCAGGGAGCTAATTACGGTACAGCAATTTGCGGCACCGTAATTAGCGCCTTCCCTATTCCCATTGAGCCCTATGGGCCAAAAATGGGAATGGGGAAGGGCAATGGTGGAAGGGGGAATTACCGCCCCGCCAACCTTGGAATGGGGCGGTAATTCCCCTTTCCGCCAAGGTGGTACCGGTATTTTACCGGCATGAACCATGGCGCTAATAGCGCCATGGTTCTCCGCCATCCGTGTAATGAGGCCCTAAGTATGGGTTATTCGAATACCAGGTGATGCCTTTCGGGTTGTGCAATGCACCAGCCGCCTTCCAATACTTCATGAATGATGTCCTCATGAACTCATTGACGTTTGTGTTGTCATGTATATCGATGATATTCTAGTATACTACTCTTCAGAATCTGACCATGTGAAGCACGTCCGAGCAGTCCTTGAGAAAATGCGCTAGCACAAACTATATGCAAAACTAGAGAAATGTGTTTTTCATGCCACAGAAGTTGAATTCTTTGGGTTCATCCTGACCCCAAAGGGAGTCCGAATGGACTCACGAAAGGTGGACGCAATCCTTAAGTGGCCATCACCAAGTTCAGTTAAAGGAGCACAAAGCATGCTCGTTTTTTTGCCAATTTCTACCGCAGATTCATCCCAGATTTTTCACGTCGTACATCCCATCACAGCACTCTTGCGAAAAAATAAATGCTTTATGTGGACTGAAGAAGCTGAAAATGCCTTCCAAGAGCTGAAAGCGAAATTCACGTCTGCACCTGTGTTAAAGCCCCCATGCCCTGAACTTCCATACATAGTGGAAACTGATGCATCCAGTCTAGTCATGGGAGCTGTCCTGTCTCAAAAGCACCCTTAAACTGGCCAGCTTCACCCAGTAGCATTTTGGTCCAGAAAGTTCTCGGCACCTGAGTTAAACTATGCGGTTACCGATAAGGAGTTATTAGCCATTAGATCCGCCTTCACGGCTTGGCGGCACTATCTTCTCGGTGCCAGGCATACCATTACTGTGATCACCGATCACCGGAACTTACAGCATTTAAAGACAGCCAACGCCCAATCGTCACGTCAACTCCGATGGGCATTGTTCTTTGCCGAGTTTGATTTCGTGATAACCTATCGACCAGATTGTAAGAATGGTAAAGCAGACGCCTTATCCCGAATAGGGATGGGAGAGGCAGAAGTGAACCCTGAACCAGTACCTATAATTCCCGAACAAATGATTCTTGGCATGACTACTCTACAGACTCTAGAGGACATTCAGGTAAAGATCCAGCAACTCTTTGATCCTACAGCCTTGCAGGACTGGGTAAAGAAAGGGCAGGACTACTCTGTCATCAATGATCTGCCTTATTACCAAGGATGGCTATTTCTGCCACACAAGTAACTACAAGAGCTAGTCATTTCCCGTTATCATGATACCTTAATGGAGGGGACCCAGGTATTGCAAAAACTGAAGCTAAAATTAAAAGACAATTCTGGTGGCCCACCTGGCGAAAGGATATTAAATCATTTGTGATGTCTGGTGGCATTTGCACCCAAAACAAAAGTCAAAAGAAAAAACCAGCTGGACTCTTACAACCTTTAGACATTCCGCCTACAACATGGCACACCTTATCGTTAGAACTTATTACTGATCTACCCCCATGCTATGGATTTAACACCATTCTAGTTAGTGTGGATCTTTTTTCTGAGATTGCCCACTTTATTCCTTTAAAGGGATTACCTTCTGCTTCAATCCTGGCCAAGGAGTTCCTCGAAAACATTGTTCGCATACACGGATTTCCGTCCGTATTGGTCTCTGACCGGGGCAGTCAATTCATTTCACATTTTTGGAAAAAATGCTGTCAATTGGCGCAAATCAATGTGAGGTTATCGACCAGTCACCACCCCCAGACTGATGGTCAAACGGAGAGGACCAACCAGACTCTCGAACAATACCTGCGTTGTATGTTACATCAGACGGAGAGTAATTGGAAATACATTCTTTCGATCGCCGAATATGCATACAATAATTCAGTACACTGTGGAACTGGACAAAGCCCCTTTTATACCTTATCTGGGCACCATCCTCGAACCTCAGACCTTGACTCACCCCAACACTTAGAAATGCCCGCAGTGGACCATCTGCACGCTACGATTACACAAGCCTTTAAGGAAGCAACTACACATTTAAAACAGGTGAAAGAAACATTCAAGAAAGATGCTGATCGGCATATAAGTGATTCTCCACAATACCAAATAGGGGACCAAGTATGGTTAGCCACAAAACATATACCTCTAAAGGGAAAACGGACCTTTAACCCCAGATATTTGGGACCTTACTCTATCAAGCCCATTATCAACCCGGTGGCTGTCAAGTTGGACTTACCTGCCAATATGCAAATTCATCCCGTCCTTCATGTGTCACTTTTGAAGCCAGTACAACCAGGGACAAGACTAACCAAGCCACCAGACCCCATCCTTGTAGACGGAGAACCCGAATTTGAAGTTAAGAACATCCTGGACTCCAAGCTGAAAAAGTCAAAACTTTTTTATTTAATCGACTGGAAAGGTTACGGACCACAGGAAAGGTCATGGGAACCTAGTGACCATGTTCATGCACCCCGATTGTTGAAAAAATTCCACAGAAATTTCCCAGACAAACTGAAACCACAGGGAAGAACGACTTTAGGAGGGGCCTTGGGGGGGAGTGCTGTCATGATGCCTACCCGCGGGGACCCAGACCAAGTCCAGCAACCCCGGAAGCAGGCATCAAGTTACCCAAAGCAAGCCCAACAACCGCTGCTAGGGGCTATTTGGGTGCAGTCCTGGCACCTATGGCGCCAGGCTCATATGGAGAGTCAGTCCTGGTGCCACAGGCGCCAGGCTCATAGAGTAGAACTTACCTGATGCAGACCATGCTGTAAGCTTACATGGTGCAGACCATGCTGCAGAGCTCCAAGCCAGATGTGGCTTGGAAGGGACTATTTTACCTAAGGACTATTTTTTTACTCGAGTGGGGCTGGGGAAGAATACTTACCTGGGACTACTTTGGAGGCTATTTAAACCACGCCCAAAGAGCAGCACACGCTTCGGTTATTCTGAATCCAGCAGCGTAACGCTCACCGTGTCTGCAAGCCTGCATCCAGTCTTCTGCCACACCTGCCTCGAGTATGCAGCTTCTAGAAAAAGGAAGGAACAGAAGGAGAAAAGGTTAGAATAAGAGCAAAACTTCGATCCTTACCTGAATTCCGGATCCACTGCACCTTAGAGCTGGAAGAAAGAAGCATTTACGCGTGCCGCCTCGCCTGCTGCATCGCCGCGCTGTACTCACCGGCCTTCGCAGCATCCTCACAATCCACCGCATCCTTCTGCACGTTCCCGCCGCATTCTGGCACCTAAGGGGAACACAAGAACAGCAAAGGTGAGCCAAGGAAATAAACAGAGTCAATAGTAACTACCCCCATAGACTTACCTGATTACCGCCGGGGGTACTATTCCTCTTCACGGGTCGGCATAGTCTCCATTGCATCCTCGCCGCACCCCGGCCCCTAAGGGAAACAAAAGGACAACAAGGTGAGACAACGGGACAAATAAGGGGAAATCTTCTCACCACAATAGACTTACCTAATTTTACCGCCAAAGGCATAATTCCCCGAACTTCATATTTTCTGGCCACACCTGAATAAGGGAACAAGCAGATTACATTCTGGCCTTATTTTATTGAACTGTGTAGGATAAGCCAAATCCTTACCTGAACTTCGTCAGCTACCACGAGGAACTCTTCGCTGGGGTCAAGCTGCAAACTGCAAGGAATCGGACAAGAGTGAAAGTCAGACATGTGAACTCTTACAAACTACATATTTTTCGGAGTCAATATTGTTCTGGAACTCACCAATTCCTTCGAGCCAGTGAAGCAACTGGTTATCAATGCGCCCCTGCGCTCAATGCAGGATGGAGAGCTCATCTTTTCAAACCATCAGGTGAGACTATAAGAGGGACAGCAAAGGTGATCTGTGGGGAGAACAGCGGGGGTAGGGGGATTTACGCTCAACTCCACGAGTGGTTAATTCCCTTTCTCCATTTGCAGAAGAATATTTCTAGGGGCCAAGCAAATGAAGCTAGGTGGGCCAGTCCAGTCCGTCATCTCGGCCCTACGCGTCACATTGGTGGAGACCGCAGCTGTCCAGTTCAGATCGACGCCTCTGTGGGAGCCAGGTGAGCGTAACAAATTGCTAAAGCAAGCACGTCAAGAGCCCCTGGCCCTGACGGGCTATCAAACGCCATTCTTAAATTAGCTCCCGATTTATGGATGGATTTTTGTGTTGAACTATTTGACAGAATAAAACTACAAAAGAAATCTGGGCATCCTAGAACAAGGCAGTAGTTGTGCCAATTTATAAGGAAGGGGATAGAGATGATCCATCGATCTACCGAACCATCTCGCTTCTCGATGTGCTTGGCAAAGTTTTTGCCGGAATCCTCCTTAAAAGATTAAAGGAATGGATAAACAAAACAGTAAATTTCAATCCAAGGCAGACAGAATTTATAAATAATGTAAAATGTTGGCTAAACCTCCTTTTAATTAGCCTCCTAAAAAGAAAGACCTTGAAAGCCAGCAAACACCTTTATATGGCATGTATTGATATGGAGGCTGCATTTGACAGAGTGGACCCCCGAAGGCTATAGTTAAAACTGGAAAATAAGAACTGTACCAATGCACTCTTGGAAGCTATTAAGGCCCTCCACACCGGAATAACCCTGCAGATTTGTCTGGACCAGAAAGGAAAGCTAACTAAAGAAATTGAAAATCATAGAGGCCTAAAACAAGGCTGCCCGTTGGCAGCAATCCTATAAACTTTTTCATTAGTGATATGTCAGAAGGGCTATGGCCGCTAGCTAAAATCATGCTCCCCAAAGATAAATGGAACACCGGTGGGGCACTTGCTCTATGCTGATGACCTAGTGTTGTTAGACTGCACTCAAATAGGGCTCCAGAAAAAGTTGGGTGCTCTTCAGGCCTACGTAACAGAAGATGGACTAAAAATAAAGATAATATAATCGGAGATACTAGGCCTTAAGAAAGCAAGAACCAGAGAAAAAAGACTTTCATTTGGTCTCTTGGTCCGGTCAGGCTTAGTATAACAAGGAATTATGATTAGCACAGACAGTGGAGATTACTCTTGGAAGGAAAGCCTCTTGTTGAAAATGAAACAACTTAGAGTGCAAGACCTCCTAATAAAGAAAACATTTGGAAAGTTCTCCTTGCAACCGCTGATCACTTACTACAATCAGAAGTTAGTCCATTCCTTGACATATGCCGGTGAAGCAGGAGTGAGCTTCCCAAAAAAATTCTGGGACCAACTGGAAAGCAGATATTGGAGGCGGGTCCTGCGAATTCCAAACACAGTACCGATAGGAGTCACTTATATGTGCGCATCCAGTGTAGATCTCTGTCGACTTTTAGAAAAAGATGCAGCAGGTACTTCCCCACCTCAATATCATATAATTAGGATTAAAGAAGATGGCATGACTTTTTGGCCTCTGAATCAGTGGAAAGGCTCATGTGTAGCCTTATGATCTTAAGATTCCGGTTAAACATCCAAAGGACTAATGAACTGCTATTCAAGTACGGTCTGGCAAAGGACGACAAATGTCGATTCTGTCAAATTAAAACTGAAACCATGCGACACCTGATTTTGTTCTGCCCAAATCTTAGAAAGAAAAAAACCACCATCCTACTGGAAAAGCTGAACAAAGTCCATGGTCTGAATGCTGACACGTGGTGGGAAGTTCTGTACAGTGGCCAATCACACGCAGCCACCAGAGCACTGGGCTCCTACTTGAACAGAATCGTTGGTTGTAAAGACGTGCCTCCAGGAAAATAATGCTCAATAATTAATCTGGGAGGCATTAGCAGTTTCTCGATAGTCTGGAAAAGCCATCTGATGGTTGGTCGGGAAAGTCAAAATCCATAAGCCAAGAGAGGACTTTAAATGAATAGGAAATGGGTGAGAATAGTGGCCTGCGGCAGAAAGGACTAAGCTATGCATGCCCCCATAAAGCCGTTGTGAAGCCAGCCTGAGGAATTACCAGTGAAGGTCTCACCGGGAATTGGTTTATTTTTCTCTAGGCTTGGATAAACCGACAAGTTTTGATTTGGTAAAAAAGCCAAAGTTTGTAATATAACTGTGTGCATAATAAAATATTTTCTTAAAAAAATAGACATGTGCTATACAAGATCACTCACATGACATTACCAGTTAAGAAGGAAACATACAAATATTTCAAAAATAAAATATAAAATATTCCTTACTATTAACACTTTCACATCCTTTAGGCAGTATATATATATATGAAATAAATGGTCCCACTTTGCCCATTGGGCATACATTTAGATCATAAATTGCCAAATGTTTTCTTTTTTGTTATAGAATTCTGTTCTTTCTTATTCATCATAGAAGTCTGGCTTGGGGTGTGGTTTTTTTCTTTAACGTTTTTGGTTGGCATTTTTCTTACTTGGACTGCCCTCCATTTTGTCAACTGTTTTTATGTCATGAAGCAGGAAGTGATATTAAAGGAGGAGAGCAAATGTGTATTGCAGATCCATGGAATGACAAGTATGCATGGTGAAAGTGTACATATCTAGTAATCATGCATTAACAGTTATATTGACACCAACAGTAGCAGTAGTATTAACAGTACTGATTGTGGTGATAGAGGTAGTACCAGTAGTGCACTCCTAGTGCTACAGAAACATACAAGTACTAGTTGTGCCAGTAGCAGTAGTACTATTACTACTTTTACTAGAACGGGTACTACTTTTAGGTGCAGTAGCACCATGTGCAGTGGTAATAGTACTACTACTGAGAATGGCAGAGTGTTAGGTGCAGTACAACTACTTGCATCCGTAGTCATATCAGTATTAGCAATACTAGTGTTATCAGTGTTACTATTAATACTATTACAAGTATAATAACAAGTAGTAGTACATTCCATACCACTAATACTACAACTAGTGCTCTTGACTGTTACTAGTTGTATTAGTATCTGTACACGTATTACTTCTCCTACTACCACTATTTCCAGTAATGGTGGCAGTACTAATGACACTGGTAGTTTTGATACTTATGATACTGGCAGCATTACTGGCTGCAGTAGTACTATGAACAGTAGAAGTAATGGTATAATTTGCACCAGCACTACAACTGACACTATGGACATTATTGCTTCTAATAGTAGCATTACTATTACTACTACTAATTCTGGCGGAACAAGAAAAGATAGTGCTAGTAGTAATGGTATTAGTAATATTACTTATGGTAGCAGTACTACTACCACTATTGGACATTATGGAACTACAATGAGTACTGCTGCTAATGGTACTACTACTACTACTATTATTACTATCACTGTTAGTACTTCTACTTCAGTAAAATGCCTACTCTGACTACGGGTTGGGTAGGATGTACACGTGCACGCATGATTGCTTGTGTAAAGGATCGGCAGATTGCACTACCTCTCTCCCTCTGATGCCACTTACATTTCATGGGTTAAAAGTCCACTGCAGAAAACAGAGGAAAACTTAAGCAAGAACAAGCTCAAAATAAGGTTGTTAAAACAAGTTTATGAAATCAGCAGAAGACGCTATGCTAGTTGGTGAATTGGGCAACAATTCATGTTACATGTCCTTGGAAAAGCATACCTGTTTGTGTCAGGAAGGAGGTGGTTTTCAACTCTTCTGCTCTTTTATGGTTGTAGTCAGTCCATATAGGGCTGCACAATTTTACCTAGGGATCATCCCTGTGGACCTTCTTGTGTATATTACTTGTCTATTCATTGCTTTGCAGGAGTCTTTGATGTGTAGTGTGCATTTGAACCAAGTGAATGTATATATCATCTGGGTGTTTTGTGAAAATGATCAGTATTGGGTACCACAGCTCACTGGTAGTGTGTCCAGATTATACTTACACAACACTCGCAAGACACCATAACATTTGATTGCCTTGTAGATACAAATCACCTCCTATACTGTATATCATGGAAACAATCACTTTCACCACTTTGAGTGCCTCAAAAGTGGATCAATTGAGAACGTTGTGTGCTGAGAGGGGCTTGACAGTCTCTGGCACAAAAGCTGAGTTAATTTAAAAAATTCAGGATTTTGAAAGAAACAAAGTTGTGCGTAACTTACCAAATGGTCCTGATAGTGGAGCTGTGGCTAGTCCCAGCACCAGTAATGTCATTACTGTCACTCCAGTGACTGGTGTTGAGGATGAGGAGGCAGAAGGTGCATCCTGTGGACCTCTGGTTGAGGCCTCCTCTAATGCTGAGGCATTGTTCAATTTGAAAAGAGACACCCTCAGCCTCAAAGAAAAAGAGCTTGAGTTTGCTAAGGCCAAATTGGAAATTGAGAGGGTTGAAAGACAGAAAGATAGGGATCACCAGCTCGAACTTGCCAAGATTCAGGCTTAACAAGGTTCTTCCAGAGGATCTGGAGATGGTTCTGGGTCCTCTTCACATCCTAGGTTTGGGGGTCCATACTGCCAGTCTGTCCTTCTCTCAGTCTGAGGAAGAAGAGATGGCAGAGGTGCCCTTTCCTTTAGACTGCATTCCCTCAGAGGAAGAGTCTAAAGTTTGTCTAGATTCCTGGGAAACTGGCAGTGCTGGAGCCTTGGCTCCCATCCCTATCCTATTGCATAGTGATATTCTGTTGAGGATAGTGTTCGGGTAGTAGGTGTAACAGTCTCTACTGTTAGGAACACTGGGCCCAGTCCTACTGAAGTAGCACCCTTCATGGTAAACCCACATGTTCTTGCCAGAGTTCCTGTGGGGGATACTCAGTTGGCTGGTAGTCCCTCTCTTAATGTTCCAGTAGCACCTGTCATTCAAGCTGTGAATAGAGAAATGGTCAGGGCATCTGTCAATGTAAGGAGAGTGGTTCCGAGAAGAGTGCTGGGTGATTTGAGTCTTCAAGACTTCCGTCCTGACAGGCCCTCCCCAGACCCTTCAAGCACTATGTCTCAAAATCAGGCTGTTTTAGCCAAGCCTAAGAGAAAGTCTAGGCCTAAGTGGAGCCCCATGGCCAGTGGAGTCAGAAAGTGAGGCAGAGGGAAGGGAAATATTCCCCCAGCCTTACCTACAACTGATGGTGAGGTAGTTGGAAGTGTCCCCATTCCTAGTTTGGAAGAGGGACCCCCAGAAAACCTTGAGTCCTATGGGTCCCCTCAGCTGCCTAGTATACAGGTAGTGGAGAGTCCTAGGAGACCAAGAAGTATGGGCCAACAGAAAAGAAAACGATCATGGTTAGGCTTATGGAGAAAGGCCTGCTTCCAATTGGAGGATTCTCCTCCAGTGAAGCAAAGAGGTCAACAGGAAGGTGGGTTACTGCGAAGTAAGCCCACAGATCCCACCAGAGTACCCCTTGAGAGGTTGGAGGTTACTCAGGTTGTGAGGCCCTTCCTCCTACAGTTGGTGTGTTACATTCCCCTTGCGATGCATACTAGTGTCGGGATATCACCTGTGTGCTCTAACACACATTCCTGCTGGCCTATGATGGGGGTCCCAGAGGAAAACCAATGTAGGGGTCTCACTCTCTGTCACCAGGTTGACAGGAGTGAGACAAGAATTCAATTACTCCAGAGTTCACTTTTAGGAGTGAACTCATTGCTACCAGTAACAAGGCCTAATTGTATTAGCCCTTTGACTCTGGAGACATCAAACATTAGGTTGTAAGTGGTGATTACTGATCATAATCCCATATGCCCCTGTGCCAACCGACAGGGAATGATTGCCAAGTCAGTCATTGGCACCATACTGAATGACAGCTACAGAGGTAGCTCCTCTTATGTGCTCGGCAGTGGTCAGACCCAGTGGAAAGATGTTAGAGAGAATTCTCTGTTTAGGCTGAATTTCCTAACCTAGTGAGTCCCCCAGCAGCTTTGCTGGATTTCTGGAGTTTGTTTTTTTCCATCCTGCCAAGAGTGAGACTCTTTCCTCCCACTCTTGGACATGAATGTGTGTAATTCCTTTGAATGTCAATGTGTTCTATGGGCTATGGGGTCTTTTACTCCATAGGGTCTCATATGTTTTTCTATGTGTGTTACACCGCACCCTATGTGCCGTAACACTGGAGCGTCCTAACGGACCTCCACCATAGACTCCATACCCGGGGACTGACTACTGTCTCCCCGGGCATGTAAAGTCACCATTGGCTTTACTAGACCTAAATTTACTAACAGAACTAGTACAAACCATCTTATTGTGGACGTGCTAGTAGGGGTAATTCGATTACTCCTAGATCTGTTACTCGAGGGGGCACTGTCCCGTCCCCCCTCGCTGAGTTTTGGCTGGTGGCAGTGGAAACTACTTTTTATGTTCGACCCCGAACATAACCCTATGGGATTTGTCCCATTGTTAGAGATTGATACTTTTTCTCGTTAATCTCTAACATACCACCGGTCTACTTATCTTAAATAAGTTTATCGGATGGTATTTTCTGCCAGAACTCGGTTTTTAAAATGGCGTCTGTGTTCGTCTCTGTGACTCCTAAACCAAAGGTTGAGCCCTTTGTTCCACTTTTGGCAGGCCTCTGTACAGAGACCCTCCAAAGTGGTGCCATTCTGTCTGGGTTACCACAGGGGTGTGGGAGGGGGTTTAGGCACCCTGGACCGAGTTGCCTTGCCAACTCCGGTCGCACTCTGGTGTGATTGGCCCAAGTGATGAGCCTCCCCGCTCACCACTTAGCATGTGTTGATTGACAGCTAGGCTGAATGAATGGGGGTTTTCTGCATAAAAGAAGGGCTTTTGGGACTGGATCTTGAGAAGGCGCCACAGGACTTAAGAATCCGACGAGGGTAACGCTGAGCCAACCTGCACGACGACACCTCCGGTGGAGCCCTGCGGAACCGACTCACCACTTCCCGACAACAGAGGAGATCTCCCTGCCGGAGAGTTTCTTCCCCTGACTGGTGGGAACAACCAGTCCCCTTTGCTTTTTCTTCGCCTCAGGACGCAGTGGTCGAATTGCCCGTGCAGAGCACCTCAGCAACCGGATAGCCACTACCCCTGTACCGTGACCAAAAGGTGGTGCCTTGTGACGGAGCACTCCATGGCTGGTCTCTTCCCTGGTGGTGCACTGGACTTCACTTTTCTTCGACGACGAGATCATCTCTACTCTTGGCAAAGACCCGACGTGCATCCACCACCAGGAACAACTGCCCCCGCCAGAGCTGTCTCTCCACAAACAAGGTACCGTGTCCGCCTGGCTTCCCTTTCGATCGGTTCGAGTGAGGTGTCTTAATCCTCTCCTTTCCGTTGGGTCGCCTCCACGCTTTCGCACGTATTGTTCTGAACTGTTTCAATCTGCTGATAACAATTTGCTACAAAGACTCAAACGCATTTCTACTAGAGACTTTTTGGGACATATTGCCTTGCCTCTCTCCGAGTGGGCCTGGCCTCTGAACTTTATTATCTATTGTGGTCCTTGCCTTCTTGCCTTGCATTTTTTTTCCGTGAAGTATTGAACTGTGATTGATTTCGTAACCTGCCTATTTTTCTCTCCAGTCCTAACTAATATTAGAGTGCCATCTAGGTTGAGGCATACACCTCTGTCTGCAAATAAGTGATGCTGGTAGAACCTAGACTTGTCGAAATATTGTTAGGGGGAATGATCGTTTCTTCTTCGTAGAGTAATTGTGATTGAAGTGTTTGCCGTGATAGTGCCATAGTGTTTTCCATAGATGTTCCGTTATAAATAAATACCTTAATATCTTTACCCTGAGCCTCGTTGCGTGTTTGCTTGTCTTACTGTGAAGAATTGCCCTATATTGTATACTCCACATACTGCTTAACTCTTCTTGAGGGAAGTCTGACTGCTCAGCCACAGCTACCAAGTGAATCTGTGTGGTACAGACTGCTACCAAGTGGGTTTACTGCCAAACACCTGTAGTCCTAAATCTTTTGCAGTGGTCCCAGAGGGAACTGCACAGGTTTCCGCCTAGCAAAGGATGATGAAGTGACCTGTCAAGTGTCTCTGAGCTATCATCCACAGGATGGTCTGAGAGAGATCTGTCAGATCTCTCAGGGGTTTGATTGGAGATCTCAGGGAGTCCCAGAGAAGGAGGTGGGTCCGTCTCCTGTCAAACCTGTTCTGCAAATCCCAGACTACCTGTCAGTGGCCTTGGCCTTGCCATATTTCACAGCTTGGCAAGGTAAACTATTCTCAAGGGTTTTTTGAACCTGGACAGGTTGCTTTACAGTTTCCTGTGAATATTATGTTGGATTTTATCTTGAGGGATAACATTGGAGCCCTGCTTATGGCTATAGAGTGGGAACCAGAGAAATCTGTGTGTCTCCTTACTCTGTGTCAAAGTAGCCCTTATAATGGCTCACCTGACCCCACATCAGCAAGGTGAGCTGGAGAGTTTGCTGGGGCAATCTCCCCTCTTGTTGTCACTGACACCCTTTATAACAGGATGGTGTAAACCAGACTGCATTCTGGGAATAAGTGAACCCACCAAGATTGGGTATTGTGGTGGCTCAGAACCAAGACAAAGTTCTGACAGTTGATGAGAGATCCACCCTGTGTTGGAACAAATAGTCTCTGAGCATTTAAGCTGTCGAGAGTTCAGGTCTCAGGAACTGGAGGGATATACAGGTAAAGCCTGTTTTGGATTCTCTGTGGACACTAGAGCTCTGTGTTCTGTCCCCAAGACAGAAGCACACTCTTCACTAAGAGGTAACACCTTAGTGGATCAGCTCTGTACTGAAAAGTACAGTTGCTGTTATGATCTCCCTGTGGTGTATGGCAACATATCCCTGTTAGTCTGTGCTGAGGAGGAGACAGCCGTTTCGTCTTTTTCAGAGCCTTACTTCAGTGTATGGGCTTCTGGATTGGTGGCTGCAACTGACACCTGTCAGCTGAGTTTAGGACCTGTTCTGAATGGGAAAGTGGATCTCAGCAATACATGTCTGGATGACATGGCAGAGTCAACCGTCACTTGGAAGGAACTGGGTCTGACTCAAGCGACTGGGTTATCAGGACCTTCACCAGGCCAACTTGTTCAGGCAGACAGTCAAGTGTCAAAGTGAACAGGAGCCATTGGCCTTCCTCATGCATGACGTTGGAGTATGTGGGGACAAGATGCAACCTCTTGTCAGTGATGTACTCCATGTACAGAATGGGGCCACCCCCACTATCCAAGCCCAAGTGAGGACTTTCCTGGGCCTCACTGGGAATTACAGGAGCAAAGTGGCAGCCTATAGCAATATATAGCGGTCTCTCTGACCTCGGACTGCCCTTACTACTCATAGGAGACCTAAAGAGTTCTTATGGACTCCTGAGTGTGAGAAGGTCTTCACTGACCTGAAATAATCCCTAGGTCAGGCCCCTGGTTTAAGGGTACCTGATTGGAAGAGACCTTTCTTAGTGCAGACAGATGCCTATGACACTGGGATAGTTGGAAAACTTTCACAGCTTAATGACAAAGGTGAGGAACACCCTATATGTCTAATCAGCTACCAGTTTAGGAGTGAAGAACTTAGTTGGCCCCAGTTGGAGAAGAGTTGTTTTTCCATTGTATGGTGCCTAATGAAGTTGAGGTCCTACCTCCATGGGACTCACTTCACTGTGTATGCTCCCCCTCAAACCTTGAAGTGGTTGATAGATATTAAGGGAGAGAATCCAAAGTGGCTCAGGTGGTTCATGAGTCCACATGCTTTGAACTTCACTATTGGGTGTAGGCCAGATCCCAAATGTAGCAATGTTGACGGGCTGTCCAACAGGGATAACTAACTGGAACAGAGGACCCAACAAGGGGTGGATTTGTTCCCCCTGTCCCTTAGTCTGGGGTGAGGAGGGGGCGTGTGTTAGGAAACATTCTCTTTACTGCACCTTTCCTTCCATCTTTATGGAACCCCCAAACTTTTGGATTTTATTTTTGAATCTCGCCTGCACTTTTTGCAGTACAGTGAAGCATTAAGCTTCACTGCACTGGCCTTTAATCACATGTTATGGGGAAACTGTTATGTCCTTAAGGCTATCGGTACTGTGAAACCGTGTTTCCATTAATGGTGTTACTATGTTGCTACTTGTGGTTACTTTTGTATCACTTGTGGTAACTTTTTATCATTGCACAAACCAGGTTACACTGCAGTGCAATGGGGTGCATTTTTGTTTTGCCCTAGACTAACACTCAGTGGATTTTTGGCTATTCTAGATGTGCTTAAAAGATGGGCTGGTGGCGGCAGTGACTTTTCCCCACTTTTTGGGGAATTTCGTTTTAGCTTTAGTGCGTTTACTGCGTTTGGCTACTGACTGTAGCTACTGGTCAAACATGGCTGTGCCATGAGATTTTTTTGCCTGTTCCTTTTCCATCTTGTTGTTTAACCTTCTTCCTGGCCTCAGAGTCCAGGAAGATCCTTATAAGGACATCCAGTGCCTGTAAAAGCAGCAGCTTTTGGCAGGCTACTGGAGGGCTATGTGTGTTTGCTGTGGGCTGGGTCAGTCTGATTCCAATCCACATACTGGTTTCTGTGTGTCTGAGTGGTATGCATGAGTGTTCCCACCAGTGGTCCTGATTGGACCACTGTGAGTGAGTGTGTGGGCTAGTCCTTCTATTGGCTAGTGGGAGTTTCAGCTCCTACCTGGCTTTTAGGATAAGATACTGTGCTATCCTCATCACCATTTCCACCTGAACCTTGGTACACCCTCAGCTGCTACTGCAAGGCTCCCTTCTGCGAAATTTCAGAGTCCTAGCACAAAGGGGACTAGTAAGTCCTGTTGCATTGCTGTGTGTGGCGTGCACCATCCGAAACCTGCTTATCTGACACGAGTCCAATTCTGAGAGGGGTGCTGCATCATTTGTTTTTGCATTCCTTGACCGAGAATCCTTGCACCAGCAAAAGACAACAACTGCAGTGAAGCTTGAACCTGTAACCCGTAAAATTGAGGATCGTGAATTTCGGTGGAAAAAGCAACGTAGGACACCCTTGCTTTGTTCTACCAAGTCTGGGGAAGATTCAGAGTAAGGGGGGTGGGGGGTAAGTTACAGAGCTTTTAACCTACCCCTATACTCCCATTTTGGGCATTGGTCTATATTTAACCCTAACTCTAAGAACTCTTCACCGGACCCCAGAGACCCTACCTGCATTTCTTCCTGCATACTAAGTTCTGTGGAACTGTATCCTGAACAATAGCGCACAAGGCCCCTGGCAATTCAGGGCTGGACAATTTTAGCTAGGGATGAACTCTGTGGACCTTTTTGTGTATATTACTTGTCTATTCATTCCTTCGCAGGAGTATTTGATTTGTAGTGTGCATTTAAACCAAGTGATTGTATATATATGTATTTAGTTTGATAGTATTGTGTGAAAAGTCTTGTATTCATAATGTGTTCTGGCCATAAGTAAGTAATTGTATTTTTATACATCCTGTCTAAGTGCAATTTGTGACTCCCATTGTGTGACCCCATTGTGGACCCTTTACAAGCTCACCACCTCTGAAGAACTTAGCCTAGACCGCCTGTCACTGCTACCTAAACTGGTTTGGCTACAGCTTCCCAGAGTTGTCCCTGTCACAATATAGGTTGGCCTTCTATACATCTGTCCACCAGGCCAGAGTATAGAAAATCAGTCCTAACAGTCCCCTACACAAATCCCTATTCGTACAAAGATCAGAAAAAGGTATGAGGCAATAGTCTTCAAACATGTCTCCCCAAATCGCAAGTCCTTTCAGTTCCCAGTCCAGCAGGACCCTCAAAGCCGCGGCCCCCAGGTGGCTACTGTCCATGCGCAATAAATGTTGCGCGAATACGGGCTCTTGCATTCAATCAATCTGTTTGCCTGTTACCAAATATGTTTTCCCAGGTCTATCAAATAGGCAGCCTCCAGTCCTTATCACGCCAACACAACGCTTCCTTCAAGGGTATATGGCCTCACTGCCCCTACCAACAGCCTCAGATCAGGAGTCACTTCGTCCGAAAGCCAATGAGTGACAAACTGCAGCTGCGTCACCAAAAATATGCTTCTAGGTACGGGACCTGCAATCCTCTATCTTGCAACGAGATTAGAGCCACCCTTCACTGTCCTCTCACCCAAGATATGTCTCTTAGAAGTAACTTCAGTTTAGTAAATACGGCAGTCAGGATGTTATATGGCACATTGGAAAAAAAATGCAATACCCTCGGGAGGACTATCGTTTTAGTCAGGGCTACACAACCCATCAACTACACGGGCAATTTCTTCCAAAACTCAGCCGAGTTTTCACAACGAATTATAATGCCGTGTTATCTAAACCAGCACAAGTAAAAGATTTTGTCACATGGATAAATATGCAGTTGTTCAAGTATAGAATTGAACTATATATACCTGTGCGCAAGAGTCTGATACTATAGTAGGCATACCTTACATTCACATTTTACTTTGCGTAACAAACGTGTATGCATGTACAAAACTCCCCTTCAAAAGTGCATCATAGATTCAGTGGCGTTCATATCAACTCCACTACCGTTAAAAAACATATATTATTGCATCACATACAGATTTTATTCATCACATCCAGTGTTCACTAACATACAAACAGACATGCATTCCTTACTCAAAAGCGTCATACATACTAATAAACACCGTCAAAAATATTATTAGCCGGATCACTAATCATTGTAAATTTGTCAATATGCCCTCTGACACTTATAATTACTTCTTCTATTTCTGGGCTTGCATACTGTAAAAAAAAATCAAGATCAAGATAATCACACCTTACTACGTCTCAGAATGTTTGCACGCACTGGTGTGCACCAATTATCTATGTGTGCTACATGCCTTATAAAACTGTAGGCACCTATATATAATAGACGCTCATAAGTATGATACATTCCAGCATGTTTGCTTTTAGTCAAACTCGACCTAACGTGCCCGGGCCGCGCCCCACATGCTAACGCCCTCAGGTAGCCAGTGTGGTGTGTTCCTTTAAGAGCCTCGTGACGTGTCAATTCACAAGGCCAAGTTAATAAATGGGGGACGTCTGGAGCACGAGGGGCAGTGCAGACTCCACCCAAGGGTGGAGGGCCCCATCTAGACATGGCCTGCACCCCACAACATTGGTGACAAGGGGGTTTTCTACATCGTGTTGTTCCCCGCGTGGAAGTGAACCCATTGGTCCAGTAATGTTGGTTTGCCAGTGAGTTTACTGAGCGGGCCTGCCCCGGATGCAACACTGTCTAACCTGCATGCCGGTAGCAACGCCAACATCTATTCCAACTGTGGGGCGCCTGGGCCACCGCTGGTGACTTGAGAAAGTATGTCTGTGCGCAGCAGCAGCACCCGGCACACACTGCGGCAAGTGTGAATTTCTCCCACGGACCGGGAGCTCGAGGAGAAGGTCATCCCTGGGATGCCCAGGCCCAGATGTTGAAATGCGCAAAGTGTTTCGACCCCACAACGTCTAATCAGACACTAACCTGTGCAGTGCCAGCTCTAAACTGCATTGTTTCAAAGACCCTCTGCCAGGAGTCAGCAAGCTGCCATTTCGGTGGCAAGAGGCACTTGGTTTGACCAGTGCAAATACAGGGGTTGCAGCTCCCTCCAGGAGTGCTTGTGCACCCCGCCCTGCCAGGGTTTCACACAACAAACCACTGGGCATCACACACTGATTGGCCCATATCACCGCCCCTCACGGGGTTGCAGCTTTTACTGGGAGTGCTTGTGCGCCCAGCTACGGCTCCAGCTGTACTTTTAAAGATGATGGTGCAGCGGCTGGCGCAAGGGTGCCATGCCCGTCGATCACACTTGCACTCATGCAGGAGTACGATGTCTCTGGGGCCCGTTCGGCCTTGGGTCCCAGGTGGTCTGCCTGGGTGAAGCGCCTGGAACTATTTTTGGCGGCATCAGGGGAGGATAATGAGGACACAAGAAAGTCTGTGATGCTCTATTTAGCTGGCACTGCCCTGCCATCAGCAACAATTTCGAGACTCTACAGCCTGATGACATGTCATTTAATGAGGCAAAAATGGTGCTCCAGGAGTACTTCACGCCCATGGTGAATCTTGACTATGAGAGGCCTGTCATGAGGAATGCTCTTCAGAAAGAGGGGGAATCCCTTGACACCTTTTATTACAGGCTATGGTGGCTGGCCATGACTTGTGCCTGGCCAGATGAAGAACACAAGACGCATCAACAGATCATTCAGGGGTTTTCCTCCATCAAGCTAAGACGGCAGATACCATACTGCGAGAGTCAGGTATTACGGTAGTGCGAATACTAGAACTTGGGAGCTCCCATGAACTGGTGGATGTCAGGGCAGAGAGGTTGTGTGCTGTCATGAAATCAGCCAAGCTGGTGGAAGCCATAGCATTGGGTTGTCCACAATTCCAGAAAGTGGACAAACGCCCTCCATGACAGACACCACCATTAGAGCAAGACTCTTTGTCACCAAGGTGAGCAAGTTTACCCTGTTAGGATGTGCTGCATCAGAAGCCCTGCACATCATGAATTTTGCATTCAGAGTATTAATTCAGGATGTTCAATCTTTATTGACTAAATATGCAAAGGTGTTCACAGGGATAGGAGAGCCAGTCCGTCTGCACATTGATCTGAGGGTGCAGCCGACACCATTAAAACACAGGCGGGTGCCATTTCACTTAAGGGCGATGGTTGAGAAGGAACTCACAAACCTAGTAAGCATGGACATGATCAAAGAAGTCAAAGGGCCTACCGCGTGGGTGTCTCCGATAGTGATCACCAACAAACCCAAAAAATGGACTCCATTCGAATTTGTGTGGACATGCGGCTCCCAAACAGAGCTATTAAAAAGGAAAGAGACATCACCCTG
This sequence comes from Ambystoma mexicanum, assembly GCF_040938575.1. Classification (NCBI taxonomy): domain Eukaryota; kingdom Metazoa; phylum Chordata; class Amphibia; order Caudata; family Ambystomatidae; genus Ambystoma; species Ambystoma mexicanum. The sequence goes on from NC_090924.1 coordinate 658,009,798, forward strand.
ATGCTTGACAACATCCTAGCGGGCATTCAAAGTGCAACGTTTTTCTCAAAACTGGACCTGAGATCAGGTTACCACCAATTGGTGCTAGACCCTGATTCCAGATACATCACAACGTTTACTACTCATCAGGGGTTGTACCGGTACAAGCGCCCTAACTTCAGAATCTCTTCAGCTGCAGAAGTGTTCCATGATCTGCTTTGCACTAGCTTATCTAGACTAAAGGGAGCTATCAACATCACGGATGACATTATGGTCTACTCCAGCTCGGAACGAGGACACTTGGAAGGCTAGGGCATGTTTTGGCATGCATTCAGCAGCTGGGACTCAGGCTGCACGAAGACAAATGCGCGTTCATGCAAAGAATAATCAAATTCTTTGGATTCGTTTTCTGAGAAGATAGGATTTCCCCAGACCCTGCAAAAGTAAGGGACATCCAGGTGGCAGGCCTCCGTTCCAGTGCTTCAGAAGTACATATCTTTCTTGGTATGATCAAGTACTGTGGGAGATTCATATTTAACCTGGCCATTTTGTCAGAACTGCTCAGCAACCTTAAAAAGAAGAACTATGCCTGGAGGTGGAGTGCCCTCAAGCAAAGTGCATTCGTGGAGATGAAGAACATGCTTACAGCAGAAGACACAATGGCATTCTTTGACCCCTACAAGAAGGGGGAGATCATTGTGGATGCCAGCCCATTTGTCCTGATGACCAGGGGAATGGCCGTCCAGTGGCATGTGTGAGCCGAACCCTATTGGCTACGGAGCACAGGTATTCGCAGATAGAACTTGAATCTCCAACTGTGCTCTGGGGCTGCAAACATTTTCACAGCAAGTCTGTGATGGTGGTCACTGACCACAATCCACTTCTCCCGCTCATGGTTGTTTTATCTTCCAAACCCTCTGCTCAGATCGAGAGGTGGTTGCTTGCCCTGCAACAATATGACCTGGAACTGGTGTATCCCCCGGGAATGCCAATGCTGCCGATTTCCTCTCCCGGCACTCAGCAGAGGCAAAGGAAGTGGGGAAGGATGACATAGAAAGGAGGACGGAAGAGTTCCTGCTGACACTGCTATCGGCAAATACGCCCGTATTGATGTCCCTCGAAGAAATTCAAGAGGCGTCGGCAAACAAAGAGTGCGTCCAACTGCTGAAGTCAGTGGGGATGCAGGACGCGTGGAAACATGTCCTGGTGAAGCTAAACAACCACACTCATGATGCAAGAAGAACCCTGGAGCGAATGTGCCAGGTGCGATCCGAACTGACATTCATGGACAGTGGGCTGATTCTCAGAGGATCAAAAATGGTTTTACCCTACAGTCTGGTGCCACGGGTGCTGGAATTGGCACACAAAGGACACCAGGAAACGGCCAAGACCAAAGCAAGCCTTTGAATGAAAGTCTGGTTTCCGGGTCTTGAAGATAAGGTGGAAGAGTTTGTCCGAGCCTGTGTGTGGTGTCAAGCGTCAATGCCATGCCAAAAGGATCCCTACATCAAAACCGTGGACTGGAGCAACATTCTCTGGGGAACAGTGTACATGGACTTTGGTACCACCTGCCGGGACCTGCCGGGACAATCATTTCATGGTGCTTGTAGATCAGTGGTCATGGTATCCGGAGGTGGAGTTTGTAGAGTCCACCTCACTTGAAGATGTGATACCGGGTCTCGAGAAGATCTTTGCAAAACTTGTGCTCCCTGATGAAGTGTGCACAGACAATTGACTGCCCTTCCAGAGCAGCAGATTCTCAGAGTACCTCCAGTGCCTAGTGATTCAGTACTACAAGATCACCCCGGTGTGGCCAAAGCAAACGCGAGGCAGATAGCATAATGAGGACCCTAAATGAAGTATTCCGCATGGCTCATGGACAAGGAGAGTGTGAGCGACAAGTCCTATACCAGTTCTTGTCAGAATACCGCATCACCACGCACTGCTTGACTGGCGTGCCACCAGCTGAGGCCCTGTTCCAGCGATGCCCAAGAGGACTGTTGCTGGATCTCTCAACCCATAGTGCAGAAATGATTGATGAAGACATCATGCTTGAGCGAAGGAGACGGTCAAATGAAAGAGAAAATGTAAGGAGAGGATAACAAGACCAGCACCTGGAAGTAGGTGACAAGTTGCTTATATGGCCAGATGCCTGAAAGGGGACATTTCTCTACCCCGAGAACCTAGGGTACAATGGTTAAGACCTCAGATGGCCGAACGGCAGAGACCAGAAACTCCAGTTTCTTCCGCAAGATTATCGATCGAACTGGGGAAGGTGGCAGAGACAGCCCTACCAGAGGGAAGCGAGCAAATCCTCCATGATGGCCAGGCCTCGAGAGTGATGAGTTCAACCGGGGAGGGCCAGAGTCAAGTGATGGAGAAGGGGAACCCATAGATCAAGGAGAGGGTACGGTTCTGAGAGAAGAAAGTCCTGAGAGAGATAGAAGGCACCCTATCAGAGTACGTCGCTGGCAACCAGCCTACTTAAAAGACTTTGAAGTTGATTTACCGTGAAGGCCATCCCTGACTTGCCCAGCCGTATTAGCCATCGTGAAGAAATCTTCCTTATAGACCCTATCTTGTCACCTGTTGTGACTGGTGTGAAAATGTAGTGCTTGTTTTGTTTGGTTATGAAAAAGGAGGAATGTGGTGTGTTCTTTTGAGAGCCTCGTGTTTTGTCAAGTCACGAGGTCAAGTTGATAAATGCTGGACGTCCCTAGCACGAGGCACAGTGCAGACGGAGACCTGACCAAGACAATGTTGTTCTTGTAATTCATTACCAAGGGTTGAGGGCTCCATCTAGACACGGCCTCCACCCCACAACAGCCTTCACCCATGTGACCGAAAGCACTACACTTCAGGTGTACAATGCCATACATTGTAATACTTTAAGATTCTTTTCTCAAGATTTTCCACATTCAACTGATGAATGTGCATATCAAAAAAACATGTTGTGTACAGGATGATTATCCTGTTAACCAACTGAAAGAGTTTCAACTCAATAAATGCTATATTGTGACCATACATCACTTTGTGGATAATAACTATTTCCAATCATGTTGCATCCATCTATGGTCACTTTAACCTGCACCTAATGGAACAGAACATTCAGTGTATGCTATAACATGACGTTATCACATGCAATCGTCACAATGATTAATTTAGCTGTGTTGCAAAATGGGTACTTACTGTGTTCTCATAACACACTGCTCATCCTGCAACGGTTCCTGTCAATCATGTTGTACTGGCTTCATACTTGCCAACCCTACGGATTTGGGCTGTAGGATACCGCTTTTTAAGCAGTCTTCCGCCTACCGATTTTCATGTAACAACTATGGATTTACAGGCCTGGCTGCCTCTGTCTGAGGCCCAGAGAGCTGCAGAGCACTGCAGCATCTCCAAGGGGCGTGTTAATGGCCCATCATGTCATTATTTTGATTGATGACAGTGCGCCTGGCCAGGCCGGCGTGAAACATACACCCTCTGCCCTGCGCACTGCAGGCAGTCTAAGGGGGTAATTCATAGAATTCAGCGCACAAGTGGCGCACGCGGCTGGCGCACAGTGTGCGCGTGCGAATCCCTGCGCCAGCCGCATGCGCTAAAATCCATTTCCGCGCACAGCGTATTCATGGATTCCAGCCACCAAAACCAGCCGTGGCGCACAGTGGCGCAGCGACCCTGCAGCAGCGCCAGTTACGCCCCCAAGAACGCCTCTCGCGCAGGGAAAAGCCTTCAATATACCCAATCCAGCGCAAAGGGCTGCGCTAACCCTGTACCAGCACAGCAAGCGGGCTACGTGTATCACTGGGGTGCGCGGGAAGTACCTCACACGATTGGCCCCGTGCGAGCAGGGTACGCGTATCTCAGGGGTGCGCGGGAAGTTCCACACGCGATTTCATCATGGTACGTGTATTCCAGGGGTGCGCGGGAATTTCCACACGCGATTGGGCCCGTGCGAGCAGGGTACGCGTATCTCAGGGGTGCGCGGGAAGGTCCACACGCGATTCCATCAGGGTACGTGTATTCCGGGGTGCGCGTGAAGTTCCACACGCGATATCAGCAGGGTAGGTGTATTTCAGGGTGCAGGGGAAGTTACACACGCGATTTCCGCAGGGTACGTGTATTTCAATGGTGCGTGTGAAGTTCCACACGCGATATCAGCAGGGTACGTGTATTTCAGGGTGCAGGGGAAGTAACACACGCGAAATCAGCAGGGTACGTGTATTTCAGTGGTGCGCGTGAAGTTCCACACGCAATATCAGCAGGGTACGTGTATTTCAGGGTGCGCGGGAAGTTCCACACGCGATTCCATCAGGGTACGTGTATTTCGGGGTGCGGGGGAAGTTCCACATGCGATTTCCGCAGGGTACGTGTATTTCAGTGGTGCGTGTGAAGTTCCACACGCGATATCAGCAGGGTACGTGTATTTCAGGGTGCGTGGGAAGTTCCACACGCGATTCCATCAAGGTACGTGTATTTCAGGGTGCGGGGGAAGTTTCACACGAGAAATCAGCAGGGTACGTGTATTCCAGGGGTGCGCGGGAAGTTCCACATGCGATTCCATCAGGGTACGTGTATTTCAGGGTGCAGGGGAAGTTACACACGCGAAATCAGCAGGGTACGTGTATTCCAGGGGTGCGCGGGGAGCACCACACGTGAATTGCACGTGTGGGCCCTCCCAGGTGTTCCCTCTACACCCTCCACGGCCCCTGCAGGTGGCCCACACCACAGGGGCCTACCCTGCACATGTCCTGCAGGCACCCCATCCACCATGGCCATGCCCCCCAGCCAACCCACATGTCAACTTGCACTACTGCCCACCAACGCATGTCCCCCTGCACCCCCAGCCACCAGGGGCACCCTCCACCAGGCCCCCACCCATGTCTCCCACCACCCCCACCCCCCAGCCACCAGGGGCAGCCTCCACCAGGCCCCCACCCATGTCTCCCACCACCCCCACCCCCCAGCAGTGCAGGGGCACCCACCACCAGGCCCCCACCCATGTCTCCCACCACCCCCACCCCCCAGCCACCAGGGACAGCCTCCACCAGGCCCCCACCCATGTCTCCCACCACCCCCACCCCCCAGCAGTGCAGGGGCACCCACCACCAGGCCCCCACCCATGTCTCCCACCACCCCCACCCCCCAGCACTGTGGTGCACCTGCCAGCAGGCCCCCACCCATGTCCAACTCATGTTCCCCACCACCCCCACCCCCCAGCACTGTGGGGCACCTGCCAGCAGGCCCCCACCCATGTCCAACTCATGTTCCCCACCACCCCTACCCCCCAGCACTGTGGGGTACCTGCCAGCAGGCCCCCACCCATGTCCAACTCATGTTCATCACCACCCCCACCCCCCAGCACTGTGGGGCACCTGCCAGCAGGCCCCCACCCATGTCCAACTCATGTTCCCCAGCCAGCATGTCATCACAATCTAGATCCCTGGTCCCTATGGTCAGCCTCCAAATGCAAAACACCCACCCGAGTATTGCATCCACCCACTCATAATTTGCAATTACATCACAGAACACCAATTGCAAGTTCCGAAACAAACACATTTCCCTCACATACACCCAATGGGTGTCAGTGAATGTCAAAACACATATCATGAAATGCATGAAACCAATGAGATACCACACATTGAAGTTCACCAAAAATAATATGTATTAAAGGAAACATCAATAGAATAAAAAATGAAGAACAGAAACGTGAATGTACAAAAATGAAAAGAAGCATGTCCGTCAAAAAAAGCAAAACCAAAAATAAAAATCCAAAGTAATATCCAAAGTCAATGTCCACAAAACAAAATCCAATGGGAAATGAAAAAGAAAGCCATTGCTCCATGGTTAAAAATTGAAAAAAAAAATACAATCCAACTGTCAACTATGTACATGGGAACAATCCAGGGTCCATTATCCCAACAAAATAAAGGAAACCTATCTAACTACACTAATAAAATAAACTATATACAAAAATGTGGCCAATGTCCGAAAGGTCCAAATAAAATAAAAAAAGAAAATGAAACCTAACACTACCTAGAAACTATGTACAAGGGCAGCGGACTAGTTTCACGGCTCACTTGTGGATGTTCCGGGCCAGGGCATCATCGAACTCCTCCTCAATGTCCCGGAGGCGGTCCTCCTCCATGGCCCCGAGGGTCCGCAGGGCCGCCGACGTGTCCACCTCCAACACCCTGCGGATTGCCTCGAGGCACTCGGCCCGCCTCAGGGCCCTCCGCATGGAGTTCTCCACCCTGACCATTGTGAGCCGTGCCTCTTCTGCCCGCTGCCGCTCCGCATCTATGGCGTGGCCCAACCGCCTTCCGTCACGGAAGACACTCTCTGTCCTGGGTCCTCCTGCCCTCCGGCCGATGCCTGCCCCTCCGATGTCGAAGGCCCCGAGCCTTCATGGCTCCCACCACGTTGCTGCTGCTGCTGTGCCTCTGCCCGTGCACTGCCTCCTGCTGCCTGCACATCCTCCGCCGGCTGGGGTGCAGTCGTAGATGTGGCCACCCCTGCTGGACATCCGACTCCCGACTGTGGCAGGGATGCCTCCTCCACCAGCCTGGCCGCACCGTCAGAGGAAGCTCCACAGGGCACCCAGGTGACTGATGGGTGGGAAGATGGCACAGAGGACGACTGGCGCGTAGGGGGTCCAGTTGAGGAGGGGGTCGGAGCAAGCCCCATCAGACGGAGGAATCCGGCCTGGGTGACCTGTCCCAGCAGGCTGACGTGGTCAACGAGCCATTCGAGATCGCGTGCAGTCTCTCCATGAAAAGACAGCAGGTCACCTCGCATGGCCCGTTGACGCAATGCCACACCAGCCAGGACAGGCTCAACCCGGACCTGGATAGCCACGTCCGCAGGCAGAGGAAGGCCAGTTGACGTGAGCTCATCCCCTGCCTGAAAACGGGTCTGGACATAGGCATCCCTGCTGGTGCAAGATGATGCAGGGACAGGATCGGGGACAGGATTGCACACAGGCACCTCCGCGGCGGCCTGTGCTGCCTCCTGTCCCTGGTCCTGCACTGCACCACTAGCACCAGTGGGATACCCACCTCCAGACCCCGTCTCTGGTGCTTGCACGGCCTCCTCCTCCACCAAACCCCCCACCAACCTGGATGACTCCGTGCCATCTTCCACTGTTGGGCCCTGTGGGGTCCCAGCTGCCCCTTCTGCTGCCGAGGAGTCCAACTCCAACCTCCGCCTTTTGGACCTCCCCCCGGCAGCTGCGGCCTGGGACGCGGCACCGGACTCCTCACTCCCCGACGAGATGACAACACGGGAGGGGAGCCGGGCCTTGCGTCTCCGGCTGGCGGTGGGATCCCCGCCGCTGTGCTCCACAGCACCTTCTCCGCCCTCTTCATCAGTTGACGCTGCAGACAGGGAGAAACAAAACACAGGCATCAGGGCACTGTACAATGGACACATACACACATGACAGTTGTACATGAGTGGCATTGGCAAACCTCAGACATGTCATCACAATCGGCAACACACATGTCATCACAACTCGCACACATGAGCCATACCACAGCCATATCGCAACTGCCACCACCATCCATACACATACAACAGCATGAGCAGCCAAAGGTGAGCCAGACATCACATGCAACACAGGAAGTGCACCACACATGTACACACACCACCACACTTGCATGCATGTGTACACCTCTGCCAAGTGTCGCACTGTTCAGACGGGCATCCATGTCACATCTGCCAATCAGGCTTCCACATACCGCTGTCACATGCATCCATGTTGCATCACTGTTGCACCCTTGTCAAATACACACACATGCACATGTACACAGTGCTGATACATGCAGCCGAAAACAACATACATGCGTGACATCACGGACATATCTACTTACATACACATTCATCCAAACATGTGTGCCCACACAACTGCATTTGGCATGCAAGCCTACACACACAAGCACCATCCATGTCTCACACATTACAGCCCTCGCATGTGTCAGCCCCACGGCCCCTGTACACTCCCACCCATACTCGACCCCATACAAACAGATGTGCAACCTGCACACTACTGAATAATCACCACACGCACTGCTCACAATCAAGATGCATGTACACTCACCGCTCGACTTCAGACGGGTCTGCTTCTCAAGGACCTGGACGTGGAGCGCTGGGGATATGCGTTCCAGGACCCTCATCTGTTCTTCCGACAAGTGGCCCCGGCGCCCCTTGGCATCCGCTGCCTTCAAGAGGCGCCGGGCCTTGTTCAGGGTCCTGGACCTGAAGTCCTCCCAGCGCTTCCTGACATGTTGTAAGTCGCGGACTGCCACCCCTTCCGCGTTGATGGCAGTCACAATGTCAGTCCAGATCCGAGTCCGTCCTTCCTTGTCGGCGCGGGAACTTCCGAAGAGGGCATCATACTGCCCCAGGACTTGCTCCACCAGGACACCAACTTCGGTGACACTGAAGCTGGTGCCCCTCTGCCTCTCTGGCCGGGGGTTGTCAGTGGTCACAGATGGTGTTTGCCCCGACATGACAACCCCAGAGGCAGGAGTGGGTGGGCAACTGGGTCCTGGGGCTGGGCTGTGGAGCGATGGAATCCCAGTCGGGAGTCTTCGGTTCCAGCAGGGGTGGTCACAGCAACAGCACCCCTGGCTGATGTGCAGGCAGCAAATGGCAGTGCACGTGGGCAGCAGGAAGTCAGGCAGCAGCAGATGGCAGGTGGGAGCGTGCTCGGGGCTCTGGGGGGCAGTAGTTCGGCCTTCTGGGCAGGAGCCTGGTCTTCCGTGTGTTTTCGCGTGGCCAGCTTGATACGGAGTGAAAATCGAGGAAAGGCCCTTAGCGCGTAAGCGCGTCAGCACGCGTACGCGATTTCATTGGACCAAAGGCCAAAGGCCCTTACAGCGTAAGCGCGTCTGTGACGTTTTGCGCATGGGCATTGCCCTGGCAGGGCTTGGAGATCCCCCGTGCCTTTACACTGCTCTGTACGTGCTTTTCGTGCGGTGCGTGTGTTTTCCATCCGTTGGGGTTCACACGCTATTACTTCACAGCAGGTGTTGGCTACGCGTTCTTCTACACGCAAGGCAGACTGTGAGTGGTAGCCCGCTAAAAAAGTTCACGCGAACCCCTGAAATACACGTAGCCCGCTCCCCCAGGCGCGATCGCGTGAGAAACTTCACGCGAACCCCTGAAATACACGTAGCCCGCTCCCCCAGGCCCGATCGCGTGAGAAACTTCACGCGAACCCCTGAAATACACGTAGCCCGCTCCCCCAGGCCCGATCGCGTGAGAAACTTCACGCGAACCCCTGAAATACACGTAGCCCGCTCCCCCAGGCCCGATCGCGTGAGAAAGTTCACGGAAACCCCTGAAATACACGTAGCCCGCTCCCCCAGGCCTGATCGCGTGAGAAACTTCACGTGAACCCCTGAAATACACGTAGCCCGCTCCCCCAGGCCCGATCGCGTGAGAAACTTCACGCGAACCAATGAAATACACGTAGCCCGCTCGCACAGGCCCAATTGCTGTATGTTGCCACTTTTGTAATGCGCAGGGACGCTACCGCCTGCCTTCGTGTGGTGGACGTGTTTCGGCTTGTGCGTGTTTTTGGCTGTGCGTGGCTTTGCCCTATTCGATTCCATGAATACGTGTGGTTCGAGTGCGTGTGGGCGTTCCGTCTGCTTCCCTGCAGTACATCCCCAGTTACGCCCTTATTTTCGCACGTTGTTCCCCATTCCGCGCGTTACGCCCCGTGTCCTGCCCACTTTCTGGTGTATGCGCCGAGGTTGTGCGCTTTCACTGTGCGCGTCGCGCACGCCTTTCGGGATGTTGCAGTGACTTGTGCGCCATGCACGGGTTTGGCGCACATCCCGGGGTGTACACGCGCAGGGACTTCCATGAATCGCACCTTGAAACATTCACGTTTTCTGTGTAAAAACTTTGTGGCAAGTTAAGGCAATGATCTATTTTTGCTTCATATCGCATCATCCAGTATGTACTCCATCTGGGTTATGGACTAAAGAGCACAGCAATATATTTGTCTCTATATTACTTTTGTTCTAGGGATTGCCTTAGAAGCGTAATTTGCAGGAGCCCTTGCAGCCGTCACTTCCCTTGGGGTATAGAAGTGTTATCACCTTGCTTTTCACACCCATTCCTCCACAGCAGACACTTGCTGACATAGAAGGATTTATAGATTTTCAGTGGGTGTTTCCTGTTTCAGCTCCCTGCTGGCTGGTCATCTCCTCATAACCATTATGTTTGAACTTTCCTGTGATCTTTACAAGGCCATATGTCACATGAGGCCATTTCCTGTGATGTCATAAGGTCAAAGTTCACATGACTTCTTCTGCAATGTCATACCCTGCCACTTCATTGGGTCACATTAATGTGACATAATTTCCTATGATGTCATCCATATGCTAATTACTATTTTTGTAACTTTAAGATTCCTACAGATATTTTGTCAAAGAATGTTGGCATGTATGTGGCTTCCCGCGGTGCACTAACGCTAATGGTCTTTATACATATATTTCCTTGGTGGGTAACTGACAATTCCATGTCTTTCATGCGGTGTGGAAATAGAAATAGTGCTAACACTGTAACTTCTCTAACTATAGTCACCAATATGGGGACCATGTTTGAATGAAATGAATGGTAGTTGAACCCTCATCTTCATGCTGCCATCCAATAAAACATACCAATTTACTTTATCTTTATTGAATTGCAGACAAAATCCGGCTCTTACTTACCGCTTAAGTACCTTATTGAGTAGCACTCATAGCCCTATTTGGTATATCGATATCATAATGAAAGAGAGCATTTTTTAACGCTATCACCACACTCGTGTATATGGCCACCATTTGAATACAGTATCATATCATGGATTGGTAACTGCGACACCTTTGAAAATTCAGGATACATGAATGCATATTGTACGGAAATACTCGATGACGTTTTAAGCAGAAGTCTGCTATTAACCTGTTCTCACAGCAACCTTTGTGACAACGTTGAAGATACAAGGCCCATTGTTGTACATTATGTAAACTAAATCTATGACATATTTGGCAAGACCCTGCTATGAACCTGTTTGAAAAAGCCTTTACATGCACCCCCAACTGTGCCATTCTTCTTGAACGTTCAAAGCCATATTGAATGATTGTAAACGGTACATCCAGGGATGTTCTCTTTTTGCCAGTTTAGTATCCAAAGACCCACTTCTCAAACATTGACTTTCTTTACAACGCACCTGCACCTCGGTGTGTTGTTTATCGTGGACGTTTTGTACTATTGTGGCATTAAAGTTACCTGTGTGGATTCTTGACCTGTGCTCAGTGATGTCTAAACGTGACAGGTTCCCAAGGAAGTGGGAGGCATGGCAAATCAATGAGAGGGATCTGTGCAAGAGCTGCTAATGAGAAAACACAGGACTTGCTTTTATTAATTTGAATACTATATAGCTGGCCAAAATTATCGAGTATATCTATAAGAATTGGCACATTTTGTGTCGGGTCTCAGATGTAAAATAGCATCTCATCAGCATATTGTAAAATTACATGCGTTGAGTACTGTACTGTGTTAGGCAGAATTATATGCAGTACCCTTTGGGAACACCACACACAATTAGGACTACAAGTGACAGTACAAATTCGCCTTTGGTGTAAGCCTGTACTACACAGTAAAGTGGTAGCGATGGCTGAGCAGCCAGACTTATTTCAAGAGCAAAGTGAGAAGTATCAATAGTTACACAAAGGACAGCAATTACTATGATTCAAACAAACACTGACTCAAGGTTTCAGAGTAAAATAATATGCATTTATTTACACATCAGTTATTAAACATTTCACTATTATTAAGCAGTTGAAAAATCAAGTTTCAAATACACTACACCGCACCCAATAGATTCTGGACAAGTTAGGCACAAAATAAAGTGTGAGCAAAATGGCACTCCAGTAATAAAAAGGGAGGGAAAGACAAAGTTAGACAGAAGTTGAGCAGCACCAACAAGTAAGTAAGCAGGGCAATCTAGAAAAAGGAACTACAGTGAGGAAATCAAATCAAGAGGCCAGGGCCAAAGTCAATGGACCAAAGTCTTTGCAGAGGATCACACAGTTCAGGGTAGTTGGTGGCTAAGTCTTTGGCAAGAGTTCAGAATGAAGTTGGTCGGACAAAAAGTTACTTTAAAGAATAGAGAAGGACAAGCCCTTGGTTTGGCGAAAGATTTCAAACACATTCACCACGGCTGAACGAAACGAACAACCAGGTTAGCACAGTACCTTTAGAGCAGAAGAATGGTGTAGCTGCGGCAGATGTTCCTGGTAGGTCCTACAGGTTCACGGTTCCTGAAACGACTGTCAGACAGACAAGAAGGAGGACGACTGGAGGGTCCTGCACTGCCCAGGGAAGAAACCAGCAGCGGAGCAATGCGATGAATAAAAAGTGCACTCCTTAAAACGCAAGCAGGGTCCGTTTTCGCCTGGCTATCCAGTTCACTTTAACTGTGCACAGCAAATTCGACCAGAGGAGGGAGGCCTGTCCAGCAGTTTGGCGAACTGGTTGTTCCCACCAGCTCAAGGGGAGAAGATTCCTTGCAGATGTTCCCTGTCGTCGAAGTTTGGAGATTCGGACACTCAGCAGGGCTTCACTGGGAGGTTCAGTCGTGGAAGAGGTCCTCTTCTGTCAGCTTCTCTTAGGTTCTCTCGATCCAGTGGCGACTCTGCCTTCTTAGTCCCAGAGACCTGCTTTTTATGCAGTTTTCCCCCATTCACCCAGCCTGGCTGTCAATCACAGAGCAGGGTGGCTATCCCGCCGGGACAGTCACAACAGCCAATCATACCAGAGTGCGACATGAGTCTCCAAGGAGACCCTGTGCAGGGAGCCTCAAAACCCTCCCTCACATCCTGTGCCCCTCAGACATTTAGACGCCTAAGGAGGGCTTCTGTGCAGAAGACTGCGAAAGGTCGGCGAGCAGAGGAACCAAACAAGGTTTGGCACACAGAGTAAAACACGAGAAAGACTTTTACAAAAAGAAATGGCGAATAAACCCAGCCGGAACTGTATAAAAACGTATATGGTCCAGCGGTATTAAGTTCGAGGCTACCAAGATAGCCTAAAACAATACCAAGGCTATTTAAAATAACTGCGCTAGGAAAAATAGGGTAGATACCACTGCCACCAGCCAAGTCTTAATGAAAAGGGAACAAACAATGTTCCATGAGAAACAGACAAAAAGGGATAACTATTAACCCTTTCCAGAACTCTATGTAAGATAGTTTGTACTGGGTCTGTGAGTTTACAAAGATTAATAAAGTCCATGGCAACTTTACATGTTCTGAGAGACAGTAGTCAGTCCCAGAAAATGGAGTCTGAGTTGGGAAGTCTGAAAAAGACAACCCTGTGTTACTGCACTGAAGGTGCTGTGTAACACACAGTAAAAAGATGATGCCTTTGGAGTAGGTGCGTCTCCACAGTCTATGAACACAAAAATGTTAAACACACAGAGCAAAACACATGTAAAGGTGGGAAAAAGACTCACGCTCTTACCTTACCAGGTGAAAAAAATAAATCCTAGAAATCCAGCAAAGCTGCTGAGGGACTCAGTAGGTAAGGGAAATTAGCCATTTTGGAGAATTCTCCCTAACGCTCTGTTATGCTCGCTTCTGTCATATCCCTGCATATCATACATGCCAATGTCTCCAAAGCCAATGCAAGAGTATGCTGCACAACAGGCAGTGCTACCTCATCCCTTTCTCAACCTATCAGCCATCAGAAACCAGCTTACCCATCTTCACCCTAGCTGTGACATCTGTACATAACAATTTGATCCAACTTACTATCGTATGACCAAAGTCGAATTTAATCAGCATGGCCCACATCCATTCCCAATTCACTGAATCGAATGCCTTCTCCTCACCCAACAAGACAACCACACAAGGAAAAGGCAGGCAAGGCGTGACAGGTTCCCAAGGAAGTGGGATGCATGCCAAATCAATGAGAGGGGTCTGCGCAAGAGCTGCTAATGGGAAAACACAGGACTTGCTTTTATTAATCTGAATACTATATAGCCGGCCAAAATTATCGAGTATATCTATAAGAAAGGGCACATTTTGTGTCGGGTCTCAGACGTAAAATAGCAGGTCATCAGCATATTGTAAAATTACATGCGTTGAGTCGTGTACTGTTATGCCCGCTTCTGTCATATCCCGGCATAGCATACATGCCAAAGTCTTCTACTGTAGCTGTGATATCTGTACATAACAATATGTTCCAACTTAATATCGTATGACCAAAGTCTAATTTAATCAGCATGGCCCACATCCATTCCCAATTCACTGAATCAAATCTTCTCCTCACCCAACAAGACTACCACACAAGGAAAAGGCAGGCCCACTCGCCTGGGCAATTGCATGGAGCAAGCATCGCAAATTATGCAATGTGTTTCTCCTGGCCATATATCCTGCCTGGTCCAGATGTACCAAACCTGTCACAACTCTCTGTAGCCTATTAAAGGTTAAGACTCTGAGGATCTTAACCTTTGTATTCAGCATTAATAATTGTCAGTAGGAACCAATATTTTAGGATCCTTGCCCGATTTGGGAATCAGGTCTATCAATGCCTCCTTCTGTGATCGGGGTAACACCCCACACTCCAGGGCATGTTAACATACCCTCAATAACCTGCCCAGAGCTCAGTAATACACTCCTTACAGAATTCCAATGGAAGGCCATCTGGCCCTGGTGTCTTCCCATGTGGAAGACCTAATATAATCCCCTCTATTTCCTGTATCAAGATCCATCCGCAGTCTGTGCAAATGTAAGCTTGGGCATATCAATCAAACCCAGTGTATTATCCACCTCTGTCCCATTTGTCGGCATACTGTCAGTGTACAACTCGTCATTATAATCAGAAAAGCCTTTTTTAATAGGTTGTTGTTCATGCCCTCCCCTCCCTTTGCGATCACATATCGACATAATCACTGTGCTGGAGCTGTCACTCCTGACCAGCCATGCCAAAAGCCGACCCGCCTTGTCCCGTTCCCCATGTACATTTCTCAAATAGATCTCATAATCATGGTTCCCTAAAGATTCCCAGTCTTCCCAGCATTTCTCCCTCAACATTTTCAATTTCCGTTGTCTACCTGCTGGGCCTCCATCTCCATTTTCAATCAAATATATGTCTCTTTAATAAGACTGTGATTAATAAAATTCCAGGCTTCCTTTGATTGAAGGGTGAATATCAGTTTTTAAACCATCCTTTAGCCCCACACCTCTAGTACACCAGAATGGATCCAAACGGATTGGAATAAGCAAGCATACAATTAAAATGATAAACCTCCTTGTCCAATTTTGGTAACAATATCAGGCTTGTCTCCTTGAAAGGTCATGGATGGTTTCTTAGTTGTAACACAGTGAACATACAATTATTACCCAATGATAAAAGGAGTGTCCAGTCAAGGTTGTAAACACATATCTCTTTATTATTATTACAACAGGCAGTGTAACAACACTATGAAATACAACCCGCCCTGTAAAGGAATGCAGATGATGGTGATGGATAAACCTACCTTAGCAAACCAATCCTGGGGTTCCTGCCAACAATGTTCTGTATGCGTGAGGTCATAACTAGAGTGCTTTGCAACAGGAAAGGTAAAGGGGTGAAAACAGAAACAAGGTTTGTCCCAGAACTAATATGGCAGAACCCTTTTCTCAACAGAAAGAACTCTGGGCTCACTCCTTTGTGCTACTAAGTCCCACCCATCTTCTTGCCTGTTGTGTTCAAAATGTCTCTCTGGTTAATAGTCCTCCCTGTGTGGTTCTTGTTAAACCAGCAGGTCTCAATTGAAGCTGCTGAGAGACTAGACTCTCTGGCTCCTTAAAACCACATTGTCGTACCTTATGAATGGGGTCCCCATAGCGGTATGGCCTACTGAAACAACAGACCCAGACATGACAGTTCACTGCCATCGATACTGACATGCGGGAGATGGCTTCAAGTTCACACAGTTACATATGAAAGGTTGTTGGGTTTCCTGTCTCCTTTGTTATCCTCTGCAGCCAGGCCCTGTGTGGGCCTGTTTGAAATACCCCCTGTTGGTATGATAAACGATGCTACTAACAAAAGAACAGGGCGTTTCCATGGAGCCATTGTCAGTTAATCAGGCTGACCATGGCAGGGGGAAGGTTGGTCCTCCCATTTTCTCAGATGACATTGTGCCCTCATTGCCTGCCACATTCCAAATAAATATGACAGGGGCAGACTGTGCCTGTAGGTGGTGTCCAGCCCAGAGTACACATGTCTATGCTTTTGTTGTAGTGTGCGAAGAAGGAAACGTGTGGATTAGCCCCACACATTTTCTGAGGTTGGTCTTCCATCATTCCATTTAATACAACATTTCAAAAAAGCAGAGGTGATTGCACACCTACCACACAGATCACAGACATATACTTGAGTATCATCAGCGTATTGATGACAATGCAGACCATGACTCCCATTATAGCACCAAGTGGCCTACCATTGATCAATGGAGGTGAGAGGGCTGATCCCCCATACAGATTTGATCCACTGATGAGACAAATAAAAATATGCTCACTTTCAGAGTATTTCTCTGCATGAAAAGTGCAGCTCAATTGAAGAACAATTCCTCAATCGCTGTGTAGTCCCGGAACACCCTATCATCATAAATGGTGTTAAAGGGGATGGTAGATGGAACAATGCAAGGACTGAAATGCAGTATATATACCTAGACATTAACCAATCAGCTTCCAGGTCACAACTCAAAAAGCCTCCATCAAAAGACACAGCTGGTAGGAATCAAGTTTTCACTGGTGTATTTAAGTTATGTGCTACTCAGAAAAAGTAAACAATGCTGGAATTGTGCAACAAGAACCCTGTAGAACATATTTCCTATGGTCACTATGCAGTCCATCGTACTGTGGAGTCTGGTACCATTTAATCAGGATTTTCTTTCAATCCTTAATCTGTCAGTTTCAAAATGTGAATTAAACAAATGGATCATTGAATGATAGGCTCTGAAATACTAATAATGAAGGAGTTAACAGGTTTTATGTCTAATGGCTCCTTCTTATTACAGTTTATAAACAACAAAGATTCTGAAAGAAAAATAGTGAACCCAATGGTAAAAAGGTAGAATGCTAAACTAAACTGATGAGCAGGACTTTTTTACTAAGTTATTGTCGGTACGGTCCACGTTAGTAACTTTCTACTTGGTGGTGTTTCGTTGCAGTTAATAGAATTAACACAGTCCATGAATAAGCTGGTCTGTGGCTCAGTGGACTAAATGCATCCACTACAGGGATCAGGGTGAGGCCTCATGGTCAAAGGCTTGAATATTAGCACATACAATTAGCCATTTAGGGGCCGATTCATGGAACAAATGTGCACCAAAAATCTTGGCGCAAGCTGGCGCAAGCGTGAAAAAGCAAACACGTGTGCACGCGTGCGATTAATGGAAGGACCTGATCGTGTTTCCTGTGGGATGTGCGCCAAATCCGAGCGTGGTGCGCACGGGCGCACATGTCACATCAACATCCCGAACGCTGTGCGTGACACGCACAGCGAAAGCGCACAACGTCGGCGCACACACCAACAAGGGGGCGGGCCATGGGGTGTAATATGCGGAATGGGGAACAACGCGTGAAAAAGAAGGCGTAACTGGGGAAGTACTGCAGGGAAATACACAGAATGCCCACACGCATGCGAACAACACGTATTCATGGAACCGAATACGGGAAACCCATGCACGCTAAAAGACGCGCACAGACATCAACACGTCCGCCACAGGAAGGCAGGCGGAAGCGTCCCCACGCGCAGTATAAAAGTGCGTGCAACAACAAACACGTATTTACAGCTACGATGAATGCCCCATTTGTCGCAACACTGATCGTGGGACACAGCAGGAGGAGGAGAATAGCCAGGCCCCATATTATTTTGCCCCGGACCAGCCTTTTTGGGATGCCTGACAACCAGGTCTATGGCAGGTATAGGTTTCCACCTCGTATCATCCTAGACCTGCTCAGGGAGTGGGAAGATGACCTTACATCACCCACCCTGTGCTCCCAAGCATTGAGCCTCTTGGAGAAGGTGCTCAATGTCCTACATTTTTTGGCAACTGGGTCATTTCAGCGGACAACTGCCATAGTGAGGGGGTCTCACAGGCCACACAGTCACGCTACCTACACCAGGTGTTGGAAATCATGACTGCGCCCCCCTCAGTCCGCAGGCACATATACATGCCCAGAACGCCTGCAGAAAGGCAGGCCGTGGTCCAGGACTTCTACAGGGTGGCACACTTCCCCAAAGTGCTCGGTGCCATAGATTGCACCCATGTGGCCCTAGGTCCACCTAGGGCCACTGAGCACATCTATCGAAACCGCAAGCACTGGCATTCCATCAACGTGCAGGTTGTATGCAATGCAAAGGGAATCATCACCTCTGTCCATGCAAACTACCCTGGCTCAACCCATGACAGTTTCATATACAGAATGTCCGCCCTGAGCCGGGCCCTGGAAGCGGGGAAGCATGGTGACACATGGATCCTAGGTGAGTACAATTGCCTGTGCACATGCATGCATGTCACACACAGACAAATACACAAACCCAAGTAATCACAACCATTATCACCTCTCCAGGGGAAAGTGCCTACCCTCTGAGCAACCACATGATGACGCCAATCCAGAACCCCACAACACCACCCCAGGTAAGATACAACGCTGCCCATATTGCAACCAGGGCCATAGTGGAGCGCACACTATTGTGGTGGCCAGCTACTATATGCACCCCCAGTAGTGTGCAGGATCATTGTGGCAGCATGTGTCCTGCACAATGTTGCAACACGGCGGGACGTACCGGTGGACATGGTGGCTCCCCCACATCCCCAACAACATGCACAGGCGCTGCCCATGGGAGGGGAAAGGGCACATGGCGAGGCAGCCCGGACCCAGCTTGTGGCCACATTTTTCACCTAAACTCCCACTCCTGCCGAGTGCACACAGGCCTGGCAAATACCAGGTGACAATTGATGATGACAAAGAGACAGTCAACTGTCACAACCTTACCACCCTGAGAATGTTGCCACGGAAGTGCTACATTGTGCGCATCTCTAGCTACTTAAACATAACCAATCCTGTGTGACCAAAAGGAACACATGCAAGGTGTGTACAAACCACCCCCTGTAAAACAGGCCATGACAATCACTGGAATGTCACCCAAACCCTCGCAACCCACATCACCCTTGTCTACCACACCATAACATGGCATGCAACAGCAAAAGCGCAATGCATGACCAATTACATAAGAAGTGACATGTGATAAATGGGAAGTGGCCCGACACAATGACGCCTGACATGGAATCAGATGAAATGTCTGACCAACAACCTCCCACACATACCAAGTCATACACAAATGCTTTCCACCAGTGTTAGCATGAACAAAAGACTGAATGCCAGTTCACATGCAGATTGGGCAAGGCAAAATGGCTACTCCCTAACCTGTGTGCTGTGTGTGTCTCCTGCAACACACTGCTCAGCACACAGCACAGTGAGCAGCCATTGTGTTGGGGATACACCTTGAGCATCACATCAAAAGGACAAACAAAATAAACAGCCTATTGACGCATGTACACAATCCCCAAATGGCAATTGATCATGCACTGAAGGGACACAGCGTGCCCGAGAAGGCAATCTGTGTGCACCCGTGGGCATGGAAGGGTGGTTGTACGTGTGGTGTAGCATTGTGTAACTGTGTGTGTCAGTAGGGACATGCACTCAATATATGCATTTGAAATCGAGTGACCCTCAGTGTCCTGTACACATCACATGCGAACATTGCCCATGTGTACACCCCAGCATGTCAAGCCACAACAATCCCCTGACACCTGAAAAGTAAATACAACACAGGAACAGCCATTGACCAGCAGAACACATCATGTACATAGTAACCCACAATGACATTGTCAGAGAGTGCCCAAACACTGTAGCCCAGGTTTACTGTCCAACAACAAAAGGCCCTCCCTCATTTACACATCACCATGACCTTCTGAACAACTGTGTCTGGGGTATGTAGCCTTCTCCCTTTTAGTCTACCTTGCTACAGGATCCCCCTACCCCTTGGTCTTCATGTTCCACCTTGCGTGTAAATAGGGTTCAGGCCCCTCAAAGGCCTCCTTGACTTGTAAAAATACCAAATCATAGAGAACTCCAAGGAGCCAAACCCCCAAACCAGGGAAAAAGCCTCTAGGCACCAAAAAACCATGGAAGAGTCTCCAGTAGATTACTAGAAGTGGCAGAAAAGTCCAGGCACATGTACAAGCAGAATTATAGAACTACCAAGGTAGCACAGTTCAACAATGGTTCAACAGGATGGGTACCTTTTTCAGGACACAATATACAATGAGGATGCAACAACTGATGGGTAGTGTCACAGCTCCGGTCTCCAGGCGCAGGAGTGGCACGAACCAACCACCCCTTCCGTGGTCTGGGCGCCTGCAAGGTAAAACTTACACAGGCCTCCGAGACCCCGGCGGGGAAAGAGGGTTAGGGATCCGTTGTTTGGACAGGCATTGGTATTCAGGATAACCGGAAAGAGGGCAGGAGAGGGGAATTGGATTGGCAAGGGAAAGTAGGCAAAATACAAAATACAACTATTGACAATAACACATACTCAATCAGAGAAACCATTTTCTACATGCACATTGTACTAAATGAGTCAAATGCAAGACAAAGAGAGACTTATCTCTGGGGTCAGTGCTGGCCTCCTGCCTGCGCACTCTCAGGTCCGGTAACAGGATCAGTTCAATGCTGCAAAGAGAGCGTGAGTTACTAATCTGTGTGTGTTTACAACATGCACACAACACCATTCATGCCCCAAACTAAGTGACTTCTCCACAAACAAACACTCTTGTCTGCTGCTATGTACGTATACGTTAGCTTGCCCCCTTGATGGTTCATACACTGTCAATGCAGTAAGGCAGGCGCACGTGGGCATGCGGTAAATGGAAGACCAATGTGTCAAGAATCACACATGATAGAATGGTCCCTGGGTGAGCTGCTAGATGCGTATAGCGAGGTGCGACTTCAGTACAAGTCGTGATCTGGCAGCCGTGGATTTCAATAGGTAGTGCACGTGGCAATTTGCACATGCAAATGATATGCACTGCACACAAGTCTGTGCCTCGCTGGGTGTTCGTGTGCTCTGTATTAGTTTCTGGCTAGGAACGCTACTGCACAAATAACTCTCTATGGAGCAGGGGGGGCTGGAGGATATGTGTGACGGCCCCTGCGTGTGCCCCTGACAACTTGGAAAGCTACTTGGCCTTTGTCCCTCAACGCATTTTAGCTGTACTGTGCGCTTCTACAACAATGCCTGGCCAAGCTCCCCAGCACTGGCGCTACTTAGCATGCATGTGCAAGTGGCCTGGTGGAAGGTTGGCTGCGGTGTGGCCCCTTGTGCTGCTCACCTTGCTTGGAGCTCCTGGAAACATGTCTGCTTCTGTCAGACGTCTGAGCGCAAGCCCTGTGCTTCTGCTTGTGCACACATGCGCACGTCTGCACCACCGAATTTGGCCATGTTTCAGTAGTACTTGGCCCTGTGTCTGCTGGCAAAGGTATTCTGGAGGCTTATTTTCCTGCAGAAAGGACATAACAGATATTAATAATGCTGGAAAGTTCCCTGTGTGTGTGTCTTCATGCTGGTTGTCATTGGGCCAGGTTTGAGACCTAAATCCGTACTCCTCCAACCATCAGTGTGACTTTGACAGGCAAAGGGTGCAGGCTACTGTCTACAGCATGAAGTGCATCAAGCACATATACAGGCAAGAAAATAACATACATCACAATCCACATCTATTAATGGACACATCAATCATGTACTCACCCAAATTGATTACAGACATACCGTGGATAAAACCGACTCAATCCCCACTAGGGGTGTTAACACAAGTAGTACAGCAGCAGACAGGCCACAGATATGATGAAAGTCCAAAGCCCTTGTGTAAATGGTTGTTACACCGAACCATCCTTGCAAGCCCATGGATAAGGGAAGCAGGAGTGGCCTATGTGAGTCAGGACCCCAAGCTGCAAACACATACAAGAGACAAGCTTGAAGGGCCCAGCTGGAACAGACAGTGGATGCTTTCAAAAGCCACAAAGCACCACACCGTCACATGGATGCACAATAGACAAGCAATTTTAAACTATATTAACTAAATAAACTAACTTTAAAAAACCTATATTACCTAATTAAACTAACTATCAAAAACCATATTAACTAACCAAACAAACAATAAAAATCAAAAATGGCCACATACGACCTGGGGGGAGAAGGCACCCAGGAGGGCGAGGTACAGGGTGCACCTCAACACCCACATGCGATGATGTTGAGACAAAAAACAAAAAAAACCTCCATGGGCTCAATGCCTGCACAGCCCGACCTGTGTGGGAGATTACTTGTGGTCCTCATCACCCTCTGGCTGAAAAGGTTGACGTGGCACAGTACCCTGACCACGCCTAGGTGCAGCTTGCCCCTCGTCGGCAGCAAGTCTGTGGGACGGGTGAGCCTGGTTCTATGCGGTGATGACACATAGGTCAGCATGTAGAACCTCGTGTGATACGCGTGCTTCCTCTTGCAAGGTAACACATGTAACACAGAGTTCTTCCTGCATGCCCTGGCTGGACAACTGGTACACATCCCGGCAAGCACGTAGCTCAGCCGAGATCGTATTCTTTAGCTGCTACAACCTCTCCTCTGACCACCTCCTCTGGGACATCAAGAGCACAGCCAGAGTAGATTTGAGGGATTCATTGTCAACCCTCATGGCCGCCATGTGTGCCTCTGCGTGAGCAGCAATTGCTTGACGCAAAGACATCATTTCAGCCCGACGTGCCCTGTCTGAGGACGCCATGCCCAGCCTGAGCGAGCGGGCCGTGGACTGTGCCACCCGCTGCTGGAGTTCCACCTGCCTAGCAGGGGTAGCACAGATTGGGCCACACGTTCCATGCTCTCAGTGATGTTATCAATTGCTGCCCCCTGGTGTTCTGAATTGGCAACCATGGCTTGCTCCCACTAGGTATACCCCAGTGACGCGCGGCCACCGCATTGCTGGGCTTGACACCTGCGGGGCCCAAGGAGCTGACGTCCTTTTTGGGTTGGCAACGCCCGCGGCTGCAGGACTACATTCCTCCATTGACATGCTGCCCCAGGCACATCAGCAACTGGAGTGGAGGGTGGCCCTGCATCCCGATCCACAACAGACAGAGGTCCCACCACCGTCTGGCCCCTCAGTGCAGGTGTCGCAGACAGAGGAGCGTCCACATCAGAATCACTCACCCCTGACGAATGGACCCAGTGCACATCCAGCTCGACATTGTCGTCAGAGTGATCATCCGAGCTAGACTCATTGCCAGCCCTAGACAAGATGGTCTGTAACACAAGTGGCTTCTCATGGCCTACCACCCCACGACCACCACTTGTGCTGGGTTGCTGGTATGAACGCAACCCTGTGTCTGGCATGATAACACCATCCATTGGCTCCATTGCGTCATCATCTGAAAAGTGGGGAAAAGATAAACATTAGTACACATGTCAGAAGCACATAACACACACACACACACATACAGACATCACATTGACAGCCAACACATGAAGCAGACATGTCACACACAAATGAGAACCTGGCATGCATCCAGTGGCCTTGATATGCAAACACATCCCAAAAGCAGAAATAGATGTGTCTAAATAGCAAAGCCTACACAAGTACAAAATGTAGTATATGAACTCCATCAGACACCACCTCTGTCAGGCACATGTCACAGGCAGGAAAGACAGATGGCAACTAAGAGATGCAACACACCATAAGCATTTCTGAACTGCAAATTGACCACTGATGCAAGTGATTCCAAACCCACAATGACACAGGTACCATGCATGTAGACATGCATCACTAAAGCATCATCATCAAAATAGCTACATCCATCTGCAGCTCGGCCCGTACCGGGTGGCATGGGCCATGTAGATATAGTGAATGCCCCAAGCAAAGCAAGGGCCTGCAACCAGGCATGAGGGACCATAACGCCCAGTACCGTCCAAGCTGCAGGACATGAGGCCTCCACAACACCCCTCAGGGCCTGATTGAGCACATTGGGCTAAGAATGTGCCTGATTACATCATTCCTTGTGGAAATCTCCATGGCCAGGACCCACCATAGTAGCTAAGTGGGCCTGGGAATACACATACTGCACAACAGTGAACCTTTGGGATCATGCCAGTTCCACATAACATGCGCAATGCAGAAATCTCACCAGCATAAACGTCTATCAACTACATATTAGTCAGTCAACAATAAAGCTGCAGCAGACACATGTGTAAATGGACACTTTCACAAACACATAAGTGAGTACTCGCAATGTTACACCACACAATGTTGAAGCTGCTTGCATATGTACATGTCAAAGCGTTCAAAAACACCCATTTCCCCATACACCTGTATTGTGAACATGACCAGAATCCAGTACACCAAAGAAAGCAGCAATAATGCTGCTTGCTTTGATGTATGTGGAAGTGCATACACACACACACGTGAAGGATGCTCCACAGTCATTACAACCCGATTGGCAGGCTACATCCAATCAGTGCCTTATGCCAGTCGGTATAGGCCGCACATTGATCTATCAACTCTTCTAAACAACCACTAGGGAGTTCCAATACATCCGCTGTGCCAGGGTCATTGACCGGGCCTGTCGTGGATGGTAGACTCACAACCGGGGTGGTGTTGGCTGCATCTGCCCATGCACTTGCCAACACCCAGCTGGTTGGGGCACCAGATGACATTACTGCCCCAGGGACACGTGCCTCGGTCAGGGCAGCCCTGCGTGCACCTATGGTGTGCCTCCTGACTGCCTGGAAATCTTCCAGTGACTCTTCAGGTGCCAACGCAGCCTGCGCTGGCAGACCCTGAGCCTGGGTGGTGGTGTCCACAGCTTCCACTCCCCTTGGGCCCGTGGCAGTCGATGAAACGGACTGCCGGGTCACATGGACGCCAGTGCCAGATGCAAGAACTGCATCTCCCGGAGCCGCAGGGGGTGGTGGCATGACTGCACCAACACGTGGCACAACATCGTGCCGAAATGACGCACCCCTGCCTCTTCCCCCTCTGCAGCCACCCTGGACACCCTGGAGTCCCCCTACTCCCTGGTCACCCTGGCCACATCCCTGACCACGCCCGCCATGTGGAGTACACCCAGCTGAGGCACCCCTCACCTTTCGTGGCCTCTCAGCCCTGGCACAGATGTAGTAGTACCGGCACAGATGTAGTATTGCCAATGGGAGGTGTACACGACAATTGCCCTGGGCAATTGAGGTGAAGGGGGTGGGATACAAGATGTTAACAGCACCCCTGCACCTGCAAGGCTGTATGTGACCCCGGTGATAAAGTGACGGGTCACGCAACGCTCAGGCACCCAAAACTGCAGTAAAACCGTGCACGCAACCACGGTAGCCCATGTGTGTGGAATTTACCTCCCGCAGTACGCAGTGGCACCCAGGGACACGAAATACACATACGCGTGGGACTGAAGTGGGAGAATGGAAGACCAGGCTCCCGCCCTTCCCCTCTCGCGCCTGGCCTAAAGGATCACGGCCCAGGCACCCGCCACGAGAAGAGTTTGCCCATCTACCAGACGACCAAATACCCTGGTACAGGAACATACGGATGTGTCCATCTGCCTGCCCAGCAGCCCGCCCTGTCCATGCCGACACCTGCGGCACGGATCAACTAGACTAAAACCTACACGTCGTTAGAGATGCCATGACGACCTAGCCAACGGTCAGCACACCTGTGCAAATATACACACCGGACACTCCCGTACCAATCTACACGAAGAATATACTCAGTGCTATGACGTAGGCGACAGACATACTCACGGACGTGCATCTTTATTATTTTCTCAAAATGCAGAAACGCAAGACGCATCATGAACCCATCTAAAGAGCTTGCTTACGCTTCTCCTAAAACCAGGTGCCATAATGAGAAATATAACGAAGACACGATACTGGGGATAAGACAATATGATACTATAACCTAAAGCGCCTGTGCACCAAACGGTTCCACCTATACACCAGGCCTAAGTAGGCCGCAAGCAAGAGCTTCCATGGACGTTAAAAGAACAAGAGTCAGGTTGCTGATCCTGCAGAATGAGCCCGGCGAAAGCAGACAGCCAAGGTCGCAATGTTGCAAACCCACATTCCGAAAGCAGACAATCAAGGGCACGATGTTGCAACCTCGCACGCCGCACACCAATGTCAAAGTCACACCTGCAAATTAAACCAGGCACACAGTGGAAAAACAATATTAATTGTGCAGAATTCTGCCTCAAACACGGTCCCACCTCACGTGACCAAGCCGAACCTGACAGGATGCCAAGGCCAGAAAAGGCGTCTGGATCCCTCGTTACAAGACACAGGCAGATACAATTAAAAGGCTCAATGGACATCTGCGACAGTGGGAGTAGTCGGCCTTCCAGCTTATGAATAAGTCCTCACATTGTCTGCACGTACTCATAGTGAAACATTGTTGCAAATGACAGGTGCACCGAGAGCTGGGAACAGCGATGGTCCCAGACTGGGAGGCTCGCGAGCGCACCAATCAGAACATGGGGTTCTTATCACTGACGCCATTAACATTAACCAATCATCAGGGGTCTTCATGTAACAATTCTCATGTATCTAATTGTAGGGACAACCCAGATATATCACCTGACTAACCCTTGACCACTAACATTGTTCTCTATACGTATGCTATACTAACCCTACCACTCGAGCAACCAATTAAGAGTGGCGATAGGTTTTTTGCTAACTTTCCAAGGTGACGCAAGTAGCGCGTCATACTAAGGTAAAAAGGGCCTGCGAGCCCCACGATTGTGTGTGTGTCAGGACGGACGCGTACGATCCTTGACCCATCCCTGCCGTTTTTGTCTAATAAACAGCAGAGTCACCTTGCTTCTTGCGTGTGTCTCATACTCTATCTCTTTTGGGATATACGGGAGGAGTTGGGGCCTCCCTGCCCGGAGGTCTGCGGACGGCTTGGCCGACCCCGGCAGAATTTCCCCCCGACAGGACATGCAGGCTTCTATGACCTCAAAAATGGGTACGCGATACACAGGAGCACCCGCAGTGGGAAAAATAGCATACGCGACTCGCCGGCAGACTAGCGTGATAATGAAAAACACATGTAGCAAATACCCCCGCCAAAAGAAGAGATACGTCCTTGATCCGCTGCGAAGTTGTGATGGCACGCGAAAGAACACGAAGTAGCAACACACACGTCAGTCTCCACGAAAGGCACATACAGCGAACTGCTGACCCCGCTCACCTTTAACCCGTGCTGAGGGAAACGCCCGTGCGCATCACTTCTCTTACATGCTTAGCCCCTTTCCTCGGATTACACACATTAACACGCATACGTGATTTTTTTGCATGTGCGGATGCACCCGTGCTGAGGGAAACGCCTGCGCGTATCACTTCACATACGCGCTTACACACTAAGGGCCTTTCCTCGAATTACACGCTGATGTGCTCTTTTTTCACGTGCCAAATCACTCCGTATCAAGCTGGCCACGCAACAACACACGGAAGACCACGCTCCTCGCCAGAAGGCCATTTTCCTGCCGCCCAGAGCCCCGAGCATGCTCCCACCTGCCATTTGCTGCTGCCTGCCTGCCTGCTGGCCACGTGCCCTGCTATTTGGTGCCTGCACGTCAGCCATCTACAGGGGTCCAGTTGCTGTGACCACCCCTGCTGGAACAGAAGACTCCTGACTGGTATTCCATCGTTACACAGCTCAGCCCCAGGACCCAGTTGCCCACCCACACCTGCCTTAGGGGTTGCCATGTCTGACATAACACCATCTGGTACCAGTGGAAACCCCTCAGCAGAGAGGCAGAGGGCTGCCAGCTTCAGTGCCAATGAAGTTGGCATCCTGGTGGAGCAAGTCCTGGGGCATTATGATGCCCTCTTTGGAAGTTCACGTGCCGACAATGAAGGACGGAAGAGGATCTGGAAGGACATCGTGGCTGCCATCAGCGTGGAGGGGGTGGCAGCCCGCGACATGCAACACGTCCGGAAGTGCTGGGAGGACTTCAGGTTCAGGACCCTGAGCAAGGCCTGGCGCCTCTTAAAGGCAGCAGATGCTGAGGGGTGCCGGGTCTGCCTTACCGACAACCAGATAAGGATCCTGGAACATATACGCCCAGCGTTCCACCTCCAGGTCCTTGAGAGGCAGACCCGTCTGGAGTTGAGCTGTAAGTGTACATGCATACTGATTGGACGCTGTGCATGTTGAGGTATGCCAGGAGTGTGCAGGTTGGACATATGTCTTGAAAGGCCCATGTATGGATGTGTATGTACAGGGACAAGAGCCTGCTGCATGTGAGTCCAGTCATGTGTGAGGCACATCAATGGTGTATGTGTTCAAATGCATGTGTGGGTGCATACATGTTTAGATTTATGTGTATGTACTGTGGCATGGTTGTGGTGTGACACATGGATGCTGGTTCCACCTTCATGTATGTGCACAATGTACATGTGCGTGTGTGTGTATTTGACATGTGTGCCACTGTGATACACCATGGATGCATGTGACACCGACATGTAGGAGGCTGATTGGCAGATGTGACATGGATGCCGATGATTTCACTGTGACAGGTGGTGGAGATGTACAGATGCATGTATGTCTGGTTGCGTGTGTGCATGTGTTTGGCACGCCCCATGTTGCATGTGAGGTCAGGCTAACCTTCGGATGCTTATGCTGTTTTATGTTTATGGATGGTGCTGCCTGCTGCAACATTCCTGTGAATTAGCGCATGTGTGTGGGTTCAAATGATATGTGTGTTGGGGAGTGTGATGCCATGTGTGAAGTTTGACACTGCCACTCATGTGCAGCAACTGTCATGTGTGTATCAGACCATTGTACAGTGCCCTGATGCCTGTGTTCTGTCTTCCCCTGTCTGCAGCGTCAACTGACGAAGAGGGCGGAGACGGTGCTGTGGAGCACAGAGGCAGGGATCCCACTGCCGGCCGGAGACGCAAGGCCCAGCTCCTCTCCCATGTTGTCATCTCGTCAGGGAGTGAGGAGTCTGGTGCCGCATCCATGGCTGCAGCTGCCGAGGGTAGGCCCAAGAGGCGGAGGTCGGAGGTGGAATCCTCGGCAGCAGAAGGGGCAGCTGAGACCCCACAGGGGCCTATGAAGGAAGATGCCACATAGTCATCCAGGAGGGTGGGGTGTTTGGTTGAGGAGGATGCCATGGAAGGGCCACACACGGGGTATGGAGGAGGTGATTCCACTGGTGCTAGTGGTGCAGTCCATGGACAGGAGGCAGCACAGGTGGCCGCGGAGGTGCCTGTGTGTAATCCTGTCCCTGATCCTGTGACTGCATCATCCCGCACTAGCAGGGATGCCTTTGTCCAGACCCGTTTTCAGGGAGGGGG
Source organism: Ambystoma mexicanum (assembly GCF_040938575.1). NCBI lineage: Eukaryota > Metazoa > Chordata > Amphibia > Caudata > Ambystomatidae > Ambystoma > Ambystoma mexicanum. The sequence goes on from NC_090924.1 coordinate 658,039,246, forward strand.
TGCGCGAACAACAACTGGCCTTCCTCTCCCTGCGGATGTGGCTATCCGGGACCATGTTGAGCCTGTCTTGGCTGGGGTGGCATTCCGTCAACTTGGCATCCGGGATGACGTGCAGGGTTTTCGTCAGGATGCTGCATGTTATTTCAGATGCCTCGTTGACCGCGTCGACCTGCTAGGATAGGTCACCGGAGCTGGGTTCCTCTGTGTGGTGGACCTTCTAGCGACCCCCTCCTCAACTGAACCCCCTATGCGCCAGTCGTCCTCCGTGCCATCTTCCTGCCCAACTATCACCTGGGCACCCAGTGGAGCTGCCTCTGACCCAGAGGCCAGGCTGGTGGAGGACACATCCCTGCCACAGTCAGGAGTCGGAGGTCCAGCAGGGGTGGCCACCCCAACAACTGGACACCAGCAGGAGGAGGGCGTGCAGGCATCAAGAGGCAGGGCACATGCATGGCAGCAGCAGGCTCAAGGTGGGAGCGATGATGGCTCGGGGCCATCAACATCAGAGGGGCAGGCATCGGCCGGACGGCAGGAGGACCCTGGATTAGGAGTGTCTTCCGTCTGGCAGCAGTTGGGCCAGCAAATTAATGAGGAGCGGCAGCGGGCAGAAGAGGCACGGCTCACTATGGTCACGGCGGAGAACTCCATGTGCAGGGCGCTAGGGCGGGCTGAGTGCCTCGAGGAAATTCGCAGGGAGTTGGAGGTGGACATGGCAATATCCCTGCGAGACTTCGGGGCCAGGGAACAGGCCCGCCTCCAGGACGTTGAACAGGAGTTCAATGATGCCCTGGCCTGGGAAATCAACAAGTGAGCCGTAGGGCTTGCCCGCCGCCATTGTATATAGTTCATTAGTGTTAGGTTTCCTTTCTATTTTTCTTTCATTTGGGGCGCATGGACTATGCCCGTCCTTTTTGTATATAGTTATTTATTAGGTAGGGTTTTTTATAGGTTTCCTTTAGATTGTTGGGCTCATGGACCCTGGATTTTTACATTGTATATAGTTCTGGACTGGATTTGACTTCATTGATTTTTTTTCTTCCATGGAGCAATGGTTTTCTTTTTTTTTTTACCTTTGGATTTGGTTTGATGGACGAACGCTTTGGAGTAATTTTCATTTGGATTTATTTGGATTCAGCATTCATATATTTTTCATTCATTTTGGACATCCAGCCTTTCGTTTATTATTTCTTTTCTTGTGTGATTTTCTTTCATTCCATTGATTTTGTATTTAATACATTTGATTTCATACTTCATTTGTGTGGTATTCTCTCATTGGTTTCATGCATGTCACGATGTGGGTTTTCTCATTCACTTGCCCCCATTGTGTTTGTCTGACGGACATGTATTGATGTGCATACTTGTCATTTGGGATCTATCATGACATGGGGATTTCAATGTGGAGTGGATGGAATACTTGGTTGGGTGTTTGGACTGGGGTGGCGTGGCATGGGATTTGGGTGGCCATAAGGGCCATGAGTGTGGATCGTGATGACGTGTTGGGGGGGTACATGAGTCGGGGCCTTCTGGGAGGTGCCTGTCACTGGGCGTGGGTTGGGGTGCAGGGGGACATGAGTCGGGTCCTGCTGGCAGGTGCCCGTCAATGGTGGGTGGGGACATGAGTCGGGGCTCACAAGTGTGCTCAAAAGTGCATGGTGCCATGTGGGCTGCCTGCAGGGCATGGTGAGGGTTGTAGTGTAGTCCCCTGTGGTGTGGGCTGCCTGCAGGGCATGGGGAGGGGTGAAATCGCAAACCCGGGAGGGCCCACGATGCCAAATATGTGAAACTCCCTGCGTACCCCACAAATACACGTACCCTGCTCTCGTATGGAGTATCACGTGTGAAACTTCCCACGCACCCCCGAAATACACGTACCACGCTCGCCCAAGGCCTATCGCGTGTGGAACTCCCCGCGTACCCCCCAAATACACGTACCCTGCTCGCACAGGGCCTATCGCGTGTGAAACTCCCTGCGTACCCCCCAAATACATGTACCCCACTCGCACAGGGCCTATAGCGTGTGAAACTCCCTGCGTACCCCCCAAATACACGTACCCCACTCGCAGAGGGCCTATTGCATGTGAAACTCCCTGAGTCCCCGCCAAATACACGTACCCTGCTCGCACAGGGCCTATCGCGTGTGAAACTCCCTGCGTACCCCCCAAATACATGTACCCCACTCGCACAGGGCCTATAGCGTGTGAAACTCCCCGCGTACCCCCCAAATACACGTACCCCACTCGCAGAGGGCCTATTGCATGTGAAACTCCCTGCGTACCCCCAAATACACGTACCCCACTCGCACAGGGCCTATCGCGTGTGAAACTTCCCGCGCACCCCCAAAATTCATGCAGGCTGCCCATCCACCCTCCACATGCCACACAGGCAGGCCATCCACCCTGGCCATGCCCCACAGGCAGCCCACACCACAGGGGGGACTTTTTCCACACAATTTACCTGGCTCGAGCGGGGTATGTGGATTCTGAGGGGTGCACGGGCAGTTTTACACGTGTTTTCGCTAGCGCGAGAGGGGTACGTGTATTCTGAGGGGTGCGCGGGCAGTTTTACATGCATTTTCGCTAGCGCAAGAGGGTTACGTGTATTCTGAGGGGTGCGTGGGCAGTTTTACATGTGTTTTCGCTCGCGCAAGAGGGGTACGTGTATTCTGAGGGGTGGGCGGGGAGTTTTACATGCGTTGTCATGGTTGGGGGGCTGTATGCTGGTCCAATGGCCTTTGCGCCATGTACTGGATTTGTGCGATGTTTATGGCGCACGGGGCGGGGTTGGGGCATAACTGGCGCCGCTGCAGGGTCGCTGCGCCACTCTGCACCACGGCTGGTTATGGATGTTAAAATCCATCAATACGCTGTGCACTGAAATGGGTTTTGGCGCACGCGGCTAGCGCAGACTGCCGCACACACACACTGTGCGCCAGCCGCGTGCACTACATGTGCACCGAATTCTATGAATTACCCCCTTATTCTTCTAAGGTTGATAAAATGCGTACCAATGAGAGGGGTCACAGTAACCATCTGTTGTCTGTTTATAGCAGAGCAGATACAATGGGTGTTTTAATTCCTTTTATTGAACTAACTGAACATATTATGCATGTATGAAACAAAGCATTCGCTTTCAAAGACCCATATACTGCTTTATCAGATGTGCAGAGCGAAAGGACTGGAGAGGAAACAGCCAATGGTCAGTTCTTTCTCAAAGGAAAAAAGAGGCTTTTCACTTAAAACTCCATTGGATCAAGGAGTAGTATGCTTGGAATGCAGGTATGGAGCCGAGAAGCAGGGACGTCAACAACAATTTTCAGAGAAAACAGTTCACGTTTGTAGATCATAGTTGTATTTTAAGAAAATACAATTTTTCACATATAACTGTTCAATATATTATGTTCTGAAAGTTAGGAAAGGGCATTCTAATGTGGGCCCCAGTTTTTCCATTAATTACTGATGTTCCTTATGAAAGATATTTAAGTGTAATATTTAAAAACACATAGTTGGAAAAAAAGGGCATGTTTTGCATTTTCCTCACAAATTCTGCTCTGTTTATTGCGAGGAGCACATAGTGCTTTTATTACAGGAGATAATGTCTACTGGTTCATATACAATACAACATGTCTTCTCTCAATAATAAGGCTCAAAACCTTAGTACCAGTGTGTCCCGACATACAGTCCTCTTACATTCTGACTGCCATTCACTAATCCTAAAATGCCGCGAGGGCCCTTATGCCTCATACAATCTAACCAGACAAAGTGTGTTAAATATATTTGGTGTTAAATATATTTGGTGATATCGTAGAACTAGAAGACTTAGTGTCACACACCATTGCCCAAGTAGAATACATCTCAAATGTTAGCACCTCGATTGTGAGACTATGGCTTCCCTCAGGCATTGTACTAAAAGCGATATGGATGGCAAAAATGGCTCTGTTTGACATGGGCTTTCTACTTGCTCAGGATCCAGAATGCATCAATAAGCGTGACAAAGCCCTTAGTCATCAAAATCAGATTTACATGAGCCTACGTGAAGAAACACACAATGGTAAGAATTAACCACTAAGTGCCACTCAGACTTACCCATTCAAGGTCACATGTTGGAACACTCAAGGTCACACTCATTTACAAACCTCGATGAAATCACTCTCTGAACAATACGCAGTAATTGCCCTACAAGAGACTTGGTACATTGAACCCCCAACATGGAATAATTTTGATATTGTACTCCTACCAGCAAAAGTTGGAGTGCGTGGACGGCCTTCTTCAGGGTTATTAGTAGCTGTTAATAAGAAATATGGCTTTAAAGTCGAAGCCTGGAGAAATATTTATATCTCCATTCAGCTGGTGAAAATCACCTGTTTAAATCATGTGATAGCATTCATAAACATCTATCGCAACCCGGCCGGACTAACTGACAAAGCGTTTTTTGAAGGCTTGACAGTGTTGTTAGACCTGATGGTATTACAGAAACCATCATAGCTGGAGATTTAAACATAGATTGTCTATCCTCCAGCATGAAAAGTAAGATAAAGGCCGTCCCTAGTTGGTCCAATCTCATGAATAATAGGAACTTTCAAATGGTAAATGGTGCAGTTGAGGGAGATAAACCTCCAAAACATACTTGGCAGCGTGATTCTAGTCAAAGCACCATTGACTAAATCTATGTAGAACAACATCTGTTTAGCAGAATTCTCCTATTCAAAATAATTCCTCAGTCACAAAGCGACCATCACCTTCTCTCCTTGCAGTTTAATTGGTCAACTGAAAACCCAGTCAATGAATGGATGAAACAGCATCTAGAGGTTAACAACTCCAAAAACCGCTTGAAATGGTCCCAAGGAAATCTATGGAAGTTTACCCAAGCAATAAATAGATCTACCAACTCCCATAATTTGATTAATTAAATTGATTTCCTGGAACCTTATAAAAACACAATTGTTCCGAATTCGAACAATAAATCCCATAAGCATGCTTTCTATCCTGAAATTAAACTGTGCAAAGCACAATATCGTCAAGAGAGGAGACTAGTAACAGCCACGAATAGAACCAATCCATGTCAGGCACTAAGAACTGCTAAATGTAAATATCTAAATTGGATACGTGGTCATTGTGCTTTAGTCTTCCAGCATGATAGTGAACACATGCTCAACGCCATTCGCTCTAAAAATTCAGCTGAAATTTGGAGATTACTTAACTATCGTACAATCTCGTATCAAGCACATGTCCAAACTGGTGCGTATCGGAAGAAGCATCGGTGATTCACTGCTCAAATCTGTATAGGGATTCCAATTTTAGAGTAGAAGAATACAGAATGCAAACAACTACTGCCTGGATCATCTATTATTAGAAGAGCTGATAACAAATCTAAGCTCCTCTAGAGCGATTGGGCCTGATGGCCTGCATAATGTAACCTTTAAAGAAAACCCGAAGCTTTGGGCGATGATTCTTCACGCCATCTTCCAACAAGTTATGGTACATCGTAAATATCCGACATCTTGGACAACATCAATAATAGTGCCTATATATAAGAAAGGCGACCGTACCAACCCTCAGAATTATCGCCCGATTGCTCTATTAGATGCACCGGGTAAGCTTTTTGCGAAATTGGTGTTGGGTGAATTTAACGCATGGACGAAATCCTGTGGTATGAGAGACCAGCAACAAACAGGATTCATGGCTGGTCTAGGTACCTGTGTTAATCCCCTATCACTCAATGCAATAAAAGCTCAATGCCCGATGCATAAGCAATCTGTATACTTTTCATTCGTAGAACTACACGCAGCTTTTGACTCTGTCTCCCGCGTCCGTCTCATGACAAAATTAAAAAGAGATGGTTGCCCACCAGTCCTTCAGGATATCATTCATGCTTTCAATGCTGACACATCTGTCCGAATAAGACTAACTTTGGAAGGATTACTAACAGCTGCTATCAAGACAGCTTGCGGCTTAAAGCAAGGCGGCTTATTAGCTGCGGCTACCTTTAATTATTTTATACAAGATCTCAGATACTCGTTCTTGCATATATCATCTTACTCTCCGGTTCTCAATGGAATAAAAATTACTAATCTGAACTATGCAGATGACATAGTGCTTATTTCGAAGTCCCCGGTAGGTCTGTAGAATCTACTTGGAGCATTCAATTCTTATCTAGTCATGAATCAGCTAGTGATTAATATTAGCAAAACACAGATTGTAACATATGCTGCTAATAGAAATCATAGGAACAGATATAGGTGGATAATAAATCAATGCCACTAGAAATTTTGAACAGCTACATCTACCTTGGAATGGTTTTTGAAGGTTTATTAGCACCAAGTGGCCAAGTAGAGAGCATGGAAGCAAAATTGATCACAGCCATATTGCAGACAAAATTCATATTGCACCGGTACTGTACATTTATGATAAAACCAGCAATCACCTTTTAGAATATGAAAGCAATTCTATCCATTTTATATGGAGTAGAAACATTACTGAATTGTAAACTACTAAATCTGGATAGATTAGAAGCCACATTTTGGAGGGCAGTGATCGCCCTACCTCAGTGTGTACCGGGTGCCCTCCTGCGATATGAACTGGGGCTGATTTCCTTACATGCCATCTACCTATGGTGGTGTTGTTCATTGTTTCGTAAATGCCTATTGGCAAATCAGCAACCAAATATGCTACAGGTAATTGCCAACTATATGTTAACATCACAAAAGAATTTTGCGAAAAGGTGGGTTGGTGAAAGTCTAGCTTGTTTAACGAATGCAAATGTATCAATCTATATGCTAGTCACAAATCCAAATAAGGCAAAAAAACTAATATACCAACTGGACTGGATCAATACGAGAGATACATGTTTAAAGTACCGCCAAATCTGTAAGTACCGATTCTGGCCTAAGGCAGTTAAAACGCCTGAAGCATACCTTTTAAAGTCTCCATCTGTGGCATTAAGATCTGGCTTCTTGAGAGCGCGTTTTGACCTATGGCCTACTCGCCAAGTACAAGTCAGAAGACATCTGAGCTCAAAGGATATAGAGTTCTGTAGATTCTGTCTGGATCCTACTTCTGTTGAATCATTAGAACACTGGTATGTTACTGTTCAGAGTTGACTACATTAAGATTAGCTCATTTTGCAAATGTAATCACCACCTTAGAAATGGTTAAACAAGATATACCTTGGACATTCTTATTATGTTCTAACAAAAGCACTGTACAGATAGCACTGATCAGTTTCCTAATGTCCCTGAAGTTAGAAAATAAGCTAAGTGGTGGGACCAATACAAATACGAGCTAAATTACCGAAATTGTGCCTCATTGTTGGGGTGGTAAAACCATGTTTATGAGATTCTATGCTTAAAGAATCATCCATATAGTCTGCTGATAACAGACTATTTGAAACGATAGGTATTTGTCGAGATTTGACAACAAGAAAAATGTGCCATGCTCTTATTGAGAGAACTGATGTGAAATGTATTTTGTTTTATTTTATTTTTATCTCTTCTTTCCTTTCTAAATTCTTAAGTTACTTATTGATTGTGTCTTGTTTAATAGCAATTTGAATACCTTGGAAATGTTTGTTTCTTTCTTTGTATATATATATTATTCTGTAATATTGATGAATTGTAAATCATTGTTAAACACTTTTTTGTTTATGTTGAAATGTAAGATTTTAAATCATGAATTTTGTATATTGAAAAGTTGATTAATTTCAGCTAATACAATGTGGCAAATACAAAATACATTGCCCATATTTGATTGGTCCAGCGCTATCTCACTGTGACCCATTTAAAATCCATGAAACACGAGTCTGAACCTACACCAAAGGCTAAAGGTCCAGATTGCAAGCAGATCACACTGTCATTCCTGCCATATCCCTTTACAGAGAGATAAATAATAAACAGCTAGACGCACGCATATACACTTTGAGTTTAGATGTGTAGAAAGATGGCAAACCCACTTAGACCCTAAATGTACGCTATGAAGGCAGCATGAAGCAAGACACAGACAACAGATTCAAAGTTTAAATAAAAGATCTTTTTTAACTTAAATGTCAGGATGGTGTAAGGCCTAACTTGCCCTATAGTACGGTGGAATTTCCTTACCTAAATAAACTAAGGGAGGTCTGAGTCAGTAAGTTCAACTTAATAGTCTGTCTGTGTCAATGTTCCCTTTAATATTTTTTGGATGTGTATGCCAAAGAATAGCTGTGTGCGGGCTATTTTTCAATCATGTGCGCAACTGAGTGATGTGGCGGTCGGTTCAGGCGGGCTCACCACAGCAACTGTTTAGTGATCCACTGTGCAAGCGAGGAATGCAAATGTGCGGCACAACAAGCTCTATTTCAAGGAACATGTGGGTGCTCTATTCTCCTCCTAAGACTTTATAACTCATCTGAAATTGTGTCTTTTTAAATCTCAAAACGTTACCAAGATCTTTGATTTTATAAAGGGAGTCTAGTTGTTCTGGAAGGAACACAGATTCTGCACATAAATTAATATTAGCAGTAGCTCCTGCATTCTCAGTTAACTAAACATATGGAATATGAAGGAAATGCTTTCTATTTGAGGAACAAAATAAGCAATACATGGATATGATAAATGACAAAGACGACTAAAGAGAGGTGCTATAGATGGACGGTTAAATAAATACCACTAAATCATGTAATGTCAGATTGTACCGTAAGTCAAACCGACAGTCTCAGAAAGTCTGCCAAGAATAGGGTGAAAACAGCATCATAAGAGGACACTTAGTCATTTGTGCAATCAAAGCAGAGGTCCAGCAAGAGCCAACTTTCTAACAAGGAGCGGTTTAGTATATTATTTGTACTGTTTTATTCAACATGAACAATACAAAGATGTTGGAACTTGGGAGTGGGGGACTGGTAGGTAGCACATTACAAACATATTTTTACAGTCAAGTAAGAAAAATAATACAACTATGTAATAATACAGAAAACAAACATATTTCTCATCAGCTATGAAAGCAACAGGACAGAGAGTACCACCAGTTTTGCCATATATTGTTATTTAAGCTGTTGTTAATATAACCTACCAAGAACAAATACAAACCTACACATGTTCATTTAAATGAAGGGATGTGTGAATGCCATACATACCAATTGTCATTTGTTAAAGTTGAAGTATCAGTAATATTTTATCAGCATCAACAGGTTTACATTAAAAGCTTGTTTCTAATAAGCTTTTGTTATTAAAAGGCAAAGTTCTCTCTGATGAGCAAAGCATCAATAAGCTCCAAGAGTCAGAATGTGAGAAGTCAGGCCAAACAAAGTGGCAGCATTGAGGAGGGGAAGTTAACAGTGGTTATCTTATCACACTTCAGTCGAGCTACCACCCGCCATGGCCATGCCTGTGGCACTACTAAGAATTGAGTCATTGGAGCTCTCAGACTCCCCCTGATTCACATGCTTCTCTCGCCTGTCTTTGCCGCTCTTTCAGTTCTGATTCCCATCGTCAACATTCACTTAATTATTTAACAGACACACTTGTTCGCATGAGCATGTCAAGGTGTCTTTCTTCCAGTCGATTCCCTGATTTGGTCTTAATGCTGCTCATGAGACTGAACCCTCGCTCACACTCTGTGCTTGAGGCTTGAAATGTGGTGCATATGTCCATGAGCTGTGCCACTACATTGTACTCCATGGCATTTTGAAGAGCAAAATTCACCATATCCTGAATTTTTTGTTAAGAACCACACTTGTTTGTCTCTGCTACCGCGTACTTCAAGGCATTATATTGCGTAACAATGAACCAACCACAAGCATGCTGGGGTCTGATTCTAAAAAAAGTCTTTGAAATCTAAAATGTATTTGTATTTTTCAAATAGATGCTTAACATTTTCTCTTCTAAATGCAAAGCTGCATTTTTGAGTGGCTAGTGAATCAAAATCAAAACTGGCCCAGTCCTTCAGTTCGTTCTCTGGAAACCTTTTCTCCATAGGCTCACACACCAAGCCAATGAAACGCAGAATAGATGTGTTACTGATGTCCTTCCTGTTGTCAGAGTATGTTTTGATCAGATGTCTAGATCACTTCCTGACCAAGGTACTGTCCCCTGATCTGGTTGATCTTGCCTTGTGCAAACTGCATTGCATAAATTGTGATAAGACTGCTTTTCTGGAGTAACATGGACAACTCTACTAGATCGCGAAGAATATCTTTTGACACTGCAAAAGAAATGTGATAAGTGGGGTCAGACAGTTTCTTGAAACAGTATTTTGCTATAGGATCATTTTCCTCCTTCACATCCTGATGTAAGTATTTTAGCGACACCTCATAATTGCGCAATAATGCATTCACTGCAAAATGTCTTGGTAACCACCTAACTTCATTGAGGGGTCGAAATGACAAAGCATCTCATTCAATGACTGATCCCCTTTCTTCAAATTTTGATATTCTCAAAGGAGATCTGCAAACCACAGAATAAACTATTCTTAACAAGGCGTCTACTTCCCTGATTATTGGCACCTTTTTCCATGCACGCCCGATGTTCAATTCTTCATGGTGAGCTACAGTGTTACTCAATTAAATGTGGAATAGATTCTTTAAGCCTTGTAGCAACACAGTTGTTTTTGCCAACCATGACGGATGAACCATCTGATGTGAACATCACAATTTGCAGCAGATTCAGACCATTGGCAGAGTAAAATTCAGTAATAGCTGAAGTGATGGATTCTGAATTGCAAGATGCTAACTTGACAATTCCACCAAACACAGTTTTGGGCATTGAATGTGGTGTTGCAGCAAGAGATCGGATCCTAAAGTAAATAACTAACATTCTCCAGCATTGGATCTTTCATGGATTCACATGCTTAGAATATTCCCCGTCGTCAGGCTGGGAATCCCCGGTACATTATATAGACCCTTTCCCGTAGGAAAACTTTTTCGACGCTTATGCGTCCTATCCACCTCGTTTTGTATCATGCGTGCCTGCGCCGTCAGGACGCCATGATATAAATACAGGACCCGCCCCCGCGCTCCCTCAGATTTCAACCGTCTTTCAAAGTAGTGGGATCCTCGCGGTTACTGCTAATTGAAGCTAGGTTGTGTTTTCGCTTCGGCGAAGTTACGTTCTAAAGAAAATATGTCTGGAAAAGCTTTATTCCGTCCGTGTGCGACATGTGGACTCAAAAAAGTCTATGAAGGTGATGCCCACATGGATTGTATCTACTGTCTCCACCCGCACCACACGGCGGATACATGCGAGATATGCCAGGGTTTCTCCCAAAAAACCCTTAAAGACCTCGACGAAGGTGAGGCCTGTCGAAAAATGCCCTGCGGACACGCATGCGGGGAAGCATGCTGGGTCGTCCTCATCACACAAAAAGTCCTCCTCCTCCTCATCCTCTAAGACGGAGAGGCAAGCGGCATCAAAATCCTCCTCAGGGGACCGTCCTAGGTCTTCCGTGAGTCGAGACGCTTCAGCAGGGAAGTCGGCAACGAAATCGGCTACGAAGTCTAAAGGCTCGGTGCCGGCGACTGGCTCGTCGACACCGGTATCGCTGATGATGCCAATTACTATTCAGGCAGCAGCAGTGGGGATTCCTTCGTCGACGGGGACTCAATTTATGGCCTGGCAGCCAGAGGTTTGTGAACCGGCCCCCCCCTGAGGTCCTGCTGCAAGACACGGCCTTGCCGGGGTCGTCGATGGAAGGAGAAGGTGACATGGTTATGCAGCCGTCGGACTTGGGCCTACGGCCTTCCAATACGTCGACGACGAGTGCGAGTGGGGGTGTGGTCCCTCTATCCTCAATGTTGCTGACCCCCCAGACGGTTTTGTCTCTGGATGTGCTTAATACACTTCAGAAGCTCCTGCAGCGTCTGGATACGCAGATCCCTCAGCCTGGCACTTCATCGTCGATATTTTCTGCACCTTCCATCGACGAACAAGCTCAAGCAGCTCGCACGACGACCAAAAGCCCTTCGACCTCCCAGGTGGTGAAGGATCGTCCTCGAGCGCAGGAGGAGGGTGAGCTATCGGAGTCCGATTCTATCCGAGGTGACTCAGGGTCGGACATCTCCCTGTCACCTTCGAGAGACCCAACATGGAATTCGGATGTAGAGGTAGAGTCTACGAGGAGCCAGGCACAACCGTCTCCGCCGGATGATGTGGGAGCCTTCCATGCAATGATGGGAAAAGCGTGTTCCGAGTTCGGCTTAATTCCTGAGGAGCAAAAGAAAGATTGCTTTCTTTTTGATCACATGGGTCAAAGGAGGAAATCGGTCTTTGCCATCCCAATCCTGGACCACGTATGGCAAGAAGGCCTCAAGACGATGCGTCATCCGTTCTCGGAACCGGCTATTAAGGGGCGTATTGAGAAAAAGTTTAAAGCTCCGGAGTCCACTCCAAAATGTCTAACATCACAGCCACTGTCAGACTCTGTGGTATCGGCGGCAGCGGCTAGGAAGGCCAGAGTACAGCAAAAATGTTCAACCCCTCCAGAAAGCGAGGCAAGAAGACAGGACGCCTTCGGGAAAAAGGTGCTCTCAGTCGGCGCCACGACGGTAAGAGCAGCCAACTCCTTGGCGATTGCATCGCGTTACGATAGGGAGATGTGGCATAAAATAGCCCCTATCCTAGAACACCTGCCGGAAGAACATCGCAAAGCAGCCATGTTACTAGTACGGGATGGTGAGGAGGCCTCGAACCATGCAATTAATATTGCGGTGGACCTAGCAGAGTCGGGGTTCAAACAAATCAATCATGGTGTAGTACTTCGTCGACAAGCGTGGCTCAAATGTACTACTTTTAGACCTGAAGTCCAGTACAAAGTTCTAGACATGCCATGTGAAGGAGAACATCTGTTTGGAGACAAGGTCGATGAAGCCTTGAAGGGGATGAAGGAAGACACGGATACCGCTAGGTCTCTGGGCGCCCTCCAGACAGGTAGAAGTTTTCGTTCTTTTCGCCCCTTCAGGGGCGCCTCCGGAAACTCCCGCTTTGGAGCCTCTAGGGACCGTGGATTTAACAGGCCCTCATACTCTTCACAAGGCTACAGACGGGCATCCCAGTCGGCACGTAGAGGCAGAGATTTTCAAGCCTCCAGACGACGAGGCTCGGGTCCTTCGTCGATGAAGGACAAGCAAACCGGCAACCAATGACGGCCTTCGGAACGTCCTGGGGGGTCGAGTCGCTCATCATATCGACCAATGGGAATGCATCACCACAGATCGATGGGTTCTGGACACGGTTCGCATGGGTCATGCGCTGCAATTCAAAAACAAGCCTCCAAGTCTTCCGCCAGTGTTTTCGGCCCAGCCCCATCTTCGAGTTCTAAGACAAGAGGTGGCGCTTATGCTACAAAAAGGAGCGGTAGAATGGGTTCCTGTGGCACAGGAAGGACAAGGGGTTTACTCCCGGTTCTTCGTCGTCAAGAAGCCAAATGGAAAATGGAGGCCCATTCTCGACCTGAGGGTACTCAACAAATGGATAAAGAGCTCAAAATTCAAAATGCTAAAGCTCCAGGAGGTTATCAGGTCAGTGCAACCCATGGGTTATCTGTCGTCGCTAGATCTTCAGGACGCATATTTTCATATCCCAATACGTCCACGACACAGGAAATATTTAAGGTTCGTCGTCGGGCAAAAGCATTTTCAGTTCAAGGTCCTCCCGTTCGGTCTCAAGTCCTCCCCCAGGACGTTCACCAAGTGCTTGGCCCCCATAGCGGCCCATTTAAGGAAGGACGGTCACCATGTCTATCCATATTTAGACGACTGGCTGGTCAGAGGCTCGTCCATGGAACAAACACGAAACAGTCTGGGGGCCACGATGTCCCTTTTACAGGAACTGGGCTTCGCGATAAACTTCAGCAAGTCCTCCGTAGAGCCCTCGGGGACCTTGGTCTTTCTAGGAGCAGAGTTTCATACGCACACAGGCCTTGTAAGACCATCCAGCGAAAGAACACAGAAGCTACTAAGCAAGGCGTCGGAATGGAAATGCGGTACCAGGGTGTCGGTGCGCAAATACATGTCCCTGCTAGGGACCATGTCGTCCTGCATTCCGTTGATAAACAACTGCCGCCTGTTTATGAGACCTTGCCAGGAATTTCTAGCGGACCGTTGGATGCAGAGCCAAGGTCGCTGGTCCGACAGACTGGTCATCGACGAACAACTGGTACAAGCACTCCGCTGGTGGAGAGTTTCTACTCATCTAACGAAAGGAATGCCTCTGGTGGAACCGGAATTCCAGAAGACGGTGGTGACGGATGCATTGCTGAGCGGATGGGGAGCTCATCTGGAGACGTTACAAGTACAAGGCCGGTGGTCGTTACAAGAGTCCTCCCTGCATATCAACCTGCTAGAACTGAGAGCAGTGCGGTGGGCTCTAAAATCCTTTCTTCCTCAACTGAGAGACTCTGTGGTGCGTGTCATGACGGACAACACGACTACAATGTTTTACTTAAGGAAACAAGGAGGAACACGTTCCAGGTCCCTGTCGACGGAGGCACAGAAAATCTGGCATTGGGCCCTGCAACACAACATGCTCATCTTGGCATTCCACCTACCAGGAGTGAGAAATGTGGAGGCAGATGCCCTCAGCAGGGAAATGAACGAGGTTCACGAATGGGTTCTGAACGACCAGCAACTACAACAGGCATTCAAGAAGTGGGGACATCCTTCCATCGATCTGTTCGCGACGAAGGACAACAGAAAATGCCCGCAGTATGCAAGCAGATGGCCTCAGCAGGGCTCACTGGGAGATGCGTTCTCCTTCCCATGGACGAACAAATTCCTGTACGCATTCCCTCCTTTTCCTCTTATCCGGAGGACGTTGCAATGGATCCTCAAGTACCCATGTCGGGTGATTTTGGTAGCCCCGTATTGGGCCAGACAAGTGTGGTTCTCAGACCTGCTGCACTTGGCTGCGGCGGAGCCAATGAGGTTCAAGAAGATCCCCAACCTTCTGTCTCGACAGGAGGGTATCGTCTGGCATCACGACCCGGACAGCCTCAAGTTGACGGCCTGGCTCCTGACTTCGCCGAATTTGGCCAGCTAACGATTCCGGAGGAGTGTCGTCGTATTCTGCAAGCGGCAAGAGCACCTTCCACAAACACTTCATACTTGTACAAATGGAGGAGTTTCTGTCAGTGGTGTGGGGATCAACCAGGTTTGGATCCGCAGTCGATTATGCCGGAACAGCTCCTTCCATACTTGCTGTTCTTAGCTCAAAAGGGCTTATCGGTGTCGTCGATAAAAGTACACCTGGCCGCCATCTCCAGGTTTACACGTCAACGACATTCCGCACCGTTATTCAGCGACCGCCTGATTAAGCACTTCCTTAAAGGGTTGTTCAGGAGTTTCCCTCCCGAGAAGAGATTTCCTCCGGTGTGGGGCCTCAATCTGGTGTTAGCGTCTCTTATGAAACCTCCTTTTGAACCAATGTCATCGGCGTCTCTGAAGTTTTTGTCCTGGAAATTGGCCTTCCTGGTGGCCATCACTTCAGCCCGACGTATTTCGGAAATCCAAGCTCTAATGGTAGACCCACCATACTTAAGATTTTTTAAGAACAAGGTGGTCCTGGCCACTAACCCACAGTTCATACCGAAAGCGCCTTCAGTGTTCCATAAACATTCCTGTATTGTCTTACCTACGTTTTTTCCAGAGCCATGCTCGGGAGCGGAGCGCACGTTACACACATTAGACGTGAAGAGGGCTCTCAAGTTTTATCTTCATCGCACGCAACCTTTCAGGGAAACGAGGCAATTGTTCGTGGCCTATGGTCTGGGTGCTAAAGGCAAAGCCATTTCAAAGCAAGGACTATCGAGATGGGTATCGTCTACCATTTCGTACTGCCATTCCAAGGCTGGGAAGCCTCTTTCGCGACGCCCAAGAGCTCATTCCACTAGAGCGGCGGCATCGTCGACGGCGCTGTGGTCTGGAGTCCCTCTGGGGGACATCTGCATGGCGGCTACCTGGGCGGCTACACACACTTTTACCCGCCATTACTGCCTGTCACAACAACATGCCGAAGATACTCGGATGGGACAGGCGGTGCTTCGACACCTATTCCAATAAGGTAAGCCCCGGTTGAGGGGTTAGATCTGGTTGCAATTATGATTGAATATTGTTCGTTCTCTATGTTAACTATTGCTGATGGGTGCACGACCATAGAGAACTGGCATTGTGAGGAAAGTATGTGAGTTTGCATGCACGCCTCCTCTCTTCGGGATGGTACTGCTATGTAATCTATTCTAAGCATGTGAATCCATGAAAGATCCAATGCTGGAGAAGGGAATAGTTTCTTACCTGTAACTCCATTTCTCCAGCATTGGTATCTTTCATGGATTCACATGCGCCCGCCTGCCTCCCCTGGCCATGCAAACTGGTTCCCCCACTACTTTGGGGGCCGAAATCTGAGGGAGCGCGGGGGCGGGTCCTGTATTTATATCATGGCGTCCTGACGGCGCGGGCACGCATGATACAAAACGAGGTGGATAGGACGCATAAGCGTCGAAAAAGTTTTCCTACGGGAAAGGGTCTATATAATGTACCGGGGATTCCCAGCCTGACGACGGGGAATATTCTAAGCATGTGAATCCATGAAAGATACCAATGCTGGAGAAATGGAGTTACAGGTAAGAAACTATTCCCTTTTTCTGACTGAAATGTCAGTGCTTTCATCAACAATTAATCTGTGAAATGGAGCATTGCGAACATCTGCCATGATTTCTTATCTGATTACGCTGCTGACGGACTCCAGGAATTCAAACGCATAATTTTAACTTCTCCAGCAATCTGGTAATTTGGTGTAGTGTGCTATGTGATTGTGGATGTCTTACACAGATAGTATGGAAGTGTCTAATTTTACAGCTAACAATACATTGTACAGTCCAACATTGACCTCTTCAGGCTTGGACCGTTGTCTCTCAACCATGGCCAATCTATTAAGCCTATCTGTAGATGTTTGTGCCAGCATACTACGCAATCCAAACCCCAGTTTCCCAGCAGAATTCTTGTGCCTGAGAGCCTGTACAGCAGAGACATGGGGCCTCAGTACGAGATGGGCGGTAGCACCATGGCTGCCTCCTATACCGTGTCCAACTCTGGTCTTGTTCAATGGGGACTTACCAGTGAATTCCGACCCTGGCAGAACCGATATGTCCCCATTGAACAAACCATTCCCCACTCTCATTTGAGCCCCCATAGTGCTCAATGGGAATGGAGAGGGCGCTAATAACGGGTTCGCTAATGGCAAGCCCGTTATTAGCATCCTGGTCCCTTAGCGGGACCCGTAAGGGACGTGTGGTCAGACCACACATTCCTTACGGTTCCGTCCCAGGGACCTTGGAATCGGGCGGTAAGGGTCTCCTTAACGGTGCCCGGTATCCCTTACTGCCCGACTCGTAATGACCCCCATGGACTTTTCCAAGTAAATGGCATTTCATGTAGTCCAATTTCCACCCATGGGCCCATTTCTTCCCTGTAGAAAATTAACCGGTAACTTTTGCTTCTGCACATATTTTGCAGCACAGACCCACATCAGCATTGGACTAAAGCATCTCTCCAACTCTGCTTATCTTGTGATTTCTGGGACTCTGTTTCAACAATTTTACCAATTCTCTTTGAAAGCAGCACAACATTTCTTCTTATGTGGTGCTGTGGCAACACTGCCTTCCTTTCATGAAGAAGACTTGGATCTTCTGAAGTGGAACAGTTAGTCCATAATCTGATTAAAAAAAGAAATAGCAATAATTTGCATGCAAATCAAGTGCTGTGCTGCTGACTAATGTGCAAGTGCAGAACTTGCATTCAGGTCAGGGCAGATGCCTTTTATTCCTGGTGTATAGCTTGCAACATGAAATGTTTAACCCCAAAATGCGAGACATGTAGCAAAATGCTTTTCTAATATGAACTACAGAGCCCTGATGACTAAATGAACAGCTTACACCTCAGATGGACTCAACTAACTGCCCATAACAAGTTGCACTAGGGATGCAGAGTGGCATGTGTTGCAAGGCTGGCCAGAACTGCATGTACTACTTATACCATTTTGTTAAAAAATAAAGAGCACACAGTGCCACTGTCACACCTACCATGTGTGCAAATAGAATTGCCCAGCATCTCGTCTTCTATAGAGGCAGAAATGAAAATCAGCCACGTGAAATCTCCCATAATGTAAAGACACTGGCAGCATGTGGCAACAATTTGAAGGATATCAGCATACACATTGCATCTTATTTTTTGTCATTGTGTTTCAGTCAAAAATGTATTTAACTTTTCACAAAGTACAAGAAGGAAATAGAAATATTCAATAAATACGTAGTCACATATTTAATTCTTACATTTATACACAATACAGAAAAAAGATACCAACACTTTAACACAGAAGGAATATTGAGCAAATATATCAAAGAAATGTTACTTTCACTTTAAAAGCGCCAAGTTGCGCAGGAATAAAACTACTTCCCAGGTCAGGATAGTTTCATGACCCGAGCATAGATGGTCCCAAAAAGCTTCATTATACAGCCACGAATCATTGTCGACAAACCTAAAGAACTTAACCATCCTGATCGTAGAAGTGCCAGGGCAATCTAACAGAATGTGTCTTAAAGTCTCAACAGACCCAAGGTGGCATTGTTGCCACAAATTATCAGTATATAGATCCTTATGCCTAGAGTGGAGGATTTACCTTGTGGGTACTAGAATTAACCTAAACCTTAGGAAATCATTCTGACCTCTAGCTTTAGGAAAATGAGTCAAATAGTCTGGTAAATAACCCTGTGGTTTATCGTATGCCAGCTTGGAATTGGCCAGTTTTTTTTAATCTCATTTCATCAATTGTTTGTATCCAATCCTTTCTTTAATGTTGCTTTTTAACATGCATTGGATTTTAATGAGATCGACAATATCACATTCACAAGATTTAAACATTTGTAGGGCATAATTAGCCAGGCCGGACAAAAAGAGGTGGTTGTTGTTAACTAATTTCTTTTTCAGGTCTTCGTACAGAGTATTATCTTGTGGTTCCCAAATTTGTCTGAAGACAGTATTCTCGACTCAATATGTTCGTGGAGAGATAACAAGCCCAATTCATACCTCAAAGTCAATATAGGGGCGGACATAGGGAGGGATAAGACATTTTTCCTCAGTAAACCCTACAACCTATCCCAATGTATTGTATTGATGGCAGGATTGACATCTATTCCATATATCAGGATTGGGACCACTTTACTGATATAGTATTAAATCAGTTGTACTAACAAGAACTTTTAGTACTTGGAGTTCAGTATCTTCATTTGACTCCCCAGTTGGATTAGTTTGCCTGCCATAATGCCCTCATCATATCCCTAGGAGGGAAATGACCTTGTTTCCTGTTGCTACTGCTTGGCCAGAAATTCTCCAGGTAAAATTGAGCTCCCTTGTCAATGGACGTTTAAAGATGACTCTTTTAGATTTAGAGGGATTTGTTTTAAGATTTTCGATTGCGGCAAACTCCCTCAGTGCATCCATGAGATGTTGAAGCCCAATGGGTGTATAATCCAGCAGCTAGATATCATCTGCATATGCCACCCAGTTCAACCTCTTTGATCCCACTATAGGACTTGAGAGGCTCTGGCCCGGCATACATTTGGCTAAATCTGCCAGGTACAGATTGAAAAGGCATGGGGCTACCATGCACCCTGTCTCACTCCCTTAAAGGTTGGAATTCAAGAGGATAAATTACCTCTTGCATCCAATCTTATCCTTAGAAAAGAGTTCCTGTGAAGCTTGATAATTATTGCCAACAGAGAATCGGGGAGCCCCCACTCTCTCAGATTCTGCCATAACGGAGCTCTGCTGACTGTATCGAAGGCTTGAGAAAGATCGACCCAAGCCCCAAACAATCTTGTGCCTCCCTTCTGAAAGGATTTTGACAATGTTGTCCCTAAGAGTGTTAGGGAGACTTCTCCAGAATGACTAATTTCCATTACCTACTGAGTCCCTCAGCAGCTTTGCTGGATTTCTAGGATTTATTTGTTTCACCTGGTAAGAGTGTGAGACATTTTTCACACTCTCACATGTGTTTTGCTGGGTGTTTTACATTTTTAGTGTTCATAAACTGCAGAGCCTCACCTACTCCATAGGCATCATCTTTTTAACTGTGTTTCACACAGCACCTTTAGTGCAGTAACACAGGGTTGTCTTTTTCAGACTTCCCACTTTAAACTCCATTTTCTGGGACTGACTACTGTCTCCCAGAAAATGTAAAGTTGCCATTGACTTTATTAGTCTTTTTACATTCACAGATCTAGTAGAAAGTATCCTCCATATAGTACTAGAAAGGGTTAATAGTTATCCCTTTTTGTCTGTTTCTCATGGAACATTATTTCGTTCTCCTTTCTTTAAGGTTTGGCCAGTGGCAGTGGTATCTACCATTTTTTCCCTACCGCGGACTATGAAAATAGCCTTGGTACTGTTTTAGGGTAAGTTAGTAGCCTCAAACTTTAATCCGCTGGACCCCTTTTAATTTTATTTGGTTGTGGCTGGGTTTATTCGCCATTTCTTTTTGTAAAGGTCTTTCTTGTGTTTTATTCGGCGCGCCAAACCAGGTTTGGTTCCTATGTTCGCTGTCCTTTGGCGGGCTTCTGCACAGAAGCCCTCCTTAGGCGCCTGAGAGTCTAGGTAGACAGGATGTGAGGGAGGGGTTTTAGGCCCCCTGCACAGGGTCTCCTTGGAGACCCAAGTCACACTCTTGTTTGATGGGCTAGGTGACTGTCCTGCCAGGAAAGCCACCCTGCTGTGTGATTGACAGCCAGGCTGTGTGAATGGGGGAAAACTGCATAAAAAGCAGGTCTCTGGGACTTGGAAGGCAGAGTCGCCACTGGATCAAGAGAACTGAAGAGAAGCTGAAGGAAAAGTACTACTGCAACTACTGAACCTCCCGGTGAAGCCCTGCTGCGGGCTCCGAATCTCCTACACTTCGATGAGAGAGAAGATCTGCAAGGAATATTCTTCCCCTGAGCTGGTGGGACCAACCAGTTCACGAAACACCAAGCAAGGCCTCCCTCCCCTGGTCGAATTTGCTGTGCATCGCTGCAGTGAACCGGATAGCCAGGAGGACCAGACCCTATTTGGGTTTTAAGGAGTGCACCTTTTATTCGTCGCTTTGCTCTGCTGCTGGTTTCTGCCCTGGGCAGTGCAGGACCCTCCAGTCTTCCTCCTTCATGTCAGTCCGACAGTCGCTTCAGGAACCGTGAATCAGGGAAGGGAATCAGCTCGATCCCCCTTCTTATCGATTGGTATCACAATTGTCTTCCTCCAAGAGTCTTGGATAGTTCTTGAATTTATTATCTCTTTAAAGAAGTTATATAGGATTTCTGACCATATGGGACCATATGGGAATATCTGACTTGAAAATCTATGCATCTATGAATATAAACCCTCCACTAACACCCTTAGATGCAAGCAGATGCAAGCAAGCAGTACTGTTAACAACAGCATATTTACATTCAGCCGCCTCCTATGCACCATACAATCTTACAAACATATATCCTAATATCCCAAACTTAGGTGCATGTTTGCTAAAAGAGCGTTTTATAGTGTGCAAAAAATGCAATATATTACATCATTTTTTAAACAATCTTTCCGTATCCGCTTTTCATGAAGAAATGCATAAGAAAAATGTATATGCTGAAAATTCATAGCAATAGGTGGGTTGGACAGGGCCTCTCTGTGTTAATCAAATGCACTTGTACATTTCAGCAAATGTTATGTTATCTCATCATGTGGTAATTGTATAGCGCCTGCCTGCCGTGTGACGATGAACGCATTGTGGTATGACTCAGGCTAAGCTGTATTCTATCGATGGCGCTGGTGATGGTGTTATGACAGCCTGTGGACACGTACATAGCGCACTGCATCCCGAATGGGTACTCGAGGCACCAGCGTTGGAAGCTGAGTGGGATTGTTAAATTGTGTTCGGTAGGAGGCAACGGAATAAGATGATGGGGCCATGGGCAGCATAATTAGGTTTGTGATTGGATGGCGGGGGAGGGTGGCATGAATTGTACATCAATGTACAGTGCAAAGCATTGTGCTCAAGTGAATTAAGTTCCTACTTTTGCAGAGGCCGCCGCAGCTACAACCAGCCTTCATTAGCGTAGTTGTGATTCAAATGACCTTGCATAAATTACTTTTATGCATAGACACTACCGAGGGAGGACAGTAGTACCACTCAATAACAACACTCTGCCCAGTGCCCACTCTCGGGGCCATGTCTGTTAATCTTTTCTATGTGTTGGGAGGAATTGATGAGGAAGCGAGCATCACATCCGCAAACGATTGAGGTTTTTGTTTCGAGAATACTGTGGTCCTCCTGGTCTGATATTCTAACACATAGTCCAGTAGCAGTAGATTGGATAACCCAGCTCACACAACTAAAGTTGTGTCAATATCAACCAATGGCCATCATTATAGCAAATCAATTGAAGTTGTGTTTTGACACACTTTACAAATGCAAGGATGCCGGATGACATATTCACAACACTGTTATTGCACAACCATGCATCAGTAGGAGTCATTAGGCAAATCATTCTCATTTACATTCGTAGCACGTTAGTGGCCAGTGGTGTAACACCATTGAGCTGACGGTCTTCAGCCCCCCTGAAATTTTGGGCTATGTTGACTGGACCTGGCTGACCTACAGAGCCATGGCCGGACAGAACAGGACACAGAGGTTAAACTGTGCTGGGCTTCCCTGTTAACAAACTCCCTGAATTTACTAACATAAAGCATTTCACTTGTAGCACTTGCATTCTTAGGCTTACATTTTTAGGCAATTGATATCGTGAAGTGGGTTAGTACTTTCATGCCAGGGGAGTGATTGGATGCACCTCTCCCAAAATTTAAAGGGTTAGCCCCCTTGAAATTTAGATTTAATTGCGCCCCTGTTAGCAGAACTCTTAACAATGTGTAGGCAACTGGCAACGTATGTGGGACTGAAAACAGCCTGGGGTCCTGGGAAACGAGGGATTGCAGCCTGCATTCACACCAAACTGGAGAGCTTGCGCCACACCTTACGCACGAGGCCTGGAGATCGAAGGGAGTAGCTGTATTTGATTGGCTGTCGCAGCGCAGCACGTGTACCAAAGCGCTGCTGCAGCAAATCATATTAAAAGAATAGTGTGTGCAGTGTACACAGCTCCAGTCTTGATTTACTGAACATAACATCAATCAAATTGATGATGAAGTGAGAGCAGGGCAGGCAAAAATATTTGCTCAGTGAATTTAAGCATATGCGTAGCAGCAGAATCAAAGGTGCAGTCCGCACAGCCACGCCTCTTACAGGTAACAGTGGTCTGTGTCCAAAACCTATACTTGCCCTCACAACAAAAGCTAAACAATGTGCTGGGATGTCAGTAACCAAAGAAACAGTGTTTAAACTAAAGTTCTGAGCTTCTTCCAGCTCCTGACTCACTCTTGGCTCCCTTCCTCAAGTTCAACACAGTTCCACAGAATGTTCTCGAGATTCCACTCCCCAAGTTCCACACAAAATTGTCTTGGCGTTCCTTTCCTCGAGTAGGCAGCTCCTCTGGTTTCAGCTGCGCAGTCAAATCAACTTGCTTAGTTTGACTTGTCTTTCTGTCACTTGAACAATCTTAGCCGGACCCGCCTCAGCCATATTTCTCATGTGTAAGCTGGAACTGGATGTATTTGTTGTGTAGAACAAACCATGACGTTTTGTGTCATACCATAATCTAAATGGCCTAAGAACTAGCTTTATTTTGATGCATACTCTATATGTTCTTCTATGTGTGATATTTGAGGGGTCACCTTTTACAGCTATTGCTGATGGATCCTGCAATGTGTGCCCATCCTATATGAAGTGTCGACCCACTGGTGTTTCTGTTTTGAGGTTCGAGATGATGAATCTATGTATGGTCATCCTTTCACATTTTGCATTGGGTGAGGTATACGGCTTTCGATGATCTCCAGTTGTATGTCTCTTGCAACTGTATGGTTCAGTTTTGTGGTGTTGTCTAATGGCAGATCTGAGGCAGATGTTGTCATGATCCATTCCCCTGACCCCCTCAGGTATAACAGCCCCCTGGCAGCAGTGGGGCTAAAGCCCTTCACACTGGCCCCAAGGGCCTTAAAACTCCATCAGAAACATACATGGAGTCAGTCCTGGCGCCTTTTGTGCCAGGATCATTATCAGGAATAAAACAATACCAGTTTTGGACCTTAATCCAACATGGAGGCCTATTACACAGCTCAGTTCTTTAGAACCAAGCCATGCGGTCTAGTGTTTTGGGTGTGGCAGGGCCTGGAACTACTTGGCCTGGAACTACTTTACCTGGGCTATTTAAACCCAGTCCTGGACTGGCCTACCGGGACACCGGGACTTTCCCCGGTGGGCCTTGGGGTCATAGGGCCTCTTTTGGGGGAAGGATACATGAATAAATGACTGGGAACGAACATCCAGGCCAGCATGAATAGTTCGCTATCCACTGGCTGCAGCATTTCTTTTCTGCCTTGCCGACCCGCTGAGTCGACCCCGTGGCTCACGCCTGTCCCTTTGTGAGGGGAATCGACTGCACGTGCCCTCTGCTGCGCTCGTAACTCATGAGCAGGTGCAGCGCAGTCCGGGCCAACCTGACCTCAGTGCTGACTCAGTGCCTCTGCTGCTGGTGGGTGTAGCATGCTCCGCCTGCCAGACCACGAGGGAGGGGAGCAGCAAGCGACATTAGGCGCTGCCGTTTCAGGTGCGATTACTATTAGAAAATGTAAATGTTTTTTTATTTTGGGCTAATCTTCAGGACGGTCGATCACTGGAACTCACGCAGGTTACCAATCTTTCCAGAAGTCCATAA
The DNA here is from genome assembly GCF_040938575.1 of Ambystoma mexicanum. Classification (NCBI taxonomy): domain Eukaryota; kingdom Metazoa; phylum Chordata; class Amphibia; order Caudata; family Ambystomatidae; genus Ambystoma; species Ambystoma mexicanum. Next base: position 658,064,040 of record NC_090924.1, read on the forward strand.
CGCCGAATGTGCTGCACTTGGTCCTCTCTTGCGCAATTAGGGCCCTCTTTATGTTGCTCAGCCATGCCAATAACGTTTAGCTGTGTGCAAGACTAGGGGGATGTACCGTGCAGGGGTAACTGTCAAATGGTGCGCAACATGTGTTGGCCTGAAATGGATCACAGTGGCTGTGACACTCTGCGTGCTCTCCAGTTCCCCCTTTTCAAAATGACTTGTACAAAGTGGGAGCCACACGTAACACATGCAGCAGGGTGTGCTGCATCCAGTGGCACAGGGAAATGAAGCGAGTTCCTCAATCTGGCATTTCTATCTTCAGAACTATTATTACTTTAGGAGTTGTGCATGTCTGCATACTCTCAGTGGGTGTTTAATTCTGTTTGCTTAAGTGACTTTCTCATGACTTGTTGGCGATGCATCATGGAATGGGTCATTTTTTGACATAAAACGGTATTTTTGCAGGATTTTGGTTGCACATCGTTCACGGAGTCGATGATGCGATAGTGAGCCAGGGTGCAAAAGAGAGGTGGCCAGTGTGCGAGAAAAAGAGGGTGCACGAAGGTGGGAGAGTGCCAGGATGAAACAAAGAGGGTGTGTGTGCAGAGGTACAAGCAGGGGCGTTGCTAGGGGGGGCTAAGGGGGATATAGCTCCTGATCTTTTGGTTGTAGCCCCGGATAGAATCTCAGGAGCTACAGCCAAAAGACTAGGTAGCCCCCAGTCCCAACAGTTCCGACATCAGCTTAGCCCCGGGTCTTTTCCAGACCTAACAACTCCCTTGGGTACAAGAGAGCAAAGGTGCAAGAGAGAAAGACAGGGTGTGACAAAAAGAGTTTGTGCACGAAGGCGGAAGAGAGCCAGGGTGCAACAAAGAGGGTGTGTGTGCAAAGGTGCAAGAGAGCCAAGGATCAAGAGAGAAAGACAGGATGTGTGAAAAAGAGTGTGTGCGAAAAAGAGTGCGTGCATAAAGATGGTAGAGAGCCAGGGTGCAACAAAGAGGGTGTGTGCAAAGGTGCAAGAGAGACAAGGAGCAAGACAGAAAGACAGGGCGCAAGGAAAAGAGTGTGTCCACGAAGGTGCAAGAGAGCCAGGGTGCAACAAACAGGGTGTGTGCGCAAAGGTGCAAGAGAGCCAAGGTGCAAGAGAAAAAGACAGGGCACAAGGAAAAGAGTGTGTGCATGAAGGTGGAAGAGAGCCAGGGTGCAACAAAGAAGGCATGTGTGCAAAGGTGCAAGAGAGCCAGGGTGCAAGAGAGAAAGACAGGGTGCGAGGAAAAGAGGGTGTGCACGAAGGTGGAAGAGAGCCAGGGTGCAACAAAGAGGGTGTGTGCGCAAAGTTGCAAGAGAGCCAGGGTGCAAGAGAGAAAGACAGGGCGTGAGAAAAATAGTGCGTCCATGAAGGTGCAAGAGAGCCCTTGTGCAAGAAAGAGTAAGAGTGTGCGAGGGTATAACAGAGGCAGGGTGCTACCGAGTGAGAGGGTGTGCCCAAGCAAAGGCACAAACAGGAGAGCAAGGGTGCGGGACGGGATGGTCCGCAAGATGGGGAGGGGGCTGTAGGTGATGAAGATAGGGCTGTCTTGAGAGGTCCAGGGGCTGCGTGAGCGAAAGCAAGGGATTCGTGAGGAAGAGGGGGTGGGACGCAAAGGGAAGATAGTGCATGAGAAGGAGAGTATGTGCATTAAAGGGGAAGTGCGCAGATGGAAATCAAATACATTGACCCAAGGCCCTGAGCTGCCATCACCCATGTTCTATTTCGCTCACATTATGCTCCCTCTTCTCCGAGCCTGTGATCTGTTAGCCTTTGTGTGTTAACTCCCCTTTTTGCTATGCCTTTCAGAGACACTCTGCAATCTTCCACCCATTTTCACATTCATAAAAAAAAGAGGGTTGTTTTGGTGCTTTTTTTAAAAAAAACATTCGGTTAACATTTTATGTTGAGAAAAAATAATGATAATCATGATCTGTCAGTGTCCCTTTATCACAAAATGTGCACAGCATTTACCTTTGTGTTGTTTAATGTTCCCTTTTCATACAGTGTGTCGGGTGGAAGGAGCTTTTCAAGAATGCTTGGTGCTAACCATTGTTCTTGTTCAAGGCCGACTCAAACTTCCATCCTTCTAATGTTGATAAATGTAGTACTATTATGTTGGAAAACAGTAAGATCGGATTTTACAGTGCTAAGAATCAGTAGCAAGCACTAGATACAAAACAAGTGAATGAATCAGTCTACTTTCAACCAACAGTTTGTCCTAATGTTTTATGTTGTCGGGTTCATTTAGCATGTGATTTTGTGCTCTGCAAATCAGCTTTATTAAACACATAGCCATGGTTCTAATATTGACAGATAACAATGAAGACATTAATATATGTTGATGCACATTTCATGGACGGATGGGAGGTAATGTGCATAGCTGGATAACATTGGAGACTGGGAAACCCACACACCGTGTATACAATTCCAGGTTCCAGACTTGGCTAAATTGTGTGATTAATTTTACCCAAAAGGACCAATTTTCCTAACGGCTAAAGATAGATCACTGAGAAGTGATTAATTTCAGTTTGCAATATAAAAAACCCTAAATCCTTTATTACTAAATTCACCATTGTCACGCCCCAGATCACCGAAATTCTGCACACCCTAAACACACTCCTATCAACTCCACCAACTCCACGCCCTTTACGCCCAGGCCATTTTTACAATGTTTGCCTATGGTGCCCTTTATCTTGCTTATGCTAGTGATATTGAACCATGGTAGACACACTAGCACAGCTACATGGGCAAATATGGCTACACTTGCCATATGATGGCAGTACCAAGGCACGAGAGGGTACCCTATACCCTATAAAAGATGACTATAAGCTGGCACTCCTCGAGGCTACATTTAGCATATTATGGAAGCAGCTGGGCAAGTGAAGCTGTATTTAGCATTTTATGACTATAACTGGCATCTGAGGTTTTAACTGACATAACCTGATAGTAACCGGGCACAGCGGCAGGACTAGCGTATGGTATGATTGCTCACCTAGGTGTGCCCTAGGTAGGGTAATCAGGAGTGGGTGGGGTGGTCAAGGGGAACCAGATGCCCCTTCCAGTGAAGTCATCAGGTGTAAGATGTCATTTTCACTCCCCCTTGTATTTTGGTAAATTGACGTCCTTAATGCCACGAACCCGGTGTTAATTTTTTATTTTGCATTTTTAAAGCGCTCACACAGCCCATGGGCATCGAGGTGCAGTTACAGGAGTTGTTTATCTTAGTTGCGTAGTTGTTTGTCTTAGTTGCGTATTCATAACGCACTTAAATACCCAGAGATTTCCAAGCGCGGACCCGGGGATCGAACCTGTGTTGCTCCGTGTCATCTTGCTTCCAAGGCGAGCGCGTTGCCTCTGAGATATTCTCAAGGGGCGACGGTTCATGTTATAATGGTGAAGCTGGTGGTGGTGACAGGGGGATGGGGGAGAGGGTGGTATTTTGGTATGTCGTGCTTCAGTACCTCGTACCCGCTATGTGCACCATGGCGGTTACATTTTCAGCTGAAAGCTGTACTTTTTAATCAACAGTGATGCCCAAAATGCCACATAAATGTAACTCTGTTCCATAAAAGTTTGCTCTTTGTGATCCATGGCGCAATGCCCTGGATGTCTGGTATAAATGAGAACCGACTGAATCAGCAGTCTCTTTTTTTCCAGCCTAACTTCTTCCATCGCTGACACGCTAATTTCAGCAATTACACAACAGGGGCTGTCAAGCATAATGAACAATGAAGTTAAACAGGAAATAAAAATTGTCTAGAGGTTCAGGTGGAATTAGAAAAACAAAATCTTAGAATTAAAAAATGGCTTGTCCTAGCTGTAGGTTGAAATGACCATTAAGCCCTGTGTACCAGGGGAGGTGTTTATATTGTGGGTTACTGCCCGACACCAAGTTATTGCCGCAGGCATAGCAGAGGGCAATAATTTGGGCAAGAGCATTATCCTAGGTGATAAGGCTATTAACACTTTGTAGTAAACTAAAACAAAACAGTGTATTTAATGTTGGTTGTTAGGCTTCTGCTGAAGTCAACATATGTGCAAGGAGGTCAATAATTAAGCAATATGCCTCAAGCGGCGGGGGCTTTTCTGAGTCGGGTAATGGCTCAGGGCCCATAGTTATAGGCCTGAGCGAAGCAAGGGCCTTAACAAAGGCCCCGGTGCATTACCGGCAGTTTGAGTATTGAAAGGTGAAACATGTAGGAATTGCAGTGATCAATAACTGAGCAATACAATATTTTACATCATGAATGTGAATGGGCAATGGTGGATACATATAAGAGTGTGCACCTTTTGGCTCCTTAAGTTCACCTTCAGATGAATGAACTCCAGTGGAGATCTTTTTGTATCTCTATTTGTGGGGCAGGGTCACCCGAGATGAAGCATAATGGAAGGGTCATGTATTACCTGGCAGAAGCGACTCCACTCTGTCTGCGTGAAATCCCTTTTGTTGGAAGCCACGCCGTGCAACAAATATCCAGCTTCCTTTTTTTATGGGAACATAAATGTTATCCCTTTTATTAAAGCACGACTCGTTGCAAGATTTAGAGTGGCTGGGGACACTGTCCACTGAACATTCAGAGTTTTACAGAGTCAGACATATTCTTTGGTGACAGAGGGACATGTTTATTGCCCATCTTTCTTGCCCTGCAGTATGCTTGCTAACCGATGACCTTGCTGGCATGGGCAGCCTAACTTTTTATCTGTATTTATGCTTGGCTCCAAGCGCATAGGTTTGGAACAGCGCTTCATCACACAGCGGCTGTGTTCTAGTGCACCCAGTTCAAATCAGGTAATCATTTTGAAATTGCCTGTCCCTGCATAGTGCTATTGGGTGGCTTAAGATATGGGAAAGCTTTCGGCAATATTTTTACAAGTCCGACTTCTAAATAAACCTTTACTTCTGAATATAAGAAAGCTGTGGGGGCAGTCATGTTAATGGGATACACTTCTAAATGTGTAATGTCTTGTTAGTGTTTCAAATCTTCAGGGTTATGGCAATGAGCTACATTTGCATGATAGTTACACAAGTCCCTTTGCTAAATATGTTATGAATGATAATATGGCTGCCTGTAAATGAGCATGGCTTGATTTTCTTCATAATCACATTGGCATTTTATATACCACGGTGCTCTGGGAAAGGGGGCAGCACTGACCAATGTGAAATAGGCTTCCATACCATCCCACAATTTGCAGAGACTTGCAGATACCCAAATGGACACATACTAATGCTGCATAAAAAGGAGATGGCTGTAGGTATGGTCAAGGAAGCACAATCATTGTAGCGACCGAACAGTTACACCACAGGGGACAGAGAGCACAAGGGCAGAGGGAAGAGGCACCCTGCCCTTTCAAGGGGCACAGGGAGGCTATGGTGGCTACACACCAGGATATGCCAGGGGACAAAGCGGTGTAGACATCCATTGATCGGAACATGGGGGGGCTGTGGGTGGGGGGTGGAGGGAGCATCACCACTAAACAGCCCACCTAACAACTGACAACTCTGCACAGAATGTAAAAGTGAGACCCACTAGCTAACCACAATGCATGACACTGGCAGTGATATGTGTCACCAGTGGCCAAAATTGAGGGGGTACGATAAAGCACCACCACTGACTGACCCCAATAAAAAACTCATCCCTCTGCTTACACCTCTCAAACACAACCATACCTATATAGCACATGTAGGGGAGGACTGGCCGCGAGGCCCTCCTCACCTGCAGCCTTCTCCCCAGGTGAGGACCATGACTCGGCGGCCGTTCCCTCATGCCACCCGGGCCCAGGTGGAGGAGGGGTCACCCGCCGACGACATTGCCCACACATATCCGTTCCCTACATATACCCAAATTCAGTTAGGCCTAGAAGCCATCTTGTTTAGCAAACATGGTGTGAGTTCAGCACACTGTAACGAGGCCCCCACCTTTGGAGGACCTTTCATGCATCTCTGCCGCCGCAGTAGCCCTGGTAGATCCGCTGCGAGCGCGTTCCCATGAGAAAGTCGGATATGAGCTAACCCGAGATGCTAACACTGTAACATTATTCTCATCCACAATGTAATATCGCACCCTGCATGACCTGGTCCGCAAGGCCGGGGTGACGGGAAAAAAGCTGAAGCATCACTATCTGAAGAAAGTAGAAAATAATTCAAGTATTGGTATTAACGAACTACCTCGGTTTAAACAGATCATGTAAACTGTGAATAAACCATAAAGATGTAACGTTACATGATACCACCCTAGGTCTGGACTAGTGCTGCTACAACCACAGAGAAAGATGTCGACCAAATGTATAGCCTTTACTTACTCATATATGTTTTCTTAATCACCTAAAGCAGCGAGCATCAATTTCTGTAGGCCATAACCTAGAACGACCTCGTGTAACGTTTAATGTACATAAAATAATCACATCATGTAGTAAATATAATGTTAGGTAACGAAAAGGTACTCGGACCGACTGTATTAAAGAAATGTGTAACGAAATGGAAATATATATGTGTGTTTAAATAACATCAAAATAAGGCGGAACGTTATAAAAGTTCTGCATTTAAAAGTTAGCAACGCACGAGGAAAAAACCTTTGTGAGTATATGCAAGGCCATTCTCCCTCCCACCCTGCCAAGCCTGCCAGATAAGGAAGCTAAGGCCTGTGCCGCGCTCCCTCACCTCCCCCAACCAAGCTGGAGCCGCTTCAGAGAGTCAGAGGCCCCGGTACCGCACCCAAGGCCACAGCCCACCACCTGTGTTATTTACAGCACGGTAATAAACCCACGTTTTGAATCCACTGATCTACCAGCACCCTCTCGTAAAGTCCACAACCCTCCCCCTAGACCACCCCAAGAACGACCCCCATCACTGGGACAAGACACAGAGACCCATTTATATAATAACTTCTAACGCGGCAGACAGGCATGTACCAGTCGGCTCAGGCCCCAAAACTCAGCCCCTCGACCTAAAATACCGGTCAATAGGACACAGGTAAATCTCACCCTAACCGACAATCACCGGACCTCTCAAGAGGTGCATTCCTCATGCGTTGCGTTTATTGTATAAGACAAACTGCCGAGCGATTTATTGATGAACTTAGATGTCGTTTCTTGAATAACTGCAGTGTGCATGGCCTAGGGCAAACGAGTCAGGAGAGGTATTCATCTTTGTCACAGGCTGCCCCAGCATACCAACACCGCTCGGATGACCTCAAGCTGGCCTGCCAGGCCCAACCCAACCCACGAGGCTGACCAGTGACGTCCTCACGCCAAGACCAACCACGCTGCAGCAACACCTATAGTTAGTCGACGCCACCCAATCCCAATTAACTTGTGCCCCCTATAGTGTGTAGGTTCTGATGACGTTTTTTGTATTAGAAATACGCCTGTCTTTGCTATTGTCAGACAGAGCGCTCTCGGAGGTTGCAGAGTTCTTTGCATGCCCTATTCTTTGGATAAACTCCCACTTACGCTCACCCGCACTCTGTCTTGGCCTTATTCCCACTACGGGAGAGTCCCTTATTGTCTCTCATTGCGGGGAGGATCGTGCTGAAATTGGGGGCGCTTCCTTTCAGTGGTGACCCCGATAGCGTGATATCTCCAAATTATTTATCCTAACTCCTTTCTAACGACCCCCTTGTGGCACGAGAATCTCCGGTCGAGAAGGGATACGCACGGTGAGCCGGCTCCGGGAGGCCGCCCGCCAACGGCGACCGGCACAATAAGAAGTGCGCACTCAATGAGAAAGGGTACGGGATCCCGATTGGAAAAAAATCCCCTTTGAGTGCCGCTCGCCGGAGCCAGGGGCTGACCGTTGAGTTACCGGTGACACCGCCTGGACGGACCCAGTTTCGGAGACTATCGGTTCAAGACGGGCACGTGAGTACTGAGTGCGAGCGATCGTAAAGGGGAAGGGAGGGGAAACGGTGAACAGGAGAACGGGGACAGGTAGAGGAGAAGAATAACGGGGGTCTACTAAAGACGGGTCTTGAAACTTTCTTTATCTTTTCTTTGCATATGGCCATTAGGAGTAAGAAATAAGTGAAGTGGTAGAAGTGACGGAAACCTAGCTCCGAAAGGGGGTGGAAGGCGGCGCCGCATAGTGCTATCTAAACTAGTACTGGGAATATATGAAGAAGTAAGAAATAAGTTATTGGTGTCTGGCAAAAGGAGACACCGGGAATATTTTTTAGTGATTGCTACTCTCTCTATTTTCTTTTTTCCATTTCACGGGGCAGGGGAAGAAAGCGAAAAGGGTATAAGATAAATATACTTGTAGAAGGACTATAAAATAGGGAGCACATTTTGAGGAGTGGGGACTAAGTAGTGGCACGTACAGACGTGAACATAGCAACCTTAGCAGAAAAATAGGGACAGCTGGCCAGGGAGGAAAGGGAGGAAATAAGACGAGGTGTGAGTGGAAAGGCATTGTGATGGGTGCGCGCACCGTGTGAGTGTTGGACTAGCGAGTTGACCGCGAGGTGGCGCCAGAGAGTGTTGACCATAACTAGTACTTGATCAGTTGTGAGCGGAATCACATGAGAGTGTATGGGAATGGGAAGGAGATGAGCTATGGTGAGTGCGAAAGGATTTGCGCAGTGAATAAACTTGGGTGATAATATTTGAGACGTCCGCTCTTGTCTGTGCCATAAAGGTATACACACATAGATCTACACCTAACTAAACGTAAAGAAGGTGGACACGGCTGTGAGAGTGATTTAGAGGATGGGGGCCGAAACTCCCTTGTCACATATTTGTAAGAGCTTACCGGGATACGCTGAACGAATAAATAAGTATCACGATCAATGGGTAACAGAATTGAAGGGGGAGGGTCTGCCCCAGATTTGGCCCGAGGGAGGGTCTTTTGACAAAAGCGTTCTTGATATGGTACGAACATGCATTAGCCTCAAGTATAAGGGGAAACAATGGCAAAATAGGAAGGAGATACTAGACCTCTGGAGATTGTTTGAGGAGGTACCCCCACCCAAAGCTCCGGCACCAAATATTGATCTACCTTCCACCACAGATAATCCATTGATGATTCCAAGAGAGGAAAAGGAACAGCTAGGTACAGCACAACCTGCGGAGGTGATTAGTTTGTACCCGATATTACCTAAACCAGCCCCCGCAGCAGGATACAGCGACCCTACGTATGTGCCTCCCCCCACAACTGGTACACCACAAAGACCAACAGCCCCCCCGCCATACGAAAGCACCAGAGAGCGCGCCCAGGGAAGCACACAGAGGGTGGATATAGAGAAGCTAACGAGTGACTTAGAGTCGAGGCTTACTGTGGCAAGGGATGAACTTTCAAGAATAAAAGACATATGTGAGCGCACAGCGTGTGCCCCCACACAATCAGGACGCACGTCTAGAGCGTCGAGCGAAGGTAGACAGATTGAGGAAGGATGGAAAAAGGGGGAAATACTGTTCAGGATTGAGGAAGAGCCGACACGAATAATAGAGGTAGGAGCAGTAGGAGGGAGTATTGGTGATGTATCACGAGAGAGAGGGATCAGAGAGGACTTGTTATGTGATGTCAGAGGAGGGTTGGATGACAGTGATAGGATGAGTATGGCAGTGGGAGGGGAAAGCGAGGAAGTGGACGGTGCATGTTCACTAGGGACTATAGACGACGAATGGATGGGACGACTAAGAAATAGGGTGGGGAAGATGGCGTCATTGGAGTCAGCAGCGACTAAGGAAAGGGAGGGTGCAACTGCAAAAGGGAAGTTACAACTTCCATTGATACACAGAGGGGGGGGGAGACCAAACTATATACCATGGGCTCAGATGGATAAGGCTAATTTAATGAAATTATTGCCCCAGCTGTCAGGAGGGGCGAGCAAGTGGATATATGCATTTGAGAAACATACCGCCGGCATACCGCTGGCAGTAGGCGATGTGAAAAGCCTACTAGTAACCGCAGTAGGAGATCAAGCGGACAGAGTATGGGCTAAGGCTGGTTTCCCGGCCGTGACGTTAGATTATGATCGTCATGATGGGGCTTCCTTTAATACAGTACGAGCAAGGGTGTGGGACGCGCTGCGGGAGACATTCCCAGATACCCCTGATTTACAGTCAGTAATGCAATGTACAATGAATGACGGGGAGGATGCTATGGATTACATTCTCCGGGTGCAGGAGATGTGGAGAGCGGAAACGGGCACGCCCTGGCACCAATCCACATCTCTATTTTATTTTATCATTAAGAGAGGGCTCCCAAAAGAGGTGCAGAAGGCACTCGATAAGATAGCGGGCGTTGAGGCGAAGGGGTGGCCAGAGATCCAAAGTATAATAGTGCACCATTGCAAAAGGATCAAAGAGAGAGAGAGGGAAGTAGCACAGAAAAGGTTGGCAGACGAGGCAAAGTTGGTACAATCAAAACTAGTGAAGGTTGCAGCAGCGGTAGCAGGACTCCCACTCATGAGGGAGGGAGACGAAGGAGAGGAGGGGCAAATAGCAATACAAGGAAGAATAGCAGCAAATTGGGCAGGACAAGGACAACGACAGTGGACTGAGCAGGAGCAGAACGGAGGTCCAATGTGGCAAGAGTGGGCCCCAAGAGGGGGAAGAGGTGGGTACCGGGGCCGAAGAGGAGGACAAGGGTATGGAGGAATGGGAGGTAATGGGTGGCAGGGTCCCAGAGGTCCACAGGGGAGCTGCTGGAATTGTGGGAGATGGGGGCACTACTCAAGAGAGTGCAGGAGCAGACAAAACAACGGGTTCCAGGAGACAGAACAGTACGGTCACCCCCACCCAGGAAGCCCCTACGGCCTCCCCATGGGACAATACCAACAACCAGAAAATGTAGGACAAAGAAGTAACGCACAACTACACGGACATCAGTACAGGACACAAAACCACCCACAGAATAATGACAATATGCAATACACGCCAGGTAACACTTTCGCCACAGTAGCTAACGGAGCACCTGCTCCTGCACCTTACAGCGGGGTGTCAGTAGTTTCGGGGAACATTTTTGATCAAGGGGGGGCAATGAGACACCCCGCATAGGACAGCCCACAGAGAGCACTTGCGTGTCCAGTACTATCTACGACCCACAATGCATCAGAGGAACCATTGATAGGAGCGCAGATAGGAGACAAGCAGTTCATATTCATGGTGGATTCGGGAGCGGAGAAATCATGCATTAGAGAGGGCCGGTTCCCGTTATCTAATAGAACGTTAGAGACGCAGGGGTTCTCTGGGGCTGTAATTGAAGTTCCTTACACAGAGGCATTGGATGTGACAGTGGGGGGTAAAACAGTGAAAGCACCCTTACTGTACTATGAACACTCTCCCATTAATTTGCTGGGGAGAGATCTCTTAAGCAAACTAAATATGACAATATCATTCACAGGGAGCGGTATCGTATGTTCGACGCCAGGCATATGCCCCCTCCGTATATTAGCAGTAATACACGGCCACACAATTATGCAAGAGATCAGAGGGTTACCAAGAAACGAGGAGATGTTTGTTGAGGGCATGAGAGCATTGGCTCTCATAGTACCAGAACTAAAAAGGATGGATTGGAGGATTCCAGCCGAATTCCTCTTCCGCCCCATAGCAAGCCCCGACACTGCTCTCGGGTCAGTGGTATCGTTGGATTTACACGCAGTACACGTGTCAGCAAACAGAATATGTGTGATTGGCGTTGACATGGAAGGATGTGAGTGGCGGACAGTACTGTGTACAAATGCAAATATCCCACTGAGGGAGCTCTCGGACGAGGAGCTATTTTCAGACACTGAGACAGATGGCGAAATAGTGATGGAACTAGCAATGCCGTGTGACAATGTAGTTACAGCCAGAAAAACTAAAGTTGAATTAATGGCAGTGGTAGGAGCACCACATGCATTTTTTGATGACGACATGAGGTTAGTACCCACTAACATATGGACAAATGGCCCCCATGACGTGGGGTTATTACATGAGGTTCAGCCTGTGGTAATAAAACTGAAACCGGGAGCAATTATACCCCGGGTAAAACAATATCCATTGTCACGCGAAGCAGAAGAAGGGATCAGAGAGACACTAGATGCACTGCTAGCACAAGGAATAATAGTGCCCTCAAACTCCCCATGCAACACATGCATTTACCCGATTAAAAAGGCGAAGGGAGGTTCATGGAGAATGATACAGGATTTACGCCCACTCAATGATGTGATTCAGAAGGAGTTCCCTTTAGTCCCGAACCCATCAACAATACTGTGCAACATTCCGAAAACGGCATCCCACTTCACAGTTATTGACTTAAAAAATGCATTTTTCTCGATTCCCTTAGCAGAGGAGAGCAGGTACTTAACAGCGTTTACATTAGGGGGGAGGAGGTTCGAACACTGCAGACTACCACAAGGGTATTGGGAGAGCCCAAGCATATTCAACAGGGTACTACATGAAGATCTGGGGAATCTGTGTGTAGAAAGCACAGTGATTCAGTACGTTGATGATTTATTGATCTGTGCACAAACTGAGGAAGAGTGTAGAAAGGACTCAATAACACTCCTGACATTATTGGCCGATAAAGGGTACAAGGTGGACAAGGGGAAGTTACAATACTGTCTGACCGAGGTCCTATACTTGGGACAGCTGATATCAAAGGATGGCAAGCGGATCATACCAGACAGGGCACAGGCGATTAGAGCAGTTGGGGAGCCCAAAACAGTAAAAGAGATGCAGAAATTTCTGGGTATGTGCAACTATTGCCGAGCATGGATATTGGATTATGCAGCATACACGAGGCCCTTGTTACAGGCACTAAAAGAGGCACAGCAGGAAAACAAACACATAGAATGGACAGAAGAGATGAACACAGCATTTGACTCACTAAAAGAGCTGATATCAAGCGCTCCAGTACTGGCAAATCCAGACTATGGGCGCGAATTCTTCTTATTTTCACACTGCAAAGGAACACTGATGACAGCAGTATTGACACAAAAGACATCGTTAGGGCACAAACCACTGGCTTACTATAGTGGCACCCTAGACGCAGTAATGCAAGGTCATTTCGCGTGCGAGCAATCTCTAGCTGCAGCCGCGTTCGCGATTGAGAAAAGTGCCACGATAGTGATGGGCTGTCCTGTGACACTGTTTGTGGAACACTCACTCTTTGCAATATTAGAGCGATCAAAGAGCACATTGACAACACAACGCGCCACAGCATATGAAATAATACTGTCCAGCGCAAACATCCACATAGTAAGATGTAAAACAGTGAACCCAGCCACATTCATCACAGAGGCGTGCACCGTAGAGGACATGCAAAACCACAACTGCGCTACGTTCACAGGTGACGAAGGTCAGGATCAAGTGATTTTTGAGAATGCCCTGAACGAGGGAGAGGTGTATTTCGTAGACGGGTCAGCATCAATAGATATGGAGACAGGAGAGAAACATGTGGGTATGGCAGTTGTACGATTAGAGGAAGATGAATACGAGACACTAGTGCAACACCGCCTCCCATCCCACTATTCAGCCCAAGCAGCAGAACTAATTGCGCTAATAGAAGCATTGCATGCCGCCAAGGGGTGCGCAGTGACAATATATACCGACTCAGCATACATGACAACGACAGTACACGGCGGGTTGGCACGGTGGGGGCGGAGAGGGTTCCGACGAGCAGATGGAACACCAGTTCAGCATGCAGAACTATTGAAAGAACTGATTGAGGCTCTGCAAGACCCCACGGCAGTGGCCATTGTAAAATGCCAAGCCCACACCACAAATACAGATTTTATATCTTTGGGGAACGCGGCAGCAGACGCCGCTGCCAAAGAAGCTTCGTATTTACAGAAAGGTGTAGTAGGAGAATACATGTTGCACCACACAGCAAGCCAAGAGGTCCCCACAGGATACAACATGATGCCCACACAGGAAATAATAGAGCTGCAAGAGGGAGCTAGTGCAGAAGAAAAATTGCTGTGGACTAAAAGGGGATGCAGCAAATCGCCGACTGATTTGTTATGGCGACAAAAAAGTTCAGGAAAAGCGGTAATGCCAGTCACATTGTTAGAAATAGCATTTCAACAACTACACTTTCCCGCACATAACGCAAAGCAACACATAATGGCAGAGATACAAGAAGATTGGTTTGCACCTTGCCTCCATGAACATGTCACAAGACTGGCTTTAGAATGCACGACATGTCAGATTTACAACTCAGGTATGACATTGCGCACACTGAGAGGAACGATACCCAAACCAAATGGCCCATTCAGAGAGCTCCACATTGATTATGTAGACATGGGAGAAAGATGTAACGGGGCTCGCTACATGATTGTGGTTGTATGTCCATTTTCGAGATGGGTGGAGGCAGGCCCCTGTGCGCGCCCTGATGCGAAGGGCGCCGCGAAGTTCCTAGTGCGGGAAGTGTTCCCGCGCTGGGGGATTTGCGAAGTTATCCGCTCAGATAACGGCACGCATTTTGTTAATGAACTATTCAAGGAAGTGACTACCCTATTGGGAATAAAGCACAAATTATGTTCAATTTATCATCCTCAAAGTAATGGCGTAGTGGAAAAAATGAACGGTCTGTTAAAAAGCAGATTGTCAAAACTGTGTTTTTCCCTTAAAAAGACCTGGATGTACTGCCTGCCTTTGGCCTTGTTCGAATTACGAAATCAGCCAAGTAAAGACCACCACTTGTCCCCGCATGAGATCGTCACGGGAAGGAGAATGCACACAGCGCATTCACCTCTCCGTGAACGTTCTGATGCACACAGAAGCGCAGCGATATTAGGAGAGGAGTTCACAGAGTACTTGAGAAAACTGACACGGGCAGCGCGCGTAATTGCAAAGCAACTAGCCCCCCCCTCTACAAGAGAGGAGGGGAACACAACAGAAACAGAGACAATGCCTGAAAAACCATTACAACTAATGCCTGGTGACCTTATATATGTCCGAAGTTTTGTGCGAAGGTGGAATGCACCACGTTTCCATGGCCCTTATGAGGTAGTGTTTTGCACACCCACAGCAGTAAAGGTAAAGGGCCTACGATACTGGGTGCATTTGACAGACGTACGCAGAGCTTATAGCGCCGCGGAAGGTGAGGTACAGGACGAGGCACAGACAACTGCGGACAATGAAGTTGTGCAGAATGGATGATGGGAATTTTGTGTGCATTAAGTGTTGAACACTGAACACGAATGGCGCACGACATGCGTACTGAAATGAACATGTGTATATACATATATATATATAATTTTTTACAACTTTTGAAGGTTTTTTGGTCCTTTTTGGGTTTTGGAGAAGTTTTCTTTTTTTCTCTCTCTCTCTCTCTCTCTCTCTCCCTCTCTCTCTCTCGACTTTTCTCTTTATGTATGAAATAATGTACTGATAGTAATATTTGTAAAGTCACCTTGTCTGTGGACATACCCCCTCCTTCACCCACTCCCATACTTTGCCGAAAAAATTTCACAACGTTCTAAATGTTTACATGCGTGTACTTAATGCACTTTTATGTCTCAAACAGGATTTACTATGGCATCGGATGGGCAGCCTGCAACTAATAGATTTGTTAGATTTAGAGAAATGTTAGTAGATAGATTGACATATTCATACGAATGCGGTTTATCAATGTGTGTTATTGTGTTCTTCATCTCAATATTATGCCTAATGACACATTGGGTCATAGCGTTCATCTCTACTGAGATGAACGAGGGGGGAGGGGGGAGTAACACCACCCTTGCCCCTGGCACGAATTCAATTACAAATATGAATATTAAAGAAGGTGATTTTTTGATCTGGGATGGATCCCGCCTTGTATGGGGTTACTACACTGCACCACCCACTGCTGCCCCGTCACGATCAAAAGATAAAGATATGGAAAATGACACAATGTCCCTACCTGATATATATAACAGCCCCACTACCCTTCCCACCCCGATACAAAACAGCGACTTGTTGTTTATTGAGGAAAATGGAAAAGTAATTACAATGACAGAACACAAGTCCCTATATGAAGAATTGGAAAAGGGGGGAGGGAATGAGAAAGGGGGGCCTATTCTTACACCTATCGAAACTATAAGGTATAGGAGGGGGGAGAGAAGTAGGCGAAGAAGAGAGACAAGCAGGAGGGGGTATGATGAGTATTATGGGTTAGGATTAGACAAGATGGAAGACCCACGACACCCCCACCAAGCAAATAAATGGTATGCAGATATGAGTACAACAGCTAAACAGACAACTAATGAAAGCTGCTATGTCTGTTCGCTCATCCCCCATGCATCAGGTACACCCAAAGTGTTGTTGCCAAGAGAATTGCCCATTGTGGATGCCCAGTGTCTCCTTCATCTCACACTGTGTAGAATAAAGAACACCTTTCAAGCACACGATGTCTCTTTCAAAATAATACAGGACAACAAAACGTGCTATTCAAAAGCGTCTGGAGTGGTCTGTCCTAAAGAACCTTTCTTTGCAATACAAGGGACGCTGTTTTCAGAAAACAAATGGAAAGATGAAGAAGTACTGTGCAAAGCGGAAGCACTGAGAGGTGTCCAACCAGACAAGCTGCGATGGATGGAAAACACGTGCTTACCAATATGGAAAGAACACATCTCTAAACTAACATGGGTAACAGCGATGGAGAAACCCTTCAAGCTACAAAGTGAAATACAAAACGAACTATGTTTCAAGGGAGAAGGAAAAGTGGCAATGGGAACGAACAAAAACTGTAACAAAACTCTCACCATCCCAGACATGAAAAAAGGAACAGCAGCACTAATGGACACATACTGGGTGTGCGGGAATCAGGCTTACTTGCACCTTCCCCAGGCATGGAGTGGCAGCTGCTCAATGGCCACTTTGCATTCGGCCCTAATGGTGATTCCAGAAAGCCACGTCGACAAAAATAAAAAGACGCAAGGAAACATGAACAAGGACGAGCCGTCTCCCACTGCAGAAGCACACCTCTATGTCCTGTCCTCCGGAGGGAAAGAAGAGGAGCTATCACGGAACAAGCGAGCATCAAACTATATATCACAAGCGTCATCCGATTTATTGGCACAGATCCCAGACAGGTATCGCCTGTTCAGCTCCGTGGAAACATTTTTTGCCTCACTGGTTTCAAGTGTCCAAGCAAGAGCAAATGCAAAATGGCTTCAGATCACACGGTGGGAACTGATTCAGCTGGCCAATGACACTGAAGAAGGATTCAACATAATAAAGGTGGAATTACGAGCTCTGCGACTAATGACCATGCAGAACAGGTATGTTCTGGACCTGCTAACAGCAATCGATGGAGGTGTTTGCCGAAAAATAGGAAGTGCGTGCTGCACGTTCGTACCTTCTGAAGACGCAGAAAATGGGTCCCTGTCCCACGTCATTGAAGCAGTCCATAACCTGGGAGAGAAAATGAAGCTGGAAGGTGGGGCTAACGACAGCTCATGGTTCGACAATATCTTCTCCTGGGTTCCCTCCTGGCTTGGAATGACGATGAAATTATTGATACCGGTTGCGGGGGTCCTCCTCGTGGTGTTCTGCCTGTGCCAGGTGGGCCTTCGATGTTGTGCTAACGCAGTCCCTAACGGTGCGATGATGATGGTGACAATGGGCAACTCTGGTGGTACAATTAAGGCGACACAAGAAGTACATGTACAGACAGGACCGGATAACACTCCCAGATACCAGTTAGTGCCTATGTGCCGTGATAAGTACATAGTAGACAAACTATGGCACACCACTATCAAAGAACCCCGAGATGTGGAACTGGAATGGTATGAGGAGGTCTGGGTAGACTTGGAAGAGACGGGTGACTGTATATATTTAACATGTACCCCAGATGAGTATGCTAGAAGAGGTGAGAGCTTGAGGGGGGTATGCAGAGCCTGGATGCCTAGAAAAGGAACACCTGCATGGGATGACGCAGTGATAGAGGAGCAAGAATGTAGGAGATTAGAAGAGCTAAAGAATTCGTTACTTTAGTAACGAAAGGGGGGAAATGTAGGGGAGGACTGGCCGCGAGGCCCTCCTCACCTGCAGCCTTCTCCCCAGGTGAGGACCATGACTCGGCGGCCGTTCCCTCATGCCACCCGGGCCCAGGTGGAGGAGGGGTCACCCGCCGACGACATTGCCCACACATATCCGTTCCCTACATATACCCAAATTCAGTTAGGCCTAGAAGCCATCTTGTTTAGCAAACATGGCGTGAGTTCAGCACACTGTAACGAGGCCCCCACCTTTGGAGGACCTTTCATGCATCTCTGCCGCCGCAGTAGCCCTGGTAGATCCGCTGCGAGCGCGTTCCCATGAGAAAGTCGGATATGAGCTAACCCGAGATGCTAACACTGTAACATTATTCTCATCCACAATGTAATATCGCACCCTGCATGACCTGGTCCGCGAGGCCGGGGTGACGGGAAAAAAGCTGAAGCATCACTATCTGAAGAAAGTAGAAAATAATTCAAGTATTGGTATTAACGAACTACCTCGGTTTAAACAGATCATGTAAACTGTGAATAAACCATAAAGATGTAACGTTACATGATACCACCCTAGGTCTGGACTAGTGCTGCTACAACCACAGAGAAAGATGTCGACCAAATGTATAGCCTTTACTTACTCATATATGTTTTCTTAATCACCTAAAGCAGCGAGCATCAATTTCTGTAGGCCATAACCTAGAACGACCTCGTGTAACGTTTAATGTACATAAAATAATCACATCATGTAGTAAATATAATGTTAGGTAACGAAAAGGTACTCGGACCGACTGTATTAAAGAAATGTGTAACGAAATGGAAATATATATGTGTGTTTAAATAACATCAAAATAAGGCGGAACGTTATAAAAGTTCTGCATTTAAAAGTTAGCAACGCACGAGGAAAAAACCTTTGTGAGTATATGCAAGGCCATTCTCCCTCCCACCCTGCCAAGCCTGCCAGATAAGGAAGCTAAGGCCTGTGCCGCGCTCCCTCACCTCCCCCAACCAAGCTGGAGCCGCTTCAGAGAGTCAGAGGCCCCGGTACCGCACCCAAGGCCACAGCCCACCACCTGTGTTATTTACAGCACGGTAATAAACCCACGTTTTGAATCCACTGATCTACCAGCACCCTCTCGTAAAGTCCACAACCCTCCCCCTAGACCACCCCAAGAACGACCCCCATCACTGGGACAAGACACAGAGACCCATTTATATAATAACTTCTAACGCGGCAGACAGGCATGTACCAGTCGGCTCAGGCCCCAAAACTCAGCCCCTCGACCTAAAATACCGGTCAATAGGACACAGGTAAATCTCACCCTAACCGACAATCACCGGACCTCTCAAGAGGTGCATTCCTCATGCGTTGCGTTTATTGTATAAGACAAACTGCCGAGCGATTTATTGATGAACTTAGATGTCGTTTCTTGAATAACTGCAGTGTGCATGGCCTAGGGCAAACGAGTCAGGAGAGGTATTCATCTTTGTCACAGGCTGCCCCAGCATACCAACACCGCTCGGATGACCTCAAGCTGGCCTGCCAGGCCCAACCCAACCCACGAGGCTGACCAGTGACGTCCTCACGCCAAGACCAACCACGCTGCAGCAACACCTATAGTTAGTCGACGCCACCCAATCCCAATTAACTTGTGCCCCCTATAGTGTGTAGGTTCTGATGACGTTTTTTGTATTAGAAATACGCCTGTCTTTGCTATTGTCAGACAGAGCGCTCTCGGAGGTTGCAGAGTTCTTTGCATGCCCTATTCTTTGGATAAACTCCCACTTACGCTCACCCGCACTCTGTCTTGGCCTTATTCCCACTACGGGAGAGTCCCTTATTGTCTCTCATTGCGGGGAGGATCGTGCTGAAATTGGGGGCGCTTCCTTTCACACATCATACCGCACAACCTTCACTACACTGCAACAACAAAACAAACCACACAGAGGCTCGCACAGCAGCACATGCCAATGACTGACCGAAAAAACCACACCTACGCTCAGTGAACAGTGGAAACCGAACTGAAGCTACCAACAACACATCACAGCTCTCTTGTGCTTTTGTCCCACTCAGTCCTACCAACTTACCTTACCCTCTTGCTTTTCAGATCCACCAGGGCACCACTCAGGTGGTGATAGTGCGCAGTATAAATATCCTTTAACATAACATAACATTGTGCACACCCACTCATCCCTAATTGACTGGCAGAGAACATTACCAACATTGATGAGTGGCTAACAGTTTCACCTCTGTGCTGTACTACCCTCATTAGTATGTGTACTCTTTCTGCACTTATTTTGTTCAAAGAAGAGCCAAAATTGGCAACAGTTAACTGACTGAAATCTTGATAATATCTACTGCCCAAGGAATACCCTCACTGCTGGTATCTATAGCTTGTGGGTGTTCCAACCCTCTGTGATCAGGGGCACCAAGAAGCAGGGGTGGCTCATCCATAATGGGCGATTGGGTGCCGACCCACCAGAACCTTCAACTGTTTATTGAGGAGCTAAGCCTGACCAGGAGCACTCCCTCGGCTGCTTGTTGCAGCTGAGGGAGCACTCCTAGGCTGGCTGGACTGTCAAAGGTAAACCAAGTTTCCCTTTTTTATAGATCAGTTCCCCAGCCATACATGCTCAATGAGCAATGCAAGGCCAGAGTATTTTTGTTTCTGCAGCCTGGATTATCTCATTGGGAATGCTGGCTTGGGAACTGCATGTCTGTATGTGTGAGGGGAGGCTCCTGCACCTCGTCACACATACAAACTGAGTGGGGCACCGCGTCAACGGTGCTCTGGCTCCTGCACACATGAGCAAAATATAGGAAGCGCTCTGCTTCCTAGTCCCTGTTCTTGCTGTGTGGGAACAAGAGGCTCTCTGGAGGTCATCATGGAGTTGAATGTGGACCAGGGAGGTATGCATGTAAGATTTTTGAATATTTTTCCAATTTATTATAAAGTCAATGGGGGTCATTCCGAGGTTGGAAGTAAGTAACGGTCCTAACCGGCATGGCGTAAATAGCTTGTCCGTGCAGTCATTAGTCCGCTAATAGAGAACTATTACGACTTCGCGGGCATGAGTTTTGCGCCATGCTGGTAAGGGCATTACCGCCATGCCGTTAAAGGCACGAAAAATGCCCTTAGCGGCATCATGCATAGCGCAGATAGCACTACCGGCATGGCCCAATGCGGCATTAGCAGTGACCGTTATTAGCGGTGACCGCTAATAACGGTCACCGCTAATAAGCAGAACTGGAAGTAGCGTCATCGCACAGGAACGGGAAGGAGCACGGCGGCCATCTTTAAAAACACAATCCATTGCCACCCTCACCACAGAGGACCTGTGGGACTCTGCTGTTGTTCGGAAAACATTCTACAAACACACCACTATGCCCAAGGCCCTTAAGAAGGGAGCTGCCTGCCTGCGCAATGAGAGATTCAACAAGGATGAGTTGGAGATGCTGGCAGGGACATTGCAGGAGCATGCTGGTATTGTCTTTGTAAACAGCCTGAAGAGGGAGGCCATACAAAAAAAAAAGGAGATCTGGGCACCTGTGGCACAGAACGTCAGTGCTGTGGGAAACACCCCCCGAACCACCAAAGACTGCCGTAAGCGCTGGGACGACTTGCGACTCAGAGTGAGAAATATTCTATCAGTCAATCGGAGCCAGTCAATGGCAAGAGGAGGAGGATCCAGATGACCCCATGGGAGGACATCTGCGCCACCATGATCGGAATGGATGGGATAGAAGGTGTTGGCGAGATGGATTGTGGAGCCACAACATCGGCCGATGGAGGTGAGTGTACTAAGAAAACACTGTAATGCTGAGTCTGATGAAAGTCAACCAATATGTCAGTCCAAAGAGTCAAGCCATGGTCCAACACACACACACACTCCTAGCAAAGTAGGGGGACGCAACACAGACACATGCAGATGCCTGCAGCAAGGCAATGCTGTACCTGACACATACCACACAAAGATGTAAATTCCATGAGGCACACAGCATGCAAGCGCCAACACAAATGCATGTGAGATAGCATAGCTCTTGGCCAACATGAGTGACGCCGACGTTTGAATGCATAACTGACCCATGTATCAAACAACGTGCTCATCCAAACTCAATTGCCTATTACCCTCAATTGTGTGGATGATCAATTGTCCAAATGTATGTATGATTCCTATCAAAACATCACTCATGCCGTCCCTCTCTTCGACTCCCACAGGCTCTGACCATGACAGCGATGGGCAGGAAGCAACTACCGCAAAGACTACACCCCGAAAGAGGTCCTGGGATGACGCCAACCGCCCTACGACCTCGAAGGGACAACCCAGGGGCCGCTGTGCACCACCAGGCAACACACCCCAGGTTGGCAGTACAATGTGCCACCAAGGGCTGTAGAGGCCGAGGCACCACCACCCATTGGCCATCCTGAGGAATCAGGTGAGGCACCAGTGTCTGAGGAGTCCAGTTTGGCTGGGGAAGTGGCAGCCACAGCACCCCAGGCTGTGGAGGACCCACAGGATGACATTTGGGTGCCCGTTGAGGATGATGCATCTGAAGTGGTCCGCACGCCCAGTCCACCGGCATCCCCCCAAATATCATCCCTCAAAACTGACCAAGCCACCACCCCAGAGCAGTCTGGGCAGGAGCAAATAGAAGAGCACTTCAGTCCCATATTGCTGAGTATTGAGGCTGAGAATGCTGAGCAGGACAGCCAGGGACCATCAACCTCCACAGGAGCACCTGCAGGGCCGCAGCGGTCAGAACAGCTGATTGCCCTTGTGCGGCAGTTTGTCGAGGACAACACACTGGCTAGACAGGAGTGGCGGGAGAACATCGCCTCTCTAGGCAGGTCCATCACGGAGAACACCGTCTCCATGGCCTAAATATTTGCTGATTACACCAGCTGCCTCTGCAAGGAGTTCTCCGCCCTCCTCCAGGTACTAGGCCGCATAGCTGATGCCATGGAAGCAGGGCATCTGGCTACCCAATCCGAGCAGGCGGCCACTCCATCATCATCTAGCTCGAACCAGATGAGCCCGCTCCGCAGGTCAGCCATTACCCTGCGCCGGCAAGACATGCCGCCACCTGGACCAGGGAGTGCGAATTGATAGTCAGGGCAGCCTCATGTAGGCATTGGAGACTTGATGGGACATGTGTGGGGGAGTTGTGGGAGGAGGGGGTGAGGGTGTGTGGGGGAGTTGTGGGGGAGGGAGGAGGGTTTTTGCACTTTCATTATCATTGTTACATTTAATACACCCGTTGTGTGAAAAGAAATACTTGAGTGGACATTCATCATTGCGCATGTGTCATTTATTCATATACAGTGCATAGTGTACATGTACCCCCACACCCAGTGCCCTCTGTCCAACTATCATGTCACCCTCTACAGCCATGTGTGTCAGAAATGTTGTGCAATCACTGACTGGCGCACAGAATGTCCCTCTTGTGCATCGGCACCGCGATGATGTCCAGCCACATCTTCTTCATCCCCTTCATCATCACCAGGTGGTAGCATTTCAATGTCAGGAGGCAGGGGCACGTTCCAGCGGATACACATATTGTGCAGCATGACACATGCCATGATGATCTTGGCCATCTTCTCATGCCTGTAGAGGAGTGCCCCACCCGACCGGCTAAGGAAGCGAAATCGTGCCTTTAACAAGCTAAAGGTCTGCTCAATGACCACACAGGTACGGGTGTGGGAATGATTGTAGTCCTCCTGATGCCTGTTCTGTGGGTTTTGGATAGGGGTGAGGAGCCTCAGCTTCAAGGGATAGCCACTGTCACCTGCATGGGAGGCAACAAAAAGTATATGTCAGTCGAATCATGATGGACAGCTGTACTAGTTCACATGCCTGCAGATTATCGTTGGTCACATGTCCCTGGATGTATGCACGCCATTTTCATGCCCTCAATGTGGCCTGTGCCATGGACTAATGGTGTGGGTTGCATCTTCAAGGTGTTACACGGTGTGCACTGACGTCTAGTTGCGCATGCATTGTGTATGCATCCAGCTGTGTTTTTGTCAAATTTGTGATGTGTTGTGTTCTGTGAGATTGACTTACAGGGAGCGTTGGCAGTAGTCTGTGCAATATTAGGCAATCAGCGTTGATTTTTCACATGGTGACATACAGCATTCCTATGGGTGTGGCGGCCGTGTGTCAGACAGTGGATTCCCTTGTTGGTTCAGTTCAATGCACTCCCAGGGATGCTTGTCCTGTGTGGTGATTTGCTGGAGACAGCAACATAGTGCATATGCACTGCATGTTGCTGGATGGCATTACGGAGGGTGTGGTCCACTGATGAGTGGTGCAAATGTTGTGGGATGTGGGGTGGTTTACTGTTAGTCATGTTGTGATAGGTGTCGACCTTACTTCATTTGTATGGGATTTGGGTGTCATGTACCGTTTGTGATGCTCTGGGGCACAGTGTTTGGTGATGTGCACATTGTTCAGTCACATCACCATTGACAGCATGGCATTGTGTGCATCTCTCTCCCCATTTCAATGCCATGTGCCAGTCATGCAACTTACCAAGCAGCCAGGCACGTCGTCCAGCATGTCGCTCCATGTAGCGTGGTAGCGTGGAGTTCCGCAGGACCATTGAGTCATGAGTTGATCCAGAATATCGGGCACAACAATGTGTGATGATCTTGCTGGCGTTGCATACCATCTGCACATTGATGGAGTGGTATTGCTTGCGATTGCGGTACACCACCTCCATGGCATGTAGGACCACCAAATCTACGTGGGTGCAGTCGAGGGCCCCTACACAATTTGGCATGCCTGCCAGTGCATGGAAGCCAACATTCGTATCAAATATCTCTTGGGCTGTCCGTGGTAGGGATGTGTAGTCCCTTGTGTGCTTGAGGAGGGCATCCAGCACTTGGTTCAGAATGTGAGAAAATAAGGGTTGTGATATGCCGTGCATGTGCCCCACTGTGTGCTGGTAGGTGCCTGAGGCCAGGAAGTGGAGCACAGACACTACCTTCAGTAAAGGGGGGATGGCGGTGCATATTTCAATGAGGCTGACAATGTTGTCGTGTATCATGTCCACAATGGTGCTGATGGTTACCCGGTCCAGACGTTACAGGGTGTGGATCTGCTCAGGGGTTAGGTTGAAAGGACTGGCTCTGATACGAGGGATTGTGGACTGCCTGCATGGTAACGCTAGCTGCACTGGTGGGGCATGCTGGGCCTGTCTCACCACCCTTCTCTTCCTGCGTCTCCTCTGTGGTGCCGGCTGTTGTTGTTATGGTTGCTGGTGTGGCAATGCAAGCATGTCCTCAAGCTCCAGTAGTGCTACTACTATTGGAATCATCTTGGTGTGGGAGGGGTGTGTGGTGTGTGGGTGTGCTCCTTTTGTACTGGGCCAGACTCCATTGCCTCCACCTGTGCTGATTGTGTGCACCTGTGGCAGTTGAGAACACTGCACATGGCATTTTACGGTTGGTCCGCGATGCCGGTATTGCGCCTTCATGTTGCCGGTATTTACTTGACTGCCTGACTTGTGATTTCCTCCAATTGCGGCATACCGGTATTGCCAGTATGGAGGCCCGCGTGCCCGCACCCATGCCGCTATTAGAGGCACCGTTATTTATGGTGCCGCTAATATCGGGTTGGCAGATTGGAATGGCCCGGAGCGGTAAGCGATACCCGTAATCCTTTGCCGGCATCGTTTTTCCTTTACCTCCAACCTCGTAATGACCGCCAATGTGTTTGTGAATGAGTGTTTGGTGTATGGATGCGCATGTGAATGAGTAAGTGAATGCTGTATGTCAATGTGTAGGTGTGCTTGTGCGAGGGGTGGGCCTAGTAGCATGCAGCAACCAGCGGTTAGTGAAAGAAAAGAATGAACAAGTGGATGCTGTGTGAAGGTGTGTTTAAATGAGCGAGCGAATGAATGATGCATGAATCCTGTTTGACATGCATGCTGTGTGAATGTTTGTTTAAATGAGTGAGTGAATTCTGTGTTAATGTTGTTTGAATGCGTAAATGTCTGTTTGAATGATAAAGTGAATGTAGTTTGTATGCGCGGATGTGTGTTTGAATGAGCAAGTACATGTTGCTTGAATGAGTGAATGGGTGTTTGAATGAACAAGTGAATGCTGTTTGAAATGAATGCTTTATGAATACTACGTGAATGTGTCTTTGAATGAGTGAGTAAATGTGGGTGTGTTTGTATTGGGTTAGTGCTGTTTTGGGAGGCTGGTTTTGGGGGCGGGCAAACTATCTGACTTCTTGCCTAATTTTTCACAGAATGTGTGCTCTGTATTGCACTGTTTCAACGTATAAAATATTCTCAGGGGGGGGGTGGGATCCGGTTACATGTGAATTTAACGAAACACAAAACAACAAATGAATTTTCAACTAACCAAAACATCTAAAAAAAAGAACACATCTTATTTCTTTGTTTTTGGGGGGTTCCCCCACCAAGCCACCCTTTTTTGTATTCATTCTTCCCCCACCACCAAAACTACTAATCCCAATCCCCACCACATATATATAGTTTAGAAAATGTAGCTATTTTTTGTGTCAGATGTTTTCGGTTTGTTAAAACGAAAATTCATTGTGTTGTTTTGTATTCGTTAAAATCACAGCATTCCTCTTGGTTGGTTGGGCTCCCTTGACACGCTCGGTCACTTTTGCAAATTTATGGCAAATAATTACTCCCAACTAATTAAAACATTCACCAGCCACCAGAGGGCCATGCCCACATTCAATTTCCATTGGCTGTTTATCAGCCAATGGAAAATTAGTGTGTGGCCTTCAGGGGTGGGACACACTTTCTGTGAAAAATTAGCTAAAAAGCCAGATAGTTTGCAATCGGGTTTCTGTGGTAATGCATGAAAAATGTAACAGTTGCTTTCTTGTCCTAGCCCGTTTTATCAGCATGTGCAGGAACAGCGTGCCCAACCAGTGCAGGATAATGTGATTCCAGTTCACTGACCGGCCTCCTTTAAAAGACCACGAGAGGAGCCTCAAGCCAGGAAGGAACTTGGAGGTGAAGGTAGGTGGTGACCTCAGGGACTGAGAACCCTGTCACAAAATCATCATGCAGCTGTAAACACTGTGTACCTCAGCAGCCATCTGCTTACAAGGACCTAAGTGCACTGCAATACTTCTCAAGTCATGAACACCTTCAATCTTGCACTTAAAATATACATCTCATCACCGTTTCCTGTTCACGTCCTCTAAACAGGCCTGAGGTGGTACTTTCCCTGTTCTGACCAATTCGCTATCTATACCACCAAATTTAGGGAAAATCCTAACTCCAGTCGAGAATGACGTCTCATGTTCGTTGACATAAAGTCACCATTTCTTAGATTGACATGCTCCTCAGAGTGATGGCGTTCGCTCCGTCCATTTTCGTGAGGCAATGGCCTCTGGGAAATTCAGTGCATGTGTGACACAAAGTTCCTTGGGATGGGCGGTGCATTGAATATGTCTGCGGCTGCTGTGTCAAGCTATTTACAAAAAAAGATAATGGCAAATACCAATTTAACACACGGGACAAGTTCTGAATGTATATGCAAAGACAAAAAGCAAGTATGAGACAGTTTAAAAAATGTTACGCACAACTTACAAAAACGTTGTAAGGATGTATTTGCTTTAGTCATTTATTTCCAAATAAGTGTATGTGCATTGCAAACATGTTCATTTAGAACATCAAGAGAACCCATCTTCCAGGCACTAGACCGAGTTTTGATCTGCGCAGACAAAATACAGAACTGGATGTTGGAAAACTAATTGCAATTGAACCCGTCGAAAACCGAGGTGATCATGTTTGGATCAACACCAAAAAACTCGCAAAGCTGGCACAAACTATTCCAGGTCCTGTTCTTTTTAGGGTACCTACAAAGCTGGTGCCAAAAGTGAAAAACCTAGGATGTATTTGGCAACCAGAACTGAATTCCAATTTGCATCTTAATCAGGTCGTCAAATCAGTGTATGGCCAACTTAAGTTCTTGGTGCCCATCCTACCCCTCATCGTGGAAAATGACTTGCAAATGGTTGTGGGAGCACTGGCCAACTGAAGGCTAGATTATTGCAATGCCTTACTCATGGGCATTACAAAGTTTCAATTACAGTGACTCCAGGTCGCCCAGAAATCTGCTGTTAGGTTGATCTTTCACTGCCTAGAAAATTCTCAATCTTTGCAGTACTGTAGGGCTCTCCTTTGGCTCCCAGCGCAGCAGAGGGTCTTGTTGAAGCCCCTTGCCTGGTTTTTAAGTGTGTCCATGGTTTGGCATCTTCTTACTTACCTTCAAAAATTGCGGTGACCTATTGCCCCAATCGGTCTCTCCGATCAAATGGAAAATGTCTGCTGGTGGTCCCTGTATCCAAGTCTTTCACCTGGGGTGACAGACGTTTTTCCAAATTCGGACCACATACCTGGAACTCGCTGTCACTTGATTTACGTAGTATTGACTCTTTCCCGACCTTCAGAAAAAACTGAAAACGTCTCGCTTTATATAAAAAAAATCTGCAACGATTTCTTTCATCATTTTTTTTATCACCTGCTCCCAGATACAGATTCTGCTTGGTTCTTTGTGACATGTGCTTTATAAAGGCAAAACATCAAAATCAGGCATGCATCAGCTACCTGTGTGTCAGCGCAGTGTCCACTTCCGTGTGGGGGCAGGGATCGATTTGAGAGAGTTCAAGAGGCACCACAAGCTTAAAGGAAGACAAGGGGTGGTGCAGGGAGAAGAGGCTCAGGTGAAGGACCTACTAAGGAGGGAGGGAGAGAATGTCAAACAGATGGACAACTGGCATGTCTGTGCATGAGAGAGACAGAGTTAGCAAAGCACACAATGTAGGGCGAACAAGATATAAACAGGGCAAGTGGCAGAAAATGATTAAGAAAAAAGCACCACCTGGGACCCATAGCAAGAGCAGGGACTGCTAGGAGGCTAAACGCACATGAATAAAGCCAAGGCCTGTTGGAGCATGAAGCAGTTTGAATCTTGATATCACGATAGATCTTGATACATTAAATACCATTTAAAATCAAAGAAAAACACCTGCTATTGAAACAGCGCTTAGAATCCGTGGAAGCCGGGCATGAAGCACTGTAAGAGCAAAGATCAGCACAAGGCATTGTCACAAAGCAAAGGGCAAGAGGTTTTAAATAAGGACAGCTGGGGTAACATGTGAGCGCAAACAACATTTTGTAATGCAGTCTGTCTCTATCATTAGATACCAGCAACTTGGCTGAAGGACACACATATCATTGTGTTAAAATGTTTACCTGCAAGGCTATGACAGTCATCTTCCGTGTTTTGCCTAACACTTACATTTCCATGGCCTCACTGTTTAAGTGTCCCGGCGTGATTGGTTAGAGTGGTGAAAATGGCGTGGCAACTGTGGGGCAGTTACGCATGTGCCTTTCTGTTTCAAGTAGTTTATTTATGTCTGCTCACTTGGCAAGCTTATTTTCAGGAACATTACATGCGTGTATGTATTGCTTGAAATAGATGTGAACGCTTGGAATTGTAAAATGCTTGAAAGAGTGACAGCGTGCCCAGAGCATGACTAGTTAGGGCATTAATGAAACGGTAACGTTTCATGAGCAGTACACTGAAGCACATGTAGCTGTTCACTTGCAATCTACATTTCGGAATATTTGAAATTTAGAACAACATGTTTCCAATGCATTCTATTTGAAGGATCACATTTAATTGTTTTTAATAACAGGCGGCAGGGTTAAGCAATGTCATATCAGTACCACTGCACTTTTCTCCAATAAAGCGGATAGACCTTCAACTAGTGACCATGCAGAGAATTGCCAACTACTGCAGCGTGCAATGCCCAGTTGAAACCCTGCCCTCTCAGTTGTGCTTATGATGACAAAGCCTGCTGGGCTCCTGCCACCAAGAACAATAGACAGAGGCCCAGTTGATTTAAGTTTGTGTTAAACTTTCACACCATTTCACTCTGTTATCATCCACCTTTCCCAGGTGCACACCATTTGTAGCACATTAATAATTGTCTATCCGAAAGGTGCCATGCATAGAACTAGCATATAACACCCCCGCCGCCCATTCAGTTTGCCTTTCTAGCGTTCTAAGCTAGTCTGGTCAACCATTCCTGATGATTACGGCGAGGAGGTACAATATGCAACAAAAATGAAGAATTTGGGCTGCGTGTGGCAGGGGAATTTGGGAAGTGAAGCACAGGTGGGGCTAAGGTCCAGGCAGTTTACTATTCACTGCGGATGCTCCAGAGTGTGTTACCATTCATACCTGTAGAGGATCATGCAGCTGTAGCGGGGGCCATGACAAACACCCATTTAGACTATTGTAATGGTTTGAGGTTGGGCATCCCAGCCTAACAACTGTATAGGCTGTAGAAGGCCCAAAATGCCAGACTGGTAGGCCAGCTTGGTAGAAGGGATCACGTCTCCCCCTGCGCTGAACTTTGCACTGGCTGGCGGTGGAAGACCGGATCAAATTTAAAGTTGCTTGTTGATTTTCAAGTGTCTTAACTGTCTGGCTACAGAGTACCTCAGCTCTAAAATCTGTCGTTACAACCCTTCAAGCCTGTTGCGTTCAGAGGGCCAGTTCTTGTTGAGCGTTCTGCGCACAGTGTGTGTTTCCAGAGGTGAGAGGAGGTTTACAGTTTTTGGGTCCAGACTTTGGAATGAGTTACCCTTGGAGATTAGGGTCTGCAATACATTGCTTCAGTTCCAGAAGCCGCTTAAAACCTTCCTGTTTAAATAGGATTTGGTCAGTTTATGGAAGGTCCAAGAACATCGGTCGGCCACTCCTATTTTACTTAGTGGTCTGTTATCATCTGCTCTTGCTGGAATCCGTGGAGATACAGAAACGGAGACGACCAGCTGCAAACATAGACCTTCATTATGAGAAGGAAATAAGACGATATTGAAGCACATGAACTCGCTTGGCTTTTGCATTGAGGTAAGGGAGGTAACTGTATACAGTCTAACACAAACTAATACTTACCCATGGTAAATAACTGACCATTGACATCGGTCTGTTTATATCCTTTGAACTAGTGACATACGCGTCAAGACGAGACTAGTAACACAAATATGGGGAGTGAAGCGGTAAGGAAGTCAACCTCAATTTCCTCGCGAGAAGGAATTGGCACAGGGACCCGCTTAATGGGGTGAGCCTGAATAGGGTATAAGAATGAAATCAAAAGACAAATGATGGATGCTTACCTAATGAGTTTCTCCCCCTACTGTGTAGAGATACCTTAGTTAAAAGCGGTGAGATGGCTCCTTCCCTAAACAACCTTCATTTCACAACTCCAACGACTTGATGACACGTTACAGCCACTGTACAAGCTACAGAATGGTAAGTGGAATCTACCAGTATCATGGGTAAACAGTGAACATGACGTAGAGAGTAGAATACTACAGAGATCTTAATGAGTGGAAGTAAATTACCACTAGAAGAAACCAGTAAGCTGGTGATATAGAGAGCTAGGGTGCAGCAAAAGGCACTCAGGATAGAACCCAGGCATTAGAACCTGCACCGCCATGGTGATGGGACTGTTTAAGTTGCACAGAAGTATCTCTACTGTATGATGATGTCGTTAGACACTAAGCCAAGACTCCTGTTACTAAGCAATAGCCGTCTGAGAGCTGAGCAGCGCGAATAGGTCACTGATATTCCTATTTTTTGTCTCATTACTTCCTTGTAGGAGGAGATCTCCTTCTGGGTATACTGACCAAATACGAACCCATGGGGTAAGAAAAGTATTATAACTCTGAGAATGATACTGCAAAAGACCGTTGTGTAGTTGAAACTGATGGGCTTTTGTTTTGTTTTTACTGAAATGTGGTGCATGCTTTACTAACCTCTTACGCTAGCCCCTGAAGAATTTCCGAGTATTCAATACAAGACAGTAAGATCGGAAAGAAACATGTCGGGCACAATGTGTGTTTATTGAATGATATTTTGAAAGTGAATGAAAAACAGATTTAATGGAATATGAGTTTGAGTGAGATGAGTATATTGAGGTATGGCCCAGTGTGAACATTAGCACAGCACAAGACACTTTTTTTCCATGTGTAATTGAACTAATATGTTTAATTGTTGAGGGGGTAAAGCTCTTGCATATACCGCAGTGAATGGGTCTTCTTGTCTTTTCAATGTAGAAGACTTGACAGACACTAAAATACACCAAGTGGTGTTCTTAGGATTTGTATGTAATTGAAAATAAAATATGTATATTTTTATAGAAAGAAATTGGTTTGTCAGAAATGGTTATTGTCAATGCCGTTATTAAACAGGGCACTGGGATAGAAGTCTCCCAAGTAAGGTAGCAATGACAACCACAAGCTTTGTGTTTCAAAGTATTAAGGGTTGACCCCTTCAGTTTAGAGGGTATGCTTGTGGGTTGTATATCCCTTTACCTCCCTCTGTTGTTTGAACTGTTATCATCTGCGCCTTCATACAGGTAAGTCTGCCCGGAACATGGTATAAATGTTCAGAATCAAAATCAAATTCAAATTAATACTTACAAATGTGCACAGGGTTTTCAGGTGACTGTGTGTGTAAATACAAATTGTGCAGGTGGTTTACAGAGTCTATGCTATTCATCACTTAGTTGTTGAGTGCTGGCAGCTCTGTTGAAGTGCAAATATTTTTCATGTGGCTGCTCTGTTGGCATGCCAGTGGCTTGTCAGGGTATATTACACAAATAAATATTTAGGATAACATTTATGGTGGGAGCCTAAATGCCCGTACTAGACACCCACGTTTTAAATTCAATGCAAACCTGTGGAGTATGGAGTGGAAGTTCCTGATAACATTTTTTGTATATTGGTTTACATTAAATATAATTATTTTATATTCATTTTTTTAAACACTTTTAAATAGATTGTTACTTGCTTTTTGAAGGACATTTTTTTCATACGAACACTCATGATATCATGGTCCTTACCCACCCACTACAGGGCGTGTTGTTTGGGACAAAGGCAAGTTGGTGGTGCCGCTGGGAATGTCTCAAGACCTTTCAGTTGTCTCTACTGGGAACCTTTGTGTGAGGCTGAAGCATGTTGTGAAATGTATTTTGTTTATTATAAGGGCATAAAAAAGACAGATGTTTTAATGTTTTTTGATGTTTTTTTTAGAAGAATATATGAATATGGAACATGGGTATCTTTCATGGATTCACATGCTCATGAATATTCCCTGTCATCCTCAGTAATATTGAATCAGTTTAGCTTTAAAGCTTAAAACTGCTTGTCACTTATATATAGTCTATTGCTGTCATTTTGGATCATACTATCCCAACCAATGACACAAGTCCTCCTTAGCTCCACCCCTGGAGGCCATCTTCAGATTTGAAAAGACACGTAATGTGGCAGTAGGAACCAAGAAGAGCCATAGAGGGGTTTTGAGTGAGGGTTGCATGTGAATCCACGAAAGATACCCATGCTGGAGAACAATGAGGTGAAGACTGAGTGTCCGAGGCAGAGCCAAGGTCTGTTCCCTACCTACTCCCAGCACACATTGCTGCTGGAACAATACCTACATCTCTGCCAGCCCCACTGCTGGCCAGGACCTCATCATGGGGAAGGACTCCTGACTTTGTGGGGGGCCCGCCCTTGCTGGGAGCCGAGAACAAGGATTGAACATGTCCCTATGACGGGATCCCTGCTTTCTATTACATCAAACTGGTGGAACTGCTTTTGAACCAAATCACCACATCTCAAACCCCATGACCTGCCACTGCTGCCTTTGGCACTCAATCAAATCTTCGAACCACTGTGCTTGTAAAAATATTGAACCAGCGCGATGCAGCATTGAATCCTCGCAAAGCCCCTCACCTGCCGGTATTGAATCAACTGCTAATTGCTGGACCCGATTCGAACCACTGCCATGTCACACATCAATTCGTACCAGCCTTTACTATACAACTTGGCTCAGCTGGACTTTGTACCGCTGCCTCGCCAAACTGAACACCAGAACAATAAGATCACTGCTTCATTTCATCGCCACCTTCGACTCAAACCACTGGATAGTCATGTTCCCTCAAGCAGCAAACTGTTGTATTAGGTATCAGCATTCCAGTCCCAGACTGAGTGTACAGAAGAGTTAAACACTATGGTGTTTAGCACTTACAAATGCTTCATTCATGATGCTGTGTTGATTATTTGTTGACATGTGAATCGTGCTATATGCCATACTACTTCAAGACTAGGTTTTCATCAAATGTGATATAATTTAGAAATAATAGGAGATTGATAAATATGGTGATCTTGCAGGAGGCCTCTTTTGAGGCATCTGACACTGCACCAAGCTGTGTTGTGGGTGCCTGTGCATCTATCCCATTTTCCCCTAATTTTTCTAACCATGTACATGTGTGAGATTGCAAAAAGTGGATTAAGCCACATTACATTTGCAACTCACTTGACTCTATGGATCTTATTTGCAAAAAAATGTTTTTCAAGTGAAAAGAAGGCACTGTTGAGTGGTCTTTTGGGGCTGAACATAAAGAGTCTTTAATTTAGACCAGATGTTCAATAAAAAAAACAGTTCTATTTCACAAAATGTTGTATAAACACAAAAGATCCAAAGGCCTTGCAGAAGCTGTGCTACATAAGAGCCAATATTCATGTGACAAAGTCCCTTGTTTAACTTTGGGGACTGGCAAAGGGGTTTACAAAGAGGCTGGAGATACCCCAAGCTGTTGGATCATACAACCAGAGGAAGTATTCAGGGATCTCCAGACCACCCCGACTGGGTATCCTCCCCAAAGCAGGGTGCAGTAATAGGGGAACTCAGATCCCCACCACCCACAGAAACATCAAAGGCTATTAAAGGGTAAAGGGGAAGTCACAAACCGCTTTAAGGTACCCCTTAATGTAAGATGTACACGGCTAACTACCTTGCCAGAACTAAAGACGAATCAAGCCTTCCCTATAAGGGCAACACAATGCCAACTGATGGCGAGTGGGAAAATACAAGTCCTTCTTCAGCACTGATGTTGAAGGACATCAGTGCTGAAGAAACCCTGAGGGTTTGTAGCGCTATATAAAAGCCTAATTATTATTATTATTATTATTATTATTATTATTTTTGCAACATGAAGAAGGTTGCCGGGAGAGGATTACTTGGAGGATTATGAGGGTTGACATCTGTGTGATCTGAGTTGTTGTGAGGCGGCGTAAGTCACCATCAGCGAGATCAAGAGAGTTTTGTCTGAGAATGGAGGAGGGCCACTATTTGGGCGAAGAGTTTTTGTAGGAGGAGGGAACCTCTCCCTCTGAGCATTGAAGTGCATTACGAGAAGGTAAAGGACACCAGGTTGAGGGAGAGATAATGTAGAAAGGTTAATGGGAGGAGGAGGAGTGCAATCTGAAGAAATAGTTGATATGGTTAGAGGAGAAGGTTTGAGGGAAGCAAAGGAATGTGAGGTGGTTGAAGGGTGGTAAACAGAGAGATGGAGGAAAGATAGAGAGGGAGATTCAAGTGGGATACTTGAGGAGGAGACAGGAGACCAGATACTTCTCAGGAATTGAGAGCAAGTAGGTTCCAGGCTACCATGTCTGTCCAGGGCAGAACTCAGAGGAGATGGCCAGAGGTTTGAATTGATGTGATCTTAGTCTCTGTCAGGGTGGTTACACAATGGGTAATTGGTATGGAAGTGTCCTGGTGGCAGGACTCTAGAATCAGGAAGTAGTCAGGTAACACAAGTACATCCAATCTATTTTTGCTCATGGCTGCAATAGTGTGCTTGCTGCATTTTATGATTTTTCTTTTATAAAATACCTTTTCCCACAGTTAGACACTACCACCAGGGAGCAAGAGAATGGCAGTCCTTGCAAATAGGTATAACTGTTTGATATTAACAGTTTCAATACCCATAAGGCAGTAGGAGAATTCTTTTATCAAACACTCATATATTTTCTTGTGAAAGAGTTCTGTGCTTTTCTGCCATCGTTTCATAACTCTGACACTAAATCCCAGCTTGAAACTAGTATACTGCCGCTATGAAATTTTATGGATAACATCATTACTCTTAACTGATGATAGACGATTAAAAAGAAAAATCTTTTTGTGTTTTAATTAATTGTATTTCATTGATTTTCCTTTATGTTTATTTTGACAGGTTTGCTTTGGGAAACCACCACACAATACAAAAATGTATTTTAAAGTTTGAGTTTTCAATAGGTATAGCGTTTGTAAGACCCAGGGCCTCAGCTCCATTGTATTTGCAGACCATCTGTGTTATGGTATCAACGCATATCTTAACAATGTGACAAAAATCTAGATTGCACTACATTTGTGTATGTAAGTATGAGTTTGGCATTGCACAACTTTTATTATTTCCTTCAAGAATACCTTACGATAAGAAGAAAAAAAAGGTATAGTTCTTTGGGCCTGCCTATGTAAATTCAACAATATGGTGGTATGAAGGCACAGCTTGCTCATCCCTTCACCAAGATAGTCTCATACCGGGGGACTTGGCTCACCTTCGGCTGCCATAAAAATCCACGGACTGTATCATGATATTATGGTATTAGAATCCCTAACTTCAATCTGAAAAGAACTGGAGGCTCAAGCTTCCCAGTATTGGCAGCTCATCTATGGAACTCTATCGTGGATTCCCTAAGAGCCACACCTTCCTTCCACTCGTTCAAAACCAATGTTAAACTCTGGCTACACACCAACGACTGATGACGCTTTACCTTTGACTGACCGTTTTCCACCTACCTAGACACTTGTGTTGTACCCAACACACCCACGCTAACTCTCCTCTCCCTATACCTCTGCTAATCCTTTCTGTCACCGATAACTGTAAATGTAAACCTCATACATGTGTTATATGTATCAGTAACCTCACCTGTGGTGCACATATACTTCTCTCCACTCTGTATACTCCTGCTTAGTGCTGTCTCAAGCTGTTTTTTTGTAAATACAAATATAACCTCACTTGTAACTGATACCCTGACTGTAAATTTAAGATATTTATGTAAGTGTAACATAAGAAATGTAAGATATTTATGTAGCTGTAACCTAAGAATTCACAAGCGCCCAATTGCCTAACAGCCCGGTGCGCTCTACAAATAAATAAACAATACAATACAATACAATGATTCAGTCACCCACACTGCAGCTGATCCATTACACTGTATAGGTCCAAGCACATGATCAATATGTTGAAATTGGGGTCTTTGTTTAGAATACATCTAACAGACGCAAATATTCTCATTGTCTGATAATCACAGACTATATAATACAGGTTTTTGCCCAGCACATTGGGATAGTTAATGATCACTGTGTTTTGCAAGTTCATTTTTTTTCGCAGACGTTTCTCATTAAATCATGAAGACATTGGTTACATTGGTTACAACAATCGACTTAGCGGTAGCCCTGAAAAAAGGATTCTGCATAGATACAAGTGATGAGATTTTGCATGTTGATAAAATCTCCTTCGAACTCTTGTGTCAGTATATTATCCCATTAACTGCTGAGCTTTAATGAAGTCTATGCAAAAAGGATGAGCATAACCGTCCTTAACACTTAAGAGGGGATCCTAATTGGTTAATTAATGTATTGATTGTTGCCCTGTTTATACTTAAACTAGGCTAAACCCTACTCTTTCACCGGCTACTACATACAATCAGTCCATCTCTGCCATCTCTTTCCTTGGCTCCACATGGACTTCCAACCTCCCTTTGGCAGCAACCCCGGTCTCAGCCGCAGCCTCCAGACACAGTTCTGCTGCGTTCCCATCTCCTCCTTCCAAGCCCAGGACACTCGCAGAAGCTATGAGACTCAGCAATGCACAGAAAGCACCCGGTAACTATCCCTCTCTTTAGGAAAGCTCTCCAGTAACTATAAGCAACACGCCCTACTGACCAGGACCCAGGAGACCACCAGCCGACAGGTTGTAATAGGTGGCTGAATGAGAGACGTAACACCACACCAGTGGTAGCCGGCATTTCATCAATCTAGATCTTTTTCTGTCTTACTCCATATTTCTTCCTCTCTCCTTCTGTGGGTGAGAGGCATGTTATCAGTAATGCATTTCCTCGAGTCACTCCAAACATTCCTGTCAGCAGCATGACCAGAGATAAAAAAAACACATATATCTTGAAGGGGGGTCTTTTTTATGTGGTATGGACCTTGTATTTTTTGACATAAATTGTTATTCCGTTTGATGTAACCGAGCATATTACCAAAAATCATGGTCTTCAGCAGGTTGCTTTTGTTTTCTTCAATCTGGACTTGTCAGATCTCCTTGATTATTTAACTCAAACATAGGCTTTACCCTTAAAAAATTGGCAAACATCACCTTCAATGGGTAGCTTAGGTAGATAAAATTAGCTTGTTTTATACAACAAAAATAGGCTTTAACAGTGCAAATACCCTTCTGTAGCTCTTTGCAGTGAATAATGACCTTGAATTAAATATTAGAAAAAATGAAAATTATGATTTTTCCAATAAGCTTAGACAACTGAATATAAATGAAATATGAAAGGCAAAAAACATATCGTTGTGACATATTATAAATACATGGAAGTGGTAATTGATGACATTCTGAGTTAGGCTGACCATCGTAAATGGACCAGCTCAAAAACAGCTCCTTATCTCAGCTCAATAGCTGAACACCTTGATCTCTTTCGATCAAAAACATGGAGAACACACTTTATTTCCTATCATACAAGACTACAGAATTAGAATACATGTGAACACGTTCTTTCATTTTTTAGAGCTGCGACATGAGCTTTTAATGATCTAACTTGGTTAAAGAAATTGGAGGCCACATCATGGAGAAGAGCTAGTCTAGGCACATCTATGGAAAGTCTGTATTCTGAGTTGGCTTTTGGCAGGCATTATCAATCTCCAGAGCAATTCAATTTGAACTAAACATTTTAGATGACAACTAGCATATATACTGAGTTACCTTAAAACGGAATTGTGCATTCCAACGATGTCCATCCATGAAAAATATTAAACATTATTTTAAGTGCATGGGAATCAAGAATGCCATCTCAGACCTCAACTAAAAGTATTCTTTAACATAGTGTTCTAAGGTTCAGCCCTAAAGGACCATGATTGCCTTACATTTCATCGTGTAAACTTTGCTTAGGGAGTTAATTAAATCATGACTGAATCAGATCACTACAGCTGAAGCATTCAGAGTGACACAGACAATATTGCATTTCTTGCGGGAAAATTCACAAGTTGCAATAAAGCTTTTAAATAACTTTTATGTGACATGTACGTCAGTGGTATTAGTTATAAGTAGGATTTTGGGACATTTTTAACAACCAGAAATCAATAGTGCCTGGAAACAACTTTGGGATTGAATACAGGAGGGAACTAGTAACACTTTCATTTTATCTGCTGTATTTTATTGCCATGTTTACGTGAATATTTGTTTTATTTGTGGAAGTATTTTAATGTGAATATGAACATTTTGTTTTACTACAGTAATTTAATATGACAAATGTATTGAAGTTTTTTGATACCTTTAAAATACTAATAAAAAGTATAATGTAGCCATAATAAGAACATTGCTCTTGTCTTACTGAACTGAACATTAGGCAAACCTAGGAAAACCATATGAAATCTTTTTCTGATAGAATGGTATCATTCAAAAAAGAGATGGTTTGGTAAACTCCTATTGTAGTCTTCTGGAATACCCCAATGAGAAAGGGGAAGGGGACACATTGCACCTACAATGGCTCCTGGCTGCTTTGATTGAACGGTTATACGGATAGTTACGGCCAACAACTATGATAGAAACGCTGTTCTCATCAAAATTTGGTTAAGGACAGACTGAATATGGTGTTACTTGACATGATATAGTGTCAGAGAAGGTTGTTGTTCAAATTAAAGTGCGATTTTGGGCAGAGTACAGTGGACAGCAGGAGTCTGAGCTGTGGTGCACCCGAGAGCCATTGGCAATTAGTCTGTCATATGATCGGAAGTTTTCTTTCCCAAAACGGTGTTGCAACTTAAGTATCCAGAAGACATGGTTGTACTATGTTACATTCTATGGACAAAGACAAAGGCTTCCCTGAAGAAGGTTGGGTTGTTGTAACAATCATTAACCCGCCTAGCCAACACTCGAGTAGGCAATGTGGAAATCCAATGGAGGATACTTAATGTTTTGTTTTTCTGTCTTCATTTACTTTCCCAGAGGGGCTGCAATTAATTTGTGGCTAGGCGATAGAAAATAGCAGCACTAGGGTGGTTTCTACTTGTACAGTGCCAGACGACTTAAGCTGTCAGTTCAGATTCTAAAAGTGTCCAATTTGTTGGCTTGCACTTATTGCTCTTTTGCACACATATTTGTACATGTCGGTATGAATGTTTTTAGCAGTTGGGTGTTTGCGTGGTGTGACAGGAACGGATGTTGTCTAATGGGAATTCATTATAAATAAAAAAAACGTATAATTGTATTTTATCTCCTGCACAGGCTGGGTTTAGGAAAGCCATGTCGACAATTGATCAATTTTTTAGACTGTCCTTGTTATGGGATAAGTTTGTCAAACTTAAGGGGATATCTTTGTATGCTACTTATATCGATCTCCAAATGGATTTTGATTCTGTTTTGATGCCACAACTATGGGCATTGTTAGAATCTATAGGGATTCCTTTAACCTTTGGTTTTGCAATGTCCAGATTGTATGCAGATAATTATGCTGTGGTTCGATGGGATCTGGCTCGGGATTGTACCCCACAGTTTCCAATTAAAAAAGTGTTTAGAAAGGGGTGTTTTATGGTACCTCTTTTATTCCCCCTCTTTATAAACAAAATTGCAGTGGGGATAAATAGCTTAGAATCTGGAGCTACGCTATTGGGTGGTAAACAATGGGGCATCATTCTATAGACAGATGATGCCTTTTAGATGTCTAAGACTCCTCCAGGTTTTCAAAAACAGTTCACTGCATTTGCAACCAGATGTGAGGCTAGATTATTAAACATTATTGTATCTATAAATCCAAAGCAATGATCTTTAACCCAAAGAACTATTGTAATTGTAAATCACGTACCTTTTCTATAGGTGATCTGAAATTGGAGCAGCTAGAGGGTTATGTTTGTCATGGGTTGCAGGTCTGCCAAATCTCTAGTTGGAGGAGGCAGCTGGAGAAAATTTGGCTTACTCTAGTTAGGAGGGGTATGGCAGTGCTCAGCTTTAGTAATCAATATGGCAGGCAAACTATTGCTCCAGCTATGGATATGTATAGAATGCAGGCGATTCTTGCTGCTGTGTTTGGAGCTGAATTATGGGGGTATCTGGATACGTGCTCTCTAGCCCTAAAGTTAAACAATATATTTAAGCATCTCCTTAACCTTCCTAATAGCGCACCCAATTTGCCAATGGAAATGGAATTGGGCTGGTTAGAGATTGTGTATCTGATAAAATTGAGACCACTGTTATACTGGTCAAACATATGGAACACCGCTGAACTTGCAGATTTTTGGGAAGGAATGTGCAATCTATTACTACAGGAAGAGATATTGCATCTTCTCTGATTTTACTGTATTAAAAATATTGCTTCAAAGTTGAATCTTCCATTATTGTGGAGTGAACCTGGTCAGTTGGAGTGCAACTATACAATTATTGTGAGGGAGGCGTATGAAGATTGCTATTTTAGTGAGTTATGCAAACAGTATGCAGGAAAAAAGGCTGTGTCTCAGTTCTTAGAGTTTAAAAGTGTTTCCTTTTAGGACAGTATTTGGATTTTCCTTGTAAAAGGTTGGAGAAGTCGCCAATGATTACATTTAGATTAGGTATTCTCCCCGTAATTGAATGTACTGTTCAATGGCGTAAGGTCAGTGCAGATAAGTGTTTATTCTGTACTACCAGGGTGGAGGATGACAGACATTTTATGTGTATTTGCCTTTTATACATTTCTCCAAGGAAACGCTTCCTATGACCGTTATTTACCTTGTGGCATTGAGGACTGCTGTTGAAGCTTTTATGACAGTTGGAATAATGAAGTACCTTGGTGCAGCTTGGTGGCTGTCAGAGACATTTTGAAATTCTTCTGCGTGATTTCATTATGAATATTAGTTGTGTACTTTTAAATTTCCCTCTGTATCTGTTCTATGCTTGTACTTTTTATGGTTCTTTTTGACAAAAATAATGATGAAGACAAAAGCTTTGTACTTAATATGAAATGCTCTATTTTCTAAAGATTATATTGTTCAGTTCACATAGCATCTCCTTTTTGTGATTTCTTTTATTTGTTTTAATCAAAGGAATTTTAGGAGCATATCAATGACCACATATATTTTTGTGTGAGGGATTTACTTTTGCTCCACAGGACTACTAGAATGAGTAGTGACTAAACTGTCTACTTGGCCCTGAAACCTCTCCAGACCAACAGTGATCCCAAACATAAAGGTAAAACAGGCACAGCCAGGAGATATACCTCCTTTGCCTTTTGTGTTAACATTGGCCAAGGGAAGGCTACAACTCTGTGATGAATCAGGAGTTTCAGTCACTTCTCCCCAAAGGGGAGCCTCTTCTTGTGAGACTAGGAAGGTGAGCCCACTATGCAATATTCCCCATACAGGTGACAGAAAGTGAGATCTAACAGGGAGAGACTCCCCTCTTGGGGATAGATACTCCTGTTCCGTTAAGAAACTTCCTTTGCCTTTCACTCAAGTGACAAAGAAGGAAACATCTATCCCACCAAAATCCTACTCCAACTATTATTGTGGTATCTCTACTGCGGAATGTCCATTTGATACTGACATGAGTAAGCCCCATAGAGTAATAAAGAATGAGCAACTGCCTGACAATGAGATGAGGAAGCCCAATGGAGTGAAACAGAGCCTGGTCCAAACACAAAGGAAGTACTATGGCTGGAACTTGGGAACGCCTCAATGTGGTCTTATAAATATGGGATGAGCAAAGCCGACATGGAGAGGGACCCAGGAGTTTTGAATGGATTGTGTGGAGACAGAGAAGGTGGTCTCCTGTCTATGGAGGAGAATGGAAGAACGGGTGTCTGAGAAACACCTGAGGGTAGAGAGCCTACCGAGAGGCTCTGCAACAGATGAGCATCCCAGGAGGTTTTTGCTTGTAGGAAGACCCAGTCAGAGGTTGGAGGGAGAGGAG
This sequence comes from Ambystoma mexicanum, assembly GCF_040938575.1. NCBI lineage: Eukaryota > Metazoa > Chordata > Amphibia > Caudata > Ambystomatidae > Ambystoma > Ambystoma mexicanum. The sequence goes on from NC_090924.1 coordinate 658,107,033, forward strand.
AATCCTCTGCGAACTAACACTGTCGCATCACGGTACCGACGGAAGAAACAAATAAAATAAGCACCTTGTAGCTGACATATTGTAGACAAGGTAGAGAAGGGAAGAAAGGCTTTTCCAAGCAGGAAGCACCGTCCAAGAAGTACTCTGTGCTGTACTGTGGAACAGACCAAAGGAAAGCATGGAAGCCATCCTACACCAAAGAAACAAAGTATCAAAATGAGACGCCAACCCAGTGACGCAAACCGGAACCCAGGAAGGTAATGGGAAGTGTGGGAGATCCGGGGAGAGGGGCGGTTATGCAGAGTGGCTATACCCTAATTGTCGAGACTATAAGAATAGTGAGACTAGCTACGCAACCTCTCATACTTGTCCCAGTATTAACAGAGACTATAAGATGAGTGAGAATAGCTACAGGACCCCCTCATACTCATCCCAGTAGCAACAGGGACTATACGGAGAGTGAGACTAACTACAGGACCCCTCATACACTCCACAGTAGTGCTGAAAACACCAAGAAGTGTGAAAATAAGTATGGGAATCTTTATACTTGTCCCCATATTATCGAACAGCAAAAAAGGAGTGAATCCAAATCCTGGGTACATTACACAGATCTCAGGGAGGAAATAGAGAAACCAGGAGACATAAGATTTGGCTCTTAGAGCAAGAACACATACTACTAGAGAAAGAGACAAAGAGATTGTTTGTCAACAGGAACCAGGCAAAGAGGAATCTACTAGTCAACAACCTTAAGGATAGACTAATACCAAAGTAGCAAGAGAGAGTATGCCCTAAGAGGATCAAGACACAGAAGAAATTATGGGTCAATACTCCTGTTGAACGAACTTTGAGGAATCTAAAAGGATTATCCAACAGGACATGGAAAAGTGCTATAAAATAACTGAATTAACTTTTGAAAAGATTGCAGAATGCTACTTGAATATTCCATATTAAAACAGATTAAGTCTATTGGGAAGTCATCTTTCCAACCCTAGGAGAAGGGAGACATTTCTCTGGTCTTTAGTTGTTTAGAATTAGTGGTAGGGTCAGAATAGGATGGTTTTGGGACTGAGGACAGACTCTTGTTTTGGACTTGAAAAATGACGATGAGCACCCTAGGTTTAGTTGTGTTAGGTAGGGTTTCACTTAGATTAGAGAATGTTAGGCCTTTTCTCTTAAATTTAATAAACACAGTTGAAACATGGTTAACCCATGTCTATCTCATCCTTCTACCCTGACACAACTCTTTGGAGAGGTATGCACGTGAGAGAGTAGCAACCCAAACAAGCAATAGTACACAAGTTTCAAAATAAAAGTCCAGTCAAGAGTCTATAAAAATATACACTTTAATGAAACAAAACAATTGTACAGCTAACTATTAAAAATCCCATTAAAACCCACCCTTCTAAAAGAAGACAGAAAATGAAGAACAAATATGTGTAGGCGCTCTGGAACCTGCAGAGAGAAAAAAGGCAAACACTGCAGTAATGTCACTCAAATGATATTTTATTTATCGAACAGATCCAACAAGGGTCTTAACCAGTGCCCAGGGCCCTAAGGGACAGGGGCTCTCAATAGTACCTGCTTTGAGGTCTTAGGCTGTCTGACATGGTCTAACCAGGCTTCAAGAGGTGATGCTTGCTGGTCGAACAAGGTTCGTAGGTGGTGTGTCATGTTCATTCCAGGTGGTGAGTCAGTGTCGAGTTGGGTTTAAATGGTGCTCTATGCAGCTCTAAGGTTGCACAAAGTGATGCAAGTTGATTGATCACCAGGAGCCGTTGAATGATCGAGTGTGGTTCTAAGGGATGAGTACCGCTGATTCAGGGTGATGAGTGATGCAATGATCCAGAGTTCACTGCTTGGTGAGATGACACAGCAGTTCAAAGTCATCTGCACGGTGTGCTGGTGGTCATTCCCGACAGGTGACTAGGCTCTGCTGTGCCTGTGGTGATGCGGCTTCGAACCAGTTCGATGTTGCAGCAACAGTGGTTTGAAGTTTAAAGATGAGTAGTAGAGGCAACACTGTGGTCCTGGTTTTTCAAAGTGGTGAACATGGTTTGAATGCAGTTCAGAGTGGTTTGAGCAATTAAAAGAATAGATATGGCTGCTTTGGCCCACTGGATGCTGCAAGTCCCAATGCAGAAACTCTAGGGTCCTTTTCAGTCTATATTCTCCCGATCGATGAAGGTTTGCTAGCAGGGTGATAGCGCTTGGTCTTCAGCAAAGTAAATCCTACTTTGCCTCGGGGATGAGTAGGGAGCACAGCATTCCTGTGGAACACCCGCCTTTACATCTGACAGAGGGCTTTGGAAAATACTGTTCTCCTAACGGGGTCCAAATGAACTCTTGCAGATGTCCTTGAAGGTCCAAAGGTGAATCGAAGAATGTGTGGGAGACCCCTCTTTTATAGGTGAATGGCATCAGGGGCCTGAATGAAAGACAGTCTGCTTTAAGGGGCCCAATCCCTATCCTTGCCTCCTGATGTCAAACCAGAGTGCCTTGTTCCACTGGACATGGAGGCAAAAGAAGGGATGAAAAGCCCAAATTGAAACAAGATGGATTAAGCCATCCTCAAGCCCCTTGTGCTCCCAGACTGACCTAACTCTCCCACCCCCTCTCAGCCTGCCACTTCAAATAATCTGTGCTGTGCCACCCACTAGTGTGAGGAAGGTCTTTGATATGGAAGTTTATCTTTGAAGCCAGGTTCCCAGGACTTCTCCTGTTGTGAGCTACGGGGCCTGGCAGGCAGGTATCTTGTTTGTATCATTCGCTGAAATGCAGATAGTGAAGCTGCCTGGAATCCACACTGTCTATCATAGCTGGTCTGATATTACAGTCTATATACTGGTATGATAAAAATCAGATGTAGCTTTTAAAATTATGTGAACTATCAACCACCGTTTCAAAACCTATGTATGGCTCATATTTCCACATTATCCTGCCACCCGGCAATAGTTCAACATAATTATGATTCTAGAACTGAGGTACAGGTTTAAATACAACCTTTGCACTGCAGTGACTTTGCTGTAACAGCAGCTGTCAGACAGCATACTTGTGATCTCTGAACTTACTCTGTGACATTGAAGAACAGGAGCTGCCGATCAGGATACTGATGCAGCAGGCCACAGGCATACAGTATGGGCCTCATTACGACCCAGGCGCTAATGGGTTAATGGCGCCGTAAAAGGCTGCGCCGCCGTTAACCTATTAGCGCCTAATTACGAGGTCCCTTTGTGGGACCCGACCTTAACGGCTTGTGTAAACCAGCCGTTAAAGTAGGGACCCGCAAAAGGACCTTGGTGCTAATTACGGTGCCACAATTTGCGGCACCGTACTTAGCGCCTTCCCCATTCCCATTGAGCCCTATGGGGCAAAAATGGGAATGGGGAAGGGCCATGGAGGAAGGGGGAATTACCGCCCCGCCAACCTTGTAATGGGGTGGTAATTCCCCCTTTCTCCATGGCGGAGTCGGTAACTTACCGGCATGGACCATGGTGCTAGTAGCACCGTGGTCTTCCGCCAGGGTCGTAATGAGGCCCAATGCCTTTGGCATGGAGTTCAATAAAAAGATGTCTGGTCCGCAGACCACACTTTCTGATATAGATTACCCACATAATTGTATCATTAATACAAATTAAAAAAACAGATCTTGTATAACCCTGCTAGATGGCAATCCTTACACAATGACAAATATATTAAATTTCTCGCAACACTTACAGTAACATTAAAGTGTTTGTTGCTATGAACCATATTTACTTGTTAAGACATCCACAGGTTTTGAATGTGAGTATACACTGACCACAAAATTTGTCATTCAGTTTGTTTTATCTGCGGATGTTTCCTCTCCTAAAAGGGGATGCGCTTGCCCACTCCCCAATGCACAAACATCATTAGAGAATTGTTTAAATGGTATTATGCTTCGCAGTAAGGGTTTATAAATCAGTGATAAAATCCCTCATCCTATATCATGAGTTGATGCAGAAAATGTTTTTTATAGACTATCATGTCCTTTTTTATATAATGTTGGGAGGAGAGAAACAAGATCAGCGAACAAGGCTCAGGAGTGCGCATTCCGGCTGTGTGCAGTTTAAACTTTGCAGACTATAAAACAAAGAAAATGTGCAAACTAAATTACTTTTTAGGAGAGGAACAAGACAGGATTGCCCGATGAGCCCACTTTCAATAAACATTTCTTTAAAGCTATTAGTCTGAATCTTTCAACAACAGATAGTGATAAAACATGTGATTATGAATGAATGGACTATCAACATTTCTCTTTGCACCAATGATCGTGTTCTATGCTGCTTTAAACTTAAGTAGGGTTAACAAAGCTTTACTTCTTGTAAGTAATGTAAAGATTCACCAAGATGTCAGGGCAACAAATGAACAGTGCACCAACTCCCTGTATGGCTTGGGCTAGTACTCAAAAGTTTTTTTTAAAAAAATACATAGCTTGCCAAACACTAGAAACCTGGTTATTGAAGTTACTGAAGATAGCCTAATCTGTTTAAAGAAAACCCAATGAGTACACTAAAATCATGGAAACATGTCACATTCTATAATTGGAAGAAAATATGTTTTTAAAATTGATTATTCTTCCAAGGGTAATTTTGAAGCAATATTGCACAGAGCTGCGGCAATATGGAACCTTATGATCCTCCAAGTTTGACATTAGACTGAGCGAAGAGAGGGCACATAAAGAGGTTGCCAGCAGCTCTTGGTAATATTTATATTGACACTCGGCTCAATGGCCAGGTTCTAAGGAAGCATGCTATTGGAAATAAAAATGGAAATTAAAAAGAAGAATATCCATTCTAACATGGCCACTGATTAATAGATGCTCGCCAAGGGCCCGGAGTTACAGTCCTTTTCCAATTTTGGACCTCACGTAGTGACACAGATCTAGAGGCAGGAGTCCAAAAGGATGAAGGAACGGAAGCAAGCAAGGTCAGGGGAGTAGGACACCACGACTTGGAGTCTGAAGGAGAGTGAAGAGAACCAGGCAGGTGTTGGATAATGCGTGGGTGGCGGATACATTGTAAATCATGAGCGAATGCTCCACTGATCGGGCGCAGACATTGGAGGGTGGGGGGTGATTTTGCCATTAGCACCCTGGGGTTATAAACCAGAGTGCTCATAGCAATGCATTTGTTTGAAAAAACAGGCCACAGTGAGTGAGCAACCCATTGTTTCAAACAAATATCACCAACATGGATTCCATGGAAATAGAAGAGGGGCTTCGCATGGCAAAATGTGAGCTTGCTCAGAGTGGTACCCCAAAACCCACAGGTAATTACAAGCCCAGGGTGGGAAGTTCAGAGTGGAAGGGGAAGTATGAGGGGAGGGGAGTGGAGGGGAGGCAGTGTGGATGGGGAAGGATGATTCAGGCAGGTGTCAGCAGGGCACAACCTGCTCAGAACACATGCTCAGATCGTCAGATTTATCTCAGGTTTGAAGCAACCTGATTGGCTGCTGCATCCATCCCAGGTGCTCATTGAATTAAACACCTTCCCACTACAGTATATTTGCAACCCACTAGTCAACACACTTGTCCGTGGAGGCTTACTAATCTAGAAAAGCAAATTGACTGAACACGAAGCCAAAACAGCCGTCAGAGAATGGGAGACTTTGTGGTGACATTCTGTAGAAATGTAGCTCATTGAGATTCCCATATGAATGTGCTTTAGAGCTTCAAGTGTCATCTTTCAGGACTGTGTTTCAGCGTGTGCTAGAGTGCAGTAAGGCTAGAGAAGTAATAGGTGACATGCCTTTCAGCAAAGCCTTTTCAATAAATGGTAAGAGAGTTGTATGTTGAGTTTATTGAAATGTGCACACACAAGGTACTGTGAGAACAGGGAAAGCGAGACAGTTGGCACTTTCGGCCGCCAACAACTCTGGAAGATTTTGGAGAAAATAACAACACCTACTCCACCTTTACAGGCTACTCAGCTTCTCTCTTCTAATAACTATGCACAGGTTAAAGGTGACAAGCGCATGGACCCTAGTGAAATGTTTAACATCACTATTGGAATTCTGCAAGGCTATGTCTTGGCGCCGCTACTTTTTTCATTGTTAAGCAACGATTTAATAACAAAACTTGCGGAGCTCCCTGCAGATGCCGCGCAGTTGGAGTGCCAAAAATATGCTGCATTATTTTATGCTGATGATGCAATTCTTCTCTCTAAATCTCCAATGGGTCTGCAACTCCAGTCAACATCCAATTATAAATCTCTGGAAGCAAAGGGGTTAAAGAATAATACATCCAAGACCAAGATCATTGCCTGCCACCTGTCCAGATATAATAAGCAAACTAATTTATCGTTTAGGACAAAGAGAATTGGGCAAAAAGGGCCAAAGGAACCCAGCGCTTATGCCTTAATAATAAGGGGGCTATGCGGCTGCGGTCGATTGTTGGTATGTAAGTGCCTTGCCCAGCACCCACAGTGTAAGCAACTTAGACCAAGGTAACAATCGAACTGCGCCACACACAAAAAATTCAACAAGTACAGGTGTACAGTTGTTTAATGTATGCAAAGGACAGCCTGACACTTGTTTCGAGCGAAGCTCTTCCTCTGAGGCTGTTAGAGTTAAAATGGCCAACTATTATGTAAAATTGGGCATGATAATTAGCATCACCATTCAAGATACAAGGGCCAAATATTGGAGGGCATACGGGTTGACAACATAGTGTATGGTCCGCAAGTACACAGTAACCGACATGGATATCAATATTAGTAACCCATGTTAGAGAAAATATATATGCATTTAGCAAAAGTATTCATTGTACATATAAATGAAAAGCAGTGTAAACAATTATTCATGTTACCAAATCAGGAGGTGGCATCAAGGTAGTCCAAAACAAAGGGAAAAAAAAGTTATAACAAAACACAAAACCTGCAAATAGTCACATTCGTAGATAGGCAGTCGTGGGATAAGTCTGTGCAATAACAATTAGTCCATATTTCTATAGCAAATGCCAAAGAAAACCATATTTACCAAGAAATCTTGTCCAAATTGAGCCACTATATAATAAACGGGAAAGATGGTTGTTATTAATGAACCAAATCTAAGCCTTCACGAAATGATAAGCAACACTACTCCAACCTACAAGTCAAACAAAACCACTTACCAATTAAGTAAGATGTGTGACTCAAATGTTCCTAAACCGGAGTCAAAACCATAACTGCACTAGATTTCTGTATGCAATTAGGTGATCCATGGAAAGAAAGTAATTTACTCTCTTATATGAGTTGTGCCTGGAAGAAAATAACTGCATACATGATGGCAAATACACATTCTATCTTCTTGTGGACAAATATTTTTTGCCCATTTTAAAATAGAAGTATCCAGTCCTGATTTTATGAAAGTGGTTACCTTTTAGAGCTGCATTAGATATATGTGTAGCGTGCATGCCATTCATTATTGGTCAACATTTCCATGGGGTTTTAAACTATTTAGGATTATTTTTAAATATTGTTGATGCTGGAACATGGATAACTATCATGCACTCCACGCTTCAAGAACAGCTAATTTGACTCAACTTGGTGTATCAATTTGCTCCAGTTTTTTACTTATCATTTTATCATTTTGTGAGACTTTTAAAATGGTATAATGGATCTGCATTTTATTCAACTGGAGACTAATTAAACATGTTATGTTTGTGTGAATTTTAGCAGTTGCTGTATGCATGTTTGTACGTTTTGTGACTATTGTTGAAATACACTTTTAAACACACACCATCAAGTATAAGAGGCTCATGCCACTTCCTGTAACATAAATTTCACACTGATGCCAATACATTTGCAAATTAGGACTCCCTGTAAGTCCTTTGTCACACAGGCCCTCACACATCATAGAACCTACCCTGGATATTAATAATGGGCTGTATTCTATACACCTCATTGCCTACATCCTTCCCAGGGGCAGCTTCTCACTGACTTTTGTTGCCAGCTTTCTCAGCAGCAACATGTTGGCTATCCCTTTGAAGACTGTTCTTTCTCTAGACTGTTCTCTCTCTAGTGAACCTTGTATATCCAATGGTATTTCTTCTCCAAAATGTATGTATGTTAATAAACGCATGTGTTTCATATACGCTGAAAAAACACAGTTGGGCTCTTTTATTTTCTGCAACAATTGTATAAACACTGATATACACCGTTTTGAAATTTGGTAAAAAACTAGAAACACACCGCTGAAATTGACAAAAAACAAACACTAACAACCAGAAACCCTACATTTATGCACCTGCTTTTGTTTTAATAGGGACTCTTAAAAAGAATTACAGACAAAAACCAGCTGAGGTGGAGACCCACATGGCAAGAGAGCCAACTGTGTAAACCGAAGATGACTGGGCTAGGGGAAAGGCAGTCTGCTTCCATAGGTACACTACCAGATCACTAGGTGATCCGGAAACCTGTCTGCTTTAGAATGAAGATCAGCTCTTGGAAAAATAATCCCACTAGAAGTATGGAATGATACTCCCAGCACAGACAATCGAAGGGGAGGTCCCAAATATGAGAAAGGAAATACAAAAGTAGAGATCTTGATAAAATGAATGGTGACCTTAATCAGATAGAAAACAGGAATTCTTTAAAAGCCATTATTGTCATTTAAAGGAGTTGAAAGCCTCACTGGAGAGTTCCTTTGTGGCACATCCACTCCTTCCAAAAATATTTAGATATATGTATTGCACGACTGGGCATTTCAACCCTACTTTTTGTTACTTGCTGGTTAAAGGGACACTTTGCTTGCTTGCAAGATAGTGATAGAGGAGAGAGTGGACACGTGACATGGCAATTTCATTATTTATTTTTTTATTTTCTAAGTGTGTTATGCAACTTTCCACACAAATTCAAAATTCATTGAATAAAAGAAAATACATTAAATCACAAAATAAAAACAGATTAACAATACAACTAATCAGCAAAAATAAAAAGTATGTAACCTTCACTTGTCATTAAACAGATCAGCTAAAAATTTAAACTAAAATCAAACACAGATTAAATAGGTCCCCTTTCAGCCAACCTAGCAGCTGACTCCTTCCATACTTGCCCGATTGCTATTGACATGACCATACTAAAACCTGATACACATCTCAACTAGAAATGCTCACTTCTTATTGCATGTATTCTTTCCACATGTTTGCTATAATATAGTAGATAGGTCCTTTGCATCGCCTGGCACAAAGTAGTCAGATGTCTCATATTTTCAGCTTGATCAGGCTCAAGGCACAGCCTATATGAACCATTGCATTTTAAAATGCCAAGCCATACTTCACTATTAGCCAGAACTTCCAAATTGCCAAGTCTTAGCAACATAAACAGTGTTTTCAATACTGGAGAAGAAATTAGGTCTATATAGTGTTGCGGTTGCCTAAATATAAAACATATTTGTGCAAAGGTAGTAAGAGACCTCATTTTAGCTATTTTATCATGACCATTGACACAGTCCCATTTTTCTGCGCTGTTTCTGAAGGATTTCAGCACGGTTGTACCTGTACCATGCTCTTAAACGGGTTTCCAACCAATGAGTGGAAGGAAGTCCCCATTTATCCTTTTAAAGGTTTGCAGAACACAACACTTATTGTTCCTAAGAGCAGGCTGCACTATCCCCAGTAAGGTACCTTCAACCGCACTCATTATTTTAATGTAAAGATAGATCTTGATCATGGTAGACAAAGAAATAAAGCCCAACTCCAATCTCACAGCCTCAATTGGAGTTGCATTCGTGAGACCCAAAACATTTCTGGCTACAACAACCTCAGCTCTATTTGCCAAGACAGAATTATCTTTATGTGACGTTTTTCTAAGGCATAGAGAATGGTGGAGACACGCTTGTGTCTGTAAATGTGTATGACACCAATAAGGCTGTATGCAGCAGTGCATCTAGAGAATTGCTTGATCGCTACCATAGTAGCCATGGCTTTGGCTTGCATTTTACACAAAAGAAAGTCCACTCTGCCACCAGACTCAATTTCGTAGCCCAGATAACAATAATTGGCTTCTCTCTCAATAACACCTTTCCTACACTGCATTTATTGGTGAGTCGCACCCTTTTTGCCAAATGACATCTATTTCCTTTTTTTCCTGTTCACAGTAAACCCGTTGTTTTCTGCATGTTCCAGGATGGCCTGGGCAAAAATAACAAAGTTGTCAGTGTACCCAAGCTACCCTACTTTTATCTGGCCCAATCTAGGTGGAGCATTATGCACTTTCCCTATAAAACGCCCCAAATCAGGCACAAACAAATTACATAGGAGGGGAGCCAGCACACAACCTTGTCTAACCCCCCCCACACACCTAAATGGCACTGCAGCAGAGAGTTTACCCAGCCCATTCAATCTAACACATGCTGGATTGTGGTGATATAGAAGTTGGCAAGCAAAAAGCAAGCTTTCAGGCATCCCCAAACATTATAGCTTTGACCACAGGTTTGTTCTATCAACAGCATGAAATGCTGCTGAAAAGTCAACATAAAGCACATATAGAGGAAGATCGTCCCTCTGCTTAGTTTGCTCAATTGAATAGTTGTCAATAAATATATTCATATTGGTTGTTAAGCTTTTTCCAAAAGCAGTTTGGAAACAGTCCAAGGCAGAGCTATATTTAACCCATGTAGCGTGACAGCTAAATATTAAATGAATAAAACTCTGAGTCAATAAGTAGTTTGTATGGATTACGAAGAGAACCCAATTCTTTTATTAACATACATGTTTCCTTCGCTTTTAGGGATTTGGGAAAGGATATGCCTTCTCTCAATTTCTCCAGCTTCTGTAGCAGGATGTCACTTGAGGATCAGTTCAGGTAAGAGTCAGTATAGTTCTTTATTGTCTTCTCCTTACTCTGAGGTTCTTCTCCTTTTCTGTGCTTCTTCTTTTATCAGTCTCTAAAATTATCTCTCTCTTTTCCTGATACTTTCTCTGTTCCTTCTTTTATCTCTTTCTATGTCTCTGGTCTTAGGTCTTTTGGTCTGTTCTCTTATTCCTTTGACTTCTTATTTCTTAAACAACTGTGTATAACAGCTGGATGTTGAGTCAGGTTGAAGCTTCCTAACAACTTCCCTTTTGACTGTGCTATTATGCACTTATAACACACAGGCTCCTTTTCTTCATTGTAGACAAGAACTTGTTAATGGTTTCCTCTTTAAACCGCAACTGATTCTTCATTGATGTTATTCTTCTGTCTCAAGGTCAGCTCCCTGTTCACTGTTTAGGGTAGATTGCCTTCTTTCCACACACACATAGCTCGGTAGTGAATCAGAGCTTGTAGGTTATCCAGTAGCGCAAAGGCGCCTGGCAGGGTAATTCGTAGCGCAACGGCGCTTCCGTTTCAACTTCTGGCAGCGACAACGTTCGCCTTTTCCATATATATAACTTCCCTAACAGAAAGCGCAACGGCGTTGATTTACTTAAAGTCTTCACGGAGACAACGGTCGCCTGGGTCTCCTCACACGTCCCTCTTTCAAACGTAACGGTGCTGTTTTCTTTTTTTCACACTCATCTAACAGCGGGCATTCATCATACAGTTTATAGACACCCGTCTTCAGATGACGGCAGGGCGCTTTCATTCAGTCTCCGGCGATAACGATCGGCTCATTACTTTAATAGCTCCCCATTACCTTTCAGGCTTTCTTGTGCATAATCCCGCGTCGCAAGCGCCAGCAACTTCAGGACGATAACGATCGCTGCCGTTTACGATCTGTAACTTCTTCTCCGCGGCGCTTCTGTATCAGCAGCCCGGCGGCGGAGATCTGTCAAACTCTTTCAAAACAACCGTTCCTTATTTGCCACTCAGCTGTTCGTCTTTCGTTCCCATCAATATGCCCAACTGTAACCGCCACACTCGCCTTCCTCCGTGACCCCTGTTTCCTGGGCAACCGTAAGCAGAGAAAGACATTAGAGGAAAGTCCACACATGCAGGACTTCCTGTATATATATATATATATATATATATATATGTATCCTAGGCATCTGTAATCCTATGCAAGTAGGTAGCTACATTGTCACACCCAGCTATTTATCTCTTTCAACAAACAGGTTGTGAAAATTGTGCTGGCCACATAAGTCAGTACCAATAATCAGTAATTTTCCTGGTCCCCTCTCTTCCCTCTTTTGTAGACAGGGATCAGGTGAGACATTGATCAGTAGTCCAGGACATCTCTACTCTCTACAATTTTATGAAACAGCACGCTAAAACAATAGGATTAGATTTTATTACCATACTACAAATGCTGTCAGGCCCAGGCACCCAAGACTGTTTAAGACCCTCTATAATATCTATGAAAGCAGATTGATCACATCTTAGACACACAATTGTTTTAATCAATGCAGGCTGGCCATCATGGCAAATGTCTTAGTTGAGAATCCATTCCAAGTAGCCCCATTGATATAACATACCAACTCTGTTGACCTTTTTTGCTTAATCTTGTTATATTTAATATATATCTTAGGCCATTCGATTTTAAGTTTCCATGCCCCCATATAGACGTCCCCTCTCACCACTTGTAGTTTTCTTAAAATAACAGGTAAAGCCATCAAATAGGGCTTCCCCTATTAGACATGTTTCCTGGAACAAACAACCCTGGCGGTAGCCGTACCTGTAAAACAGGCACGGATGCCGCCGGAGTTGCATTTTCCGGCGACCAGAAATGGGCAATTACCGGGTCATTACGGCCTTTGCGGACCCGGTATTTGCCCATTCCTGAGTGCCGGAATAAATTCTTCCACATAGGGAAGCCGGATGCACAGGCACTGTTATGAATGGTACCTGTGCATCTGAAATACTGTGCTCACGGGTGCTTTTCATTCCACCAGGTCAGACCTGGTGGAATAAAAGGCACCTGCGAGCACAATTCAGAGTTTGCTGGTCCGTATACAAGGCAATCTTATGGGTACCGTTCTATCCAGACCGGCAAGCTCGTAATAGGGCATAATGTCTATTGCTAAAAGCAGATTCGCTGAGCCATCTTCCCTAAACAAGTGGTAATGACCCCTGTTATTACAGGATGTAAATATGATACAAAATCAAGGATTAAAAACCCTTGGAGGTAAAAAGGAGCACAACCAGTCCCAATGCAATGTTACCAGGGGATCAGATACAGACTCCATTGACCCAGCCCCTTCACCCACCATTGGGGCTTCCTTAGTCTGAACACACTTAATAAGACCGTCCGTCTTTTCAATGGCCTCCGTGTTGCCACCTTATAGACCATCAACAGCACAATCTAAATCATATCCCCATTTGAAAAGGATGCTACATTTTCCCTAACCAGGGCAATCACCTCAGACAATTGGTAGATGCACTCTGGTTAGGGGAGTAGTTTGGGACTTAATTTGTTGAACATCATAAAAATCTTTACTTTTTGGTACTCTAAGAGCCGGAATCTGGCCAAAAAGATTTAGCAAGCAACTGCGGTTGATAAGAGACTTCCCGTCCTCAAAAAGACAAAAAATGGTAAATGAAGTAAACAGCAAGGTACTCGAGGCCTGTAAGAATTTAGGATCATCAGGGCCCTTCAAAGTTATGCAAAAGGGTTTCTTAATCACAGTACATTTCACGGAGATCACAGATGTATCAGTTGAGGAATCAGCCTGACCAGTCTCATCAAGCTCAGAAACCGTGTCTATACACGTTAATTGTTGATGTTTAACAGATTTACGTTTCTTTTCCTTTTCAGCCAGCAGCCAGTGGGCTAGATTTCCTGTTTTATTAGTCACTCTCTCCACACACTTGTCTGCTTTTTTGCTTTCTTAGAGCCAGCCATCCTTTTTACATTCTGTTCAGCACTAGAAGCCACACCATTATCACCATTAAGAGTTAATTGCACCGCAACCGGCTTCAAATCCCTTGCCTTCTTTGATTTTCACTTCTTTTCTTGAAAGAATGGATCCACCATCACCTTCCTCCTAAGCCTCTGGACCATCCTCAACTTTCGTTGATTCCACCACATCCTCACACAGGGTAACTGAGATATCAGGTAGTAACGTCTCATTATGAGCAGCCCCCCTGCAAAGCCGAGAAACATACTTGCCAGCAACCTTTTGTAGCCCAGTGCTGCACGTTGCAGACATTTTTCGCTTTGACCATATTATCCAAGACTGCAGAGTGATTTTGAACTACGCACTGTATATTGTGGCATAAATTCAATCAAACTTTCAAAAGCGAAACTCATTGCCACACATTGAGCATCTATAACACCAGAGACTGCACTATTTAGACTATCCGACGAGGACAGGCCATAAGTCGCCTGATTAGTGGATGACTTTTTCATCGGGGAAGCATTAGATGGTTCCAAGTTATTAAAGAGGCTGGTTAAACAGGGTGAGCTGGACAACCGCTCACTGTCAGATTACCATGTTCAGGGATTACAGTCACATTTGTTTTAGGTACCAATGACGTTTCCACCTGAAGTGCATTAGGAACTTCTAAATGCAGTACCTCAGACTGTAAAGAATAACAAAGATTTAAAAGCAAATTATTGTTACCTATTTCGGCTAAGGTACTCACTTGAGCACTGATAATAGACTCAATGGTAAATGAGATTAGGTATACTTCCACAGGGCCTTCTGCGACATCTTTGAAAAAGTTTGTAATATTCCCATTCACAGGTGAAGTAACAGAGGCCGCTACCTGGATGCCACACTTGTTACAGCCTTCCATAGTCACTATAGTTTTACTTGCAGTGGCCACAGGCATCTTATTACCTTTCCTTAAGTTATAGCCTTTTCCAGGCATTTAGAATCCGATGGCCAATCCTTAGCAATAATTTCCTGCAATGAAGCAGCCTTAATACACTTAATTTAACGAAGATGAAATGAACACCACTCACTCGATCCACTGCAAACTGCAAACAGCTCTGCTCTCTCCAGCACTCTGCAAAATGTGCATGCAGGAACACATAGCCCTTGAATTGTATGGGCTAACTAGAATGGAAGGTGGGGTCAGTCACTCAGCCAAGGAAAAGGGTAAGATTCCAATGTTTAGACAAGCAGATTGCCATTCCTATGAACTGCTCTGCACTCCCCAGCACTCTGGAAAAGCATTTATTGAAAACACCTCAAAATATATAGTTGGGCATCAAAGACCATGAGCATAGGAAAGAGGTTTCCAGTTGGTATAAATTGACCCTTCTAAGGCATGAGTCTCATAGGACTAGGTTAAATGGTTTGAGCTGGGTGTTGATGAGTCAGTCAGTCAGGACTTCTTCTTTTATATATATAGACATAAAATATATAGTGAGTGGGCGGCAACATTATTATTTCTATTGTTCAAATATGTGCACTGTATGGCCCATTGCCTGCTGGGTAACAAAAGTAAACTTAAACCCTGCGCCCACTTCTGAATATTTACTTTGACATACTACCATGCTGGCAACCACTACTCCTGTCCCTAATAGCAACATAAAGTGTACACATGCACTCACTGCAAAGCAGCCCGGCTAGCTGACTGAGTCTCCAGTCTCTGAAGGCCCAGCTACTCCCCTGACCAACTTGTGGAAAGTGAAACTGACCAGACAAGTACAATCCACCCCCTCCAGGGGCAGGACTGTTACACATTTAACATTTTCAGTAGTGTGTATATAAGAAAACGCTGATGTGCATGCAGTTTCACCATGCTATGTTCAAGCTCCACACTACAGCAAATAAAGATCCTCAATATATCATGTATATGCCTCACAATGTAGTATATACATTTCATTGAATATCATACACATTTTATCGATATATATGTTTGGACATGGAGTGTACAAGAAGTTTCAGTTTGCAAGATGTCTTATAATGTTGTAGATACATTACAATACAATATATATATATATATATATATATATATATATATATATATATATATATATATATATATTAGCATATAGTATAAGCAGTTTCTCAATATACCATGTATGCATTTCAGCATTTTTTGTGTATGAATTATTATAATGTAGCATGCACATCTCACTATATAATATACATTGGTTGCTATGAAACACTTGTGTATAGGTGGGTTATAAATGCCATATTGTATCATATCATATGCAAGGTATGGATTTCAATTTGCACTATATGCATTTCAATATAAAATCGATGAATCTCAATATACTGTGTTTACATCTCAGTATATATTGTATAGATCTCAGCATGCAGTGTATACAGTTCAACATGTAATATATGTAGCCTAATATACAGTATATGCATTTCAATGTGCAATGAATATATCTCAGTGTACAGTTTAGGTGTTTCAATACATAATTTATGTATCTCAGTACAGTGTATATATATCTTATATTCATTTACAAAAATCATTGTTAAAGGGACGTTATGGTTAAGTTGCGCTAATAAAAACCTATCCCCTTTACTGAAAAAACTATGCTAAAGGAAGGTTCTGGTTACAGTGCCCAACTAAAAACCTATCAAATTCACTGACATAAAATGTTGTTACAGCGCCTTTATGGTTCAGTTACCCTAAGAAAAACCTATCAAATTCAGTGCGACAAGTACACAAAAGGAACATTATAGTTACTTTGCACTAATAATACTATATCCATATTATGGTTACAAGTACAACTGAAACCCCTCAGTTTTCACCAGTTATGGTAAGCTAAGCAACCATACCTTGCGCCACCACTGTGCACTGCTAAGACTAACACCCATGCCATCAAAAATGACATCACAAATGTGCAAGTGTCACATCGGCAAAAGGCCAAGATGTGACACGTGCAACCCTGCAACTATCGCAATGTCCTCAGACCTATAATGCTGTGCGCGCAGGAGTGGGGTAATACATTTCAACCAGGGTAGGGGATTTTGTTTGTAGTGGTGGCTCTGAAAAGAGCCTTTTCTTGGTTTTTTTTTAAGCCGCTTCCTTAGAAACCCCTTTTTATTCATTTTTTGTAAGTGTTTTTGTTTTTTGTAGTTCACCTCACATTCTTACAATATCGTCTTCAGTGCAGCCTGAAGATTGTAAAACAAAATATCATTGCCACTGGTCGTCAAAGAAATGCCATTTGCATTGAAAAGGTGTACACATCGAGACCCAATGTTGTCATTCTCACAGGAGAACATCCCAGCAGCACTCAAGAAGTCACACATGCTTTTGTTGATAAGACCCCTTGCAACCTCTGAATGGCGACAACATTAATTGGAATAGTCCCATAATATTCTTGGTGGTATACATGAGAAAAGCACCTTCGCAGTGAAAAAAATGTGCTTCACCGCTTTCATCAACTTCTTCAGTTGATGGTACACACGTTAACAAGCCATGGAACCCAAATGCAAGGCTCCATAGTGCACCACCACAACATGTACAGTAGCGAAAGTGGCCACTCATCGACATTCTGCAAGCACAACGCCGAAACTGCAGACATTGTCACCGCACCACAAAGCCTCTCCTCCCTCCAAATAGAAATTGCCATAAAGCCTCTTTTGACGGCATACTGGAACAGATCTAGCACACAGTCATCACCCACGATGAAAACTGTGCATATCTCCATCTCTGCCAGCCTCACTACACAGAGTAATGAAAAAAAATATTGCTGTCCTTTCCTTTGACGCAAACCCTGAGCACCTGATTGGACAATCCCCACACTCCCATTTCCATTGGCCAGCATGCTGAGAATCTCAGAATGTGGCATGTACGCTTCCCCAAGTACCGTGAGGGCCACGCCCCAGTAAAGCAAGAGCAGTCCTTCTTCCCTTCCCACAAATTTTTGTCCATCACTACCTCATTGGCTAATGTTCAATAGTCACACAAGCATCCACCAATGGCATCCAAAATTTTTTGCATCTAACACTGTCACTTCTGTACAACACTTCATATGTACCATTACACATTCAGCCTCCAAGTGTCGTGTCATTTGAAAGCACGTCTGTTAGGCAGAATCATATGCAGTACCCTCTGGGAACACCACACACAATTAAGACTACAAGTGACAGTACAAATTCACCTTTGGTACAAGCCTGTACTACACAGTAAAGTGGTAGCGATGGCTGAGCAGCCAGACTTATCTCAAGAGTAAAGTGAGCAGTATCAATAGTTACACGAAGGACAGAAATTACTATGGTTCAAACAAACACTAACTCAAGGTTTCTGAGTAAATGAATATACATTTATTTACATATCAGTTGTAAAACAATTCACTAAAGTAAAGCAGTACAAAAAGCACACTCTTAATATACTACACACCACCCTATAGATTCTGAACAAGTTAAGCTCAAAATGAAGTGTGAGCAAAATGGAACTCCAGCATTTTAAAAGGGAGGGAAAGACAAGGTTAGACGAAAATTATGCAGCACCAACAAGTAAGTAAGCAGGTCAATCAAGGCTACTACAGTGAGGAAATCAAATCAAGAGGCCTGAGCCAAAGTCAGTGGACCAGAGTCTTTGCAGAGGATCACATAGTTCAGAGTAGTTTGCGGTTAAGTCTTTGCCAAGAGTTTGGAACGAAGTTGGTTGCAGGAAAAGTTACCTTAAAGAATAGAGAAGGACTAGCCCTCGGATTGGCAAAAGATTTCCAACACTTTCACTGCGTTCGGACTGAACGAACAACTGGGTTAGAACAGTACCTTAAATGAATAAGAAGGCTGTAGCTGAGGCAGAAGTTCCTGGCAGGTCCTGCAAGCTCACGGTTCCTGAAGCGACTGACGGACTGACAGTAGGAGGACTGGAGGGCCCTGTACTGCCCAGGGAAGAAACTAGCTGCAAAGCAACGAATAAAAGGTGCGCTCCTTAAAACCCAAGCAGGGTCCAGTCCTCCTGGCTATCCGGTTCACTCTAGCTGTGCACAGCAAATTCAACCAGAGGAGGGGGGTCTGGCTTGCAGTTTGGTGAACTAGTTGGTCCCACCAGCTCAAGGGGAGAAGATTCCTTGCAGACCTTCCCTGTTGTCGAAGTTTGGAGATTCGGACACGCAGCAGGGCTTCACCGGGAGGTTCAGTCGTGGTAGATGTCCTCTTCTGTCAGCTTCTCTTCCGTTCTCTCGATCCAGTGGCGATTCTGCCTTCTCAGTCCCAGAGACCTACTTTTTATGGAGTTTTCCCCCATTCACACAGCCTGGCTGTCAACCACACAGCAGGGTGGCTGTCCTGGCGCGACAGTCACCACAGCCAATCATACAGAGTGCGACATGGGTCTCCAAGGAGACCCTGTGCAGGGAGTCTCAAAGCCCTCCCTCACATCCTGTCACCCTCAGACATTCAGGCGCCTAAGGAGGGCTTCTGTGCAGAAGCCCGCCAAAGGACGGCGAATAAAGGAACCAAACCTGGTTTGGCGCACAAAGTAAAACACGAGAAAGACCTTTACAAAAAGAAATGGTGAATAAACCCACCCGGAACCAAATAAAAGTAAATGGGGTCCAGCGGATTTAAGTTTGCGGCTACTAATTTAGCCTAAAACAGTACCAAGGCTATGTAAATAGACCACGGTAGGAAAAATAGGGTAGATACCACTGACACCAGCCAAATCTTAAAGAAAGGGGAACGAAATAATGTTCCATGAGAGACAAACAAAAAGGGATAACTATTAACCCTTTCCAGAACTCTATGTAAGATAATTTTTACTGGGTCTGTGAATTTAAAAAGACTAATAAAGTCAATGGCAACTTTACATGTTCTGGGAGACAGTAGTCAGTCCCAGAATGGAGTTTAAAGTGGGAAGTCTGAAAAAGACATCCCTGTGTCACTGCACTAAAGGTGCTGTGTGACACACAGTAAAAAGATGATGCCTATGGCGTAGGTGAAGATCCACAGTCTATGAACACAAAAATGTTAAACACACACAGCAAAACACATGTAAGAGTGGTAAAAAAGGCTCACACTCTTACCAGGTGTGGAAAAATAAAATCCTAGAAATCCAGCAAAGCTGCTGAGGGACTCAGTAGGTAAGGGAAATTAGCCATTCTGGAGAATTCTCCCTAATAACATCCAGTAGAAAGTTCAGTTAAACAATGCAAGATTTGTGCATCAACTTTCATCCACATGAACACCCATCACCACAAAGTGGAGGTATGAATACTTTTCCTGCAGTATGTTTACAGCTCCATTATAAGTGCCTGTGCACACAGTATCTGCCACTGAGCGTCCATTACGTTCTTAAAAAGATGACCGTTTTTTCTCCCATCCACTACCATCAAGTGGTGCTTTAATTGAATATGCTTGCAACGTTTCCATTTACCCATATCACCCATTGTAATATCGAAACAGGAACTCTTTCCTTTCCTTTTGACAATATTATGATTTTTTTCCCCACTAACCCATCTCCTACATAAATCGTAAAATGATGGCATCAAAACCAGCACTGAATGTATGTTGCCAACCTAAAGCAAAGTCCAAAAAGCTCACTGTCTCCACAGCTGTGGTTCTCTCAGGCTGGACTATTGCAACAGCCTCGTTCAAATCTGCCTGCTTGTACTCTCCGCCTTCTGCAAATCATCCAGAAGAGGACTGCGCACCTTGTCCTTGGCCTCAAGCCCAGGGATCGTATCTCTCTGGGACTGAAATGTCTGCACTGGCTCCCAGTAGCTGCAAGGAATAAGGTCAAAACCCTCTGCATTATGCACAAGGCCTTCGGGGCCTTGGGGCCACAATACCTGCAACTCTCACTTCCTAAATATCTCTGTGCTCCATCTCTTCCCTCACCCGCCTCCATCTCCCTCAGGGTCACTCGCTTCTGCAAGCAACCAGTTGGTGGTAGATCTCTTTCTTCGGCTGGGGCCTCCCTCTGCAACAGCCGCCCTGCCTCCCTGAAACTTGAGGAGAACCATCGCCGGTTCCGGAAGCACCTCAAAACCCTTCTCTTTGCCTCTGCTTTTTCTCCTCCTCTACCTGCTGAGTTCCTGGCTAAAACTGATTCTGCATGGGTTACCTGGTCACCCTCTGATCTGGGCCCCAGGCCACCAACCCCCGACAGTCGCACACCGGCACTGGCTTTCTAGCAAACCCTGCACTTGGGGACTGTTTTCTGTATCCCTAACAGTTCCACCATCGCTTGATGTCTGCACTTATCCTTGCACTTGCCACCTTCAGGCTGTATTTTTACTTATTGTCATTTTTTCTTCTTCCCATGTACTGCACTTTCTCCTCCCCATCCCCATGCACTTGGGCGATATGAGTGACACCTGGCCTTTTAGGTTCATTGTCTCTGTCTCCCCTCTGTTCCCCCTCCCTTGCCTCGTTGCGCCTTCAAAAACTTCTGTATATGCGCACTGTAAATGACATATCATACAATATCACATCATATCATATCATACACACATTGCATTCCTAACAACAGGATGCCTGCCACTTACCTTGTACTCTTCACAGAATTTTTTTCTGCAGCACCCCACTTACTACAAACTTATGAAAAATGATCGCACAAAGGCAACACTAAGGGCCTCATTACACGGTAGGCGGTGAGCCATGGTGCTATTAGCGCCATGGCTCATGCCGGTAAAATACCGGCACCGGCTTGGCGGAAAGGGGATTTACCGCCCCATTCCAAGGTTCGAGGGGCGGTAAATCCCCCTTCCACCATTGCCCTTCACCATTCCCATTTCTGCCCCATAGGGCTCTATGGGAATGGGGAAGGCGCTAATTTTGCGGTGCCGTAATTAGCTCCGAGGTCCCTTAGCGGGTTGGATTTTAACGCCTGCAAAAAGCAGGCATTAAATCCCCCAACCCGCAAAGGGACCTCGTAGTAAGGCGGTAAGGATTTACCGGTACCGGTATTTTACCGGTACCGGTAAATCCCTATCGCCATCCGTGTAATGAGGCCCTAAGTGTGTGTTAGCAACTTCAAACAAGTACATAAAGTGTATGCATATGAACAGGATGCCTGACCCTTACCTTGCACACTTCCACCATAGCCTTCTGCATTTTTCTGTACAAAGAGACCTTCGGCCACAGTATTTCCATACACACCACAACCAGAAACCTTGTTGAGCAATCCCTAAGCCTACACAGTCCCATTTCCATGGCTACCTTCCTGAAAAGGCCCAGATGTGGCACGTGTAATTCTGAAACTACCGTGGAATCTGCAGAGTTATCGTGCTAGGAAGGGAGGGGTGGGGGAAGAAGTGTAAGACAGGTTAGAGGATTGAGTCTTTAGTGCTCCCTCAGAAAGATTTTTTTGTTGGTGTGTTTTTTTGTTGTTTTGTTTCATGCTCACAAAGAACCTTTTTTTGCTCTTTATCTGAGTTTCTCTTTTGTTTGCCTTGTTACATTGTTACAGGATTGTATTCAACACTTTTTGCACAGTGTAAAACAAAACAGCATTGCCAATGTTGGTCAAACAAATGCCATTTGCATGGAACCAGTGCAAATTTCGCTCATTAATGCTGTCATAGTCGGTGGAGAACATCCCAGCATTGGACATAAATTGACACATGCTTCTGTTAATGGAACACCTTTCGACCTCTGGCTGGGAACAAATTACACCGGCATGGTCCTATGCTCCTCTTGGTGGTATGCTTGAGAAAACCACCTTGGCAGTGGGAAAAATCTGCATTACTTCTTCCATCAACTTCTTTAGTTGACGGAGCAAACGTCTACATGTCATCTACCCCAAATGTAGAGCTCCATAATGCAGCACGACAAAATCAACAGTACCGACAGAGGCCATACATCTGCAAAGGTCACCCATACTGCCGAAACTGCCCTTATAGACAGTGCCCAATGCAAAATTAGCAGTCATGCCTTTTTGCCTGGCATACCTGCACAGATCTTGCACAAAGTTATCACCCGCTATTAGCACTCGGCATCTCTCCATCTCTGCCTGCCACCCTCACTACACAGATTACTAGGGAAAAATAGTAGTGGCCCTTCCTGTGAGGCACAACCTCGACACCTGATTGGCTAATTCCCATAGTTCCATTTCCATGGCCACCATGCTTTAAAAGGGCAGGATGTGGCATGTGCATTTTCCCAGCTACAGCAGCTACAGCGAGGGCTGCTCCCCAGTAAAGCAGGGACAGTCCTTCTTCCCTTTCCACTCCAGCCATGCATCCAAGGCGCTAGGTCCTCACCACTCACAACACACCATAGTGCATCCTATGTTTAAATGCACATGTCATGTGCAATGCACCCCCCTTGTGCAATTGAGCCTGCCAGCTTTCACACTGGCCACATAGTTGCAGGCATGGCTGCATAACATTGCGTTAGGTGTGCTGAACGGTATGTAGGTGGCTGTGTACATTGTCCATATTTTACATGTGTGAGGCTGAGCACTTCCTTTCATGACACAATATCTTAAAGCACTTCCTAAAGCAAGGGTCTTATAAGGACCTAACTACAGCAAACACAAATGGTCACATGTGGCTCCCTAATGTGCAACAGGTGCAATGATCTACACCATATGCTAATGTAAGCATAGCAGCTCACTTCTGCTGTTCTACCAATTCTATATTGTCCTCCACAACCATTGTGTAAAAGTCACCAACTTCAAATACATGCAGAGTTACAACTGCATGCCTGCATTATGTTGTGGTGGCTGTGGTGAAGGCCTAGGCTCTGGGTGCATGGCCTACGTTCTACAGCCTTTGGCCATGCATCCAACAGTCCAGACCTTGCCCACACCCACCACAACATAACAGAGCCATGAAGGCGGACATGTAGCCAGATTCCAGAATTCACAAAGGCAACATAGGCACCAGCACTTCTACCCAACCGCCGCCCCATAATACAGCCATGCATGCAAACATATTCCAGTTACCATAATCCACAAACATACCACACTGTTTGGCACCCGTACTCACTGCCATTCACATAGCATTGTGTTACTGCCAACTAAACCACAAAACCTTCACAACATTGGTCCTGCTCCCAATACTCTAGTAACTGCATCCAAGCAATACCGCAGAGTGCTGTACAACACTTACTAATCCGCGCAATGCAGATTACCCAAGCACATATACAATCCACTTCAACCGTACCCTCTTCTATACGGACAGTATTCCAACACTGCATCTACTGGACACGCAGCAGCACTGCTCACTGCAGTATAGCAAGCCATGCATCGACAACTGTAAGATGTTCTAACAATCACCACACCCATGGAACCAAAAATGTATGCAGTGTAGTCAAACCATACACACAAAGCAACAATGTCAAACCTACTTGCAACCAGTGGAAATACTTGTCGGTGCAAGGGCTCCAGCCATGCATCCAACGCAACATAGGAAGGGTCTAATAAAGGGCAAACAAACCGCAGCAAACGCAAATGGTCACATGTGACTCCCTAAAGTGCAACACATGCAATGACCTACACCATGTGCTAATGTACGCATAGCAGCTCACTTCTGCTGTTCTACCAAGTGTACCATGTCCTCCAGAACCATTGTGTAAAGGTCCCCACCTTCGAAGACATGCAGAGTTACAACTGGATGGTTGCATTCTGTTGTGGTGACTGTGGTGAAGGCCTAGGCTCTTGGGTGCATGGCCTACGGCCTACAGCATTTGGCCATGCACCCAACAGGCTAAGGCTTGCCCACACCCACCACAACATAACAGAGCCATGCAGGCAAACATGTAGCCATGTACAAGAATCCACAAAGGCAACATAGGCACTGCCACTTCAACCCAACCGCTGCACCATAACACAGTGATACATAAAAACATATTCCCGTTACCATAATCCACAAACATACCACAGTGTTTGGCACTGCTGCCCACTTCCATTTACAAAGCATTGTATTACTGGCAACCAAACCACAAAATCTTCACAACATTGGTTCTGCTCCCAACACTCTAGTAAGTGCATAGAACCAATACAGCAGAGTGCAGTACAACACTTACTGCCCAATGTCGACTACCCAAGCACATATAAGAACCATTTCAACCATGCCCTCTTCTATATGGACACTATTCCAACACTGCACCCACTGGACACACTGCAGGACTGCTCACTGCAGCATCTCCGCCTATACACTGACAACTGTAGGATGTTCTAACAATCACCACACCCATTGAACCACTAATGTATGCATTGCAGCCAAACCACACACACAAAGCAACAATGTGAAACCTACTTGCAACCAGTGGACATTCCTTTTCAACCAGTGGACATACTTTTCCATGCAAGGGCTCCAGCCATGCATTGAAGGGGAAACAGACTTAACACACACAACACACCATAGTACACGCTATGTTTAAATGTTCATGTCATGTGGAAAACACTCCCCTTCTGCAATTCAGCCATCCACCACTCATCACATAAAGAGATCGCCGCTGGAGCTGTCATGCCATAACGAAGGCTGCCTGCAATCACCACACAAGGTTGTTGCCTGTTGAGGTAACCGCGAATTGGCATAGTAGACACGGATACCGCTGGCACACCACTATCTTCTTCTAATTAGATATATCAGATGATCCACTTCTCACTCCCCCACCCTTTCCATCCCTTCTTCCCACCACCAGGTGCCATCAACTATGTTTTCCAGACCCCTTCGCTGCTGCATTGTACTTGGATACAACATGCCGACGTTATCGAAACCTTAAGATGCACATCTGGTTACTGCACACTGCAGTGCAATCAAGCTTTTGACCATGCAGTGAACAGGGAAATGGGATGCCGGAGCGGTGCCAGATATGACTAATTTTAGTGGGCACACTTTTACGTACAATGCCTTAGGGGCTTGGCACACACAGCACAACACTATCTTCTGATACACCATGGCAGCGTTTCCCAAAAATGTTGACACACAACACGCTTCCCTCCAGCCAACCGACACCAGGACATACTAAAAGCCAATGCTACTTTTGTCCACGGAGCGAACAGGGAAATGGGTCTGCGAAGTAGAGCTAGATATCACTAATTTTTTTAGATGTACATTTCGGTTCTTTGCAACAAAAGTACTGGTCGGATTTCCACCAAACACACAAAAGCGTGCTTTCTGAACCAAGCTCCCGCTCCTGCCGCAAATTTGGTTATAATCTGTCCAGCCGTTCGGCCTGTAGCCGTGTGCAAAGTTTTTCCCCATTCAGTCCATGGAAAAAAATATATATTTGGGACCCTATAACTCCCCCCCCCCCTCCACGAAAACTCACCTCCCCCCCAAAAAAAATCAGCTGGCCCCTTATACTTTTTTAGCAAAGTTTGGTGAAGATTCCTCCAGGGGGGGTGGAGTTATAAGCCGCCGAAAAAGTGGTCTTCCTATGGGTTTAGCAACTTAACCATAGCTACACGGCTGCTACCGTGGGCCGTGTAATAATGCATGCAGCTCAGTTTACAGCAAACATATTTCAAAATACCTTGTATTTATCTCAAAATACTGATTATATACATCTCAGTATAAAATATATGTACCTCAGTATACAGTGCATATGCATTCATATTTCAATTTATCTTATATGAATTTCACTATACAGTATATACCTCTCAGTATACAATGAATGTATCTCAGTGTGAGGTGTGTATATTTCTGTATCTATTGTATGCATCGCAATATGTAATGTATACATTGCAGTATGTAATGTATGCATTTCAGTGTTCAGTATGTACATTTATGAATCTTGCATTATGTCCCAAACGGCCCCCGTAGTATTCAGCCCACCCATGTGGGTCCATGGTGAGTGTAGCTTGTGAGGGCCATTAAAAGGCCCGTCACCTGCAACGCTTGTTTTATCTTCTGACCCCTAGTTTAAGGGTGGAAAAATAAAAACACAAATAAAACGAAAAAGATGAACTTTCATGAACATTGCTATTCCAGGCTCTGAAATGAAGGCAGAACTCTGTGTTAAGAGTCTCTGTGCTGAGCCTGGGAAGGGACAGATCAGGCAGTGGCACCTGCTGCAGGCAGGGATTTGACTGGAAGTCTACATACAGCACAACATGCTGCCATTCTCTTTACTTGCGTGTGCAGTCGGCACATGCTGGTATGCATGCAGGGAAGAGGCTTTGTAAATCAGGCCCATGTGCTCATATCCGTTGATAATCAGGAGCGAAGCAGCCAAGGGGACAATACAATACAAACAAATGAGATAAAAAACATAGAATTGATGAAGCGATCTTATGTTTGGTGACCTACAGTTTATTTTCCGATTTTTTAAAAAATATTTTCTTGCCTTTAGAACTGTTAAAAATAGTACTTCTTTAGGCTTCTGGCTGAGAGGATTGACCACACTTTTATGTTATAAGAGTGCATTAACTTTAGACCTTTTAATTTAATTTCCTCTATCAAACTGATAACTGTGACTTGCAGTCATGCTAGTACCATTAAGTACTTGGCTCATTAGTGTAGCTAAGTCTCACTGCAAGACAATGTATTCCAAGGCACCAGCTGATATCCCATTTATTATTACATTAAAACTCAATTTAGTCACCTCACACCTAATTTAACATTAATTCGTGTTACATGGATAATGCGGCTCTCGAAGAATGTCGCACTTGTGAAGTGCACAGTACTTAGGGATTTGGGATTTAATTAATGCAGTACTCTAGATTTGTATGTAAATATTCATTTTTATGTATAAGCAGGGAGTTACAAGTTGTTTGTTTTAGTATGTGCTTTGAAAGCAAGTGTTCTTACACTTTTAGACTGATTGGACCACAGCAGAAATGTTCACATGAGTCAGAAAGAATTTTCTGCAATTCCATGGACGTCAATTCACCAGGATGCTTTGGGTAATGTCCTTACTGCCATCAAAGGAAGTGACACCACATGACCTTTTATCCTTAGCAATATCACTGGAAATGTTGTCCATCTTCGACTCAGATGACATTCCAGGAAGTGACATTGGTGATTTAAACAAATACAATAGGTTTGAGAGCAGTTAAATAATAAAACAGTTACTGATGCAGATCAAGGTCAAATGATTTTCCTATTATCTATGACCCCAGGTGCTGCTTTGGTATGGCAAGGGTCCAGCTGCCATATGGCTGGGGACTGCAAACGTTGTTTCCATAGTCCTTAGGTGCTGAATTCATATGACGCTACAGCCTGTAACAAAGTCACTGTGCCCAAGCAAGAAAAGGGAGACTGGCTATTCTAGGGGGCACTGGGAGCCACCCCCTGCGGTATGTCCCATGAAGGTGGGAAATGGTGCATCTCACAGAGCTCCACCAATGCTCCCTTAGCTGACAGCGAGGGCCATAAATCATCCAGGTCCTCATCACATCAACCCCAGAAAGAAAGGTGCCTCTGAGGTGCTCTCGGAGAGGGTCTGGGTCTTTGGGAGAAACTCCAATATATCCTGGCCAAGAGAACATTTCTGGTGGCTGACTAGAAAACAATGGATTGCCTGAATGCATCGCACTCTATTTGCACTCCATGCACTTATCAGGGGTCCAAGCTCAACAAAAATCGGCTGGCTGAACCATGGCACCGGCAGCAAACCGGACCTTAAAGCAAATTATTTTGCAGCACAGGAACTCGCAGGGACCAGACATTCACACTGTGCTCACCAGCACTGACACCATAGTTTACCTTCACAAGCAGATGCTGACAAAGGCACTTAGTTCTCTGAGTACTTGCTGGTTGCTGGTTGGAGCGCTGGCTTGGGGGCAGAGGGGGGTTATATATATATATAGAAGTGTGAAATACTGGTTTTGAAAGACTTAAAAAGTGGCAAAACTAGGCTTGCAAAAAATCTAACATGGTCATTAAACCAAGAAAAGCTAACTATCTCGCCTAATGTGAAATACCTTGGAATGATGCTCAGTTCCAGCCTCAGTGACGAACCATGGAAAATTGAGATTAAACGTAAATGCAAACAATTGGCGTGTCAAGCGCAGGTGATAAACAATAAATATGGGAAATTTTCTCTGAAAGCAGTCTTACGTTTTTATGAGCAAAAGGTGATACCTATACTTACATATGGGGCAGAAAATGCGTTGGGTTGTACTTGGGAGATATGGTCTACTCTTGAGAACATCTTTTGGACCAAAGTCCTTAAGTTGCCAAAAGGAACGGCTACGTCCTCGATAAGATATGAACTATCATTGATCTCAATTCATGCGAGAGTTTGTTGGAATCTGTTATCACTTTATCGGAAAGCGAGAACTAGTGAACAGATTCCGCAATTTGGCGTACTCCACGGTGCGACCTCCTCCGGACCTGGGATCCTGGCATTATGGATGAAACGCTGTGAAGCTCTTATGTCTGAATATGACATTAAGATAGATACTCTCCAAGGAAACCCGAATGCAGCAAAAATAAAAATATGGCGAGAGGATTGGGAACTAACATGTTCAAAAAGAACGTCCTCTAAAATAATGTGTGAGGTTCCTACTGAAGCTCGGGCAAATAACAACCCACAAAAATACGTTGAATTGTTTCCAGACCTGCACGCCCGAAGACTGTTCATGTGGTTCAGGCTAAATGGGTTTAAAACAAAAGAGCGGCTACGGGCTGGACAACATATGCAAACTTAGATCCAACCTGTCGCTGTTGTCTTCAAGCACCTGAAACTTTGAAACATTTGATGCTCTTCTGCGTTGGGCGAAGAACGGAAAGAACTCGTCTCTTGGGCCCTTGGAGTGACTCCCATCCGTCAATGGACGCTGAAGATTGGTGGCAACAAATGTTTAATGGAAGGGATATGAAACTAGTCTTGCCTGTAACACATCTTTTAGCAATAATTGAAGATCGATAGCTGACCCCTAATCTAGCCATAAATAACAGCTGAGGATGTGTTACATCTCTCCTGGGACAGTGGGAAACTATACTTCTGTAGATCAATGAGGGAAAGGGAAATGGATGAATGTTGTTTGTCTGTTTTGTAACATTTATGTATTTTAAAGGTTTAATTACAAACCAATAAAATTAAAAAAAAATATATATATATATATGTGTAATTTTAAATCATAAACTGATGCAGGTAATCTATTTAAAATAGGTGGGCCACCATGTCAATAAACTCATTGCCAAAAGCATAGTATGTACCTGTGCCCTACTTCTTCAGTATCCTGCGCTGGTGCCCCTGCTCCTCTGTGGCACAGAACCAGTTCAGAGATCACAGGTGCCCAGTTTGACAGCAGCTGTGATAGCCAAGTCACTGCAGTGATTGCATTTAAATCCACACCTCTGTTCCAAAATCATAATTATGATAAACTCCCCAACAGGTGGCAGGACAATCTGGAAATATAACCCATACTTATTTTAGGAAGGTGTTTGGTAGTTCACATAATTATTAAAACCACATCTAATTTGTACCATACCAGTGTCACCCTTGCGAACTCAGACAGCTGCAGGGGACTATGTGAATTTATGGCACCTGCACGTCTGCCTTCCCATGAATGAGACACAAGGGCAGGATGTATGTCACTGTTGACCCTCTGGGAGGTAAGGTGACTCCCCCTTTGTCATGCCTAGGATCTTCAAAGAGCCAATTCCAATACAAGGGTCTGCCTCACAGTAGGGGACTGCACACCAGAGATCATTTGAAGCTGCATGCTGTAAAAGGGATAGAGTTAGGACAGTCATGGAGCATAAAGGTGTTGAGGAAGAATTCCTCTGTCTTACTTTTCTGTGGGATTTTATCCTTCCTGTCCCTTCCACCTCCTGTGGAACATAGCACTCTGGGTATGATGTCAGAAGGCAAGGGGCATTTGTCACAAGAACAGGAATTGGATACCTTAAATCAGTCTTGCCTTTCTGTAATCCAGTGCGGCATTTTGAAAATAGACTTAGGAGTCTCCCATTCCTTCTTTGATTCACTTTTGGATTTTCCAAGACTCAAGAAAACATTAGTTTGGACCTTTGTTGGGTTAGTGGAACTTTCAAAAGACTTAAATCTCTGCTCCCTATCCTATCCACTCCGAGAGAACATTGGGGATGACTCTTTCTGAGGATAAAGGCCTGTCACTCTGCTTGCAAGCCTCTTTATGGTGGGAGATTGAGAGGAGTCAACTGCAGTGTTGTTATTGCCTCAAACTGGTTAAAATGCATTCCAGCCATGTTTGCCTCATTTGACTCAATGAGAATCAGTGGTCCTATCTTTGGCACTTACTCAAACTTTGAACTGCTGCTGCTCACATCATCGAACTGTCACAATGTTGCATCACCCCTAGTAGAGTCTTGTCCCTTGGCTTTAGCACCAGCACACTGTGCAGACAACTTTCAACCACCACATCGAAGAAGAATCAATCCACCAGGACTTTGCATCGAAACTCGAATCGAACCACGCGATACTCATGTCGACCTGAACCATAAGTACTCATGGTTTCAAACCAAGCTCAATTGTCAAACCACTGCGGCATCATTTTAAAGTGCTTTTCGAACCACGCAGACCCCTGAGTCTTCCATTGTGGAGGAAATTTCCTCTATTAGTACACAGCGAGAGTCAAGCAGAATGTAACAACCATCCTTATTGGTTATCCGGCCAAGAATCCCTCGATTCCAGCCGCTTTGTCCACGGCAGAGGGCGTGGCAGCCCTTCAGCCAATGAGGAGGCTCATAGCGGGGGCATCCCCACTGCGAGCCTCCACGTGGCTGGAGGCTGCCATCGTCCCCCGCCTGGGATTCAGGTACTTTTGTTTTTTTATATCTTTTCCCTTCCTCCCTCCCTCCCCCCAACCCCACTTACCTTCTTTTCTGTCGTCTGTCGGGAGCAAACGCGCTGGGAACACTACTGTTCCCAGCGCGTCCGCTCCCAATGGCCGCCATGGAAAGGGAAAACGGACTCCGTTTACCCTTCCTGGCGGCCATTTTCTGTGTCATTTTCTTCTTTTTTTCTGTCCTGAAACGCTGCAGTGTTTCGGGACAGAAAAAAAGCTTTTAGTACCCCGGTCTTGGGCCGGGGTACTAATAATAATATGCACCTCACGGGCCCCAGGGAATTACCTGACTCGGTAATGCCCCCGCTGCTCGGGTCATATTGCTTAAGATATGTCAGCTAATAGCAGCTTAGGAGCCACATCCTCAAGTGCTTAATCCAACTCTACGAGGTGGGCAAAGACATCTTTGATTGGATTGAGGCACTGCAACTCACATTAAACCTCCAGGAAGTAGAAGAATAGTTATGGGGAGCGGCCCTTATAAGCTACCTACCAATGGCTGGAACTGATGTTATCATTCAGTTGGCTCAGAAGGAGACGCCAATGTATGGCAAAATGGAAACAACCATCCTCAGTTACAGTACCTCAGCATCTTTAGAGAGCTCAAAAGAAGGGGAATCAAACTTTTGAGGCATTTGCACATCAGTCCTTAAATTATCTTAGTGGATGGGTCAGAGGAAACAAAATTGACATTTTTGAGGGCATGTTTAATTTGGTTGCATGCAAGAATATACTTGAAACTGTGAAACTGAGTTATACCAGAATTATTTGGACAATAATATTCCAGAATCAAGGGAGTTTGCCAACTCTGCACTGTGACTGTTG
The DNA here is from genome assembly GCF_040938575.1 of Ambystoma mexicanum. Taxonomy (NCBI): domain Eukaryota; kingdom Metazoa; phylum Chordata; class Amphibia; order Caudata; family Ambystomatidae; genus Ambystoma; species Ambystoma mexicanum. The sequence goes on from NC_090924.1 coordinate 658,139,312, forward strand.
GTCTCATGGAGGAGGCTATAGACAATGTGGCAATCTTAACATATGAAGTCCCACTAGGCCAAGTAGTGCCCGAAATGTCACTAACTCTGTGTGGGAACAGTACCAGGTCCTTTTAGGGGGCCCTATTTGCCACCAATACTCACATCATTTTGGACCATGTTTCCATAAATGGGAAAAAGTCTCCTGCTTTGTGTAATAGTGCTGCGGGTATCATGGCTGTTAAGCAACAATGAGTGTAGGAAGGGCAGTACATACTAGGACCAAACCTGCCAGTAAGAGTGTTTGTGGTATTACTTACTGCCCCTTGGTAATGGTAGAGCTTAGCTGAGTGGGACACCTCCCTCCACTGTGTTGCCATCAATGACTCCATACCATAAGGTGCCTGTTGGGTAATTACCTCCCTGACCCACACATATGTGAGACAGTCACTAGAGTGCAAGCTCTGAGAGCAATACAAGAGGAGGCACTTGAGGGCCCAGTGTGAAGGATTGCCATTGGCAATGGTGTAACGGTCCTGGATTTTTTAATTTGAATTTTTAACATAAAATTATGTGGCTAATTCTCTCTCTGAGAGTGCGGTCTGCTGACCAGACTCACCTCTCCATAAAACTCCATTCCAAAAGCATAATATACAGTTGTGCTCAGCTAAATCAGTAACCTGCTCTCCCGTGGCACAGAGCAGGTTCAGAGAACAGGCGCCCTCATGACAGCAACAGTGACAGACAAATCACTGCAGCACAGGGACTTCATTTAAGATATGCACCTCTGTTCCAAAACCCTATAATTTAATGTGTTTCCGGTCCTGGTGGCACATTACATTTTAACTATAAGCCATGCCTGAGTTAGGATATGGTGGACAGTATTTCCCATTATTATTACATCCAGATCCAATCTGATATCACACATTTGCTCAGCTGTGGAACGGTTATGTGTATACCCCCGCATGCAAAAGGGGGATTTGATTCTATTGAGAAGGGAAGGGAGCGGGCTTAGTGTAGACAGAGGTAGCTCCTTTCAGCTGGAGGAAGGTACCACCATTTTCTTTCCCTCCACCTCTCTATTTCTCTTTCCTGTCACCTCCAATTTTTGTTGCGCAAAGCATTTTGTGTGTGATGTCAGAAGGCAATGTCCACCTCTTCCAAGGACAATGATTTGAACCTTAAAACAGGATTGCTTTTGACCAATCAACTGTAGACATTTTCCTAAATGAAAGGGCCCATCACTCTTGTTTTTAGATTTGCTTTGGAGCAAACACCTGAAAAACAATCCATTGAACCTCTGGTGAGTTCACTTTCGAAAGACCTCCACTAGTGAGGTGAAGAGTGAGTGTCCAAGGCAGAGGCAAGGTCTGTTCTCTACCCACTCCCAGTGTACATTGGGAGTGATTCTTGCTGCTGGAACAATACCTGCATCTCTGCCAGCCCCACTGCTGTCCAGGACCTCATCATGGTGAAGGACTCCTGACTTTGTGGGCCAGCGTCCCTTGCTGGGAAACGAGAACAAGGATTAAACATGTCCCTTTCACAGGATCCCTGTTTTCCATCACATCAAGCTGGTTGAACTTCTTTCGAACCAAGTTCACCACACCTGAAACCCCATAGCCAGCTACTGCTGCCTTTGGCACTCCGTGACCACAAAAGTGATGGGTGGAAGGTTTCAAATGAATCCGAACCACTGGAAATTGCTCTGGGCAACCTTCCACACCACCGTTTTTACCTGTCTGCGCCATTGCAAAAGGGGTCCAGCCATGTGCAAATCAGTCAGCTGCCGCCACCAATGGTAGCAGCCCAACCCGAACTGCTAGGCCAGGTCCCCTCTGCACAGAAAACCAAGCAACCCCAGACATGTTTCAGCCTTGCTGGACCTCCTCAGTGAGGTACAGCCTGGTTCCCTATGGCGCAGCGAGCAAGGGACCCACGTCTGGGCATACCCTCTCTCACATGGAGAGACAAACTGTGACCACAAAAGTGATGGGTGGAAGGTTTTGAATGAATCTGAACCACTAGCAATTGCTCTGGGCAACCTTCCACGCCACCGTTTTTTAGCCTGTCTTCGCCATTGCAAAAGGGGTCCAGCCATGTGCAAATCAGTCAGCTGCCGCCACCAATGGTAGCAGCCCAGCCCGAACTGCTAGGCCAGGTCCCCTCTGCACAGAAAACCAAGCAACCCCAGACATGTTTCGGCCTCTGGCACTCCATCAAATCTTCCAACCACAGTGCTTGTAATATCGAACCAGCTCGATGTAGCATCGTATCCTCGCAAAGCCTGTAACCTGCCTGTCATGAATTGACTGCTAATCTCTGGACCCGTTTTGAACTGCTGGAGTGTTACACATCAATTCGTACCAGACTTTACTGAACTACTAGACCAGATCGACTTCATAACGCTGCCTCTACGAACTGCACACCAGAACAATAAGATCACTGTTTGGAATCATCAACACCTTTGACTCGAAACTGCTGTATGGGGTATCAGCATTCCGGTCACAGTAACAAACCAAGCCAGACTGTGTGAACAGAAGAGATCAACACTATGGTGTTTAGCACTTATAAATGCTTCATTCATGATGCTGTGTTGATTATTTGCTGACATGTGACTCATGTCTATTTGACTATTTGACAACTTCTTCATGGCTAGGGTTTTATCAAATGTGATACAGTTTAGAAATTATAATAGATTGATAACTGTGCTGATCTTGCAGGAGGCCTCTTTTGAGGCATCTGGCACTGCACCTATACTTGCTGTGGGTGCCTGTGCATCCATCCTGTTTTACCCTAGTTTTTCTAACCCTGTACATGTGTGAGATTGAAAAAATTGGATTAAGCCACATTACATTTGCAATTTACTTGACTCTATTTGTCTGGTTCGTAAACAGGTTTTCAAGTGAAAGGAGTACACTGTTGAGTGGCCTTTTGGGGGTTTAAAATAAAGAGGGCCTCATTACGAGGTGGGCGGTAAGGGATTACTGGTACCGGTAAAGGCATTGGTACTGGTAATCCCTTACCACCCTACTATGAGTTTGCTTTGCGGGTCCTCCATTAACACCCGTTATTAGCGCCTTCCCCATTCCCATTGAGCCCCATGGGGGCTCAATGGGAATGGGGAAGGGCTCTGGTGAATGGGGAATTACCGCCCCTGCCAACCTTGGAATGGGGCGGTAATAGATCCATTCACCAGGGCTGAGTAGGTAAGGATTTGGAGGCAGCCATGGCGCTAATAGCGCCATGGTTACCTCCAAACTCCTAATGAGGAATTGGACCAGATGTGGAAGGCAAGTCCCTGAACACTCACACCAGAGAGAATACAACCTGCTAGGGAAGAATGACCCAAGTCGATCTTGTAAGGATAACAAGTATCTCACAAAATAATATAAAAAACATCATCATAAATGACACTATATATATGGTCAAATCCTGTGCGGCTCGTTGTTGGGAGCCTATGCAGGATCTGCATTCTCTATAAGAGAGGCCTAGCCATTGGATACAGCCCAAGCTGTCTGTCTTCCGTCACTTGGGTGCTGCTTTTTCTCACATCGAAGGTCAAAGAGCAAATTAACTGGACTTCTGACATAATGCAGTTTTATCACTATATTGTGCATCTGGCAGGCTTCAAGACAGGGCAGAAAGGAGGTTCTGAGACACTCTTACCTTCACACACACATTTCACTCACTCCCGTCATCCGGCTCCAAGGTCTCCTCCCTCGTTTTGAACTATAATTTATCCCTCCCAGCACCTCGTGATACAAATCACACAATTGTCGCTTCAATGATGTATCATTTCTGTCCTCTTCAAACATTTCAGGACTTGTACTTTGGGGTTGGTGGTTAAAGGGCACCTGGTGCCATGGAATTCAGGGATCTTAAGGTTTAGTCAGTTATATAGGCTATGACTTGTGGTCGCCTGGGGATGGGTCTGGGCATGCTTTGGCCAGTGTCACATAGCAGGCACACCATGCGCCGGTCTGTGATCATGGCCTTGTAGGGCACATTCCTCTTGAGTAAAAAACATGTTTCCAACACTGTAAGAACAATGAGTAAGCGTTGTGGCGGTTGGGGGTGTGGGCTGTCCTCAGGGGAGCTAGTGCATTGCTGGAGTTTTCCCTTGTCTCGCATTCACCATGCAAGCCTTACCTTCTACCTATAATTACTAATATCTAATGCAATGTTCCTTGCAATTATATTGGGAAGTGGTCCTTTCACCCCCCCTCCCCAGTGGCCCATCATAGTGCTTTGAATGCATCTCGCCTCACTCTAAAGCACTTAGCAGGGAGGGATGGGGATGACCCCTTTCTCACAATGTTCAATAAGATAACAGTTCTATTTCACAACATGTTGTGTAAAACATAAAGAGCCGACAGGCCTTTAAAATGACCGGAGCTGTGCTACATAAGAGCCAATATGCATGTGACAAAGTCCCCTGTTTAACTTTAGGGTCTGACAGTGGGGTTGACAAAGAGGCTGGCGATACCCCAAGCTGTTGGATTATACACCCAGAGGAAGTATACAGGGATCTCCAGACCACTCCAACTGGGTATCCTCACCAAAGCAGGACGGCAGTCATAGGAGAACTCAGATCCCCACCACCAACAGAAACAGCTAAGACTAAATGGGAAGCCGCAAACTACTTTAAGGTACTCCTTAATATAAGATGTACCCTGTTAACTCCCTAGCCAGAACCAAGCACTAATGAAGCCTTCCCTTTAAGGGCAACAAAATGACAACAGATGGCGAGTGGGAATGTACAAGTCTTTCTATGGCACTGATGTTGAAGGACAGTTTTTGCTGGGAGAGGATTACTTGGAGGATTAGGAGGGTTGGTATCTGTATGGTCTGAGTTGTTGTGAGGTAAAGTAGGTCACCATCAGCGAGATCAAGAGAGTTTTGTCTGAGAAAGGAAGACAGTCACTATTTGGGTCAAGGGTTTTTTTTAGGAGGAGGGAATCTCTCCCTCTGAGAATTGAAGTTATGTACAAAAAGGTAGAAGGGCACCAGGTTGGTGGAGAAATAAAGCAGAAAGGTTAATGGGAGGAGGAGTACCATCTGAAGAAAGAGTTGTTATAGTTAGAGGAGAAGATTTTTGGGATGCAAAGGAATGTGAGGTGGTTGAAGGATGATAAAGAGAGAGATGGAGGAAAGATAGAGAGGGAGATTCAAGTGCGATACTTGAGAAGGAACGAGGAGACTGGGTACTTCCCGGATATTCAGAGCACAGAGACTCCAGGCGACCATGTCTGTCCAGTGAAGACCTTAGAGGAGACGGCATGAGATTTGAGTTATGTGATCCTACTCTCTGTCAGGTGGTTACAAAATGGGTATTAAGTATGGAAGAGTCCTGGGGCCTGGACCCTAGAATCAGGAGGTAGTCAGACAACATTCAGAGCCCAACCTGAGTTGAATCAATGGTGCAAGGCATCCATCATTGCCTTGTACCTCTGGAGGAAACTTGCACATTTTTCTGATCGCCGATAAGGCCAGCACATCAGGCTCTGCAGAAGTGGGTTTGGGAACCCTGACAACCTGCAACCTGAACAAAAAAGCAAGGGTCCTCTACTGATTATTCTTTTGCGGCCAGGATGGGCCCAATTCTCTGGCTTTGAAAGAGACTTTGGGCCTCATTATGAGTTTGGTTGTAATTCTGCAGTGAATCTGTTGAATTACCATCAAACCCGATTACCGTTACCACCATCTGATCCCATGGTAAAGTGGCTAATTTACCAACAGCTTGTTGAAAAATTAAATTGAGTGAAAATATGGAACATTTCAAAAAAGCACACGGCTCCAAAGATTGCTCAAGTCAAACACGCATGCCTCTTCACAACATATGCTGTGGACATGTAGCCCATACAAGTGCTTTGTCTAGATTCAGCTCGAGTTGAGTTCTACGGCTTTAGCGCACTGTAATGAAACCTTTGTATTGTGCCTGCACATACCCCCAATTGATTATGAATGACAGTTGTTTTTAATGTGATATTTTAGAATTAATGTACACTTTTTACTTGTGGATTTAAAAACGATTTTAGCATACCTTAATTGTTGTAAATGTATGTAATTTATCTGAATTAGCCAGATGTCAGGCACTAGGCTTACAAATCGGAGTTGTTTCCCGGTCCTGTGTGTTGCACTGAACTTCAGTACACAGCATGCTAGTGCCCGCTAATTGCTGTTGATGCCTGCTCCGATGCGACACAGGCCATAACTGCCCCGTGTCGTTGCGAAGCCTGGTTAGGCCTGTTTGCAGCTTGATTACCGTGGTCAACAGAATATGCTGGCCTGATCCATCCCACTAGAAAGTATTTGGCCACTCTAAATATCTGTATTGCGCTCAGTGCCATTAATGATGCTCAGGATTTAAGTACGATGGGAACACCCTTTACAGGCTGAGGAACCAGATGGGGAAACTCTCCCTCCATATTTTAAATAAAATCCGTAATTTGGAGATTTAAAGTAAGAGTGCCTACCAACTCCAGGGAGAGGTGACTCTTAGGGTACACAGTAAAAATAATGCTGATTTACTGAATGCAAGGTCAGCAGTGGCTCATGTGACTGAACTGAACATTTTACCCGGGACATATAATTTGGTTAGGTTCCTAACCGAAACCTGGTTTAATGACACCTCATATGCCATATTACATATTCTACTTCCTGAGGGTTTCTCCATTCAAAATATAAACCGCTGGTATAGCGGTCATTTATAGATCATATATGACAATATCACATTATGGATCAATCAGTCGGAGTGACACTGCAGAAGTTGGGCATGTGACCGTTTTACTATCATCTAAATGTTCCCTGAAAGTACTGCTAGCATATAGGCCCCTGGGGCCTGCTGCAGCTGTTTTGGAGGAACTAGACAGTTATTTCATAGACATTGGAAGTAAATATAAGAGTTTCTATGTCTCAGTGATTTGAATATTTGGTTGGAAGACCAAACTAAGTCAGACTCTAAACTGCTCTGGGAATTAATGAAATCCTATGAGTTGACTGCACTAACAATGGCAGCGTCACACACATTTGGTCACTGTCTGGATGTGATTCTTGCTAAAGGGAAGGGAGTTCTAATGACAGACACAATACCACTCTCATGGACAGATCATTATCTCAGGATTTTTTCCTTAAACACAGCTAAAGACAATGGTAATGTCTGTAGGACTATCAAAGGGAATTTGACACGCAAAAGGAAAGATCTTGACAAGCTATCCGGCATTGAAATAAGGGAGGCACTGGGTGCATGTGACTTCGGTTCTGACTGTTATTCTATGTTTAGGCAGGGGGTTGCACTAATAAATGACATCTGCACCAAGTATGCACCCTTAAGGATAAATTCCCCAAAGAAAATATCTAAAGCCTGGTATACAGATCAGTTGCTTGAAGTGAAAACAACATAAAAAAAGAATGGAGAGAAAACAATATGGGCCTCACTCCGAGTACGGCGCTAACCAATGGCGCTATTAACGCCTTGGTTGACGCCGTACCCGGACCGGCAGCGCCTTGGTGGATGGCGGAATCACCGCCCCATTCCAAGGTTGGCGGGGCGGTAATTCCCCATTCACCAAGGCTCTTCCCCATTCCCGAATGAGCCCCCATAGAGCTCAATGGGAATGGGGAAGATGCAAATAACGGTGACCGTTCATTACGGTCACCGTTATTGGCTTGGAGGCCCATTTGCGCCCTCGACTTTAACACCTGCTCAAAGCAGGTGCTGAAAGCAGGTGTTAAGGGCGAGGGCGCAGAGGGAACTCGGAGTATGGCGGTAAGGGATTACCGCCACCGGTCTCGTTACCGGTGGCCGCTATCCCTTACCGCCATACTCGGAATGAGGCCCAATATGTCTCTAAATCATCTGACCATGCCTACATGGTAACATTAGCCTTAATGAAAAAAAGAAAAGCCATTTTTTGGAGCTCTTTCAAGTAATAGCTAATTTTGTAAGTCCACCTGTGAAACAAACTTCCATTGTCCGAGCTAATGTTCTCAATGTTTTCTTCATGGATAGGATCAAAACCATTCAAGAAAATATTAGGTCTCAAGAGAGACTGGCATCATTAAACCCTTTGGATAGCGGGGAATTGTTAGACGGAGGGGAGAACAATATGACGCCATGCTTTGCTTTTAAGCCAGTGTCTGAAGAATTGGTCCTTCCCCTTCTTGTGGCACTGAAGCCTACCAATAATACACTTTTCCCTTGCCTGCATGTGCAGCAAAATGTATGGCCTCAGACTTGACTCGTTTGGTGACCAACTTTATTAACACATCTTTTTCCCAGGGGATTGTGCCAGCAGAACTAAAACTCTCGGTTGTCTCTCCCCTATGGAAAAATCCAAATCTGGATCTGCGGAAAATAACTGTCCCATAGCAGGCCTGCCATGGCCTGGAATTTCTTTCCGAAAAAGTGGCTACAATTCAATATGAGGATTACATTGACTAAACGGGCCTATTGGACCCCCTTCAGGTTTTGGCCTAAATTTGGGACTGAAACAGCACTAACCGCAACATGGGGTGAGCTGCTGCAATCAGCGGATGACGGTAAGTTATCCCTCTTCGTAATGCTCGACCTAACTGAGGCGTTTGACACGGTTGACCATGGAGTTCTATTAGAACGTCTGCAAACCATGGGGAAATACTGAAAAATTGCCCTTAATGGTTTGCCTCCTACCTGAGGGAGCATAAACAAGGTTGTGTTGACGGTGAAGAAACGAACCACCGTGTCCTGCAGTTGCAGTTTGAATGATGTCAGGGCCCAGAACACGGCTCATAGCTCTAAGACATTCATGTTTAGGGATGTTTGCTCTGGCTCCCCGTACCTCTGGTGTGGTATTTGGGCCTTCCATCCCTCTAGGGAGGTATCAGTGGTGACTGTGGCCTGGTGTGCTGGGAGGCGATAGGGAGCGCCTTGCGTGAGTTGCTTGCAATGATTCCACCATTGGAAAGTTTGGTAGAATGAGGGATTGATGGTAATCTTGCCATTCCAGGAGCCCAACACTTGTTGCTATTTGGCAGATAGGAATTCTTGGAGAGGTCTCATATGGATCCTGCAATGTGGAACCAAGGGGATGCAGAAGTACATCATCCCTAACAGATATTTGATGGAGCAGACTGTCGTCATTTGTAAAGTTGACAGCTGCCGAATCTTGTGAAGTATGGCAGTGACTGTCTCTTCCGAGGGGTAGCTAAGACCTGCAAGGGTATTAAGCTGGGAACCCAGGAACAGCACATTCTGAGAGGGTGAAATGCGTGACTTTGGAAAGTTGGTGTAGAACCCCAGAGAAGTTAAGCACCGGCTTTACCTCATGTTGTTGCAAAGGTTGCATCTGGGAGGGGCCACATATCAGCCAGTTTTCCAGATAGGGCTAGACGTAAAAGTCTGCACGGTGGAGGTGGACTGACACTGGAGCTAGGCATTTCATGAAGACTCTTGGAGCTGATTTTAGGCCGAAGGGCAGAGCCTTGAATTGATATATCTGGCCTTGCACCACAAATAGGAGGAAGCGCCTGTGTTTGCAATGTATGAGGATGTGGAAATAAGCATCTTCTAAGTACTGAGAGGAGCGGCAGTCTCCTTGTTCCAGCTGGTCGAGGATGCGTTGAAGCGTGACCACACAAAACATTTGTGATTTTAGGCAATTCTTGAGCTGCCTGAGGTCTAGGATGGGTCTCCACCCACCAGCCTTTTTTCTCACCAGGAGGTATCTAGAGTAAACTCGGGAGCCCTGGACATGCAATGGACTGGCTTCTATTGCTTCCTTTTCTAGAAGGTGCTGAACTTCCAGTAGGAGGAGGGGCAGATGTTCCTTTTTCTTTATGGGAGGAATGGAGGAATATTTGTCCAGAGATTCAAGGGTGTGACCCTGTCGAATGACGCTGAGTGCCCATTTGTTGGTCTAGATGGTTTTCCATGATGGACAAACTGCGAGATCTGGCTTCCCACTGGGGTGCTGAAGTGGGGGCACTCATCCCGTTGCTGGTCAGGCCTGCTTGGGGGTTTGTGTTTCTGGAGGAAGATCCACACCTTTGCTGAGTGACCCTGTATGTTTGCGACTTCCCCCTGTATGCCTCTTGTGAGCCGGTGTGAGATGTCTGCTGGAGGTAGCAGAGCCTGTGTTCTCTGGAGGTTCTGTAGAACAGTAATTTCCCAGAATTGAAAGACTACCTTCGCTGTTGCAGGCTCACTGGGGAGCACATTTCAAAAAAGTTAGCAGACACTCCTCTCCAGAAAGAACATGGCATAATAACATGTTATGTGGTGTTTTCCCACTTTGAGAGTTTTCTGCCATCGCTTTTTGCTCACTGTACCTTTCACAGATGGGAAATATCCATTTGCATATCAGTCTTTGTCCCGCCCACATGGGCAGTCCAGCACTGAAATGCTACGGCAATTCCTCTCTGAACAAGAGTAGCAACAGCAACCCCATACACGTGTTTCAGCCTTGTTGGGCCTCATCAGTGAGGTGGAGCTGTGTCTCTCTGAGCACAGTGAGCAGGGAGTCCACGTCTGGTTTCCCCCAGGTAACTCAAGGTGACCAACCCCAAGTTCCTTGCAAACAAATTTCAAAAAAGGTAGCTGCCGCTCCTCTCCAGAAAGAACATTGCATAATAACCTGTTCTGTGGTTTTTCCCCACTTTGAGAGTTTGCTGCCATCGCTTTTTGCTCACTGTACCTTTCACAGATGGGAAATATACATTTGCATTTCAGTCACTAGGGAGCATGCAATGTTGATGTCAGCTTTGATGGCTTGCAGGGTATCGTCCAACTTTTTACCAAAAAGGTCAACTCCATCAAATGGCATATACATGACCTTTGATTGCACCTCTGGATGAAAATTGGTTGCCTTTAACCATGCCTGGAATCTTAACACTGCTCCATTCCCCATTTGGTGAAAGCGTGTGTCTGCAATTTCCAATGTCATAGCGTGGTCCAAAGCAAATTCCACTTCGCACAACAGAGCCAGAGCTTCATCCCTTTTATCATCAGGCAGAAAATCCAAGATGGGACCCATCTTGTGCCACAACTCACGGTCATACTGGGAGAGCATCGCAGATGAGCTGGCTGCTTTCATGGCTGTAGCAGCCATGGAAATCACCTGTTTGCTAAAGGCATCCAGCTGCTTGCCCTCCTTGTCTGGAGGTACCATGCATGGAAAGGAAGGGTTAGCTGATCTCTTTCCAGCAGCTGCAGATACCACTGTGTCTGGGCAGTGCCTGATGCATAGGCATTTAGGGGCTTTATCCAGTACCTTATACTTCTTCAGGGGATCCTTGTTTGGAGGAGCCGAGAAAAGATTTTTCATCACCAAAAGGGCATCTTCCCAGATTTCTTCTAGCATAGGGATTGCGACCATTGACTTCCTGCAGGCTTCACGGCTCATGAAACAGGAAACCTGTTCTTCGGAAACTAGATTGCATAGCTTAACTGCACATGTCAAGAGTGAAAGGAATCATCTGGCGGTGAGTCACGTGAAGGAAGGTCTGGAGTTTCCTCATCAGCCAGGATGAGATCATCATATTCATCAGTACTATGATTATCCAGGGACTTCTCAGTGTCATCAGGGGCAGTGTCGGTGTCAGTGACAGTAACGACTGGTACGGAGAACTGAGAAACCATCCGAGGTGGTTGGAGCGGAACTAACTCCTCCCTTGAAGGTAATGCCAGAGGGCTCTGACTAAGGGCTCCTTGAGGGTCCGGCAGAGGAAGATGGTGCTGTAGCTCCATGACCAATGTCTGCAAGTTTGATAAAATGTTGAGAGAAAGGTCCCTGAGTGCAGATGGTGTGCCCAAGGGGACTGTAGGTACTGTAGTGGGTGGAACTGCAGGAATTGGAGGAGGCTGAGCTGGAGGATGAGGTATTGGTAGAATAGGATCAGGTTCTTCACTGATTTCCTTGTGGTCAGAAAATAAAGCCTCCAGAGGCTCTCCATCCAAAATGTCACCTCCTTGAAGTATTTGGACAGTTGTGGTAGTAGCAGGCAACACAGAAGGAGCCAGGGCAAAGGGAGGCTTCACGTTTGTGGGCAGTGGTAGAAAAGATAGAGATGGAGGCATGTCCCTGTTCATACTAGCACCCCTGGAAAATGTGGCAATCAATAGGGTCTGCTGGGATATCAACTGCGCTGAATACGGTCTGGGCAGAAAGGCAACCCTTGTCTACTTGCTGGTAGAAACAGTAGTCATAGGCATTGACAAAGTCATTGACGAAGCAATCATCGACAGGGCAACCGTCAACGAGAGGGTGGACGATTTCGATGGTCTGTCGACCGTCAAGGGTGTTGTCGATAAAAGTGCTTCAACAATGGGGAGATACCAGGGTACATTTGATCTAGCAGCAGGCAGGTTATCCCTGTTTTTTTGCACTTTTAAAGTAAAAAAAAACTTCCTGGACTGCTTATATAGGTAGCATCTAACTCATTAATACAACCACATATAAATTGTGCAATTTCCGATTCTTTTAAAATGAATTTTTAATATTCTTAAAGTACAATATTTCTCACCCTTCAGAAAAATTAGAAGGTATCATCACAAATATACTAACCGACATTAGATACAACTATACATTTAAAAACACACATAAAAACCAAGTTAAAGTGCTTTGTGCTAAAATGTGTCACCATGCTCAATACTATCAATTCTGTATACCCCGATTTAAGCTACTAGTGCAGCTAATCTAGAGATCTTATTACAGAACTCACACCCGTTACATTGCCCGACATGTTTCACTCCTTTAGATTCTGACTAATTCTTAGGAAATTCCCTTTCAGAATTACGTAGAAGGTCAAAAGCCCTCGAAGAATTTCCTAGGAGGCATTAGTAGGGTCCATTCAGTAGCTGTCATACAAGCTACAAATACAAGATCTTGGAATTGTTGTAGGATGTACATTCAGTGGGTAGAATTAAGTATGCCAAGTCCTTGTGATGAGACAAAATACTGTTGGTGAGGAAACATGTGTGCATTGTTTTGAGGCAGGTCAGTACATTCAGGGGCTGTAATTGAGGGTGTAAACATCTTACAACAAAAGATACAAATAAGAATGGTTCAGATTAGTTCAATGATAGAATACCAGTAGAAAAGAAAATATCTTATAACTGTTGTAAGACTGATGAGTACATCAAGTGGCTGTTATTGTAAATGCCGATGTTTTTTGAGGAGACAAAATACTAGTCGCAAGTAATTCTTAGAGTTGTTTGGCGGCAGGAGGAGAATACAATGGCTTTAGCCAAGTCTGCCAACCTTTTATGATGGAAGACAAAGGTACTAATTATCCAGATCAGTTCCAAGACAAAATACTAGTTGCAAGGAAAATATATTACAACTATTTTGAGGTTGGAGAGTACATCCCGTGGCTATAACTTTATTCCAAATGTGTCTAATGAGCCAAAAATCAGATTGCAGAGGAAAATGTTTGGAATGTTTTGGAGGCAGAATGAGAGTACATTCAGTGGCTGTACTGAGTATGGCAATCTTTTGTGATGAGAAAAAATATTGCATGACAAGAAAATCCTGAGAATTTTTGGAGACATGAAAAGAAAGCATTTAGTTGTGGTAGTTAAGTACACTAACATTTTGTGACAGGAAACAACAAATGTATCTGCTAAGAAATATTCTTAGAAGTGTTTCAGGGTAGAAGAGTACACTCAGTGGCTGTAACTGAGTCTGCAAATATTTTATAACCGGACACATTACTAGTTTTGAAAATTTCTTACAACTGTTTGCAGGCACGAGGAGAGTACAGTCAGTGGCTGTAAATGAGTGTGCCTATTTTCTGCTATCAAAGGGAAGTAAACAGTAATTAACAAAGTAAATAACATAGAAGTAATTTGCTTTGTGCAAACCACAGGATACTGGTTAGAAGACGATAACATCCATAGCAGCTGGTCAATTTTATTGGAGGGGCATAAATATTCCCCAGAAATCTACATGAGTGACCAACCATAGCATCCCTAAATAATCAAGAAGGGTTTGAGGGGGTTGTTCCCCCACAAATCTATTCTAAATAAGGGGATTAAATGATGCATTATACAACACACTTTCTGTGAAAAATTGTGTACAAATTCAGACAGCTATCAATCGATTTTGTAGGATAACTCATGGAAAACCCCCCTCGATGCAAATCACCAACAGTACATGGGAGAATTTCCTAATGCATTTTCATGAAGCCAACTTCCACAATATATGCCAGTACAACAACAAAAAAATGTCACGCTGGCTGCACCATTGCATTACTAGTATTCAATATAAGAGCATACTGCTTGCCCCTTGATTACCATGCAACGAGCACAACCGCTGCACCTGTTATGCTCACCTGACTCCCACGGAGGCGCAGGTCTGGTTTGGAGTGTTGTTGCTTCTTCTATGGTGAAGCACAGGACCCGGAAGATGGACTGGACCGGACCTTCGAATCTGGCTTGTCTGGCTCGCAGGAATATCTTTCTGTATGTGAAAAGGGAGTATAAGCCTCCCGCTCCCTTCTAACCCCCTCTACGAAACCCTCCTGCGACCCCCACATGAAGTCTCACCTTAGGGTTTGAAAGGTTGAGCTCTCCATCCTGCTTCTCATGCAGGGGCGCGTTGTATCCAGTTACTTCACTGGGATTTTGATTGTAGAGGGTTCAAGTTTTGTTTTCCCGGTATAGTACCGTAAGGATTCTGTTAATGAGTATGATTCTGCAATAATAATTGTTCGTTGTCTCTTTTTCAGGTGCGGAAACTATTCCGAGAAGAGCTGTGGAACCGAAGAATGAGACTCTGGTGAGCTTGATGAGAGTTCTCTCAGTGTCCTTGTATCAATGCGCTCACTAACGCTGATCTCTTTTTTTCCCCATAGGGGCCGGGGTCCGGAAATGCCTGGATGCGGCACCGACCTGAAACAAAGCTCAATCCAGAAGAAATTAGGTAAGTCTTTAATGGGCGTTTGGGTAACGTCTTTTCATGCGCCCACTAACGCTCCTTTTTCCCCTTAGGGGCCGGGGTCCGGAAATGCCAGGATGCGGCACCGAACCGAAATGAAGTTGGAATAACCCAACAGGTAAGCTTTGTAATGGAAATTAAGGTTTCCTTGTTTTCTTTCCCCTCTCACCTTTATTCTTGTCTTTTTCTCCCTAGGCGCGGTGATGTGGCTGCGGGTCCAGATGTCACCGTAGAACGTGGTGGTACCTTGTACAGGTGAGTGAGATGCGGCGCTGCAGCGATCGATGCGATGTGCTTTTAAATGGATGTCTTCCTTTTCAGGACCGTCGGCGAGATGTCTCCGGAATGCCGATTTAGCAGGTAAGGACTCTTCTTTACCCTTTTCTCTTCTCTTCTCTCTTTGCAGGTGTTCCAGGATGCTGGCAGGAGTGGCAGAAGACAGAATGCAGGAGCAAACACGGTGAGCGTCCAGCTGCTAGATGCAGAACAACGCGAACCGTGAGTTGCTGCTTGGTCGTGGCTTCAATAGCCTTCAAAGTAGTTCCAGGTATGTATCCTTCCTCTCAGGTATGTATTCCTCCTCTGACCACACCCGTGTGGTTAAGTAGTTCCAAAGATAAAGTAGTCCCATTCAGGCCTCAGAAGGCCTGGATGTTGCAGCATGGTCTGCATCAAGGTAAGTTAACACTAAGCACCTTTAACACAAAGTCCCCTTTTATGAGCCTGGCACCTATGGCGCCAGGACTGTGGCCCGATATGAGCCTGGCGCCAAAGGCGCCAGGACTGAGTCCAAAGAGCCCCTACTTGAGGCTGTTGTGACTTCCCTTGAAGACATGATGTCTGCCTCTGGGGTAGCTGGGTCTTGTCTGGTACCTTGGAGGCAGGCATCATGACAGTACCCCCTCCCAAGGCCCCTCCCAAGGTCGTCCTTTCCGGGGGTTTCAGCTTGCTTGGGAATTTTCGGTGGAATCTTTGCACTAATCGCGGGGCGTGTACATGGTCACTTGGTTCCCAAGATCTTTCCTGAGGTCCGTACCCCTTCCAATCAACTAGATAGAAGAGTTTTGATTTTAACATTTTGGAATCCAATATGTCCTTAACTTCAAATTCTAATTCCCCATCGATTTGAATTGGTTCAGGTGGTTTTCTTAGTCTGGTTCCAGGCTGCACCGGTTTAAACAGTGATGCATGAAAAACGGGATGAATTTGCATGTTGGCTGGTAGTCCGAGTTTAAAGGCCACCGGGTTAATTATAGCTTTGATGGGATAGGGTCCAATGTATCTGGGATTAAAAGTCTGCGGTCCATTGAGAGGCAAATGCTTGGTTGCCAGCCACACCTGGTCTCCAATCTGGTACGAAGGTGCTTCACTCCGATGTAGATCAGCATTTTCTTTGTATTTTTTCTTGGCTTGTTGCAAATGAGTTGTAGCTTCCTTGAAGGCTCGGGTTATAGTAGAATGCAAATGATCAACTGCAGGCATTTCCAGGTTTTGAGGAGGGTCTAGGTCTGAGGTTCTAGGATGATGCCCATACAAGGTGTAAAAAGAGGTTTGTCCTGTTCCAGAATGTACAGAATTGTTATATGCATACTCTGCGATCCATAGAATATCTTTCCAGCTGTTTTCAGATTGATGCAACATGCACCGAAGATATTGTTCAAGGGTTTGGTTAGTCCTCTCGGTTTCACCATCGGTCTGGGGGTGGTGACTAGTGGATAAGCGTACATCAATTTGTGCCAGTTGGCACCATTTCCTCCAAAAATGGGAAATAAATTGGCTCCTCGGTCTGAGATTAATATGGATGGAAAACCATGCACACAAACTATGTTTTCCAGAAATTCCTTGGCCAAGATGGAGGCTGAAGGTACCCCTTTTAAAGGGATAAAGTTGGCCATCTTGGAGAACAGATCCACGATTACCAAGATAGTGTTATATCCATAGCAAGGAGGCAGGTCGGTAATAAAGTCCATTGACAAGGTGTGCCAAGGGGCCGGTGGAATATCCAAGGGTTGTAGGAGACCGGCTGGTCTCTTCTTTTGACCTTTATTTTAGGTGCAAACTCCGCAAGACATCAGAAAAGATTTTATGTCTTTTCTCCAGGATGGCCACCAGAATTGTTGTTTGATCTTTTCCTCAGTTTTTGCGATACCAGGATGCCCTTCCATTAATGTATCATGATAGTGAGCAATGACCAATTCTTGCAGTTCTTTGTTGGGCAGAAATCACCGCCCCTGGAAGTACGGTAAATCGTTATTAACGGAAAAGTGTGACCCCTTTTGAGTCCATTCTTGCAAGGCTGTGGAATTTAAAAGTTGTTTAACTCGAGTTTGAACGTCCTCTATAGTTTGTAAAGAGGTCAATCCTAAAATTCTTTGTTCGGGTATAATTGGCACTGGTTCTAAGTTTGAATTTGTTTCATCCATTCCAATCCGGGATAAAGCGTCCGCTTTGCCATTCTTGCAGCCAGGGCGGTAGGTGATTATGAAATCAAATTCTGCAAAGAAGAAAGCCCATCGGAGTTGGCAGGATGATTGGGCTTTGGCCGTTTTTAGATATTGCAAATTCCTGTGATCTGTAATCACCGTAATGGTGTGTCTTGCGCCGAGGAGGTAATGATGCCAAGCCTTGAAGGCGGACTTAATAGCTAGTAATTCTTTGTCGGTGATTGCGTAATTGATTTCAGGAGCCGTGAATTTCCCGGACCAAAAGGCTACAGGGTGCATCTGGTTAGTTTCTGGATCTCTTTGAGACAAGACAGCACCCATGGCCAAACTGGAAGCGTCGGTTTCAACAATGTAAGAGAGATCTGGGCGCGGATGCTTCAATACAGCGGCGGAGGTGAATTTGGTCTTTAGGTCTTGAAAGGCCTGTTCTGCCTCAGGAGTCCATTCGAAACGTTTATTCTTCCGTAAGAGGGCTGTTATGGGTTGAACCACTCGAGAAAATTCCGGGATGAATCTTCGATAGAAATTGGCAAAGCCAAGCATACTCTGAACCCCCTTAATAGAGTTAGGAGATGGCCATTTGAGGATGGCGTCCACCTTTCGCGAGTCCATTCGGACTCCTTTAGGTGTCAGGATGAATCCGAGAAACTCGACCTCTGTGGTATGAAAAACGCATTTTTCGAGTTTCGCAAACAGGTTGTGCTGGCGCAATTTCTCAAGAACTGCCCTGACATGTTTTCTGTGTTCGGATTCCGAGGAGGAGTTTACCAGGATGTCATCGATATATACGATGACACAAACATCAATAAGTTCCCGAAGAACATCATTCATAAAGTATTGAAAGGCGGCAGGTGCGTTGCATAATCCGAAGGGCATCACCTGATATTCAAAGAGCCCATATTTGGTGCGGAATGCAGTCTTCCATTCATCGCCTTCTTTTATACGTACCAGGTGATAAGCTCCTCGGAGATCTAACTTGGTGTATATACAAGCATCTTTTACCTGGTCAAGAAGTTCAGGGATCAGAGGCAGAGGATAACGATTCTTAATCGTTATTTGATTTAGAGCGCGGTAGTCAATACATGTTCTAAGGTCGCCTTCTTTTTTCGGCACGAAGAACAGAGCTGAGGAAACAGGAGACTTTGACGGGCGAATAAAACCGTTGGCAAGATACTGATCTAAATACTGACGCAAATGAACGTTCTCAGGTTCAGTAAGAGCATAAATCCTACTACAGGGCGGTTGAGCATTGGGTACCAGGTCGATTTGACAATCGTACGACCGGTGGGGAGGTAACGTGTTCGCCTGTTCTTTTTGAAAAACGTCTTGGAACTCTTGGTATTCAACCGGTAGTTGTATCGTGGTGGAAGTTACTGTGGCCAGACCCATATCTGGATTTCTTGGATAACAAGTCAGTTCACAATCAGGAAAGGTTATTCTCTTTGCTCGCCAGTCAATTCGAAGATTATGTGTTTCTACCCAAGGGATTCCTAGAATTACTTGAAATTGTGGGGCCTTGATTACATCTAACACAATTGCTTCCCGATGTCCATCCTGTCCCACTAATATCATTTCTGTAGTGGAATGTGTTACCGGCCCTAAGGCTATTTCGGTTCCATCTACTGTAGTAATGACATCCTTGTTAACTTTCGGACGGAGAGGAAGATTAATCCTGGAGGCCAATTCACGATCTACGTAGTTTCCAATAGCTCCACTGTCGATGTATGCTTTTATAGCATGCAACCGCTGAGGCTGTTTCGGGTCCACGAGCACCTTTGGCATGACAAAATGCGAGGTCAAAGAGTCTGTTTTCAAGCTCGGCAAGCGGACCTCTACGCTTGTCGGGCTTGACCGTTTCCCGAATCAGGTTCTATTAAATTGTTGTCCATGGCTCCAACCACCTTCTTAGGTGGCTTTACCGGGCAGTCTCGTAGAAAGTGACCAGAAGCCCCGCAATAGAGACATAGTTGCTTTTGCCGTCTTCTCTCTCGTTCCTTCTGCATCAATGGTCCTTTAACACTGCCGATCTTCAAAAGTTCTGAAACATCGGTACTCTTAGGGTTAGCGTGAGTTTTGATCAGCACTCGAGTTTCGAACTTGGACTGATCTGCTTTTCTAGTTTGCAGTCTGTGGTCAAGTTGGACCACTAAGTCTATGTATTCTGCGCAGGTTTGAGGTGGATTTACTATTTGAGCTAGAACATCCTTAAGTTCTCTGCGCAGGCCTCGATGAAATAGTGTGATCCTTTTATTTTCGGGCCACCCCGTTTCTACAACCAGCCTATTAAAGGTGGCAATATAAGATAAGAGATCTTGGTTACCTTGTCGTAAGGATAGTAGTTCGTTGTCAAGGGCCTGTCCCTGAGAGTGTCGAGCGAATAATCTTTCCATGCTCGCCTGGAAGCTTTGAAAATCCTGGAGAATTGGGTCATCCTGACTTACCAACGGAACAGACCAATCGGCAGCACAGCCACTGAGATAAGATAATACAAAGGCTACCTTGGTTTGATCATTAGGGAAGGCCCCAGGTCTGCATAGAAAGTGTAGGCGACATTGGTTCATAAAAACGGCATATTTCTTGGGGTCCCCCGCAAAACGTTCAGGCGGGGCCAAAGGCATGTTTCCAGGTAGATTGATTTGTACCGGGTTATTCGAAACCATTGACGAGGCATTACCCCCAGAACTAGGTAAAGGAGTTTGTCCTGCTTGACCCTGCAACAATCGTTTGGCCAGGTCATCAGTTCTTTCCTTGGATAAGATTAATTCTCTTTTGAGAGCATTAGTTTCCTGGCGGGCGGAGTGTATTTCTGCCCTTAATTCCCCCAAAAGCTGAGCCAGCTGGTCTGTCTCGGAAGTTTCCATAGCGCCCGGGTGGGAAATTGTAGGTAGGCTTCGCGTTCTGTTACGCTCACCTGACTCCCACAGAGGCGCAGGTCTGGTTTGGAGTGTTGTTGCTTCTTCTATGGTGAAGCACATGACCCGGAAGATGGACTGGACCGGACCTTCGAATCTGGCTTGTCTGGCTCGCAGGAATATCTTTCTGTATGTGAAAAGGGAGTATTAACAATCTGCGGGAGAAAGTATAAGCCTCCAGCTCCCTTCTCACCCCCTCTACGAAACCCTCCTGCGACCCCCACGTGAAGTCTCACCTTAGGGTTTGAAAGGTTGAGCTCTCCATCCTGCTTCTCATGCAGGGGCGCGTTGTATCCAGTTACTTCACTGGGATTTTGATTGTAGAGGGTTCAAGTTTTGTTTTCCCGGTATAGTACCGTAAGGATTCTGTTAATTAGTATGATTCCGCAATAATAATTGTTCGTTGTCTCTTTTTCAGGTGCGGAAACTATTCCGAGAAGAGCTGTTGAACCGAAGAATGAGACTCTGGTGAGCTTGATGAGAGTTCTCTCAGTGTCCTTGTATCAATGCGCTCACTAACGCTGATGTCTTTTTTCCCCATAGGGGCCGGGGTCCGGAAATGCCTGGATGCGGCACCGACCCCAAACGAAGCTCAATGCAGAAGAAATCAGGTAAGTCTTTAATGGGCGTTTGGGTAATGTCTTTTCATGCGCCCACTAACGCTGATGTCTTTTTTCCCCATAGGGGCCGGGGTCCGGAAATGCCGGGATGCGGCACCGACCCTAAACAAAGATCAATCCAGAAGAAATCAGGTAAGTCTTTAATGGGCGTTGGGTAACGTCTTTTCATGCGCCCACTAACGCTGATGTCTCTTTTTCCCCTTAGGGGCCGGGGTCCGGAAATGCCAGGATGTGGCACCAACCCGAAATGAAGTTGGAATAACCCAACAGGTAAGATTTGTAATGGAAATTAAGGTTTCCTTGTTTTCTTTCCCCTCTCACCTTTATTCTTGTCTTTTTCTCCCTAGGCGCGGTGATGTGGCTGCGGGTCCAGATGTCACCGTAGAACGTGGTGGTACCTTGTACAGGTGAGTGAGATGCGGCGCTGCAGCGATCGATGCGATGTGCTTTTAAATGGATGTCTTCCTTTTCAGGACCGTCGGCGAGATGTCTCCGGAATGCGGGTTTTAGCAGGTAAGGACTCTTCTTTACCCTTTTCTCTTCTCTTCTCTCTTTGCAGGTGTTCCAGGATGCTGGCAGGAGTGGCAGAAGACAGAATGCAGGAGCAAACACGGTGAGCGTCCAGCTGCTAGATGCAGAACAACGCGAAGCGTGAGTTGCTGCTTGGGCGTGGCTTAAATAGCCTTCAAAGTAGTTCCAGGTATGTATCCTTCCTCTCAGGTATGTATTCCTCCCCTGACCACACCCGTGTGGTTAAGTAGTTCCAAAGATAAAGTAGTCCCATTCAGGCCTCAGAAGGCCTGGATGTTGCAGCATGGTCTGCATCAGGTAAGTTAACACTAAGCACCTTTAACACAAAGTCCCCTTTTATGAGCCTGGCGCCTATGGCGCCAGGACTGTGGCCCGATATGAGCCTGGCGCCAAAGGGGCCAGGACTGAGTCCAAAGAGCCCCTACTTGAGGCTGTTGTGACTTCCCTTGAAGACATGATGTCTGCCTCTGGGGTAGCTGGGTCTTGTCTGGCATCTTGGAGGTAGGCATCATGACAGCACCCCTCCGGCATTTGCTAAGCCTCCCATATGATGAGCCATAGCCCCCACAGCAATCTCCATGAACTGTGTTATCTCGCAACATTGGCTGCATGCCGGAACACCACAGATCTCCACAGCTCTCTCACATCTACTGCAACACCCTGCATCTGAACAATATTCTGTTACCCCTCTCCTTCCACACCTTGACGACCGCCAATCCTAATGCATCATTGTTCCTAACTAATTACAATGCCATCTGCTTGTCACCCTTGTCTGCTTCCTCTGTCTTTCAACCCCCTAATAACTGTACATTTAGCCCTTCAAGGCATCCGTATAAACACAAGGTCTACCACTGGCACAATGTTAATGCTAATACTGTTTGTATGCTCAAGTCTACCACAAATCCTATGTATAATGCAACTGTTGATGTCTTCTGCAATACCGTTGTTGTCCAATGTACTAATGCGCACGTTGTTTCTCTGCATTATCCTCATGTCAGTCAATCTTCCAAACATACTGTGTTTGCCCCAGCACCTGTTCCTCCTGCTCATCCTTCTACTAAACTAGCTACTGCCACCCTGCCCCAGCATCACAGCCCCATGGCCAATAAACTACCCCCGCACCGTTCCCCTGGTTGCCCGCCCTGACCTGGATTGGCTCTCCCACACCACACAGTAGCCAAATAATCTCCTCCAAACAGCCTGCATCACCTACCAAACCCAGACCCCACACTCCCATAATTCCTTGACACCACAAGCATCTGGTACCTTGCCTGGGCCCAGCCCTGCTACACAGATTATGCTCCAGGATACAAAGCCCCCACCCACAGTCCAAGACCAAACTCTTAACTACCTTCATCCCCCAGAGGAGTACCTAGCTCTCTGCCTAGGCTCAGCCTGTCTACAAAGACTCTGCTCCAGACTGCAGAGCCCCCCCAAATACAAGAGACCAAACACAACTGCCCTAAGAATTCCCAACCCCTCCAACCACAATTACCACCATACACCTCACCTCCAACACCCCTTCACCACCTACCCCCACTTCACCGTAATTCCTTGCTTGCGCACCGGTCAATGCTCACTCCATCTGCGCCCAAACTCATGACATCCATGACCTTCTACTAGCTAACAACTTGGACATATTAGCCATAGCAGAAACTTGGCTATATGAAGCAGTAGGACCCCACCTATAACTGGCTCTACCCAATGGGTACTCCATCCTACTTGCTGATTAACATGACTGCCAAGGAGGAGGAGCCGCAATCTTCTCCAAATCCACCCTCCCCATCAGAGCCTACCCCCTCCAGCATCTCCCAGGCTACAAACTCTTACTGGCCAAGATTGAATCTTCCCCCAAACTACCATCAATGTGCTACTTGTTTACCACCAACCCTCCCACACTGGCACATCTGACACCGACATCACCCTACTCATCGCCTCCCTCTTCAAGCCTAATACCAAAAACATACTCCTAGAAGATTTCAATTTAGGCTTCAAAGACCCCGCTGACCAAAAGGCCACCTCCCTCACAGCAACCCCCGAAGAGATGAACTTCACCCAATTGGTCCTCTCTCCCACCCACTAAAAAGAAGGAATCCTTAATTGGATAGTCTCCTGCAACACACTCCTCCAAGTTGCATCCTCTGACCCCCTTCCCTGGTCAGATCGCTCATTAATCTACTTCAAAGTAGCTACCTCCACCAAAACCACACCTACAATTGGAGACTCCCCCGTATCACGGCCACACACACCGCAAACTCACAGTGGAGCAACTAGCTCTTCTATACTAGCCTTCCTAGAATCAGCACCAGACAACACCACCCCCGAAGTCATCATAGCGGCCTACAACACTGCACTTCTCACGGCACTCAACAAACATACTCCCCTCAAAACTACCTCCGGCAAACAATGAACCCCCAGAACTGGTACACTGATGAACTAGCCTCCCTCTGCATCAAAAACGTGCCCTTGAACATCTTTGGCGAAAAAAAACCATCCTCTATCAACAAAGCTGCTTTCCATCGCTCAGCCTGCACTTACAAAACAGTATCAGGTAATATTATCCCCACCAAAGATATCACCGTATATATGGTCGCCGGGAACGGCAATAGGCAATATTTTTAGTGGTGATAATATTTGGGTGTTTTGGGAGCGGGGGATGTGGGGTGTCCCCCGCTCCCTTTAAAATAATGTGGGGGTTGCAGGGGTGTCCCCTGCAAGTTCCATGCCTTGATATCACTGCAAAAATATGGCGATATTTTTGTATGGCGATTTTTTTGCGGGGATATTAACACATGGAACCTACAAAACAGCCATCATTGCCACAAAAAACAATATCTACAACACTAGAATCACTGAAGCAAGCTCCAACATTATAGAGCTTTTCAAAATCCTTAGAGAGCTTGAAACCACGCCCCCCAACTGACAGTTTCTCCAAAAACAAAGTATGGTGTTCATCCAATCAGCACTTGTCACCAAAAGTCAGAATCTTAGGGATAAAGCCATTCTCAAAAAGACCCACCTATCAACAGCACTGCTCGTCCCCTGGGAAAGCACCACCCCTACTGCCATCAGATCTCCACAGTTCCAGTTCTCTGCCACAACCATCCAGCATCTGAAAGCCTCTAACTGCTCTGGAGACATATGCCCAGCTCACATTGTTAAAATGTGTGCAGAATCCCTGGCTCCGACCATAGCCAGCTTCAATAACATGTTATTCAAATCCAATTCAATTCCTAATTCCATCAAAGAAGCCTGGGTCACACCACCTCTGAAGAAACGCACCCTAGATCCCACCATCCCCACTAACTACTGCCTGATCACTACAGTACCCTATCTCCTCAAAATTCTGGACCGCATTGCCTACTCGCAACTCCAAATATACCTTGAAAACCATAACCTACTAGGCATCTGCCAATCAGGCTTCAGACCCAGACCTAGCACTGAATCCTCCCTCCTGGATCCAAAGATCCAGCTTGACCACATCAGAGACAACGGGGAGCTTGACATCCTCCTCTTATTGGATCTCTCAGCAGCCTTTGATTTGGTGGATCATGCAATCCTATGCCAACACCTCACTGCACACTTCATCCTCTTCATCCTCTCCCGCGAAGCAACCTTATGGATCAAATCCTTCCTATCTGGCTGATCCACTAGGGTCTTTGAGTGCACCGAAGCAGCTGACCCCATCCCCGTCTCTCGCGGCATCCCCCAAGGCTCATGCCTCTCCCCCACCCTGTACAACATGTACACCAAACCCTCTTTGACCATTTGGATAGCCTCAACATACCGTACACCAACTTCGCCGATGATAAGCAGGTCCTCTACCAACATTAACCGTATCTTCAGCACCATCCAGGCATGGATGGCCACCCACCATCTTTGCCTGTATGACAATAAAACAGAGCTCCTTATCCTAGGCTCCCTGCACCGCCTCAAACACCTCAGTCCGGCTTACACCTCCCTGCATCGATGGGAACAATATACCAGTATCCACCAATGTCAAAATGCTAGTAGTTTACCTTGACACAGAACTAAACATGCAGAAACTTCATCGTCTCCTCTGCTGCTTATTCCACTAAACTTATCAACCTCCCCAGAAAATTCCTCACCCCTAGTAACTGCCATCATAGGTAGTACATTGGATTACTGCAATGCCAGCCTAGCAGGAACTTCAACCAAAAACATTAAACAACTCTAACTGTTACAAAATAAAGCACTCAGAGCAGTCTGGGGGTCTGCAACGCTCTGATCACATCTCACAAATCAGACAGGTGGTACACTGGTTCCCCATCAAAACATGTATCGAGTTCAAACTCCTTACCATCACCTACCACTGTCTACACAACACCGACCGCTCTTAACTTACTAACCGCATCCGAAATAAACACACCACACATAATCTCCATTCTCCCTCCTCATCTGCCTTGTTCATCCCCAGATTCACCAGAAAGAGAGCTCGGGGGTCCAGCTTCACCGCCATTGCACCCGCCCTCTGGAACGCCCTCCCCCAGCATATCCAAAATGAACCATCCTGAAAAACAACCATGTTTAACAAATATGTGTAACTCATGCCAGAACTGTACCATGCCTGCTTGAAATGCCTACTTACCCACTTTGTTTGGTTTTCTTAGCACTGTGATACCTCTGGGTTTTGGTCGCCATTTATAAATGCAATAAATAAATACAAATTCTCATGGTTTTTTTGCTCATAATGCTAGTATCACCTCATAAGAAATTAATCCTTTAGGCTTTGCCATTAAAAATGCCATGCTAAAATAAATAAAACATTTTCAAACTGGCTTCACCAATGTAGGTCAGTCTAGGCATGTAATAACAATTACAAAAGTTCATTTATCATTGATTCCCTGTAAAGAATGCCAAGTCACAATAAGAAATTATAGCTAGATTGGCTGCAATGAAATGTGCTTTTCTAGCCACATAATACCACGTTTTATGTTTGCTTTATCATAGATGCCCAGAAACAAATCCTGTGTCAAAGTAGAAAGTATAGCTACACTGGCTGCAGCAGAATATGGCAGTCTAGCCATGTAATAAAATGTATCAAGCTTACTTTATCATTGATGTCCAGAAAAGAATGCCATGCCGTAGTAAGAAAACATGTTCTTTCTGACTGTGTGCAGTGCATGCAGCAAGCAAGAACATGTTTTCTTACCCTGGTATTGCCCTGCACTAATGCTCCTCAAAACGCCAGCCTCCCACACATATAGACATGCACACACATTCATATACACATTCACACAAGCAGTCAGACACCCTTACAGCTTTTCACAATCATTCACACAGCACCACCAGAACACTTCACTCACAAAGATGCACACGTTCTTATAGACATTCACAGGCAACTACCACACACCCATACACCATCTCTCAACCATAAAATCATTGAGAGAAGCTGTATGGGAGCATGAGTTATTTTGTGAATGTGCATATGAATGTGTATATCTTACAAAATCATACAGACATTGACACAAGCCGTCATGCTTCCATACAACTTCTCTCAAACATTCACATGGCACCCACCAGAACACTTTACTCGCGCAGATATACTCTGTCACTCACACACACACATACTTTAAAAATTAAATCTCTCACACACACAAACACATAGATACACAGCATTCCTTTTATTTATTTTAAAATCTTACCTGTGTGGGCTGCAGTGGTGATCTTCATTCTTCAGCCTGGGATTTCTCCCTCTTCCTCCAGATGTCATCGCGTAGAAGGAAGAGTGTCAGGAGACGCCCTTCACATCTCCTCCTACTTATTCTTGTATCAGACAGTGGCCAGGGTCAGCATTCTGACTCCACCCCAAACCTGAGATAGACAGGCAAAGGAAGGGGTGAAGGATGCTTCATGTGCCGGATGTTCCAGTGTGCCCTTCACAGAGCTTTACATGAGTGAAGATATGGGCATTTTATTCACCGGCCTTCACCCATGTAAAGTGCTGTGTAGGGCATGATGGACACCACCAGTCTGCATTTGCAATTAATTTAATTTAGATTCTTTGACAATGAAAATACTTTTGCTTTATTATGGAGTGAGATAAAATCACATACTCCATAATGCAAATATATTTCTTTTGTCCTGGTATTTTCAGGTGACCGGAAGTTCCCAAAAATGAAGAGTGGGCACTGCCTTAGAGCCCCCTGCGGGTAAGTCTCACTGGATAAGGATGAATGTGTTTAAACATTCTGAGATAGTAAGTAGTGCTTGATAGAATTTGGTTTATCTGAGCTGAGAAATCGAGTGATTTGCCTTTGGGCAAGGTCTTAAGAGTGTAAGTGTGAAACTGAAAAGAAATAGGTAAACCATACTATGAAAATGTATGTAGATGAACAACTACTAGTTCAGTTTTATCAGGATCAAGGCTAAGCCAGTTGACTTCCATCCAGTCCTTAAGTTTAGATATTGAGTCAGTAAGAACAGCTTTATTCAAAAAAAGACATCCACTTAGTTTGAAAAACATTTGAGTGTCATTGGCATAACATTAAAACACGATATTCAGCCTAGTTGATAAATCAACAAAGGCCAAACATTGCTCAACATATATGTTGAACAATCATGGTCATAGAAAAGATCCCTAAGGAACCCCAAAGTTAGTGTCAACAAATTCAGTGGAGATACCGTTAAGGTAAAGTCAAAATTGATGTGCCCATTCTTTGTAGGAGAACTGGATGATCCAGGCTGCCGAATGAAGTGGACAGATCAAGTGGCATCAACAAGAAGGAATCATGATTGTCTAGGTTCCGAAGCAGACCCACTCTGTTATCTAGCAATGCTGACTCTTGCTATGGCGGGGGGAGAAGCCAGATTGATGTTCACGGAGCAAATGATATGCTTTAATAAACCTTTGCATTTGTGATACTGCTACGTTTTCCAAAATGTTCATAGTAAAAGGTGAATTCACTATTGTGCTGTAGTTAGTCGCAATAATTGAACCATGGGTAGCTTTTTTAAGCAAGGGGGTGATGCTTGATGATTTCAAAGAATAATGAATAAACCCTGAATTCGGCAACATATTTACAAAATGAATTAAAAAAGTTACCACATCTTAAACCTCTTAAACTTTGCTAAGACAGTAATACAGGTCACATATTGGAAAGCCAGCTGGGAATTCCACTGCTAAGGTATGAATGTCAAAGAGCAGCTCTGAGAAAGGATTTATTGCTATGTCACAAGGGTCCCTTTACACCACCTCTAACCATGTGTCTTTGTCCTGCACATTGACAACTGTCTCAACTCACACACACACACACACAGCCATGAGTCTCACCTCTTCTCCTTTGATTAATGCAGAGCATGGCCACATGCACTTCAAATGTTCACAACCACACAATTGTACCTATTCCACACTCATTTCCATGTAAGCTAAAACTGGTTATTTGTTCTGTAAAGAAATGGAATGACCATCAATTCCATTCCTTCTGACGCATAGGTGAAGCTAGATACCCCATGCATCCCTGGATCATGACAACTCTTTGGAATACTGTGAAACCCAGAAGGCACTGCTAGAATACTGTCTCCTACAACCCCTCTCAACAGGCATTAGGGGTTGTCAAGAACCACTTTTGTTATCTGCACCGGATAGGTGGTGCATTTATTTACCGGCTTGAGAAGGTGTACCTCACTGTGGCCATGTGCTGCATGTTATACAACATAACCAACTGGTGCAATTTGACCATGGACCTTGAAGACCCAGATTCTGATGATTTAGGGCATGTCCATAACAAGGGAGCACTGCGGCCTCACAGGAACATAACAATTGTCATGGCATCGAGCTGCGGGAGGAAGTCATAAACAGCTTCTTCTGATAGAGTTCAATGCATATCTGTGAACAATATTTCCCTCCTCCCCAAGCCCACCTCCCTCTACATGAATGCAATGGCAGAAATGAAAACAGCCAGTGAACAAGAAGGCATCCTCCCTAGCCTGAGGAGACACCCCTGCTGCATCATCAGAGGCCTGCGCCAACACCAGTCGGGAATCCTCTCTAGCCTGAGCACAGGCGCCTTCAGCAGCAGCAATCTACACCAGTGCTGATTGGGCATCTTCTCTATCCTAAGCACAGGCATCTGCTGCCACCGCTGAAGTTGCTGATGCATCAGCAGTGGTCTGCTAGTGGGATAGAAGGTGTGAGAAACCTGAAGATGTCTTCCTGACTAGTCCCCGTGGATCTGTGCTCCCGGTGGCGAGGAGACAGCCGTCGCTGTTGGATCCAATTCCTGGAGGTGGACCAGTGAGAGAGGATCACCTGGAGGGGGGTGTCCTCTGGGAGTGGAAGTGGGACACTGACAGGTAAGACACGGTATCCCTTTTCTTATAATACCTTTTCCCCATCCTACCATTTAGGATACTCAAACACTCTACCCCTCCTTTTCCCACATGAACACTGTCACACACCATGAAAGATGATGGACTAACACCAGAGCCTCTTACCTGACATGTTCTAACACCAGGGGTCAGGCAAAGCCAGGCAATTGAACAGAATCACACACACCTGATGGCCCTTTCCCTTCCCCACAGGGATCAAAGGTGGAGCACAAGATCACAATACGAGAAAGGCAGACCAAACAACGAGACAGATATCCAAACCTGCCAGATCAAAAGGAGATTAAAGGCAGCGAGAACCAAAATGGTGACCAGGAGAGAAGCAACCTGGCCCTTTCCAACTCATATCCACAAAGCCTCCGTGGAAGGAATCGTAAGACCGCAAACAATAGCCAGCGTGTGTTGCAGCAGATGTCAACAGTACACAGAGCATGCCTGCGCTGATAAACAGGACAGAGAGAGACGCCTGCTACCGTGGTATTGGCCTTGACTCCAGATACAAGAAAAGCCAAGCCGTTCATCACAGCCGGTGAGTCGAGGGGAGAGTTGATAAGAAAACAAACTGTGTTGAACTGTGTTGAATGAAAGTCACAAAAAATAAGGAAAACCCAGCTGCAGAGGGGTCCGGCACCAAGTGGGTGCTCACTTGAGAGACTCTGATTAATCCCACGTTTGTTGAAACTACCAAAACTAGAAGGCTCTAGGAGAGCCACATGGAAAAGGTCAAAGTGGTCATACAGGGGTCTAGCAAAACCCCCTGTACAGTCAAAAGTAATTAACCCACACGTAAATGGAAAGCTAAGGGAGATGCATCCTGCATAGTGAGTTCAAGAGAAAGAACTGTATGGTTGGCAAATAATTGACAAGAGTGAACCCGATGGAGGGATGCCAATAGAATGGGGTGAAGCCTGAAGTCCCAATGAACAGTTTACAAGAGTGAACCCGGCAGAGTGATGTCCATGGTAAACTGTTTAAAAAGACATTAAGATCTGCGAATGCCATAAGAAACATTGGGTTGCAAAAGCTGTAGTGAACTCGAAGAAGGACGGCAAATATTAAAGAAGGGTCTGAGCCCGGAAGGGCAGGATCCAAGGGTGAACAGCTGACACCCAAAGATTTGTGAATAAAAAAGGACAAAGCGTGTGAATGAGAGCCATAGTGAACCCAACAGAGGGAGGCTGCTATTCGAGAGGGGTCTGAACCCAGAAGAGGGGGGCCCAAAGGAGTGAAAAGCCATCACCCATTGACATGTGAATTCAACAGATACAATCTTTTGAATACAAGCCAGAGTGAACGCAATGGAGGGAAGCTGATATTCGAAAGGGGTCTGAGCCCGGAAGAGGGGGACCCGGGGTGAAGAATCATCATCCTAAAGTGCAATTAAAAAAAAACTTGTATTTGTTATTTTGAACATATCAGGCCCTCTGGAAGCAAGAGATTTACCCACCGAAGGTCCTGATATCGCTGAGAACTTTTTGTGGCCCTGTGCCCAGAAGAGGGGGATCCAAGGGTGAAAGTTCATCACCCAACGTACATATGGAAAGGAACTTTTTGTTTATTATTTTAAACACACCAGGTCCTAGGAGGCAAGAGATTTTTTGTAGAAAAAAGACTGAACCACCGAAGGTCCTAATAGCTGAGAGCAAAACCGTTGTCTCATGCTGGGAAAGGTCGGCCATGTGCTGTGCTCAGGAGTCCTGCCTTGTCCCATGCTCAAAACATGGGGAAGGGATAACCCTGGCTACTGCATCCTGACTCATCATTTGTGAAGATTTCTTTATTTCTTGTGAATCTTATCCAACACTCTTTTTGTATTTAGTTGTAAGTATTGGCAATAGTTATTTTTTTAATATAGGCCTTTTTATTTGAGAAGTCGCTACTAGGACTGCCTTATTAGTTGATGGTCGTAGCTTGCTCCCATCTTAGATTTAGATTTAGATTAGGCATTTTTACAACCTACCTATACAGTTTAATAAACACCCTTGCACTGTGATCACTTGTGTATGTCTGTACTGTTGCCACCAGGAGTTCCTTACACAGGGCATCCACTTTAAACTGAGCACATACCTCTGCTGCTGCAGCTGCATCTGAAGTGGAATTAGCAGTGGCCTGCCCCCAGGCCAGTCATGCATCTTCCTTAGCCTGAGCACATATCTCTTCTGCGGCAACAGAAATTGCAGCTACATCAGCCATCGTCTGCTCCCGGTCTCATCAGACATCCACCTTTGCCTGAGCATAGACTTCTGATGCTGCAGGTGTAGCTACATAAGCAGTGGCCTGCTCACAGGCTAGGTTGCCATTCTCTTTAGCCTGAGCACAGGTCTCAGATTCTGCAGCTACAGCCTGCTCCTTACCAAGCGGGGCACCCTCCCTGACATCTTGCCTAGCTGTCAGCACATCCCCTGGCAGTTCTACCTCTCTCACAACACTATCAGTTCCCTTGCACTCTCCTCATCCTCTGCCTGGACAACCTCAGTGGCTGACACTCTACCACAAAGACATGCATCCCAAGTTGTCCCCTAGATTTCCTAGCCTAGGGTTTTCTTGCTGAGAGTCCAGACAGCCTGATAATATTGTTCTGTATCCAGGTTGAACAATTCCACACTTTGTATTGTCATGGTAGTCTGACTCATGTTGTGCTATGTGTATCTGACCAGAGTGGTGGTGATGATTACATTGCTGGTCTCGGTTGCACATGCTAACATTTTGCACTTTCCGAACTTCCAGTTTGTGTTTGAAAGACACTGTTCACAGTAGGAGGAGTAGCTTTGTTTTTCAAACCCATCACTGCAAATGTGCAATTGTCCCCCACCTCTCTATCAGTGGTTTCCATAAGCTTGTGTTTCAGGCTGGAATTGAAAGTGTCATAATCTTATCTAGTTAGTAATCATGCTTTTTCTCAGATTCACCGATTGTGGGGGGTGGTGGAGGCCAGAAGCTTCCCATATTCTGATCTCCAGAGCATGTGTTATTTATCCTAGCTTAGTGTGCTTTCCGGCTCTTTGTGTTGTTTCTCTTGACTCACCAGAGGATAAGATCTGTATTCACTTGTATTATATTGCTTGTGTGTGTGTGAGTCCGGGGGAAGTGAAGGAAGTGTACCCCAACATAGGTGTGTACATCCCAGGGGTTCCCTTTCTGGTATGGGAAGTACCAAAGAAAGGGAGAAGGTAGAGCCTTTTGATAGAGTTGCATGAGCTAATACGATGAGTCACAAAATACTATTTGACAATTACATTTAAACTTGAGTTTGAAGACTAAAAAAAGAACAGATCAAGAGGCATCTGCCAGGAGAAGGGAGACATTCTCCTGACCTTATTCTGTTTGGTTCAACTTAGTGGTAGGGTCAGATAGTATTTGCTTTTTGGATGGTGGACTTACTCATTTTGGACATTACAAGACAACTGTCGAGCACCTTAGTAAAATAAGTAGGGAATATCCCATAGCAACAGGGATAGTCAGGATTTCACACTAGCATTTACCAAAGTCATTTGAAGATACCTTTCGAGAGTCTGCGTCCTTCTTCTGATCTGCCACATATGGTGTCAGAAGTAAAATCTTAAGTCGCAAGATATAGACCAACTTCACACCTCTCAGGCTATTTGGCCACACTCATAGATCATATTCCACCAATTAATCTTCTACGCACAAAACCTGCCTTTGGAAAAAAATCACACATGCCCCTACTGGAAGATTTAAAACATACTGCCTTGAGCTCTAAGCTACTGGATGATTCGGACCAGGAAAAAGAAGTCTAAGATAGCACCGCAAACAATTGGGAATAGGCCGGAAGCAACCAACCAGATCACTGGTAAGTATGAAAAGTATAAAACATGGCCCAGAGCTCAATGGACACCATGTGGACCCAGGGAAAAATTCCAGAGGCTGATAAGTACCTCAGTCAATTTTAGGAGAATTCCAGAGTAGGCTTCTGCAATGAGCAACCCTGGGGAAGGCCACAAGGAAGTGTTCCAAAGGTCAGAATATGGACCCAGAGTCCCAGAGGAAGGGGTATCAGGACAAGAGGATGCCCCTTAGAACTGGTAATTGGGGTAAAGACTTGCCTCCAAGGAATCTCTCCATCCAGACCTAAGAGATAACTGAGGGTGAGTTTCTTGAACAATCAACCACCCCAGGACCCAAAGGTAGATATTCACGCTGGTAGTTTCAGCAAAAACCACTCCAGCAACCAGAAACACACTGATGAGTAAACTGCTCTTTTCCACATGTGCGGTTTTCAGGATTTAGTTGCTAGGGACTTGGACATACCACGATTCCAGCAACCTAGAAAAGGAACAGATGCTCTTCCCTGGATCTTTAACTTCAAGCCTGCATCAGATATTTCATCAAGGAGAGGACTCCAGGAAGACATAGGAATCCACGTAACCTGCTCCCAGTAGCTCGAAGAAATGAAGATGGCAGCAAATGGACTTGGGGCACCCTCAGATGTCATAAGCTGCTGATATGGCAGAGCAATGAAGTCCCATCACCCCTCTGGACACCAGCAGCGACCCACAGCCAAGCTGATGGTCCTGGCGGTAAACGACAGGATGCAGCAGTAAATGCTCCAGAAAATGGTTCCAGAGTGGAGGGTTCAACCTAGCATATGTGGGAAGTCACCAGAAGTCCACACGAATCCTGGACTGGAGCTCTAGTGGCAAGAAACCAACCCATGTCCAAGCCACTGCAGTTAGCAAGTTTTGCCAAGTGAGGGCCTTAAAAATGGCAGAGACTGTGGGATGCGTGGGACAATGTTTATAGCTGGTCTGTAGACCTGGCACCTCCAAATATCAGGATCAAGAAAGCAAGAGAAAACCAGAAGGAGAACAAAAGCATAAATGCCCTTACACAAAGGTGCTGGGTAAAAGCCAGCTAGCCAATCACTAAAAAGAGCTGGTGCAAAAGGTTGGATGACAAATCATACTGGTTGGTCAGTGCAACTGCTACATAGCCTACCCCCCAGCAAGCGAGAAGATTCGTGCAGAGGCCTATATTAACCTAAATGAGTTAGTACCAATATGGAGGCTCACTGTGGATTCTTAAACAGCCCATTTGGTCATAACAGACATTTTAAGTCAACCTTGTTGCCACCCTAAAATTGAAGCCATGAAACACCCAATGAATGAGAGCAGGATTTAAAAAAAAACTATGGGTACTCCAATTGCTACCAAAAATGGAGGGTGATAAAATCACGTCACGGCGGAAATGGGGAACCTGAGAGGCACCCTTGGCACCTTATGGCCGATACAATATAATATGCCTCAAGCATGGCATAAAGAAACATAATGGCGGGGCGGGGACCTTGGGAAAAGCCCCTCTGGCCACCAAAAAGTAGTTAGTGAACCAAAAGAAGTTGCAAAAGCAAAAGTTTGAGGGTGAAAGTGGCTCTAGAATACTCAAAATAGTAGCTCTGACTTAAAAGCTAGTCAGAGGCACATTCCAGTATAGGAGATTTGCAAAGCGGTTATCTGGGCCACTCTTCACGCTTTCTGATTCAAGCTCAAGAGCAGATGCTGTTTTTAGTCCAGCAGTGTTGTGCAATGTTTTTTCAGCAGATAGTTAGTCCTACAATCACCAATGACCATGAGAGTACAGTGACTGTTTTTATAGTCTATAATCCCCTTTCCTACATGTGCCCTACCGTCACCCGAGCTTAAACTCACCAAGCATGACTTGACAGTTGGGCTTGGCGCATGGAGGAGGAGCAGAACTGAGTGTAGCTGTTACGCCGCTGCATGTGGGAAAAGTCTAGAAAATGAATTCTCTGCTCGTTGGCAATAGGGTTCGGTCCTGTACCGATTGCCTAAAACATCCCAGGAGTGTGCAATAAGGGGGACTATGGACTAAGAGTAGAGTATTCATTACAGGGAATATTGTTTACTTTTTTCCCCCAAACACAATGAAAGTAAGTGGCATTGCAGTGGTTGTATTTGGTATTTTTGTATTTTGGTATTTGTTAGAATTCTATTGGGTGCTTTCATCAAAGCAATTTAACTCTTCAAAAAAACAACTGTAAAACAAAATCAAGAACAAATGGTAAGCAAATGATCACTGAGGAGGGGAGAATATAGGGGTCTGAAAATAGAAGTGTTTCTTAGGATGGGTATGGAAATATGAATGGCAGATGAATGAATAGTAACAG
Organism: Ambystoma mexicanum; assembly: GCF_040938575.1. Classification (NCBI taxonomy): domain Eukaryota; kingdom Metazoa; phylum Chordata; class Amphibia; order Caudata; family Ambystomatidae; genus Ambystoma; species Ambystoma mexicanum. The sequence goes on from NC_090924.1 coordinate 658,175,206, forward strand.
GTAAGGCATTCTACTGTTTTAGAGCTAGAAGGGCAAAGGAACAAATGGGTGTTGCAGCAAATGGGGTTATGGGGACACAGAGAAGGTACTGTGATTGAGAACGATGGGAACTTGGAGGAGAATAGAAAGAGACAAGAGATGCCAGATAAGAATGGGTGAGGCCATGAGTTAACTTGTAAATTATACACATAAAATGAAAGAGGAGGTGGAGATCAAATGGTAGCAGAGAGGCAGATCAGAGAGAGGAAGAAATAGAGGAACAGGGAGTGAGATGAAAAAGGAGGAGGCCAACAAGACAGGCAAAACAATAGTCAAAGCGGGAGAAGAGGAGTGAGGGGATTAGGAGCTTAGTAGAATGAAATAAGAAGAACAAGCATGACGAAGATTATAGAGGTGATAGCGTCAGAATCGGGCAGTGTTAGAGATGTGTGTTGAGAAAGACAGTGGGCCTCATTATGACATTTCTGGTCCGGAAACAAAAGCGCCAGTAAGCTTACCGGCACCCTTGTTTCCAGACCGGCAAATTACAAGTTTACCTGGCAGGGCTGCTGCACCCAACAGGTCTGACCCTGCGGCCATGGTAGGCAGATTCTTCACGGAAGCGACAGCACCATTAGCGAACGTCACACTGCTCTATGATTGCTCCAAAGGCATCCATGGACGGATTTACACCAAATTTGCAAAAGCATGCTTTTGGGACCTCAAAAATTAGTGATATCTATGTCCGCTCCGTGGACACACTTCCCTGTTCGCTCCGCTGACAGGACACCAATTGGATAATCGGCTTGCGTCATGTCCGCGGACACGCAACATGTTCTCTGATTGGCTGTGATCAGGCGTGAGGTGCGTCACATTGTTTTGATGGGCCCGTCATATTGGATCCCCGGACATCTGCGGACAGCGCCGCGTGGAAGTGAGTATACTTCCAATTTTGGGGAGAGTATTTGTGTGTATGAGTGCTTGGAGAGGGTGGGGGAGTAAGAGATGGTCAAATGATGTGTTTGTTTAGGTAGGAGAAGGCTGTGATGTGTTCGCGGTGTCCGCAGACATATTAAACACTGGGCCCACTACTGGCTATGTTAGTTTAGTATGATGTTGGTCTTGGGTCGTTAGAAGAGCATTGGGTGAGGAGGGTATGCATTTAACAGTTTGTATGTTGGTTGTAATACATTTTTAGAATGTTAATTGACGTGGATAGGTTTTGCGGTGGATGTATTATGTTTTTCGGTTGTGGTCATTTGGTAGATGTTTGTTTCGATGGGTGTGTTATGCTGTGGTGTTTGTGTCCAGGGCATAGAGTCTTGGGTGCATGGCTGAAGTGCCCTAGGCCCTGGACACAACCACCACAGCATAACACACTCATGTTACCAAACATTTTGACTGTGGTATGTGGGCTGCTTAGGGGATATGTTTTCAAAAATGTGTGTACTGATTGGTAGTAGTGTAATAGTGTTTATAGGATAGTGAGATGATGTGTGTTACTTTGTTTTTTGGATTGTGTTCAGAATGTTGGTGTTGAAGACTTGGCATTTTGGGTTGTATTTATTGATGAGGTGTTCATTTGCATGGCTGTGTTATGTTTCTGTGTTTGTGAGTTTAATTATTATATACTTACTGTTTGTTTTGGTGAGGCTGTATGAAGAGTTTTGGCCAGGCCATGCAGTCAAGATTGTAGTGTTTGGCAACAAGTGCTGCAGCACAAGATACCGATGGAAGCAAACATTTTGGATTGTGGTTTATGGTCAGGTGTTTGCTTGAATGGGTGTGTTATGCTGTGGTGTTTGTGAGTCCAATCGTTATATTCTTACTGTATGACTTTTTGTGGTTGTATGTCGTTTTTTCATGATATGGGTAGTTGGAGCAGACATTTATTTTCAATCACTGTGATAAAAGAAAAAATCACATCTTAGTGTAGGTTGTTTATAATGAGTATTGCATTGCACAGCAGGCATTTCTGTATTTTGTCGAGCCTCATAGTTTAGTTTAGAAGTACTAGAGTTCAAACCAGTGTATTGTCCAATTTGCTCAGTTCCTGTGTTTGTTGATTAAATCATTGGGTCTGTGGGGAAAAAAATCCATGCTGGATAAAAAAAAAACTTTCTACGTTGCGGTACAATATATTTCTTTCATTCAGTTCAGTAGGGGGAATTGAATATGTGTATGGTTTTTGATTTGGAAGTGGTGGTAGTATTGCTGCAATTAGATAGCAGTTGTATTCTATTTGTTTATTTCTTTAGTGGTATTCATTTATCTGTATGCTTGTTGCAGAATCTTGGGGCAGTTACATACCTTTTGGCATATTCTAACTTGTCATAGTTTTGAAGTTCAGGTTTTGTTTATGTTCATACATAGATTAGTTATTACATTTTGGTTTTAAGAATATTAAGTAAGCGTTTACAAGATTTGCTGGTAATCTCTGTTTTAGATTAATGTTAGTAGCATTACATTCGAACCACACACAATTGTTTTTTATATGTACAGTCTAGTGACCTGCATTGGTTGTGGCTCCTGCGTGGTAGATTATACCTTTTTTTGTGAAGGTTTTCTTACCAAGTGATACTTGACCATGTGTGAATCCAGTTAGTTTGCAGTTGTTTTTGGTACCATCTGCATTATAACGTAAAAGGATTACTATTACGTATTTACTATGTGTCTGTATTTGTAAGGTGGTCAGACCCCCCACTCCCTTCACCTTGCTAGTGATCCAAAGTGGGATAGTACAAACACACGTGTGCAACTTATAGACCTCTAATATATAACTGCGGTCATGGATTCAGGGTACCACGGCCTGGCTGGAGGGGGTTGCAGCAGTGCTTGCTGGGACATTCTCATACAATCTCATTTTGTCAGGTTTTGAGAGTTACTACTTGCGGAAAATGTTTACGTGATTTGCCGTGTGAACAGGAGATGGACTGAGCTGACAAGTGGGTGGGCTGGCTGTGGGAGTCGCTGGGAGAGTGCAAAGTTCTCCAGATGAACAAAGTAAATCACTAGAAATTTCCCACACCATTGATGGATAGTAGCAAGCAATTTATATGTTTTTCTAAAATATTTGTAATGTCAGTATGGTCTGAAGGGCTATTGGCTCCCATTCTGAGTGAAGGACAGTGGCTATGAATTTTTGCTTGCGAGCTGAGCAAACCCACGCATCGTACACAGTATAAGGTTTAATTGTTTTTCGACCTTGAAAGGAAGGGAGGATTTCGAAAGGAATGAATGAAGGGAGGGGGATAATACTGTCAAATATTAAGGTTCACCATTCCAAAACTGGACAAAGGAACATATAATTTCATTTTATGAAATTCATTGACCTGAATGGAGTCTCTGCATTACACCGAGAGAATGGAAATGCCCAATATTATGTAAGTTTTACTTTCGATGATTTCATCGACCAACGAGTCAACTTATCATTCAACGACCGTTATTGCTGACTTACATTGTACTCGGCTGTTGTTTGTGGCATATTGCAACGACACACAAATACAACCTGTGTGTGTACTCATCTTCGTTCCGGGCACATGGAGATGATGTAGTCCAACACTGGGTTCCCCCAGGTTCCACAAACACCTAATTCAAAGCTAATATTTAATTAAAATTCCATCTATGTGTTCTTCTTGTACTTAGATTTCTTCCTGATTGTAGCGTTAGCCTTCGCATCCCATTTTGCGCTGCACATATTTCATAGCACTAACCTCTGAAGCAAATTGTAGACTACTTTCCACATTGTTTTCTCTGTGTTCCCATTATTCCACGTCTGTGTTCATCATTAGTTTTAACACGGGGCAGAATTAATGGGTGCAATGATAAATTGTAATAAAGATCGGCTACTGAGACACATTTCTGTTATGTTTTTCAAACAGCTACATCCTGCTTTTCTGCGATTGTCATCAATTCCAGATACCAACTGACAGTTTTTTTAACCAGCAGCTGCAGATACACGTGAATGGCTGGATCACCATGACGCTGTTTTGGGATGATCAACAAGGGCCGATATGCCCTTACGCGGTACCAGCGATAAGGAGCAACCTGACATCATTTACGGTGGCCTAACACCAAGCTGATGCCCAAGCCTTGTGATTCCTGGTGCACCCAATGCACTTCTTATACCCAAAAGGAAAACCACGTGACTCACGATAAACATTTGTGGAACGCAAACCAAGAAATAAATTACCCATTTGCTTGGATATAGCAATTGCCGGATGTTCTCAGAGCATTTATTGTGAAATAAAAGTACTTTACAAATTGTACAGTTTTGCTATTTCCTTTAAAAGTATAGTTTTATATTCAAAATGTGTGTTGATATTCCGGGTACTGCGTCAACTAACGGTAACACTAAGGTGATGACTGGGTGCGTTTGGCTGCGCTGCCCAGTTACGTCCTGGAGATAGGTGGAGAATATCACTAGGTTTGGTGATGTCAGCCTCAGGGGTGGGGCATATAAATTAGTGGCGCCAGGGCAGTCCACCTTGGGCGATGCAGCAACAGATACAATTATCACAAGATGGCCACGCCCTGCTGCCTGATTTCACGTGTGTAAAAAAGAGGAAAACTACGGTAAGGTGCATAGGAAATGTTTGTACGATCGATCAACGTATGCTTAAAAACACATGCCCGAACCCTCGGGACAATAACATTTCTGAGCGCACTATTCCTTTAATAGATCCATTTTTTGCTCCATTCGCTGCAGATGATTTTCTAAGGTCTCTGTTTCTGTATTGTTTTTAATGTCTGTATGCAGCACACAATGCCTATGTTTCTACATGAGTAGCTTAGTATAGTGGAACAAACTTCATAATAGAATGTCATTTGTATGAATGCATTGCTTAATGCACTACGTATCTCATGACATTTATTCCAATGATCCTTGACAACTTTTTATCAACATTAGAAGAAGAATCCTTTTTTTTCGTGAAAATTAAATGCACATGTGATGTCATCAGTGATGTCATCAATGACATTTGTGATGTCATCTTTGATGTCCTGGGTGTTAGTCTTAGCAGTGCACGGTGGTGGCGCAAGTTATGGTTTGTATTTGTATTTTGTATTTATTGGTTTATAAAGCGCTTTGGTTGCTTAGGTTTCAGGGGGTTTTCAGTTTTACTTGGAATCGTCCCTTTAACAAAGTTTTTTTCACTGAATTTCATAGGTTTTTAGTAGTGCAACTTAACCATAACGTCCCATTAACAAAGTTTTTTTTACTGAATATATATATTACACAGCCACAGTAGTGTCATGATCTCTGCTTCCAAAAGGTCAGGGTTTTCCCAACTCCCTTGGAAGCAGATCCATAACCCAGGTTCCGAGTGCCAACCAGTCCCAATTGGGACCTTTTGGACCCAGTCCTGGCGCCAGTGGCACCAGGCTCATAAATATGCCCAGTCCCAGCGCTGGAAGCGCCGGGCTCATAATGCTTGGGTGGACTTACCTTCAGCAGACCATGCTGCTTACTTGCCTGCCAGTTGAGCCTCTGATCCTCTTCTGTTTGGAACTACTTTTCCTGTTGGGTGGGGCTGGAGCCACTCCCGGAATTCAGAACACTGGAACTCTTCTGGAAGGCAGGAACTCTTTTCTTACCAGGAACTCTTTTCTTACTTAGGCGTGGCTGTGGAAGGAGACACCTAAGCACTACAGGAGGCTATTTAAACCACACCCGGTGGATGAATCTTGCTTTGCGTTATTCTGCAACCTCTGCAGCAGAACGCTCATCGTGTCTTCTGCATCCGGTCCTGGGCCTAAGGAAAAAGGCTTACCATCCTGAATCCAGTCTTCAGCAACACCTATAAAGACAAGAAAGAACAGGTTAGCATTCCAGCATCTGAAAGGCAAAGGCTTACCATCCTGAATCCAGTCTTCAGCAACACCTATAAAGACAAGAAAGAACAGGTTAGCATTCCGGCATCTGAAAGGCAAAAGCTTACCTACTCTTCGTGCGCTCCGGAGGTCTTCACACTGCATTCCGGCATCTGAAAGACAAAAGCTTACCAACTCTTCGCACACTCCGGAGGCCTTCGGCGCTGCATCCCGCATCTGAAAGACAAAACAAGGTGCGTTTAAAGACATTGGGGAACTTTAATACTCACGTGCCATTACTCCTTTCCACATCTAATCCAGTGGGTATTCCGGCACCCTGCAGCCGCTCCGAACTCGTACCTGCAAAATAAAAAGACAGTTAGAGCGCATCGTGAAGCAGGCAACAAGCGCTTACTTACGTGTTTCCAGGCGCTTCTATTCATCACACGGGCTCCATCTTCAACTCACTTCAGCCCGTCATCCGCCATCGCCGGAACCCTGCAAAACAAGAGACATCATTACTAAAGACTTTAAAAGACATTTGAACGACTCGAAACTTACCGTTCGTGCAGTAAACGACGGACAGCAGTCCTCTGAAGTCAAGAGGCCTGCGCTACCTATCCAGTGAAGAAACTGGTTACAGCACCCTGCCCCGAGGCAGATGGAGAGCTCGGCATTCACTTACCTAAGGTGAGAGCGTTAACCTTTGGGGCATACAGTGCACAGAGGTCCAGCCCAAAGAGCCAACCGGGTGCTACACATCACCTTTGAAGATACGGTAGTCGCCCAGTCAAGACCGGCGCCTCTGCGAGAATCAGGTGAGCGTTACAAGTAGTGGCTGTGTAGTAATAGTTAAGTTGCTGTTTCCATAGGAAGAGCACTTTTTGGGCGGCTTATAACTTCGCCCCCCTTTGGACGAATCCTCACCAAACGTTGCAAAAAAAGTATATAGGCCACTCTGAATTTCTTTGCAAAGTTTGGTGATGTTTGGTCCAGGGGGGGAAAAGTTATAGGGGGGTCCCAAAACATCTTTTTTTCCCATAGACTGAATGTGGGAAAAACTTTGCGCACACCTACAGCCCAAACCGCTGGATGAATTTTCACCAGATTTGCGGCAGGAGCAGCGGCTTGTTGCCAAAATCATGCTTTTGTGAATTGGGTGAAAATCCGTCCAGTACTTTTATTTAAAACGATCAAAAGGTAGGTCTGAAAAAATTAGTGATATCTATGTCCGCTCCGCGGTCACACTTCCCTGTTCGCTCCGCAGACAAGAAATCGATTGGCTAATCCGTAGCATCATGTCTGCGCCCATGTGGCGCTTTCACTGATTGGTTGTGGAACAGCGTGAAGTGCGTCAGATTTCTTCGCTGCCTCTGCCATCTTTTGTTCATGTTTTGGTGTACACGGACATCGCCGGTAACACATACAAAACAAGACACTAATGCACTTGTTATACTTATGAAATACTGTTTCCGAAGGTGAGCTTTAATTAGGTTGGGATGGAATGTGGCAGCGCAAACTCAAAAAGTGGTGTTTTCTTGCCACCAAATTCATACGGTAAAGTGGAAGTTGGTGCTCAATGTACGGCAACCAATGCCTCCGTCTGTGTTACAATGTTTTCAGATTAATATTGAAGTCGAACTGGCGCCCTATGTTTTGACATCTGAGGCCGCCCCCTGGAGTGTTTGATGGAAACAGTGGTTCTGGAGGCGTATGGGAGTAGCGGTTCTCATGATTGGATTGTCATATGTTGTCGCAAAGTGAGAATGTATTTGCCTTCTTAGTGAAGGTCAGTTGATTTGCTTTTTTGGTTGTGAGCTCAGTAGGCCCACGCATCCAAGTCAATCCATAAGGGGCTATTGTTTTTTGACCTTGAACGAAAGGGAAACTTCAAAAGCTATGCAAGGAATGAAAGCTTGGAAAAAAATGCCATTTGATAAGGTTATGATTTAAAAACGTTTGTAAGGAACATAGAATATCAGTTCACGAAGATTCCTTAATGCAAACACTTTGCTGTCTGACTTTGCCAAAAACAATGGAGGCTGTCAAGATCATGTAAGTTTAATTTTGATGACTCTACACCGACCTACATTTTAATTTTATATTACCAAACACTAATTGTGACAATGTAATTGAAGTATTATCTTTTTGCGCAGTTGTAATTTTCGTCCAATCACAGAGAGTGCACATTGTTCGCATTTGCAGGCTATGACTAGAGTCACCCTTGTTGACCGTTATTTTTATTTCTTTCAAATGTCATGCTTACCCTCATAGCTTTGTGTATCAGTTTGCACATTCTTTTGGTCTTGTGTAACATCAAGACGTGTAATTTTTTCTTGCTTGTCCATTCATGCTGCCCTCATAACTGAATTACCATCTCACTGTGTAGTTGCCCTTTTTTTAACCCTTACGGTGACTGCTGTTTGTCAGCGTTTGTAGGCGTCACTATATGTACCCATGGTCAACGCTAATATTTCTGTAAAATGTCATGTTTGTCCACTTCCATTTGTGTTCTACTTTTCACAATCTTTGTGTCTGTTTTGGAATTTTTTCCTAAAGGTTGGGTATTGACACAGATTTTATCTTAGTTTTCCACCTAGCTACATCTTGCCGTACTGTGCGTGCCAAGGTTTCCAGATGCCGAGTGACGGCTTCTTTCAACGCCAGATGCAACTGCTCGTGACCGGCTGCCTGTCCATTATAATGTTATGGGATGACAGGCCAGGTCCCCTCTGTCCCTATGCTGAACTAGCTATTAGGAGTGACATAACATTATTTATGTTGGTGTAAGGCAACGGTCATGGCGCCGTCTTGGAAATACCTGTGCAAACAAAGCGAGTGCTTTAACAGAAACGCATACTTGCTTTTTGCAGACGTTAAAGTCCAAGGCGCTAAGCGACCTTGGTGCTAATTACGGCACCGTAATTTACGGTGCCGTAATTAGCGCCTTCCCCATCCCCATTATGCCCTATGGGGCAAAAATGGGAATGGGGAAGGGCAAATGGTGAATGGGGAATTACCACCCCACTCACCTTGGAATGGGGAGGTAATTCCGCCATCCACCATGGCGGAATCCGGCATGGACCATGGTGCTAATAGCACCATGGTCCACCGCCTGACTTGTAATGAGGGCCTTTGTGTATGCGAAATAACTGCGTGTGTCTCACCATGAACATTTTCAATGTCGCCCTTAGAACCATTGCTACAATTTAATTGGAAATGAAATTAGTCCGTTGGTCTCTGACAGTTGTTTGTTATGTGATATGGTGGGGTGGGTGGCCGGTGCAAAAATATTATGCATTTGTTATTTCTAAGGTTGGGCCAGTGTTTGTCATGCTCCTTCATTACAGTAGTGCTGCTGTTTCCTGGGGAGGAGGGATGGCCTTAGGTGATGTCATTTTCAGATAACTAAAACTTTTGCCAAAAGTATGTAATGTGTACTACATTGTTAATGGCTGACTACCAATACGTGTTGACGCTGTGCAAGGCAAATGTTTCAGGTGGACGTTCCTACATCTATATAAAATCTGTTTCCACATTGTCCACGAGGCAAACATCTTACTGTTAAGTGTTTACGGATTCTGGGACACGTTACCGTGCTGTACACCAGCATATTGTCAAGTGGTATTCTCCGCAAGGTGTTTAAATAAGTCAGAAGTTGCTTTACATTATGTTTATGTGGCACTACTATAAACCGATCATCTTTAGCACAAAAACTTTGCAAAAGGGACGGTATGGTTAAGTTGCTGTACTGAAAACCTGTGAAATTGAGTAAAAAAACTTTGTTAAAGGGACGTTATGGTAAAGTTGGCCTACTAAAAACCTGTAATATTCACACAAAAAAACTTTGATAGAGGGACGTTATGGTTAAGTTGCACTACTAAAAACCTGTGAAATTCCCTAGAAAAACTTAATAAACCTGACATTATGGTTCAAAGTAAAAAAAACTGTTTCAAGTTAGTATTATTGTGTTAAGTTTGAGGAACTGGAAGCAAGTAAAGTGCCCATGTGTTAATTTGAGATTACATGTTTTAATGAAATTTCTAATGTCTACAGTGATTGGCGTGTTTTTTGGAGCATAGGTTTTCTGCATCAGCAGAGACCTTTCCTGTTTGTGCTTTGCAAAATATTAGTTTTTTGGTTTGTGAGGTTTCCTAAGAGTGTGTAGTCTGAAGATTGTCCAATCACAATAGTTTCTATCTTTTTTTTAAAGATGTACATGTGATAGATGGTGATTGAATCGTTCTGGTAGTGTGTGAAAGCGAAAGTGAAAGTGTCATGCAGTGCTTTAATGCCTTCTATTGTGAACTTGTTTTGAACATGTGTCGTTCATGTTTCTGAAACGGTAGGAGATGGTCACTATTGTGGTGGGACAGGTGCATGGTTAGGGCATGTCTGGTGCATTCTTGTGTGTGTTTGTTTCACATGATAAGGCTGTATTGTGTGATGGTGTGTGAGTTATATGTTGTATGGTGGAATTCTTTTATAATTGGTTTTTCTTTCATGCTGTGGGTAGTTTTGCAGTTTGCATGGAATATTCCACAGTGTGTTGTACAATACATTGTTTTCATTCGTTTAGTCCATGTGACCGTGTTACTATATTCTAGTGGGCAGGACTGCATAGGGGTGTGTGTGTGTTTTTATTGGGGCAACAGATACATTTGTACATTTTACAGAATATTTTTATTTTGTGGTAAATATTTCACTTTGATTTCTCCCACCCATCTGCACATTCATGTTTGCCCTACGATACTTTTTACAGGCAAAATAGTGTGTTTGTCTTGGAGAATATTGTTCATTTTATGGCACATTGTTCATGTTGTTATTTCACTCAGATCATACTGAACATGACTAGACAGGAGCATACGTTCTGAGGCTGCTGAAGTTTTTTGTGCATTTTGTTGTATATATTTTATTCAGTCTGTCCCTTTGACCGAGCTGTGCATGCATGGTGGCCTTACTGATTGTTTTCATGGCAGATTATTTTGCGATTTTGTGGAATATATTTAATTTCAAAGTTTTTTTTTCTCAGTTTGTTTAGTCCCTCCGAACCCAATGTGCACCAAAGTCATAGCTCTGTGCTTTTGGTATGCATATTTATTTTTTGTATTTCTCTGAATACTTTCCATTTTGCTGTACATTTTTCATTTAGTTATTTAGTTTTGTCCGTCTGACCCAACAGTTCATGAATGAACAGGGGTGTGTGTGTGTGTGTGCATGTGTATGTTCGGAGGCGGAGGGGGGGGGTTCTGCAGACGTTTTTGTGCGTTCTTCAAGTTTATTTTAATTCCTTGTGTCTCGAAGCTGCTACTGCGCATGCTCACAGATATAGATATTTTTTTCTGCCTTTAAAAGTAAATATCTAGAGTTTATCTAAATCAATTTTTGAAATGTGTGTGGCATTCACTATTTCAGCCTAAGATCGAGGTCTCTTCCAAACATTTCAAAACTCAGAGTGGAATATTTTGCCATTGCAAACACAGATACATGGACCAAATTCAAAAACATACTGTTATATGATCAGAGGGATACAGCAACCAAAACAGGATTATATAGTGCCGCAAACAAAACTATCCACAACTATATATACATATGAAAAAAAATGAATCCTAACAAAATATGTCACCATAAACAGAAAAAAAACGTTTCCAAACTAGTCAAGAGCGTTCAGATTGGACAGATTACTAGTTTATCAAATGTGGTGAATTCTTATGCACAGCAAGAGAAGGTAAAAGGAAGCTATGTTTTCACTTTCCTATGTAAAGCTGGACCTGACCTTAACTATATGGCGGCATTATATATATATATTTCCTTTCAACAGACGGAAAAATGGAATAGTAAAAGCTGTCTCGCATAGGTGTATGGTTGAGACACACACTTCACAAGGGTAGGGGCCGAAATATCAAACATGTAGGGAATGGCCAGTAGGTTTGACCAAACTTGCTTATAAAAAGATGGTAAAACATTTCCGATTTACTATAAATCGTTGCAAGTCACTCTTGGATGTCGATAGAAGGGCTGTACACATGGCTGACGTATGTTTCAATTTAGGGCTGTAGTCATGGGCACTGTAGTAAGGTATCATAGAGATTGTTTCGCCTAATAAACAAGTTCGCACTCATTCCACAGAAAGCAGAGTTGCCTCCTTGCTTCTCGTCCTCGTGCACGTTTCGTCCGCTACAGTTCCTTTAAATAAGCAAAGGAAGCATAATAAGGTCAACACTGTGTTTTTTTCAGGCATGTCAGAACCTTTGCGCACTTCATTGAACCGTTGAGAGCATTGGCCTTTCAGCGGTAAATAAGTTGCGGACAATGCACACAGCAATTAGACTGCTTAGAACAAGACAATGCCATAAATGTCAGTATGATAGACTGGAACGCTTTAAAAAAAATCATATTACAAGCTAATAAACAACGATTTTACTTTGCAATGCCTCCATTATAAAGAATGCACACCATCATAACGTGCCAATCAAATTGTTTTCTGTTTGCCCTTCTGCACCTTCGTGTTGCTGTACATAGACACTAAAGTCCAGCAAGACACCTCATCAAATCGGATGCCTCACTGGTCCACACTAATGACAAAGCCTATTAACACATTAATTTCCCTCTGGAGGAAATCCAATTTTGCCCACATTCACCTTGCTGCGCACATCTCAGATTTGTTCGGCGGACCTGCTTGAGAGTTTTGGAAGCAGAGCTATGGGATTCTCCAACAACGAGTCAGCAAAACAGACGGGCAGTTCACATGAATGACATTTTCGGAAAGTTGTTGGTGCACGAGGACAAAGTGGGTAATCCATTGAAGCTGCAGGTTGCAGGATTACAAATCCTTGTCCCATCCGAGATCTGAAAACGCCTGCACATAGATTGACAGGCGAGAGAACATGAAGTCGGATCTGACAGAGCAAGTGTCTTGCATCTCAGTAACCCTTGCATAGCTAAGTGTCAGGCATGTACTTGACAAACTGATTTTCATTCGACACCTACAGCCAAGTGTGTGGAGGGAGAACTTTGAAAAGAGAAGGTCATTAAACGTTGGATCACTGGCAATACATGCTTTATATTTGCATTGTAATTTGAAGGGTGTTCAATGTCAAATTAATGGATGTGCTCATGATGTGCAGAAAGGTGTCTGAAAGTTCACTGTGCTTTGCTATGAGTCTGGCCTGTGATAGGGTAGAACAAACAACTAATGATATTTTTGTTAACCATGGTCCTGTTCACTTAGACACAGGTGGAAAAGCTGGTCTGATGCAGGGAAGGAGGGAGGGAGGGGCAACCAGCACAATGATGTGGGGGAGTGCGAGAGGGGAATTAGATCTCGGATTCTTAAATCTAAGCAGCTAGCAGTCACAAGTGCAGAGATTGAGGCATCGGAATAGTCATGTAATTTTTATTTTAGCATTGATAACTGGAAGTTCCTTGCAAAAGGGTGGTTGCCCAGAGGGTGGGTGAGGTGATATCAAAATATCACTAAAAAATGCACTGTCCCACTTGTTATGGGATGGGAAAACCCATGTTGTTGTGGGGTTTTCTCTCAATTACATGCAGTAACCCCTGTTGGTATTGGGGGTATCATAAAATGTTGTGGTGAGGCCACAACAGGTGAGGTCGACCGGTTTCGATGGTTCAAGGGTGATTACCGACCATCTTCTTCAGGACAAGATCGATTTTCATATGCTGCTGAGTAGCGACTGTCCTCTTAGTAGGGCAGCAATAACAGGCTGCAAAGGGATCCTGGAATAGGAGACACAAAAGACATAATTGCAGAGAGTGCATGAGTAAGCCTCTAACTGCAATATTGCAACAATGGTGCATCCAGAGTGCAGCTAAAAAACCTGTTACAAGGCAAATGAATGCTACCAAAGACAAGGTGCTCGCCAATTCAGAGCAAAGAACGCCACTGTAATGGTGGCTAAAAAACATAGACAAGTCAACCCCGTGGTGGAGGGAAAGAAAGTGGCAAGACCTGTGCACGTGAGGGAAAAGAGGGGGGCACGGTGGGGGATGGGAGGGGGCGGACCGTGGAGTGTGCGAGGGGACCTACCTGGAAAGGATGACTGAGCTATCCAGGAAATGCACTGGGAGCAGTGAGCGAGCTCTCTCCAGTAGCGAACCTGCAAAGAAAGCGATGCTGTAAAGGACTGGATGGTTGTCGGGCGGTGCTAAAGGGAGCAGAGAAGTACGCATACCTGGGAAAAATCAATCGAGGCGAGCGCATGAAAACTGCAGTCTGCTCCGTCCTAAGGATGTGGGTGTACTGAGCGGCAGCGAAGGATGTCTGCCGTGTGTGACGCTGCATGGAGGCGGGGCACCGTCCGTGATGGGCGCGTAAGCCAATCGGGGGTGGACGCGTCACGGGCTTGTCAGTGGAAGGTTGGCCTATCAATAGGCAGCCCAGGCGGAAGTCTATGTTGCGGGCGGCCAATCAGGACACACATATGCGAGGGTGTGTGTGCTGCCGATACAGATACATCAGCCAGAGAATAGTGATGAGAATAGTGATGAGGGTTGAACGAAGCAATGCAGTGGCAAGAACTGGCGGTGCTACAGCATTGAACCTTGACATTTCATGAATCACTATTCTCTGGCTGATGTATCTGTGTGATTAACGGGATAACATATGAAATGTTTGATGCATTCTTTAACTGCTATATGTATTTCCGTTTCATTTACAACTGTCTCCCTTTCTTTCACCCATTGGTATTCTCCCTTTTGACCTACCCGTGTTGCATCTCCAACTCTTCTTGCCTTCTGTTTTGATTTAATCATCTGTTTTGATTTAATCATCTGGTGCACTTGTGGAACTCGCACAAGAGAGTTTTTTAGCTGTTCCTTCACTGTTTCCCCTTCTTTCACTGCTCATTCCCTGGCATCACTTTCACTTCTTCACCTGTTGTCCTGATCACTCACTCCCTGCACCCACCACCCGGCCCAGGCACCTTGCCTCACAGCCCCCCCTGAGAGTCCACACCAGGACTCCTCCCCTTGCCTGCCCCGACACCAGCCATGTCCTGTCCTCACATACACACCCACCGCTGAGTGACCAACGATTGGCCTCGCGCGCGCTTACCTTATTGCACGGGCCACGCCTTGGCCGGCTCTCCCCCAGCCATCTCACCCGATACATGGCCACCCCTCTCTAGCCCTAGCTCGGCAGCACACACACCCTCGCATATGTGTGTCCTGATTGGCCGCCCGCAACATAGACTTCCGCCTGGGCTGCCTATTGATAGGCCAACCTTCCACTGACAAGCCCGTGACGCGTCCACCGCCGATTGGCTTACGCGCCCATCACGGACGGTGCCCCGCCTCCATGCAGCGTCACACACGGCAGACATCCTTCGCTGCCGCTCAGTACACCCACATCCTTAGGACGGAGCAGACTGCAGTTTTCATGCGCTCGCCTCGATTGATTTTTCCCAGGTATGCGTACTTCTCTGCTCCCTTCAGCACCGCCTGACAACCATCCAGTCCTTTACAGCATCGCTTTCTTTGCAGGTTCGCTACTGGAGAGAGCTCTCTCACTGCTCCCAGTGCATTTCCTGGATAGCTCAGTCATCCTTTCCAGGTAGGTCCCCTCGCACACTCCACGGTCCGCCCCCTCCCATCCCCCACCGTGCCCCCCTCTTTTCCCTCACGTGCACAGGTCTTGCCACTTTCTTTCCGTCCACCACGGGGTTGACTTGTCTATGTTTTTTAGCCACCATTACAGTGGCGTTCTTTGCTCTGAATTGGCGAGCACCTTGTCTTTGGTAGCATTCATTTGCCTTGTAACAGGTTTTTTAGCTGCACTCTGGATGCACCATTGTTGCAATATTGCAGTTAGAGGCTTACTCATGCACTCTCTGCAATTATGTCTTTTGTGTCTCCTATTCCAGGATCCCTTTGCAGCCTGTTATTGCTGCCCTACTAAGAGGACAGTCGCTACTCAGCAGCATATGAAAATCGATCTTGTCCTGAAGAAGATGGTCGGTAATCACCCTTGAACCATCGAAACCGGTCGACCTCACCTGTTGTGGCCTCACCACAAGATTTTATGATACCCCCAATACCAACAGGGGTTACTGCATGTAATTGAGAGAAAACCCCACAACAACATGGGTTTTCCCATCCCATAACAAGTGGGACAGTGCATTTTTTAGTGATATTTTGATATCACCTCACCCACCCTCTGGGCAACCACCCTTTTGCAAGGAACTTTCCAGTTATCAATGCTAAAATAAAAATTACATGACTATTCCGATGCCTCAATCTCTGCACTTGTGACTGCTAGCTGCTTAGATTTAAGAATCCGAGATCTAATTCCCCTCTCGCACTCCCCCACATCATTGTGCTGGTTGCCCCTCCCTCCCTCCTTCCCTGCATCAGACCAGCTTTTCCACCTGTGTCTAAGTGAACAGGACCATGGTTAACAAAAATATCATTAGTTGTTTGGTCTTGCCCTCACCGGCAAGTTGATGAATTTTTTTCCCCAGAAAACCGTTCCCTGTGTATCAGTATTTCCCTACGGTTTGGGAAGGCAATTGCCACTCTGGCTCTTCGAGCTTTAATTTACCCTGTTGTTTTTTTCCAGATTTTCGCACAACTGGATACAGTTGTTGGGTTTGATTTATTCAAGTAGTAGAAAGGCCGGATCACCTCCAGCCTTTCGACACATTTCTCACCTACTACCTCTAGACAAACCAACCTTTCACCCCTTCCCCCCCCTTCATCCCCCCCTTTTTTTGCCCTCACACCTTCCACATCATGGCAGAAGGTCATTACCTAGCCTTTGCCGAAGAATTAGTTGACGATATCCTGGCCAATCCATCCCTGCTCGGGATTGACCTGGCACCCAACATCAACAGCAACACCGATGAATGGAATGAAATAGAAATTCTCAAGAAGAAGATCATCCGCTCCGAACTTCATGGAGCCCTCATGACAGAATACTTGAGGGCCCATGCTGCCCCAAATGGACTCATCATCCGTATAGAACCGCGGATTTTCCTAGATAATCTCCAGTTCAGAAAAGATTGGTCCTTCATTGCGAATAAGTGTACCCGTGATTGGTTGATTTTAATCATCAATACAGCTAAAACAGTTACAGATAAATTAATAGCAGAACTCACGATCAAGAGTAACACTCTCAAAACCAAAATTGCAATAGACATATACACAGCCAAACTTGCCCTTTTGGAAACATCTTTGAAAGAATTTAAAGACACCAATCTCAATAGAAAAATTTTGAAGCTGAAAAAGGACTTGCAGAACTTCACCCACGTTAAAGTCTATCCGTATGTTGCCGACGAATATTTCACAGATGAGGCACGACAGTCAAGAAGAGATGCAGCACAATTGCGCTTTCAGAACTCACAGAGAGGCCAAAACAGGTCATGGTCCAACTCCAGCTCTAACTCCAGTAATAGCTCTGGCAGCTATGGACGTCAAGGCCCAAGAGTCCATTATAACATCCCCGTACCACACAACACCCCTGCGGTACCTTTTTTAGGCCAGCGAGGCAGAGGGACACGCGGACCCAGATGGCGCGCACCACCACAGTCGATGGTTGTAACACGCAGCAGAGGACAGGCAACAACTTTCGCACCTCCCTTATTATGAACAAATCATCGCATCAATTGACTCGACCGGAGGAAGAGATCCTGCAGAAGGGCCTCTCATTTATACCTACAGCAAGATACGATCCTTTTCAAACCCGGATCGAATGTAATCAACTTCTACGGAAAATACATCTGCAGCAATTCTTTGAAGACAAATCTAATTCACAAAAGGACGCCACTGGCCTTAGACCCACCTCTCAGTTTTGTGTACCCTCCAGTGCCTACACGGCCGAATCTATCACGTTTGAACAAGCCCTCATGAAAAAACTCTCAGAAATCGAAGATAGCATTCCCTTTGTTCATAACAACTGCACTAAAATCCAACTTAATGCTCTCTCTGATCTTGCCAAAAATCAAGCCATAACCATCAAACCGGCAGACAAAGGAGGAGCTATAGTCATTCAGAATACCGACGACTACAACAACATGGTGGAAGCCTTGGTCTGCGACACCTCCAGTTACCAATTACTTCGCAGTGATCCAACGGCCTCTCTGCAGGCTCTAATCGCACCTATCATTGAAGAAGCAGAAGCAGAAGGATATGTCAGCCCAAGGGAAGCAGCCTTCCTGACGCCATTGCATCCAAGGACTCCAGCCATGTACGCCCTTCCAAAAATACATAAAACCACTCTGCCCATCCCGGGCCGTCCAATCGTTTCAGGGATCCAGTCTATCTTAGAACCTTTATCTCAATACGTAGACTTTTTCATCAAGGACGAAATTCCGAAAATGCAATCTTATGTTAAAGACTCTACAGCTATGCTCATTCTTCTCGACTCTGTGCAATTCAACCCAGAACTTGATTGGCTAGTCACCATTGACATCGAATCCTTGTACACCAAGATCCCGCAACAAGAAACTCTTACCATGCTCAAAGATCTCCTTGATTCAGGCATTGACCTCCATGAGGTGCCCTCCACCTTCATATCCACCTTGGCTGAAATAGCCCTCACGAAGAACTACTTCATGTTTAATGACCAATTTTACCAACAGATTTCGGGCACCGCCATGGGTGCTACCTTCGCACCAAGTCTGGCCAATCTCTATGTCAACTCCTTTGAGCTCCAGCATATATATCCTTCTACCAACCCTTTTTGTGACAAACTGCTCATTTGGCGTCGCTATATAGATGACATCTTTATCATATTCAGAGGCTCCAATGAAGAACTCTTGGCTTTCCATGAATGGCTCAATACACGCAATATCTATCTGCAGTTTACCATGGAACAAGACAGAAACAAGACCCATTTCCTTGATCTAGATATTATGGCCTCACAAGGCGGGCTCATTTCCAAAGTTTACCGCAAAAACACAGATAGGAATTCCCTCCTCACATACTCGAGCTATCATCCTCAATCCCTCAGAGACAACTTACCGTTTGGCCAATTTTTGCGGTACCGTCGGCTCTGCACTAGGACGGAAGATTACACTGCTCAGTCCAAGACTCTCAAAAAGCAACTCATTGAACGAGGCTACCCGCAGAGGATTGTCCGGAACACATACAGAAGGGCCAGAAGCATCCCACGCGCATGTACCCTTGAACAACATCAGAAGGACTCAGATGTCACAACCATTACGGCTGTATTAAGTTATTCTCCACTACTTAATAAAATCAAAAAGGAAATTAAGTCCCTATGGCCCATTCTCAACACTGGTGCGTCTAACATGCCCACGCCACGGTTTGCACTAAAAAGAAGACGCAACCTGAGAGACGCCCTCGTCAACACGGTGCGGCCAGACACAGACTCTGCCAAGAACACACAGGCCACCCTATGGAACCAGACCAACCCAGTGGGCCATAGCCCGTGTGGCCTTTGCTCAATGTGTACCCAGACAGTTCGGAGCACCAGTCTGGATATTGGCTGGACTACTCCCTGGACCCAGAAATTCTTCACCAACTGCAATACCAAAGGAGTAATTTATATGATCACCTGCCCGTGCCATTTGCGATACATTGGGATGACTGCCAGAGAAGTAAAGAAACGGATGATTGAACATAGATCCTGAATCCGCACTAAGAAACTTACAGCACCTATGGTTCCGCATTTTTTGGCGGAAGGACACACAGCAGAGTCTTTTCAATGGACCATTTTGGAAAAAATCAAGTACCCGAAGCGAGGAGGCAACTACCACGCTATACTCTTTACTCAAGAACAGAAGTGGATTTTCCGCTTAAATACCTGCAAACAAGGGTTGAACGAAGCAATGCAGTGGCAAGAACTGGCGGTGCTACAGCATTGAACCTTGACATTTCATGAATCACTATTCTCTGGCTGATGTATCTGTGTGATTAACGGGATAACATATGAAATGTTTGATGCATTCTTTAACTGCTATATGTATTTCCGTTTCATTTACAACTGTCTCCCTTTCTTTCACCCATTGGTATTCTCCCTTTTGACCTACCCGTGTTGCATCTCCAACTCTTCTTGCCTTCTGTTTTGATTTAATCATCTGTTTTGATTTAATCATCTGGTGCACTTGTGGAACTCGCACAAGAGAGTTTTTTAGCTGTTCTTTCACTGTTTCCCCTTCTTTCACTGCTCATTCCCTGGCATCACTTTCACTTCTTCACCTGTTGTCCTGATCACTCACCCCCTGCACCCACCACCCGGCCCAGGCACCTTGCCTCACAGCCCCCCCTGAGAGTCCACACCAGGACTCCTCCCCTTGCCTGCCCCGACACCAGCCATGTCCTGTCCTCACATACACACCCACCGCTGAGTGACCAACGATTGGCCTCGCGCGCGCTTACCTTATTGCACGGGCCACGCCTTGGCCGGCTCTCCCCCAGCCATCTCACCCGATACATGGCCACCCCTCTCTAGCCCTAGCTCGGCAGCACACACACCCTCGCATATGTGTGTCCTGATTGGCCGCCCGCAACATAGACTTCCGCCTGGGCTGCCTATTGATAGGCCAACCTTCCACTGACAAGCCCGTGACGCGTCCACCGCCGATTGGCTTACGCGCCCATCACGGACGGTGCCCCACCTCCATGCAGCGTCACACACGGCAGACATCCTTCGCTGCCGCTCAGTACACCCACATCCTTAGGACGGAGCAGACTGCAGTTTTCATGCGCTCGCCTCGATTGATTTTTCCCAGGTATGCGTACTTCTCTGCTCCCTTCAGCACCGCCCGACAACCATCCAGTCCTTTACAGCATCGCTTTCTTTGCAGGTTCGCTACTGGAGAGAGCTCTCTCACTGCTCCCAGTGCATTTCCTGGATAGCTCAGTCATCCTTTCCAGGTAGGTCCCCTCGCACACTCCACGGTCCGCCCCCTCCCATCCCCCACCGTGCCCCCCTCTTTTCCCTCACGTGCACAGGTCTTGCCACTTTCTTTCCCTCCACCACGGGGTTGACTTGTCTATGTTTTTTAGCCACCATTACAGTGGCGTTCTTTGCTCTGAATTGGCGAGCACCTTGTCTTTGGTAGCATTCATTTGCCTTGTAACAGGTTTTTTAGCTGCACTCTGGATGCACCATTGTTGCAATATTGCAGTTAGAGGCTTACTCATGCACTCTCTGCAATTATGTCTTTTGTGTCTCCTATTCCAGGATCCCTTTGCAGCCTGTTATTGCTGCCCTACTAAGAGGACAGTCGCTACTCAGCAGCATATGAAAATCGATCTTGTCCTGAAGAAGATGGTCGGTAATCACCCTTGAACCATCGAAACCGGTCGACCTCAACTGTTGTGGCCTCACCACAACATTTTATGATACCCCCAATACCAACAGGGGTTACTGCATGTAATTGAGAGAAAACCCCACAACAACATGGGTTTTCCCATCCCATAACAAGTGGGACAGTGCATTCTTTAGTGATATTTTGATATCACCTCACCCACCCTCTGGGCAACCACCCTTTTGCAAGGAACTTTCCAGTTATCAATGCTAAAATAAAAATTACATGACTATTCCGATGCCTCAATCTCTGCACTTGTGACTGCTAGCTGCTTAGATTTAAGAATCCGAGATCTAATTCCCCTCTCGCACTCCCCCACATCATTGTGCTGGTTGCCCCTCCCTCCCTCCTTCCCTGCATCAGACCAGCTTTTCCACCTGTGTCTAAGTGAACAGGACCATGGTTAACAAAAATATCATTAGTTGTTTGGTCTTGCCCTCACCGGCAAGTTGATGAATTTTTTTCCCCAGAAAACCGTTCCCTGTGTATCAGTATTTCCCTACGGTTTGGGAAGGCAATTGCCACTCTGGCTCTTCGAGCTTTAATTTACCCTGTTGTTTTTTTCCCTGTGATAGGGTAGGCCAGACATAAGGTACAATGAGTTGAACAGGAAGCACAATGCAGTCCACAGAGCTGCAATGTTGCTGGCCACATGCACTGGTTGGACAACACTGGTGCTTCCAGGAGGGAAGGGTGATGGAAAGAGAGGACATAGAGCCTTGGCAATAGTGCATTGCCCTCCTTGAGCCAATCATTTGCAGCAGAGACCAAAGCCTGAGGAGCTCAAGCGAAATAGAATGTTATTAATAATCTTTGAAATGTTAGCTGCTAAAATTAAATGTTGTACTATTTTTAGATTTTTGCGGTTTGTGTCTTGTGTGTTTACACTTTAGGAATAGCTACGATGAATTTTAATATGTTTTCATTTTCATACAATTTATATACTTCTTGTTGTCGCTGGATATAGTGAACAGGTTTTATTTGCTAAACCAACTCACTAACAAACAAATAAAACTCTGTACATTGACCACCACAACCAGGGGACTAGACACGAGAAACCATCACTAAAATCCCAAATCATCTTCTCCATGATATGAACCTGAGGTAATTGTGATAGAGAAACCAATCCCCGATTAGTAAACAAAGTTTACTTTTTTCCCTGAACTACACCCAGGAGGTTCAAGAGAGGGAACCATCCTTTAAGGAGGTTAAGTGGAGCCAGTGATGCCTGCAATTACAATACATGTTATTGTTTCTGTCCAAGCTAACTGTGATTTACTGCAGGCAATCTAATTTCCTTGAGAGTCAACAAGCTGACGGTTGGACAGAGAGAGTCCACGATAATATGCAAAATGAAGAGGGTAGAGTTTGCTCCCTCAGATATTTACGAAGTACTGTCCACTGCTAATGACTGTGGTGTTTAGGAAAGAGGGGAATAGGATATCAGTGATGTGGTATTGAGCTTGCTCTGCCTGAGGGACCCTCATAGGACACAAAAGAATACTTTGAGCTTAACAGAGAAGTTCTCTCAGGAATTCTATTGGCCCAATGGATAGGGCATGTTTTTTTGAGCATATATCGACCAATCACATTTTATTTTCCAAATACATCTTACCTTCGATTTTCTGACATTTAGACACTCGAACAACAAGGGTTGGAAACTGCGATCTTGTGATAATCTTATCCGTTGATCAATCGCCCTAAGTTCAACTGCCCTGGCAGCAGTACATCATAACACATGCTCGTCAAACAGACATTGGGCCTCATTGCAAGTTTGCCGGTCCGGTAACAATGGTACCGGTAAGCTTGATGGTACTTTTGTTACCGGACCGGCAAACTTTCTGCTCGCATTCTGAATGGTGCCAGTGCTACCATCCTCCCCACTCCCATTGAGTGCTATGGAACTCAAATGGGAATGGGGAGTGAAAAATTCCGGCGCCTGACAAGTGGGAAATACAGGGTCAGCCAGGGCTGTAATAACCCTGTATTTGCCCATTGCCAGGTGCCGGAAAAATTTGCAAGTTTGGCGGTAGCCTTGCCGGAAAAAAACATTGAGGCCCATTGCCTTGCTAAACTGATATGCTACCCCCCTTGTCATGACGTTGCACAGCATAGCCAAACGTCCGCTCTCAGCAGCTGTACCATAACGTTAGATAACGCAAAACACGGAAGATACACATACACACACAGGTCATGCTTACTCGCTTTTCACAAAAAGAAGATAACAACAAGCTACACTTTTCAATAATTATTCATAGTTGGGAATTTGCTAAAATGTTATATTTCTTATGATATGATATGATATGGCATTTATAACGTGCCTATTCACAAGGGTTTCAAGGCGACGAGGCAAGGAAGGGGAACAGAGGGAAGACAGAGACAGCGATTTTACTAGGCCAGGTGACATTGAGATTACGCAAGTGCAGGGGCAGGAGGGAGGGGGGAAAGTGCAAGAGGAGAAGGGGGGTGGGTAGTGCGGTACAGAGGATAACAGTAAAAATAAATAACAATAAATAAAAAAGTGCGGCCAGCTGGTGGCAAGTGTAAGGGTAAGTGCAGACATCAGGTCTCAAGTGCAGGGATGGGGCTGTAGTGATACAGAAACAGCTTCTGAGTGCAAGGGTTTCCAAGGGGGCAGTGCAGGTGTGCAACTGTGGGAGAGGGGACCTGGGCCTGAGATCAGAGGGTAGCCAGGTGACCAGTGCAGTTTCAGTTTCAACTAGGAGTTCAACAGGGGAGAGTAGGAGAGAAAGCAGAAGCAACGAGGAAGGTTTTGATGTGCTTACGGAACCAAAGATGGTTTTCCTCAAGATTCAGTCAGAGGCCACAGCCGAAGAGAAAGATCTACCACCAACTCGTTGCTTGGAGAAGCGTCTGACCCTAAGGGAGTTGGAGGCGGTTGGGCCAAGAGCTCGAGAAGGAAAATATTTAGGAAGAGAGAGTTGAAGGTATTGAGGCCCCAAGCCCCAGAAGGCCTTGTGGACAATGCAGAGGGTTTTGAACTTAATCCTCGCAGCCACTGGGAGCCAGTGCAGAGATTTCAGTCCTGGAGAGATACGATCCCTGCGCATGAAGCCAAGGACAAGTCTTGCAGTCCTGTTCTGGATGAGTTGTAGAGAGTAGACACTGGCAGATTTAGAAAGAGGCTGTTGCAACAGTCCTGCCTAGAGAGAATGTGAGCTCTGGAGACAGTGAGCTTCTGGGGGAAGGAGAGGAAAGGAAGAATACCTCTGAGGAGGTGCAGCTGTTAGTGTGACTTCTTAGAAACATCAGTGATGTGAGGAGAGAAGGAGAGTGTGGAGTGAAAGATGACCCAGAAGTTTTTAGCCTCACAGGTGGGAGCAGGAAGAGGGCCAAGAGAGGCCAGCCAGGGAGTGACAGGAAAGGAGGGAGCGGGTGAGCCGATGAGGAGAATATCGGTCTTACTGGCATTAAGGTAGAGATCATTGGCGGCACACCACTCCTAGATAGCAGACAGACAGTCAGACATGAGAGAAGGAGAAGAAGTGGCGGAAGGGAGCCTGAAAATGAGTTGAGTGTCATCCGCATAGCACCGAAAGTTGGGGCAGAGAGTAGCAATGCGGTGGGCAAGAAGTGCAAGGTACGGGTTGAACAGTCAGGTAGAGAGGTTAGGCCCCTGGGGAACACCACATGTAGAGATAGAGATAGAGGAGAGGAAGGACCTTAAGTTGGACCTAGGAAAGTCGATCAGAGATTAAAGAGATCAGCCAAGCCGGGCCTGATGCCCAGGTTATCACAGAGACGGTTGAGCAGGATGGCATGGTTGACCATGTCAAAGGCAGAAGAGAGATCAAGTAAGACGAGGATACTGGGGGTGTTGGAATCGAGGTTGGAGAGAAGGTGTTCACGGATGATTTAGAGAGCAGTTTCCGTGCTTCTAGCAGCTCTGAAACCAGACTGATGGTCATGGATACAACCAACAGTTTCAGTGTGAAGATTAAGCTGGGAGATGGCCAGCTTTTCCATGAGTCCCCCAGGAAAGAAGTAATGGAGATAGGGCGATAGTTAGCCATGCACGACGGTCGGCAAATGGTTTCTTAACAAGGGGGTGCACAAGAGAGTTTTCAGGTGGGAAGGGAAGACTTCAATTGTGAAGGAGTGGTTGCAGAAGTCAGCCAGAGTAGAGGCCAAGGTGTCAATGTGGTTTGACAAGACTTTCATAGATCTGACTTGTCTAGAAACCTCGTCTGGGGAGAACAGGGTAAAGGCAGAGAAGACGGGAGGAGAGGTGGCTGAAGAAGGGCCAGAGGAAGAGCGGGGAGTAGAGGGAGGAGAGGAAGAGAGAGACGACAGGATATCCAGAGTTTTAAAGATGAAATGAGAAGCCCTGGCCGTGCAGAGGGCCTGGGAGGGGACAGGAGAGGTAGAAACTGCAGCAGGATTGGCCAGCTCCTTGCAGATTTTAAAGAGTTCGGCCGAGTTGTTAGATGTTGAAGAGACGCGGTCTTGGATGTGGCTCTCTTCTTGGTGTGGACAGAGAGCCCGTATTGCCTTTGGAGCAGGCGGCAGGCAAGTTTGTCAGAGGATGTACCAGAAGCATGTCATTCCCTCTCAACCACCCTGAACTTGCGTTTAAGGGTGGCGAGATCTGAGTCGTACCAAGAGTTGCACTTGGCTTTGGGCTTCAAGCCGATCCTCTAGACAGGGGTAAGAACATCGAGACTAGTAGATATAGCAGAGAGAGCTGTATCAGGGTGTGAGTCAGCCAAAGTGGGAGGGGGGTGAGAAAGTGGAGGCGAAAGCCTCATCTGACACAGGCATTATGGGTTGGATAACCGAGAAGGTAGGTGGCAGTGCTGCAGTTGGCTTGGCCTGAGTGGTGGAGAGAGTGACCTCAAAAGAAAGGAGAAAGTGATCACTCCAGGAGAGAGGAGTGGTGAGAGGGTTAGAGAGGGGAAGGTCTGTAGAGAGCAGAACATCAAGGGTGTGCCCTGCAGAGTGAGTTGGGCCAGAGGGGAGGATAGAGAGTGAGAGAGAGCCAACGAGGTCACGAAAGAGCCCAGAGGAAGGACAGGAAGCATCTAGGTGGATGTTAGTCTCCAAGAAGGAGGAGTTGAGAGGTTGAGACCAGGAGGGAAGAGTACAGGTCAGCCCACTCAGAGAGGGAGGAGCAGATTTGACCAGGTGGCCGATAGATGGTAGCCACAGTAAGGGACTGGCTAGGAGAGAGAGAGAGAGAGAGAGAGAGCCTGCAGACAAGGAGAACGCCTGCGTAGGAATGACAGAGGCAGAAATCCACTCAGTGAAGATCAGGGCTAGACCCCCTTCAGAATGCTAGGACCTGGGCACGGAGAGGATCTTGTAGCCATCAGGGAGGAGAGTGTCAAAGCTTGTGACAGAGCTGGCTGTCAACCATGTCTCGGTGAGGACATCAAGCTCGAGTTGGTCCAGAAAGTGGCAGATGTCCGAGGAGTGTTTGACAGCTGAGTGAGAGTTAAGAGTGGCGGAGAAGGTTGCCATCTTTGAAGGACTTCCAGGGAGGGGAACAAATCAGAGGTATGTCCTGCGGAGGTGTAGAAGAAGCCAGAGGGAGGGCAGAAGAGGGAGGAGGGGCAGGGAAGGTAGCCAAAGAGAAGACAGCAGGGGGAGGCAAGCAAGTCGTGGAGGGGAGAGAGGGCACAGCAGGGGGAGGCAAGGAAGCTCTAGAGGGGAGAGAGGGGACAGCAGGAGAAGGAAGGAAATTAACAAGGTGCAGGAAACGTCTATCAAAGAGGAGAAGATTGGCCAGAGGGCCTTGGACCAAGACAGTACCATTCAGGTAAACATTTATGATGAACATAGAGGAGTCGATGAAGGCCAGGAGGGCCTCCCACCAGATGCCACCATTAATGGGAGAAGAAGAGAGAGGAGAAAGCATAGAGACCATATGAAGAGTCCATAGGTCTGGCGAGGGAACTACAAAGAGAATGTCAATGAGGGTTTGCCTAGAGGAGGCACTGGTATAGGTATAAGCGATAGGAAGGCCTGGGTTGGAGACCAGGATGTCCTTTTAAAACATCTTCCTTCCAGATTAAGTGAGGAGAGCAGGATAGTCGATAGAGAAGCAGTTAGAAAAGATAGGAGAGAGAGAGAGAGAACCGTAGAGTAGGGGGGAGGACGCAGGGAGGGCCCGAGCAGATGAGACAGAGAGAGACGAGACAATAGGAGACAATTGGACAAGACGATAGGTTTGCTAGACGAATGCTATGCTAAGAAGTGAAAACCACAGAATGGCACTACTTTCACAATGTCATTTAGATACTGGAGAAACACACCTACGCCTGAGAGTCCATTATAAGGGGAAATGGTCTAGGTTTCACAATGCAATTTTAAATACTTTCACAACACAATTTTTTTTACAGGAGACAACACACCTCAGTCTGAGAGTCCTGTATAAGGGGAAAAAGGCCTAGGTTTCACAATGCATTTTAAATAATTTCACAACACAATTTTAAGTACAGGAAAAAACACACATCAGTCTGAGAGTCCTGTATAAGGGGAAAAAGGCCTAGGTTTCACAATGCATTTTAAATAATTTCACAACGCAATTTTAGGTACAGGAAAAAACACACCTAAATCTGAGAGTCCTGTATAAAGGGAAAAAGGCCGAGGTTTCACAATGCAATTTTAAATACTTTCACAACACAATTTTAAGTACAGGAGAAAGTAAACCGAAGTCTGAGAGTTCGCTAAGTGGCCAGTATCCAGGGTAGAGTGAAGGAACCACTCCTAACCCGGGCCACTCCTACCTTATTGAGTAGCTGCTGGTAGGCGGCTGGATGTTGGTATCTCCTACTGACACCTGCAGACACTAGAAGGAGCCGCCTCTGTAGGAGCCGCCCTTTGCCTGGAGGCCCTTAGCCGCAGTGGCTGCCCTGGGAAGGTCAGAGATTAACAGCAAACTGCCAATCAGGGTAGGGGGGGCTGGGAGGTGGGAGGAAACAGGCAACAGGGAAATGGATGTGCATGGGAGGAGGGAAACAACAACGGCGGTGGGAGCGCTAACTAAGTTGGTAACAAGTTAACAAATAGGCCCAGAAGGGAATCATGCCATGCAGCACTCACTTGCTCAAGGCCAGAAATGGTGAGCGGTTAACTCGGCAGGGCGGCAGGCAGCAAGCCTATTTCACAAGCCATCAATCAGGGGAAGAGGGCAGGCTGGGAGGAGGGACCATAACAGGCAACAGGGAAATGGATGCAGGGGAGGGTGTGAGGAGGGAAACAACAACAGCACGGCAATAATTATTGCAAGTGAAACAGTTAATACACTGAACAGAGCCATTACAACTTATTTTGTACATAATTAATGGATGAACAGATTGTTTAGGCCTCATTACAACCCAGGCGTTAAGGGTTTAACGGTGCCGTTGGCGCCGTTAACCCTGAACGCCTGATTACCATTTTAACGCCTGCTTTTAGCAGGCGTTAAAATGCAAGGCGCTAACCCGCCTTGGTGTTAATTACGGCACCGTAATTTACGGTGCCGTAATTAGCGCCTTCCCCACTCCCATTATGCCCTATGGGGCAAAAATGGGAATGGGGAAGGGTAAATGGGGAATGGGGATTTACCACCCCACTCACCTTGGAATGGGGCGGTAAATCCACCATCCACCATGGTGTAAACAGAGTTTACACCATGGTGGTAAATTAGGGAACTTACCGCCTGGGTTGTAATGAGGCCCATAGTAACCATGTTTAGGTTGATTGCCGAATTCCGTGAAATCTTTCAGATTTAACTCTTCAATGTTTTAATCCCAGTACTTGAATTGCATGAGGAAACATTCTGTGAATTGAAATAGAATACAATGCAGTTCTATCATCCATTTTCTCTCGAAGCACATGTTGCTTTTGGGAGAAAAAATTATGTGTTACCCATCGGAAATAAAGCTTTGCTCTTTCCTTTCATTCACTGATGAAATGCGATCATATTTATGTTGATCATGAAGAGGTAAAATCGAGATCAAACCCCTGCCCCCTCACCCCAGGCGCATAAACAGAAAGAACAGCAGGAAGAATAAGGAGCACACTTATCATTTGAACCAGGCCTCAGCGCGCCCTTGGGTGACACATATGCTGAAAGACAGCCATTTCACCAACATTGCAACCTACATGCTACATTAGCCTCAATGCAGCAATACCAGAATCTACAAAACACAAGAATCCCTGTTTAGAGGCTTGCAGATGCTTATATGAATTAACCTGATCTAATTGCACAGTGTAAAGTCATGTTTCAGGAAAATTACAGCCTCACTGAACACCAGCCGCAGTGGGGATTCGTGCTGACTTCAGCAATGCGCCTCGCAAACCCAGGAGCAGCCAAGGTCTTACAGTAAGATAAGATTCCTTTCTTTGAACGACAGTGAACTCTGACAGACAAGCATTTTAATTCTTCACAAATACGAGTAAGCCACAGCAGAACATTCACAGCCCAGTGTTTTTTCCCTGGGAACAAAAGACATTTTCGCAAGATCCACACATCATTTGAAACATAATTGTAACAAGAATGGCTCAGCTGTGGCCAATGAATGCTGAGAGCCCAGGGGCGAAAAGCCTGTCCAAGCAAAAACTGATGGGAACAAGTTCGTAATGCAACAAGTGTAGAATTAGGTAATGGGGGTGGCGCAGTTAAAACCAGCCCACTGACGCAAAAGTCCTAATGTCCAATTATCAGGCTCCCTATAAGGGCGCTATAGGTAACCTATCACTTAGCAGCCAATAACAGGATGAGATAGGTTTCTGGGAGCTGGTCCAATTCTGTGATGTCAGCCTGCAGTGTGTTACGTCTACCGGGGTAGACGGTGCCTGGATTTTCGCAGTGCACAAAGCTCTCTGTGTGTTTTTTTTTTTGCTGCCCAGAGATAAACGCAGTTTGGAACATGCTGCTGCCTGCTTGGGACTCTGCTGCATTTCTTTGGGTAAAATGGGAGGTGTTGGGGTCTCCCATAGCTGACGCCCAGAAGCCCTGGTGGGGGTCCAAATTCTCCCCAACAAGTTGGTGCCCTCTGTGAGGCTAATTGTAAGAATGGGCACTGCCTGCACAAGCCCTGCATTGAACTGCCCTCTCTGCCGCCGACCCAAGAAGCTGTGGGAACCTACCCTGCACCTGAAGACCACCGGAAGACGCATTCACCAGGTAAAGTCATTGGGGGCCTTCTTGGAAATACCCCGCTTAAGGGCAGGTGAGAGCCCTGCAGAAGAAGGGGTCCGGTGAAGCGCCTTTATGGGAGGTCCGGTAGCAGAGCAAGTGCCAGTGCAGCATAGGAAATGTAAGTACAAGTTCAAGCAACCAGGAACATGGGCTTTGAGGGGAGGGTGTGATTGTGTGGGGTAACAATGGGCAAATATTTTAAGTATTAGGAAGTATTGTTGAACAGTATGTCGTAGAAATGTTAAATTGTGTTGTCTGAATAAGGACTGGAGCTTTTGTGTGTAGGGAGTGTTCGGTCTTTGAGGTAAAAGGTTCTGGTGAATAACCAGGACTATAGACTTAACAGGCTTGGACTGTAGAAGTATCTAAATAGAGGTATACCTGTGAGTAGGGCGTTGTAGTCTGGATCATGGAAGAGGTATTCCTGTAGTGGTTGGTTAGCTGGAGCTATACTAGATTGCAGAAGGTGTTTGACTGGTTAAGTTTCATGGAGAGAGGCGTTTCATCCGTGAGGCGACGCCATGGGTGCAGTTTAAAACAAGCACAAGGGAATAAAGAGAATGCCCCACCCTGGGGTGTGGGAAGACAGCTGTGGGGGAGGTATTGTAAATAGGGTGGTGGGTGATTGTACATTGTCGCACTATTCGGCATATTGGTTGTGATCCGCACGTGAATTGTAGTTGGGACTGGAGCGGTGGCAGTGGTCCCTTCTTGCAATTATGAGGTTATTGGGTTGTTTAGTGACTCCCCACGTATCGGACAGAGTGCCGCGCTGGTTGGTCTGGATGACGATTACATGTACTGGGGTATGGCTTTCCTATGAATTGAAGTTGTAGATCAATGAGTAGATGAGATTCCCTGCTGATTGAGCGTTGTAGTTCAGTGAGTGGAGGATGTTTCCCCACAGGAGGTAGCTAGATTGTTCCCGAGTGCGGAAGATAATTGGCTGGTTAAGCTCCCCAGGTGAGGGGCGTATCACACGCGAGGCGACGCAGCGTGCACAGTCCGATTATAAGAGTTCATTGTGGATTACCTTGCTCCAGTTGTAGCAGGAAGACAGCTGTGGGGATTGTGGGGTTTCATTTTGGGATATTTGTGGGGTTGGAAGAAATGGGTTATTGTTCTGTGTATGCACATTTGTCTGTCCATTTGTACTGTGTTTTTAGTTTGGTGACGTCACCTGTAGATTGATGCATAGGATACAGATTTTTGATGGTGAGGAGCTAGTGGTGTGGTTTTGGAGAGGAAGGAGAGGTGACCCAGACTCGGTGTGTGGAAGACACATGCGCAAGATTGTGGAGGTGTGCCGGAGAAGGCAATGGTTTGGTGAAGATGGGCTGCACGTGGAGTGCACTGGGTAAGGTGAAGAGCAAAGAAGGATCATAGAAATTTTTTTTAAAAAAGGGAGAGAAGAGAAATGTTACACTATTTTCTAACTTTTGCTCCCTTAACAGCGAACTATCGAAATGTTCAACTTGAGGTGAGGTAAAAGGTATCACACAATAGAGAAATGACTCCCCTTCAACTGGTATGTAGGACACAGCCCCATGCCAAGATAAATTAGTAAAACATAGTGTACAATGGTTGAAAAGTACTGAAGATAAATACATAAGACCATAGCCGCCCACAGGCAGCTTCTCCAGAAGTGTGCAGCAATCGCTAATGACACACATGCATAGCACTTACACAGGAAAGAAGCTGAAAAAAAACAAAAAAAACAACACCTGGCTACAGTTGAACTGTGGCGCATGATGGAAAGGAAAGTGGTAAGGAGTCAGCAGATGCTGAACTAGCACGAGCAGAGCGAAAAGGGGTCTCACTCTTCTGCACATCAGGGAGTGTAATATTTGATGACACAGATGGTAAGCAAGGAATGCATTCCATGAGAGAAATGAAAGCAGCAGCAAGGACAGATACAGGGATCATTTCAGCAGACACCACAAGCACCAACACAGGCACTGTCACCATTACAGTTACAGACACAGACACAACAAATGACAACACCACTACCCCAGGACTTACAAGCATCACAACCCAGGGGCACTGCACTGCAGTCAGCGCCCATACAGAACCACTGGCGTAACAGGGGCCCCCGCAGCCCCTGCGGTGCGGGCGGCCCCACTAGCACATGCCTGGCAGGGGGCCCCACTTGGAGAAAAAAAATGAAAAAAAATATATTTTTTTTCAAAATATTTTTTTTTTAAAAATTTCTTTTTGAAATCACTTTGCCTTCATAAAAAATTATTTCTGCACCAAGAAATAGTGTCTCAATGAAGACAGAGTGACTACAAAAAGAAACTTTCTTTTTGAAGTCCGAGGGCTCCCCCTGCCCCATGACATGGAAGACCCCAGGCTGGAGGCCTCCATGTCATGGGTTGGGGGAGCCCTATGACTTAAAAAAGAAATAGTTTATTTTTGAAGTCACTCTGCCTTCATAAAGAAATGATTTCCATTATGGTTCGGTCCTTAACAGAAATAATTTCTTTATGAAGTCAGAGTAATTCCAAAAAAAGACAAGCAGCCTCATTACAAGTTTGGCGGTAGCCTTGCTGGTAAAACCGGCAGGTTGCCGCCAAACTTGCGCTTTTTTCTGGCACCTGCGAATGGGAAATTACCGGGTCATTACGGCCCTGCCGGACCCAGTAATTGCCCATTTGCTGGCACCGGAAAAAAATGCTCCCCGTTCCCATCATCCCCATAGAGTTCAATGGGAATGGGGAGCTTGGATGCACCGGCACCATTAATAATGGTGCCGGTGCATCCGACATGCTCTGCTCGCGGGTGCCGGTAGGCACCCGGGAGCAGAACTTGTAGTTTGCTGGTCTGGTAACAACGGTACCGTCAAGTTTACCGGCACCGTTGTTACCAGACCAGCAAACTTATACTGAAGCCCAATTTCTATTTTAGTAATAGGGCTCCCGTCAACCCAATGACGTGTGTGAATGTATTGTGAAAGGGTGTACACTTAAATGTGGAGGTGGCTACCCGTGTGAGTGTATGGTGAAAGGGTGCACTCAAATGCATGGGCGACTGGGTGTTCGTGTGTACATGTACAGTGAAAGGGTGCACACTTAAATGTATGAATGGCTGCCTGGATGTGCCTGTATGGTGAAAGAGTGCACACTTAAATGTAAGCTGGGCGTGCATGCTTGTATATGGTGAATGGTGTTTGTGCGTGTGTTCAGGGGCACAACAAAACCTACATTTCGGGGGGCTGATCCTTCAAATGTTGGAAGAGGCTCTAACTTCACGGGTGGTGGGGGAGGCAAACTTATTTGTGTGGGGGCATCTAACTTCTTTACGCCTTTTTAATGAGACTATTCTAGTGCAGCTGCAATGCTACAAGCAGTTAGCTCTCTCTTTTAAGTGTGAAAGCACCCACTTATGAACTGTTGTGAGAATGAACGGTCTCCTGTTCCCTTTCTACCCTTCCAATCACTTCCCTGGCATAAAAGTACTAAACCCACATCACAATTTCAATTGCCTAAAATATTTGCCATTTGGATGCAGGTACTAACAATGAAATGCTTTACGTTAGTAACTGCTGGGCCCTTGTTAACAGCGAAACCCAGGTGCCATTTAACATCAGTGTCCTGTTCTGTCCGGTAACTGCTCTGAAGGTCAGCCAGGTTGAGTCAACATAGTCCAAAATTTCTGGGGGTGAGTGCTGCAGCCCAGTCAACTGAATATTGTTAAGCCCCTACTTGTGTTTAATGCCTTAATTACTTATTGGTAATCGTCATTAGTCCTAGCCCTATTCTTCCTTGTCCCTGTACTTGTGCATGAGGCAGTACTTGTGTATGAGGCACAAGGCCTCATACACAAACACTGGGATGAGGTAGAGGTGCATGGAGGTAATGCCTGACTTAGCTACCTGTATATTCATTACTCCTAATCCCACTCTTCCTCATGCCAGTACTTACCTATGAGGCAAGGAGCCTCAAACGTAAGCTCTGGGACAAGGAACAGGGGCGTGAAGGTAATTCTGGGCCAAGGAGCTGATTTTGGAGGTTAGGGTAGGGCAATGGAGGCAGAGGGGATGTGTGGGCGGTGGGATTGTGCGATAAATCATAATGGTTGTCCATGTCCTGGCTAAGCAGACATGATATGTGGTATTAGTGGCTAGAGAGGCATTTTGGTGCACCCAGTCTAGTTATTCCTCAATTTAGTATGACTTTTTTTTAACTGCTCATTTCTGATAAAGAGGTCCTGCTAAGTGTAATTACCTGGCTAGATTGGCATTTGGGTGCTGCCAGTCTAGCCATTTCTTACTGCAGCATTGTATATTTTTTTGAGCATCTGTGATAAAATTATATGATATAAGTCTATTATAACATGCCTATACACAAGTGTTTCTTGGTGCGACAAGCAATGGAGTGAAGATAGAGGGTGGACAAGACAAATGATCTTACTAGGCCTTGTGTCATTCAAATCGTGCAAGTGCGAGAATGAGAAATGCAAGGGGAAAGGGAGGGGGAAGTGCAAGGAAGAAGGGAGGGGAAAACAGGGCTGTAATGCTCTGAGTAAGTGCAGCCAGGACAGTGCGGCTCTCGGTAGTGCAAGGAGAACAAGGGACTACAGGGTTACAGTTACAGTCCCTAAGTGCGTGGTAGGTCGGAAGCAGTGGAAGGGTGACTGATCAAGAAAGAGCCTGGACTCAGTGAGACTCTGAGGGTAGCCAAGCAACCAGTCGGTACAGCAGACAGGTAGGTCAGGTAGGTCGGCAGGGGAGGTCATGTAGGTCAGCAGGGGAGTGAGAGAGCGAAAGCAGAGGAGAAGAGGAAAGTTTTGAGCTGCTTACGGAACATCAGGTGGTCCGCTAAAGTTTGAGAGGGGCAGGGAGGCCATTCCAGAGGGAGGCATCTGCAGAGGAAAGAGATCTAACCCCCACTCTCTGCCTGAAGAAGCATCTAGCCCTTAGAGAGTTGGAGGTAGCCGGGGGAAGGGCTCAAGAATAAAGGTATTTTGGAAGAGAGCGTTGGATGTAGTGTGGGCCCGACCCCAGAAAGCCTTGTGGACAATGCAAAGGGTCTTGAACTTGATTCTTGCAACCACCGGGAGCCAGAGGAGAGATTTCAGGGCTGTAGAGATATGATCCCTGGGCTTGTGACCAAAGATAAGTCTCGATGTCATGTTCTTGATTAGTTGCAGAGGGCGGAGAGTAGAGGAAGGCAGCTTGAGAAAGAGGATGTTGCAGTAGTCCAGCCTTGAGAGAAACAGGGCTCTGGAGACAGTGAGCTTCTGGGAGAAAATGAGAAAGGGAAGAGTCCTTTTGAGGAGGAGCAGCTGGTAGGTAGTGGGACTTCTTGGCAACGCCCGAGATGTGAGGAGAGAAAGAGAGAGTGGAGTCGAAGATGACACAAAAGGTTTTTTGCCTCGCAGGAAGACGAAAGAAGAGTGTCCAAAGTGGGCGGCCAGGGTGAGAGAGGGAAATCAGGGGCAGGGGTCCCAATGAAAAGGATCTCCATCTTAATGGCCCTAAGGTTGATATCGTTGGAGGTGCGCCAATCCTGAATCACAGATAGACAGTCAGGAATGAGCAAGAGATGAGAGGAGCCTGAAGGAAAGCTGAGTGCCATCCCCATAACACTGAAAGTTAGAGGAGAAGGTAGAGATCAGGTGGGCCAATGGGGCCAAGGAGAGGTTGAAAAACCAAGGTGAGAGGATAGAGCCCTGGCGAATGCCACGGGTAGAGAGGTGGCAGAGAGAAAGGGACCAAGTTGGACATGGGAGGGGCAGTCCAAGAGGAAGGAGGTCACCCCCTCCAGGGCCTGATCCGTGATGCGCAGGTTCTCACGTAGTCGATTTATCAGGATGGCGTGGTTGACTGTGTCGAAAATAGAGGAAAGATCAAGGAGGATTAGGACAGAAGGAATGCTGGAATCAAGGTTAGAGAGCAGATCTTCACGGGTGTTCAGGAGAGAAGTTTTGGTGCCTCTGGCAGCTCTGAAGCCAGACTGATGGTCATGGAGACAACCAACAGATTCAATGTGGAGAGCAAGCTGGGAGATGGGCAGATTTTTTCCAAGAGTTTGCCCAGGAATGGGGTGATGGCGAATGGGCGATAGTTTGCCGGACAGGTAGGATCAGCAGACGGCGTGTTGAGGAGTGGGTGCACAAGGGATGCTTAAGGGGAGAGGGAACGTTCCAGTGGTGAAAGAGTGATTACAGAAATCGGCCAAGGTGCAGCGAGGGTGTCAATATGGTCCTTGATGGTTCTGGAGGAGCAGGGGAGCACCTG
This sequence comes from Ambystoma mexicanum, assembly GCF_040938575.1. Taxonomy (NCBI): domain Eukaryota; kingdom Metazoa; phylum Chordata; class Amphibia; order Caudata; family Ambystomatidae; genus Ambystoma; species Ambystoma mexicanum. The sequence goes on from NC_090924.1 coordinate 658,211,681, forward strand.
TTTGGACAGCACTTTCATGGATCAGACTTGTCTAGAAACCTTGTCAGGTGTTGTCAGAGAGAAAGAGGAGAAAGGAGGAGGAGGGGTAGAGATGGCCAAAGGGGGGCCGAGAGAGGAAGAGGGAGAGGAGATAGTGGACAGGATGTCCTGAGTTTTAGCAGTGAAGTGAGAGGCCAGAGCCATACAGAGGGTCTAGGAGGGAACTGGAGAGGTGGGGACCGCAACAGGATTGACCAGTTCCATGCAGATTTTAAAGAGGTTGGCTGTGTTGTTAGAGGCAGCAGAGACCCAGGCTTCAACGTGTCCTCTCTTCTTGATGAGTGTTATTGCTTCGACTGAATTTTTGTACAACCAGTCTAGGTATGTCTAAATGTGGCCTGGCATGCTTTACTGTAATGTTATAATGTGTCTACTCTGGTCTACATTGTGCAGCCAGTGGGACATGTTTTCTATGTGGCATGGCATTTTTAGTAGCAACGCATTAATGTTCCTGTGCACTATTGGTGATTTGCATGTATTGGATTGGTTTTACCCTATAAAACAATGGCAAACACTCTGGCTTTTTAGCCAATTCTTCTCAGAAAGTGTGCTGTATATTGCATTAAAACACATATTTATATCTTTCTCCTAGTGCAGTGTGCGACATACCCCTTCAGCAGCACGTTCACGCGAATTGTGCAAGCGTGATAATCTAGGCCGGCTTAGAGTGTGGCACGACCCGTGATTTGTTGCCGAGTTGGGGGGGCCCCCTCAGCATGGCTCGCAGGGGGGCCCCCACATTTTGTGTTACGCCACTGTACAGAACACTGACACAATAGCAACAATACAGCTTACATGACCGGGATGGGTCATCTTGGTGGGGAACAACCCTTTCAAAGGAAATAGATTGACATTATACTCTTAAAAGGACAGCCCAAGACAAACGTGATTTGTCTCACTCTGCCACACACACTCACGCACACTCAGACCTGCAGAGGACAATCGCACAGGGGTGGTGATAGGTAACAAAAAACTTTCTTTTCTGGGTGACAGTGGGGTGACTAAGCCATGCATTAGGGAAAGGACATTTGTGACATTATGAGCAGACTGGATATGACAATTTTATTAACAGATGAGCCATAACTTGTTCAACACAAGGCATACACATGTTGAAAGTAAAGAAGATTGTTTAGGTATAGTGGAGGGGCACGGTACAGAGGGGGGTGCATAAAGATAGGGCATTCCAAGAGAATACATTTAGCTACATTCTGAGCACACATTTTTCAGCGAGGAGACTGGGCTCATGCATACACGAATAACACAGAGTAATTAAATGAGACACACAAGGTGGAGGAAGGTGCACTTGAGGGGGAGGCGTACATTTCATTGACGGTTCACCATGGGAGGAGAGAAATAGGGGTAAAGGGTACTGGTTGAACAGTCAGGTAGAGACGTTAGGCCCCTGGGGAACACCACATGTAGAGATAGAGATAGAGGAGAGGAAGGACCTTAAGTTGGACCTAGGAGGGTCGATCAGAGATTAAAGAGATCAGCCAAGCCAGGCCTGATGCCCAGGTTATCACAGAGACGGTTGAGCAGGATGGCATGGTTGACCATGTTAAAGGCAGAAGAGAGATCAAGTAAGATGAGGACACAGGGGGTGTTGGAATCGAGGTTGGAGAGCAGGTGTTCATGGATGATTCAGAGAGCAGTTTCTGTGCTTTTGGCAGCTCTGAAGCCAGACTGATGGTCATGGAGACAACCAAAAGATTCAGTGTGAAGATTAAGCTGGGAGATGGCCAGCTTTTCCAGGAGTTTGCCCAGGAAAGAAGTGATGGAGATAGGGCTATAGTTAGCCGTGAAGGACGGTCGGCAGATGGTTTCTTAACAAGGGGGTGCACAAGGGAGTTTTCAGGTGGGAAGGGAAGACTCCAATGGTGAAGGAGTGGTTGCAGAAGTCAACCAGAGTAGCGGCCAAGGTGTCAATGTGGTTTGACAAGACTTTCATAGATCTGACTTGTCTAGAAACCTCGTCTGGGGAGAACAGGGGAAAGGCAAAGAAGACAGGAGGAGAGGTGGCTGAAGAAGGGCCAGAGGAAGAGCGGGGAGTAGAGGGAGGAGAGGAAGAGAGAGAGGACATGATATCCAGAGTTTTAAAGATGAAATGAGAAGCCTGGGCCATGCAGAGGGCCTGAGAGGGGACAGGAGAGGTAGAAACTGCAGCAGGATTGGCCAGCTCCTTGCAGATTTTAAAGAGTTTGGCCGAGTTGTTAGATGTTGCAGAGACGCGCCGCGGTCTTGGATGTGGGCTCTCTTCTTGGTGTGGACAGAGAGCCTGTATTGCCTTTGGAGCAGGCGGCAGGCAAGTTTGTCAGAGGATGTACCAGAAGCATGCCATTCCCTCTCAGCCACCCTGTACTTGCGTTTAAGGGTGACGAGGTCTGAGTCGTACCAGGAGTTGCACTTCGCTTTGGGCTTCAAGCGGATCCTCATGATAGCGGTAAGAACATTGAGAGTATCAGACATAGCAGAGTAGAGCATGGAGAGGGCGGTATCAGGGTGTGAGTCAGCCAAAGTGGGAGGGGCGGTGAGAAAGTGGAGGCGAAAGCCTCAGCTGACACAGGCATTATGGGTTGGATAACCAAGAAGGTAGGTGGCAGTGCGGCAGTTGGCTTGGTCTGAGTGGTGGAGAGAGTGACCTGGAAAGAAAGGAGAAAGTGATCACTCCAGGAGAGAGAAGTGGTGTGAGGGTTAGAGAGGGGAAGGTCTGTAGAGAGCAGAACATCAATGGTGTGCCCTGCAGAGTGAGTTGGGACAGAGGGGAGGATAGAGAGTGAGAGAGAGCCACAGAGGTCGAGAAAGAGCCCAGAGGAAGGATCCAGGTGGATGTTAGTCTGCATGAAGGAGGAGTTGAGTGGTCGAGACCAGGAGGGAAGAGGACAGGTCGGCCCACTCAGAGAGGGAGGAGCAGATTTGACCAGGTGGCCGATAGATGGTAGCCACAGTAAGGGACTGGCTAGGAGAGAGAGAGAGAGCCTGAAGACAAGGAGCACGCCTGCGTAGGAATGACAGAGGCAGAAATCCACTCAGTGAAGATCAGGGCTAGACCCCCTTCAGAACGCTAGGACCTGGGCGCGGAGAGGATCTTGTAGCCATTAGGGAGGAGAGTATCAAAGCTTGTGACAGAGCTGGCTGTGAACCATGTCTCGGTGAGAGTGAGGGCTGTGGAGGGGAGAGAGTGGACAGCAGGGAGAGGCAAGAAAGCTGTAGAGGGGAGAGAGGGGACAGCAGGAGAAGGAAGGAAATTTACGAGGTGCAGGAAACGTCTATCAAAGAGGAGAAGATTGGCCTGAGAGCCTTGGACCAAGACAGTACCATTCAGGTAAACATTTATGATGAACTTAGAGGACTCGAAGAAGGTCATGAGGGCCTCCCACCAGATGCCACCATTAATGGGAGAAGAAGAGAGAGGAGAAAGCATAGAGACCATATGAACAGTCCATAGGTCTGGCGAGGGAACTACAAAGAGGATGTCAATGAGGGTGTGCCTAGAGGAGGCACTGGTATAGGTATCAGCGATAGGAAGGCCTGGGTTGGAGACCAGGATGTCCTTTTAAAACTTCTTCCTTCCAGATTAAGTGAGGAGAGCAGGATAGTCGTTAGAGAAGCAGTTAGAAAAGATAGGAGAGAGAGAGAGCACTGTAGCGTAGGGGGGGTGCAGGGAGGGCGCGAGCAGATGAGACAGAGAGAGACGAGACAATAGGAGACAATGGGACAAGACGATAGGCGCTCAGACAATGGTAGAAGTTTGCTAGATTAATGCTTTGCTAAGAAGTCAAAACCACAGAATGGCACTACGTTCACAATGTAATTTAGATACTGGAGAAAACACACTTAAGTCTGAGAGTCCTTCGTAAGGGGAAAAAAGCTTAGGTTTCACAATGCAATTTGAAATACTTTTACAATGCAATTTTTTTACAGGAGAAAACATACCTAAGTCTGAGAGTCCTTTATAAGGGGAAAATGGTCTAGGTTTCACAATGCAACTTTAAATACTTTCACAACGCAATTTTTTTTACAGGATAAAACACAGCTAAGTCTGAGAGTCCTGTATAAGGGGAAAAAGGCCTAGGTTTGACAATGCATTTTAAATAATTTAACAAAGCAATTTTAAGTACAGGAAAAAACACACCTAAGTCTGAGAGTCCTGTATTGGGGAAAAAGGCAGAGGTTTCACTATGCAATTTTAAATACTTTCACAACGCAATTTTAAGTACAGGAGAAAACAAACCGAAGTCTGAGAGTTTGCTAAATGGTCAGTATCCAGGGTAGAGTGAAGGAACCACTCGTAACCCGGGCGACTCCTACCTTACTGAGTAGCTGTTGGTAGGCGGCTGGATGTTGGCTTCCCCTACTGACACCTGCAGACACTAGAAGGAGCCGCCTCTGTAGGAGCTGCCCTTTGCCTGGGGGCCCTTAGCTGCAGGGGCTGCCCTGGGAAGGTCAGAGATGAACAGCAAACCGCCAATCAGGGTAGGAGGGCGGGCTGGGAGGTGGGAGGGAACAGGCAACAGGGAAATGGATGCAGGGGAGGGTGGGAGGAGGGAAGCAACAACGGCGGTGGGAGCGCTAACTAAGTTGGTAAAAAGTTAACAAATAGGCCCAGAAGGGAATCTTGCCATGCAGCACTCACTTGCTCAAGGCCAGAAATGGCGAGCGGTTAACTCGGCATGGCAGCAGACTGCAAGCCTATTTCACAAGCTGTCAATCAGGGGAAGAGGGCAGGCTGGGAGGAGGGACCATAACAGGCAACAGGGAAATGGATGCACGGGAGGGTGTGAGGAGGGAAACAACAGCACAGCAATAATTATTGCAAGTGAAACAGTTAATACACTGAACAGAGCCATTACAACTTATTCTGTAAATAATTAATTGATGAACAGATTGTTTACTGCAAGCCATAGTAACCATGTTTAGGTCGATTGCCAAATTCCGTGAAATCTTTCAGATTTAACTCTTCAATGTTTTAATCCCAGTACTTGAATTGCATGAAGGAAACGTTGTGTGAATTGAAATAGAATACAATGCTGTTCTATAATCCATTTTCTCTCGAAGCGCATGTTCCTTTTGGGAGAAAAAATTATGTGTTACCCATCTGAAATAAAGCTTCGCTCTTTGCTTGCGTTCACTGATGAAATGCGATCATATTTATCTTGATCACTACCACTGCAAACGGGGAAATAGGAGAAGAATGATTGTCCAAGAAGATAGAGATAATTGTTCCATTTGTGATGGTGATGCTGCAGTTTTGGTTGAAGAATACATTTTAGTACCCATTGTCAAAAGAAGTGACACTATTGCCTGCATTCATATAAAACATAACTTTCTATGTAACCCACATATACAAAGGAATCATACAAATAAATCAGATATTGATTTGTGCATTTCAGTAAACATATAGGGGTTATATCAAATTGTGACAATCCATTATTTTCACATGTTTCATGTTTACTGCATACCTCACAACTGTCCCAGTTACATGGGGGTTTATTCCAGCAACTTCTGTGCTTTTCATCGCACTACATGCGGCCATGTTTAGCATAGTTCTTAAGATGTGCACATTAAACTACAAGTTCTATCATTCATTTCGAAGCCAAAACCTTGATGGGCAATAAGTTAAAGCATTTTGAAGATATCAGTTGTTCTTGATTTGTGGTTTATTCCCTATTTAAAAATTATTTCTACACATTATATTCTAATAAAAGAAATTCTGGGTTTTTGCGTTAAGTCAAAGATAAATGTACAACATCGTTTTGTGTGAAATACACAGTTACATAATTGTCACAATAATTATGAAAACAATACTTACATGAATTGTTGGCTGTCCATTCTTGCAATGTAAAATGCAGTTCATTCTCTTTCGAGAGCTATTGAGAAATGAAACTTGTATTTCAGAAGATGTGTTCCTTTGAAGTTCATGTTATCTAATTTTCTTTCTGCTTAGGAACTAAATGTTATCCTTGGAATTTGTACTCTGGCCATTTCAGGAACCCCTCGCAATGACAATCTTCTTACAGTTTTGGAAATGTCAAGTCCCCATGGCCTTTGGTTACGCCTTTACTGAAGAAATGAAAAATGTGCTGTTCCTTTTTCCTATTTAGACATCAAGATAAACATGTTACTATTAATATACATATTTTAATCAAACCCTGTTGAATTATTAATACATAAAGATACATGACTCATCCACATGCTGGAGAGTCTTCTTGTGTTATTTCTGGTGTGCCACTTTTACATAGCAAAGCGATAAGTTCTGGTTTCCCCGTTCACATTTATTTTGTAAAATGAATAACAAGTAACTTGCTTGTAACCCAAGGAAAACATGTTGCTTTACTAGCAATGAAAATCAAATATAATTGTTCCTGGTATTTGAATAAAATAGTAAACTATTACAAAATAGAGTTATTTTGGTCGACAATTGCAAAAACCAAGTACTGTATTATATCGTGACAGAAACCATGAGGGGATGGGTGGATAGATAAAGAGAGGCATACAGTTACATTTGCAGGCAGTGATGGATGGAGAACCAATGAGAAATGCGTACATCTGCATATAGATCAACAAAGATGGCTAAATAGAGCGATATAGATGATAAAGAGAACCAGTGAGCAACATGTTTAGAGATATATTAATAGTGAGAGATAAAAATGCATAGATGGGGATGTGTAAAGATCAATATGAAGAGATGTAGCTATAGAGGGATGGATAGGTAGATATTAGAGATGCATTGAGGGTGCTGGATATAGATGGATAGAGACATGCATAAACAGAGTGAAATGGATAGTTATTTCGAGAAGCAAACAGATAGATGTGTATAGATATGCGTGTGGACATTCAGAGATTAATGTAGATATAGAGTTTGAATGAGGGAGAAGTATGGATACATAGAGATGCAGAGCCAGAGATGAATAGAGGTAGATGTAAAGATTCATATACATATGGAAAGATTGCTGGAGATGGAGACAGAGAGAAGGATGGAGCTTTTTATATAGAATGATGGAAAGACAGTTCAGCATGGAGACAGATAGAGAGATGGATAGTGTGATAAATAGAGATGCATAGAGATTGATTAAAAGAAGCAGATGGATATAGAGGTATGAAGAAATGCATAGATATAGAGGGAGATGTTTATATATAGACAAGCGGCAGCAGTGGGTTTCATAGATGTATTGAAGAAGAGGGGAGGAAGAGTTAATCTTTGAGGGAGTGAGGGTGATGTTTGTGAATGGAGTCATAGTGAGATGAACTGATACTGAGTGCGAATAAATGAGTTTTGCATTGGATGGGGCAGTGCTACACAGAGCCGAAACTTTAGAGTCACACATTCACCTTGCTCAAAGGAGGTGAGACTGTGAAATACTAAGAAATATGGAGATATTCACATTCTTGCAAGTAATACCTATCAATATCTAAGTTACTACTATATATTCTGAAAGAGTTTACGGTGGACAGATAGGGTGAAGTATGTAAACATGGACCACGCTGATATAGTAATACATTATTATTTCAGGAGTTCAATAAAAATACATACAAGTAAAAAAAAAGAAAAAAAGATGTTAGAATGATAAATTAGTCAACACGACAGAGAAACAGGGAAGAGAAGCCATACTGAAATGTAAATATCATATAATAAAACAAATAAAGAAACATGTGACAGATTTGCATAAACATTTTAACATGGTGATTTATATATGCATTTGAAGCAATGTTTATGTACATTTGAAACAATAGCCAGAAATGAATTAAAACAGAAATAGAGAGAATACTAAGTATAAACTTATGAACAATGATAAATACCTGCATAAAGAAAGAGCAAAACTTTCTGACAACAAAGTAATATTTTGATGGTGTTTCAGCAATGTGTATATGCAGAGGTGCCTGGGAAGTTCTTTGAAGGTATCAATGACCCCTCAGTAGTCCATGAAAAATAAAATTAAAAATACACAAGTATTCATGAACCAGGCTGCATCGAACGAAGATAGTGATTCAATCCCTTGCTAGGATACTGAGGAGATGGAGTGACAGACTTTTCTTAATTTTAGCAATGTGGCCACTGTGCCTGGTCAAGAAGAGGCTAGGCACCAGGCGCATGGTTATTGCAACCAGTGTCAACCCTTGTTGGTAATATTGGCACCATTGTGTCCCATATACTATTGGTTTCTTTCAATCCTCATCATCTTTCTACAACTCTACAACTCCAACTTGGCAAGTTAGTCACAGTTCATACATATTTTGGTTGGTTCTCTGTTTCATTTTTTGAGATAGCTTCATCCATGCTTTTTTAGAAATGCCTTGCTCAATGGTGACTTAATTTACCAAATATTCTAGTATAATCTTCAATATGACCCATCCATGTAACTTCATGCTGCTTATAGAAAACTGTTTATCAATATATTCATGTTAAGTTCCAGCAAAATAAATTCTGGGTAGTTTGCATTTGTATTCCACCTCTTCTTAGATATAGTGAAACATAAGCAGATTCCAACCAGAAGGGCAGAATTTTCCAAATACACATCATTTTAACATTACCACTCTGAATGACTGCCCAAGCATTACACTTAATGTCGCGTCCAGAATAGTCTTATGTGACCAAGACATATTTTCAAATCATCATCATATTCAAATGTAAAGACACTACTTTGCCCACTCAAAAGTACTCTCAAACACATCACCATGGTCAGACAAAATAAAATACACACACACACACACACACACTCCACCTTCCTTGAAAACAACAATAAATATGATTGTTTGCTCATAATCCCTCTCCATTAAACCGGTCCTTTGTGTATGCCACTCGCAGTTAGCTTTGCTTCCATGAACTGAAATCTGCAGCACACTTTCCAATGAAGTACATCTTTGTTGCATAATACAAGCTAAGTACCCTCAGCCTCTTGGGTCTGCATTGTCCAAGTGCAGACCCAGATCCACAATTACTAGCAACACCACGACTAATTCTTCTTGTCCTGTCTGTCTGAGGCTCACTATGACATGAAGGGGGTCTACCTTCTGCATTTGAGCAAGGGCATTGTGTTTATTACTTATAGTATAAATTATCAAATAAATGTAAAACATGGGCCCTCATTACGAGCATGCCGGTCGGGAAATAAGGTGACATTAACAGCGGTTACGGCACCTTTTCCGGACTGGCATATTCTGAGTCTGCCTGGTAGGGGCAGTGAACTACTGGTAGGCCTGACCTGCCGGTAGTTCAGGCGCCTACTGGCACAAAAATCATAGAAGCACTGTTAGCAACGGTGCCAGTGCTTAAGTGCTCCCATTCCCATGGAGTCCTAAGGGCCTCCATGAGAATGGGGGTTTACCATTCCTCCACTGCATGTAATATCTCGGTGTTACCGGGAAATCAGGCGGCAGAAATGGCAACCTTGTAATGAGGGCCATGGTCTCTAAAAAACAACAAAAATCACTGAACGTTATTTTGTTTACAAAGAAAGTAACGTCAATAATATTGACAATATATACTTCGTAATGTGAGCGTGGTGTAGATTTTGTTATTGAGTTTAGTTGTTCTGGAGGTTGTGAAGACTGCATTGTCCATCTTGTGCCACTGCACCACCTTCCAGAGTATCGTTCTTTCCCCTCAGGCCAAACGTTTCAAGTTCTCACTTGTTTATATGATTTAGATTTACTTATTTATGTATTTATATTCTGAGGTGTGAAACACATCTTCTGGCATTATTTACACATGTATTGTGAAAAAAGAAACATTTAAAATCACTTCTGTCACCTGTGTAAGTATAATGCTTCAAATGACTATTGAAATAAAATAATACACACATGGATCTTTTATTTTAACTATCAATGTACTCTATAATGAGTGTGACCAGAAACCATTTCTTTTCCTTCACATTTATTCAAAAGAATTAAACAAGTATTTTGAAGAATAAATATGTAAACATTCATACAAATAAACATTGACTAAGAAAAAAAGACTCACATTTATTTGACTAAAGACAAATAAAAATAAAAAATAAAAGTATAAAACTTATCTATAAAAAATGCACAGTAAACTTTTTTTTAAACTTACATTTTTGGAAGAAGATAAAAAACATATTTTCTTAAATAACAACTTAAAATAAAACAGGAAGACATTTTATAGACCATACCAATTGACTTTAATCTTGATGTCAAATTTTCCACAATTTCAGATTTTGGAGGACAACCTACATTAGCAATGTTCTTTGGCATACACTTTACTTTACTTTATATTGTTCATAAGGTGACCAGGGGGCCCAGAGGCATATGGGCACCACAACCTATAGAGGATGGAAGATCAACAGATCATCTAGCAACAGCAGCCACTACTTTGTTTAAATAGGTGGGTTTTGAGTTTGTTCTTGAAAATCTTCAGTTTAGGGCAGTTTCTTAGGGCCATGGGGAGGGCATTCCATTTAATTGGGGATGCCGTCCAAAAAGCACCCTTTTTACTAACTCGAGGGAGATTTTTGGTATGTGCAGCTTTTTGCCATTGTTTGACAGCAAGCTGCATACCACGTGATTGGTCTTGAGTCTTTTGGCAATATATGCCGGGAAGAAATCTATCAATGATGTATGAGTAATAACAAGTAGTCTGAAGCCAATTCTCTCTGCTATTGGCAAACAGTGTAGTTTTCTTCTGATCGCTGACACAGGCCCATAATTGCTCAGATGGTGCTGTTCTGCACCACTTGGAGTTTTGCTAGCTCAGTTTTTCCCACTCCAATGAGGAGGGAGCCACAGTGACATGCACACATTCCCATAGGCCTCCTTGAGTGCTTCCCCCAGCTCCCTTGAGAAACATAAACACTTTCACCCAGGACCTGTTCCCTCGGTTTGCAAGAAGCATGTGGATAAACAGTATAATCCTTACTGGAAAGCACATAGCCTGTATTGCAGGTGGAAACTCCCCTGGCATACATACCCGTGCTTGAACAGAGGCACTGCCTTGGTAACGCGAACCGGGAAGCAAACACCAACCTCACCGATGAAATCACGTGACACAATGTTTCAAACATTGTCACGCCCATAACCATGTTCAATGGCATCGGACCTGCACGCATCAAAGGAAGGCACCCGTCACGTTACGCAAACGCAGCGGGCTCATGTGACACGGGAATCATCGCCTCCATATAAATCAGCTGCGAATCCGCCGGACCACGCTTTTCAGCTGTGATATTACAGTGTTTGGCTTCTCATACTCTTATGGTTCTACTGGTGTTTACGACTACAGACCACATTTCTGGACTTCTTTTGCTGCATCCATTATACCTTGCATTTTTGTTTATATTTGGCTAGCTAGAACTCGGACTGAATTACGGACTGCTTCGGATTTCCCTTGGTTACTTCAGTTACTCCGATTGTGCTTACAGAATCTTCACTGGATTTCAGACCATCACACTGAACTTTGTTCACTAGGTGCTTCCAGTGCTTTCGTCCCACCAGCTTGGCACTGAGGGAACAGGTACCTCCTATCACTACCCCAGAATTCCTCCTAGCCCGTCCATCACCTGGCTCTGGTAAGTGCTTAAGTCTCTTGCTACATAATCGCCCGTACTCTGTTTTGTACTCACCTAACCTGCCACATTCGTTATCAGCAGCCATCCGGAGGATCTGGTGTCCCTGTTCCTGTCACCTGTGGCCTCAATCCTCAAACAGCGAGTAAATTGGTATTTCGCTGTTAGTGGCTTGGGGAAAGAGGTATTCATACTCCTCGCGATCAAGGATTCCTGACACACAGTAAGCAATTTTAGCAGAGATGATAGCTCTAGCATTGGTTTCACAACCCTTTTGGGATAGGAATGGATGAATGTGTGCGAGCAACCCAATATAATAGGCTGATGCTGACACCAAGCCATTGACGTGATCGGACATGCTCAGAGTCTGATCGAATGTTACACCTAAGATTTTTATTTTGTCTTTTGTCGGAATATCACAGTTCGCAATGTGGAAGCATTTACACTCTGTCGTGAGCTTGGATAAACTGAGCATGAGTTCTGTCCTATCATGGTTCAGTGCCATGCCATTCCTATCCATCCAGTCATGAATGAGATCGTATATCTCAGAGACTATCGTGGCGTCCTTTAAATAATCGCCATTAAGTGGAATAAGACATTGTGACTCATTTGCATAATTCAAAAAACAGAACTTCTTTTTCTCCAGAAGATGAAAAAAGGGGGCTGTGAAAAGATTATACAAGACTGGGGAAAGTGCCACTCCATGAGGAACCCCATAGCTGACTAAAACAGGTTCAGCTTCTGCTTGTTTACTGCAGACGAGCATGGTCCTCAGCCCCAAAAAGGACTGCATCCAGTCCTTTGCTAATGTACTAAAATTAGCTCATTTTTGTAGTCTGTCCAGGAGGAGTGGATGGTCCACTAAATCGAACGCAGATGATAGGTTCATGGACATCAATAATATTGTTGTGCCCTCGTTAATATTGGTAATCGTGTTCAATTTCAGTTCTAACAAGGCTGATTCCGTGCTGAAACCTGGCCGAAATCCTGATTCTGTTTCATTCAGGATAAGCTGATCTTTTATGTGCCGTAATAGTTGATCATATGCACGTCTGTCCATAATCTTTAAAATGAACGGTGAGTTGGAAATGGGTCTGTAATTAGTTGCATTTTTAGGGTCCAGGTTAGATTTCTTCAACAATGGGGTGAACCAAGAACCCTTCAATCTCGTGGGAACGTTACCCTCCTTAAATGAGGCATTGAGAGTCCTCATTATAGAACTAATGTGGAAGTCCGAGCATGCCTTAATGGCCGTGGCTGGAAACTGATCTCCCTTGCAAACCGAGGGCTTGAGTTTGGCTACAGTGATATGCAATTCATCCTCTGATATGCTCCTAAAGTCAAACTTAGGTATGAAGAGCAGGGTAATAGATGGTTGATCTTGGACCACCTTATGAGGGTCTGTAGCTCGTAAGATTATGATTTGAGCACTAACATTCTTTATTTTAGTAGTGTAGGCAATCATGGCATCTTGTGTTTGGTTACACCACTGCTGATCTTTGACAATGGATTCCTGATAATTAATATCAGGTTTTTCCAATTCCCTGAGAATAGCAAGTATTTCCTTCAGGTCATGTTGGGCAGTTTGGATACGTACTTCATATGAGTCCTTGTTGGCTTTTATGACTGCCCTTTTGAATGTATTAGCCACACCCAAATATGTTAGTTTGTCCTCTTCATTCTTTGTATTTTTCCATTGGTAGAACGTTTTCCTCTTTTCTACTCTTAGTTTTTTTTAACTCCTCAGTGAACCAGGTATTTTTGACATGATTGCTAACTTTCCTATTTTTCAGCGAGGCTATTTCATCAATGGCCTTAGCTAAAGTGTTCAAAAGTGAATCAGTCCACATTCTCGGAAGCAAGTGTGACTTGTTGAACTAAAGGTGCAATCCAGTCCTTCAAGGGGACTGCCTCCTGGCAACCAAATCTGGTGCCGGTACGTGTGTTTGTATGGCCAGTACAGTCAAAGTCAGGTCTTTCACAAAGTCAAATTGCATCTGCTATAATATTGGCTTAGCCACCCATAGTTTTTTTCTTTTGGTAAACACCATGATGTAACAAATCATAGCAAAAGCACAAACTGTTCTTGCTTGTTCCCTACCAATGATCTCTTTATGTGAGCAAGTACAGCCAGCCTTGTACTGGCCTTCATACCGTCTATGCCAAAATGCAACCTTTTAAGCTTGCACTTTAGGAACATATTATGGAAACCTCTAAATTCCGAGTGTGGCAAAATTCAGTTAGGCCCGTCAAATCCTTTGTAAGCAATGTATCATGTCCAAGCTTTTGAAGGGCTATTTGAGGAAGGGAATCATGTACCAGACACTTTTTCTTATGATCCTGCTCTTCACTCAAGGTCCACGGAGTCACTCATAATAATGCTCAATACCCACTCATGAGTGTATTTTTGAACTATGATGGAGCAGTGAATGCCACTTTTCAACCAGAATGTTGACCAAACCCTCACAGGTTTTTTAACACTATCATGGATGGTTGCTGACGGACTCTGACCATTTCCAAATGTATTTTTACGAACAGCAGTGACTATTCCCTCTTGCCTATCCGTGGCTATCAATTCTATTTGCATTTCTCTTGAATGCAGAAGTTCAATGCGTTTAATATTAATTAAACCATATTTCTCCATGGCAACAGAGGATGTACATTTTGACAGTCTCACTATGTTTTGGGTCTCCATGTCTTGGAAGATATAAGCGCAGTACTTTGCCAAAAATCCAGGAATGTTGCACTGTCCATCACCAGCAACCCAACCATGAGACTTTTGTCTGCGAGAGCATAGTCTTTGGCTATCTTTTCAAGATGTCAGGCCTGTGTAATAGCGGTATCAAGAAATGTTTCTAATTTTTACAGTATGGTGTTTTAGAAATTAACACAATTACTCAAAATAAACAGAAACATAAGATCTTGATGATGACTGCCACCATTATTTTTATACATGTGGTCCTTGAGTCTCTTCCATCTCAACCACTTCAGGGGAAGATACCCTGTACATAAAAACATATGCAATAAACAATGAGAAATTCAACCCTTATAATTATCTCAAATTCTGACCAATAATTCATTATCAACTATACCTGTGGAACTTCACCGGTGCCACAGGGAATTGACTTTAGCACAATCATATCCTCCTTTAAATAAAACAAGAATACATTATTTCCATCAAAAATATGCAGTATTAATAAATTCATTTTCATTCCTTGGTCTTTATTTATACAGTATGTAAAAACATACACAGAGCATTCAGAAAATAACAGAATCCATGATATTGATCTACAAACACACTTTTATGTATATATTACTGTCAATGTTGGATGTTTGAAAGGTGCATGACACTACATGATTGCATGCATTCATATTTTTTTTCAAAACTGTTATTTATTGTAAACATGTAGAACATCAATTAATCCAACAATCAAAGTATACTTTGATTAATTCTTAGTACATTTAATTTTTTTAATACAATTGTTCAAATTTAACTGAATATCATTAAATAATGTCAATGTATCACGTATCATACCTCCTCTTCCTGAACGGTTCCAAATGAAGAGGTATATGTTACTGAATTACTGGTATCCTCCTGTTTATAAAATGTGGTTATTTAAAGATATAATGTTTGAAGAGAAGTATAGCAATATATAATAAATTAAAAAGAAAATCGAAACTGTGGAAAGATACTAAATTTAAAATATTGGAAAAACGACAACAAATCAAAATCAGTAGCATTTATTAAAGAGTTAAAAGTTCATCTTGACCTAGGACATCTATAGCATAGTTGCACAGAAATGTAGAATTGAAAAAATATTACTTGAAAGGAAAGTGAGCTTTCAGTTTACTCCAGAATATTTGCTATTTGCTATTTGTTGCAAAGATTGTATGATCTCTTTAGAAATAAAGAAAGTCCAAGATAGAGGATGGCTTGATGAAGAATGTAAGCAAGCGAAAGGGCACTTCTCTCAACTTTAACCACTAAATGGGACATCATTTATGCTAGAGCTAAATATAAGGAAGAAATTGAGAGACGCTAATGAGCACTTTATCAACAGGCTTGGTACCTCTTTGATGAAGCTGCCTCCATTAAACATTGAAAATAAAATTGGGAAATTATTACACTGGGGACTCACCACAAACAGGTGCTAAGTGGGACAGAAACAACACTGGGAAGTGGGGCCTGGGTTGCTCTTTGTCAGACTTATATCATGGAGAGTCAGAGAAATTGGTAATTACCTGCTCTGATGTGGTGAGATCATTATCTAAAAGGTGGGATATAGTGTGTAATTTAGTGTTATTCAGATATTCAAATATTTCTCTGAATATGTAGCTTTTTGCACTTGGTACGTTGCTGGTTTTTATATGAAGTTAGCCCCTGTTTTTGCATGATTAATATTTTGTTATTGTCTTATGGTAATTTTATGAATCTGTATTGTTGTATTTTATATTGTGATGGCTTTTAGGCGAATAAAGAAAAAGACAAATATATATATATATATATATATATATATATATATATATATATATATATATATATATATATATATATATAGATGTGTATACATAAACATACATTAATCATTCATGGTTACTACTAACTCTGTGTGTGATGAAACACAGTTCGAACAGCATTGGGGATTAATTTCCGAGTGTGTGTGACCTTTTTAGTGAACTTTGATGTTTCATACATATCTTCTGAGAAGGGCCTGCTGCAAACTCAGAATCAATTGCCCCTTATGTTCTCCAAGATATCCTTAGCTCTGCTGTCAATCTCTGATACTGAAAAGCCACAGTTCAACAACCATGTTTCTATCAGCAACATATCCATAGGGAAAAAGTGCACCACTGTACCAAATGTCTTAATATGGCTGGTATTATGGCAACCCAAAACAATACAAGAGGCATTGTTTTATGATCTAGAAGATCTAGTAAACATATTACAAAAGACAATAACTATTAAAGCATTACAATGATTTTTACAACAGCAAAAAACCTCTCTAATACAAAACGCTTTAGAGATTGGGGACTGCCCTGAAAGCAACTGTGACATGCCAAGCTATCCACCCGCTTACATGTTAATGGTCTCTTACATGAAGAAAATATTTTAGGTACTTTGATCATCCATGTTGCTACAAAGGAGCAATGAAAAAATACTCCTTAAAAAAGACCCTATCATGTAATGTAGTAATGTAGTACTTTAAGATATACTAATAGTCTGAAAGGTTGATAATGGAGAAGTTATTAGGATATATGAAAAGAAATGTTGGAATGAAATTTGCTAAAATACACTATAAATGTGCAAAGTTGAGTGCAAGAGTTTAATCACCTGTAGTTGGGAAAATATAGGAGAAGATTCAGAAACGATGATAACGAGCCCTGTGGTAATAATACCTGTAAAGCTGTTTTCTTCTTAAGGATTAAAAGTCCTTTATAAAGACTTTGAAAAGTTGGTGTGTATTTGTATGTGTTGTGTAAAAGGACTGCCCTTACATTTCGTTGCTCATTTTTTATGGGTGTGATATAATATTTGGGACATAGCCATATTTGAGAATGTGTAAAGATTGACCAAGGGGTAAGGAGTGATGATGTCAAATTATTTTTAAAAAAGTGGGCACAAACAAACAACCATGGCGAGCGCATTGATCCAAGTAAGAACAGCCATTGATAAGGGATGGGGATATTAAGGATGAAGTAAGTAGAAATAATCCAGGGCCTCTTGAATGGTTACACACATATAGGTTGATTTCAGGGAAACACCGGGTCTAGGGTGGCCATGTGGCCAATGGGAAGGGAAGAACCCTTTGAATTGTACACGGTATTCGTCAACTTGTGCATGCACACCTAACACCCCCATTGCAAGCGCATGGCCTATGAGAGAAGTGCCTTTCATAAAGGAGGGAAGTGGGTAAGTAGGAAGCAAGCAGAACAGGATTGGAACCTTCTCAAAAGACACACAGATATCTTGTTTGCAGGGGCAGGGGTCTTCAAAGGGGGTATGGAAACACCAGGTCTAGGGTGGTGTTATGCCTTGATGGTCGTGAAGATTATGGGGTCTCTGTCCACAAGTTCCGCTCAGAAAGATACAAATAACTTCCTGAGCAATCCTTGAGGCCACAGGTTTTTTGAGTGCCGAAGAACGCCAGGAACCAGGAACACCTCGACCGCTGTAAAGCAAGCAATGGGTCAGTACAATGGCAAACAATAGAGTGAATAACGAGGTAACAAATATCAAGGGGCTTACCAAGGGTCTGGGGAATGAAGAACAAAGATGAGAATGGATGTGTTCCGTGGGGCTGCAGAGTGTAGCAAGCAGCAGTGGATAGGCGTAGATTGTTGTAGAAATAGGCACTGCAAGACCTGTATGGAAAGGGTACTCCAGCAGGTAACAGAATAGGAAATCAGAAAACAGTCCGTTAAGAGTTCCAAGGTCGAAAGCCAGCCAAGTTCGTTGTAACCAGGAGATAATCCAAAGGAGTCCAAAAATACAGTTCAAACGTCCTGAAACAGCAGAGCAAAACAATATCCAAGGGCTTGACAGAGTAATCCAAGAAGAACAGTCGGTAGTCCAGGTTCAAGATGTGGAGACAGGAAGACGCCGAACAGTGCCTGATTGGGTCAGCTTTGAAGCACTGAATGAGCGTTCCCTCTCCGATTTTTAAAGGGGCCTATGAATGTCACATGACCCATCACGTGACTGATGATGTAGCACGTTTCCTTGTCACATGACCCAAGTTTTCAAAATGCTGCCGGGTCTTCCTGAGGGCGGGACAAAGCAAAGGAAAAAGCCGGCGTCTCCGTCGACTGTCTCCAAGATGCCTGGGCAACTGCCAACGTTGCAATGGGTGGATATGACCATAGTGCGTTAGATGTCCTCGTGTGTGCCGCTGTCATGCTGCTTGAGGGAGTGAGGACATGAGGTCAGAAGAGGAAGGCAGATCAGAACCTGAGATGGAGGGCTTGGTGACTGCACGGGTGTTCGTGTGCGTAAGGTGACCAGTGGATGGTGTAACAGGTGGCCATTTGGCTAATAGTGCCTAGAGGGAAGACCCATTTGAGTTGTACATGGTACTTGTTAACTTGTGCGTACACACACACCTGCCCCCATTGGGAGCGCATGGCCCAAGTGAGAACAGCCTCTGATAAGGGAAGGGGGATGGATAAGGATGTAGCAAGAGGACTAGTCCCAGCACCTTAACAAAGGACATTCAGATAGGTTGATTTCAACAACGGCTCTTCAGAAGGAAGTAAATAGACACCAGTTCTGGGGTAACAAAGGACAAAGGGCCTCATTACACGGATGGCGGTAAGGGAATAATGATACCAGTAAGGGATTACCGGTATCACTAAATTCCCTTGCTAATCATGACCGGGGTAACCGGTAATAGCAGCACCGCTAAGAACGGTGCCTCTAATAGCGGGCAGTCCGCGGGCGCGCAACCACTCATGACGCAAATAGCGGGATGCCGCTAATAGCAGACCATCACAAGCCATGCGGACACGCAAATAGCGGCATGCATTAGGCCAAAAAAGGCCATACCGGCATGGAGGAAATACCGGCATCGCGGACCACCCGTTAAGAGACATGAGCAGTGTTCCCACCTGCCACAGGTGGCCACAATCAGCACAGGTAGAGGCAATGGAGACTGGGGCAGCACAAAAGGAGCATACCACATCCCTTCCCACACCCCTTCCCACACCAAGATGGTTCCAATACTAGCAGCATTACATGGGCTGGAGGACATGATTGCATTGCAGCACCAACAACAACACGCTGCACAGAGAGGACGCAGGAGGAGGAGGAGGAGGGCGAGACAGGCCCAGCAAGCCCCACCCTTGCACCTAGTCATACCCCAGAGGCAGCCACCAATCCCCAGGATCAGAGCCAGTCCATTCAACCTAGCCCCTGAGCAGATACACACCCTGTACCATCTGGACCGGGATACCATCACCACCATTGTGGACATGATACACAACGACATTGTGAGCCTCATAGACATCCGTACGCCATCCCCCCTCTACTGAAGGTGGTAACTGTGCTCCACTTCCTGGCCACAGGCACCTACCAGCATAAAGTAGGGCAGATGCATGGCATATCACAACCAGTATATTCACGCACGCTGAACCAGGTGCTCGATGCCCTCCTGAAGCACACAAGTGAACACATATCACTGCCACGGACTGCCCAGGAGATCTCTAACACCAAAGTTGCCTTCTATTCACTGGCAGGCATCCCAAGTTGCATCGGGGCCATCGACTGTACCCATGTGGAGTTGGTGGTACCACATGACAATGAGGCAGTTTACCTAAACAGAAAGCAATACCACTCGATCAATGTCCAAATGGTATGTGACTCAAACAAGATAATCACAAATTGCTGTGTCCCCGATATCCCGGATCAACCCATGATTCAATGGTCCTGCGGAACTCAACGATACCACGCTACATGGAGCGACATGCTGGACAACGTGCGTGGCTACTTGGTGAGTAGCTGGGCAAGCACATGGCAGTGTGATGTGGATAGTGATTGGTAGGGAGAGATGCATACTCCTACTGGGTGTGATTGGGGGGGGAAGAGATGCATACTCCTACTGGGTGTGATTGGGGGGGAAGAGATGCATACTCCTACTGGGTGTGATTGGGGGGGAAGAGATGCATACTCCTACTGGGTGTGATTGGGGGGAGAGATGCATACTCCTACTGGGTGTGATTAGGGGGGGATGCATACTCCTACTGGGTGTGGCCTGTCATCTGTAGTATAAATGGACATATAGATGTACGCCAATGTCCACCAAGGCAGCGCAAAATGGACCAGACACAAAACCACATGCAAGTTGGAAGCTGCACAACAAAGGAATCAATCGAATACGCCAAACATGACATCTCTATCCACATGCACATTGCACATCATACCATACCCTATATGACACAAAGCAGCAACATGCAGCCAATATGCAAAATGGAAATGTGCGCTGAACAACATCACAACAGATATGCGCCCTTGAGTGCATACTAAGGGATCACCTGTAGCCATTGTACTGAACCACACCCGTACACCACTACTGAAGTGGCGCCTCACAGCATGGGGACATCGATTTCAGAATGACAGTACACTAGCAGTGTGGTACAAACCTTGCCAGGGCCCAGAAGCAATAATGACCTGTCCTCACCCAGAACATGGCAATAACTTCTGGAGGCATGCATGGTGCATGTCCACTTGCAAGGACTAGCTCAAACTCTCACATTGCATTTACATTGATCGTCTCCATGCATGCTGGGATTCGTAGATGCCAATCACAATGCAAAGTTGATTTGGGTGATATGTACAGGTTCCACTTGATGTAAACAGTAACACATCCCCATTCTTGCACCCATGCAGGTGATGCTGGCTATCCCCTGAAGAGGTGGCTCCTTACTCCTGTACGGAACCCACAGAACAGGCACGAAGAGGAATACAATTGTGCACATACCCGTACCGCGTCGTAATTGAGCAGACATTTGGCCTTTTGAAGACACGGTTCTGGTGCCTCAGCAGGTCGGGTGGGGCATTCCTATACGGCCATGAGAAGGTGGCCAAGATCACCATGGCATGTGTCATGCTGCACAATATGTGTATCAGATGGAATGTGCCAATGCCCCCTGACATTGAAATGCAACCACCTGATGAGGATGATGATGAGGATGGAGGAGACGGGGCTGCAGGTCATGCAAGAGGTGATGCCCAGGAGGGTCGCACTGTGCGTCAGCATCTGATCAACCAAATATTCTGATTCACATGGTCCTACTCTGTTGAATGGATGTGGGCATTTGTCCACTGGGTTTTGTGGTGAAGCGCACACTGGGCCCTGTCCCCCAATAAAGCTCACATGCACAATGATAAGGTCCAAGCCTGTGTTTTAACTTGTCACCAGTGTGTTTAATATATTATGAGGTAAAGAAGTACATGGACCCAACCACTCAACCACCCTTTCCCCCTCCCCCCACAACACTCCCAAAACACCCTTTCCCCTCTCCCCCACAACACTCCCAAAACACCCTTTCCCCCCTCCCCCCACAACACTCCCAAAACACCCTTTCCCCCCTCCCCCAAAACACTCCCAAAACACCCTTTCCCCCCTCCCCCCACAACACTCCCAAAACACCCTTTCCCCCCTCCCCCCACAAAAACCCCATTTATGGCTGGTACAACGTTGTTGTCTTGCTGTACAAGGGTCAGCTACATTGGGCTGGCCCTATTTCCCATCCCCACTCCCACCATTAGGGGGTTGGAAGGGTGTGCGCCGCATAGATCGCAAGGACATCCGCCGGGGGCTCGTCTGCCTTGAGCTGGCAGAGGAGGAGTTGCATGGTTGTTCTTGTTGCGGTGGGGGGTTCTGTCTGTCCATAGCGTCAGCTATGCATGTGAGGACCTGCCTCACTAGTGCCATTTCCTCGCAGAGCCTGTTGGTGCAGGCTTCCATGCCCTGTCTGATCTCCCTTGCAGTCTCCCTGCACTCCTCCCTCAAACGTGCTGCCTCATCAACATGCTGGCCAACCAGCGCTGTTATCTCCTCCTGCCGCTGTCTGATGATGGCCATGTCATGGCCACTGTGTGTTGCTCGTGGGGTGGGTGCCTCTCCTTGTTCTATGGGTCCAGCATCAGGTGAGGACACCGGTGGACTCCAGCTCCCTGCCACCATTTCATCGCCAGACTGGGCATGGCTGCTGGATTGTGATGTGGGGCGTGGGCTTGGTTCTTTTGATTGCTGGGGCTGGGGGTGTGCTCCTGCATGGCCAAGTCACAAGTGTCCACAACATCGGACAGCGGTGCTGTGGCTGCTGCCTCGCCAATGGAACTGTTGGCAGCAGACAGTGGCCCTTCCGTGGTTGGTTCGTATCCATCCATCCATAATGGATTCGCGAACTGCACTCGTAGTCCATGAACATTGCAGTAAAAACATATTAAAAAAAACAAAACTTTACACTGGCCAAACTAATTAAAAAAGGTCTGAGGAGGTGAGGGGTGATGAGGATGGGATGGGATATGGCCATAAAAAGCCAGAAATTGGGTGTTTATTCATCTCCGATGTTCACAAACATCTCAGATGTTCAGAGACCTTCCTGTGATGTTCGCAAACTTGACAAAAGATTGAGGACATCCATGCATAATTCTGCATTAAAGGGTCAGTGAAAAGCAGTTTTGCATAGCTTATAACCGTGACGCCACTCAATGAAACTGCATGACATTTTGCAATATCATTTTAGACAAATCGGTATGCAAAGTTTGGTGCTTTTTTCACCAAGAGGGGGCACAATTAGAGGGTATGTCCCAACATATTTGAAAGGCTTATAAACTTGCCGTTTGACGAGTCTGTATGAAAGCTTGCAAAAAGATTTTAGACCCTTAATTTGAATGGTTCTGCAAAGTTTGGTGGGATTATGTCAAGTGGGGAAAAATAAGAGTGGGGTCTCAACATTTTTAGATGCCTTATAACTTTGGTGCCATTTTACGAATCTGCAAAAAAGTTGGCAAAAAAACAATAGAGAGGGAGGGGATGTGTGAATATAGGACATGTCTTTACACATTTGTATGTTGCTTTAATATAGCATCTGAGAGTAATGGGTGTTGTCTGTCGTCTATTTGCAGTGCACAAGACGAAATAAGGAGGATATTGATATTACACAGCCACTCTAGTGGCTGTGTAGTTATGATTTAGGGGCTGATTCATGGAATTATTTGCGCCGAAAAACTGGGATTTGTCCGCCATTCTGCCGCAAATCCCTGTTTAACAAATGGGGATTTGTGGGCAGAATGGCGCACAAATCCCCGTTTTTCGGCGCAAATAATTCCATGCATCAGCACCTAAATTGCTAATCCCATAGGAAGAGCACTTTTTGGGCGGCTTATAACTTTGCTCTGCCTGGGCGAATCCTCCCCAAACTTTGCAAAGAAAGTATATGGCCCACTCTGATTTCCTTTGCAAAGTTTGGTCAGATTTGGTCCAGGGGGGACAAAGTTATAGGGGGGGTCCCGAAATGTATTTTTTTACCATAGACTGAATGGGGGAAAAACTTTGCTCATGCCTATAGCCCAAACTGTTGGACGTATTTTCACCACATTTGTGGCAGGAGCAGCGGCTTGGTACCGAAAGTGTGCTTTTGTAAATTTGTTGAAAATCCGTCCAGCAGTTTTTTGTAAAACAACCAAAAAGTAGGTCACAAAAAATGAGTGATATCTATGTCCGCTCCGCGCACACATTTCCTTGTTCACTCCGTGGACAGGACACTGATTGTCAAATCGGCTTGCGTCATGTTTGTGGACATGCGACGTGTTCGCTGATTGACTGGAATGAAGTGTGCGGACAGCGCAGTGATGAATGGGGGAGAAATACAACTTTACTAAGTGTGTTGGTGTGTAAGAGTGCTTGGGGAGGGTGGGGGAGTAAGATATGGGTCAAATGCTGTATTTGTTTAGGTGGCAGGCACCCCTGATGTGTTCATCATGTCCGCAGTAACCGCGGCCGTCTACAGACATAAGAAAATACAATGCAGTACTCCATATAGTTAGTTAAAATGTTTGATTCTATGGGTGTGATCTATGGGTGTGATATGCTGCAGTGGTTGTGGCCAGGACCTAGAGTCTTGGGTGCATGGCTGAAGGAATCAAACATCCATCAAATATCCACAAATCTACAGTTTGTGTACTGTGTGATTTGTATAGTTTGTATTTGAAGTTTTGGCTACACCATGCAATTAAGGCTTGGTAACAAGCACTGCAGTATAGCATATCCATGGAAGTAAACATTTTGGATTGTGGTGCATGGTTAGATGTTGGCATATTCTAACTGTTTATTTTTTGTTATATTTTAGTGGTATTGATTTATTTGTTTGGTTGTTGTAAAATCTTGGGGCAGTTAGATACCTGTTGGCGTATTCTAACTGTTTATTTTTTACATTTGAACCATCCACAATTCTTTTTTATATATGCAGTGTACTGACCTTATTCTAACTGTTAATACTTTGTTATATTTAGTGGTATTTTTTTATCTGTTTGTTTGTTGCAAA
The DNA here is from genome assembly GCF_040938575.1 of Ambystoma mexicanum. Taxonomy (NCBI): domain Eukaryota; kingdom Metazoa; phylum Chordata; class Amphibia; order Caudata; family Ambystomatidae; genus Ambystoma; species Ambystoma mexicanum. The sequence continues at coordinate 658,236,280 of NC_090924.1, forward strand.
ATCTTGGGGCAGTTAGACACCTGTTGGCATATTCTAACTGTTTATTTCTTCTTATAATTTAGTGGTGTTGATTTATCTGTTTGGTAGTGCAGAAATTTGGGGCAGTTAGATACCTGTTGGTGTATTGTAACTGTTTATAGTTTTCTAATTAAAGTTTTATTAATGTTTATGCACAGATTAGTTATTAAATTTTGGTATTAAGAATATTAAATATGCATTTATAAGATTTGCTGGTAATCTTTGCTTTAGAGTAATGGTATTATCATTACATTTGAACCATCCACAATTCTTTTTTATATATGCAGTGTACCTATTGTTGCGAAGGTTTTCTTACCAAGTGATACTTGACCATGTGTGAATCCAGTCAGCTTGCAGTTGTTTTTGGTACCATCTGCATTGTAACTTAAAAGCATTCGTATTACGTATTTACTATGTGTTTGTATTTGTAAGGTGGAGCGATTATCTGAATTGCAGGTAGTACATAATCTGCCATGGTTTGCCTTTTGTACAAGTTGCTGAAAAGGAACAGATTCACAGTTAGGTATGGATACATACCCAAAACGTTCATTAGGGATTTGTTCCTGTGCCATATTGTTGCACAGAGTGCATGTATGTTTACAAATGTATGACATCTGGAAGATTTCATTTATAAGTATGTTTTTGTTTTCCAGTACTTGGAGTAAGTAGATTATAAATTCTTGTGGATCTTCTTGTGAGTTTATAGTGAATTTCACCATTCCAGCACAGTAGTCCAATTCTTGTCTTATTCCATGAACACTAAGAGGCCGATTCATGGAATAATTAGCGCGGCGCAAGTGGGCAAAAACGTGCGAATCGCAGTGGAATAGCGAAAATCGCAGTGAACGTGCGAAAATCGCACGAAAAGCAGCGCACGTCGATTCATGGAAGGCCGTGCGCGAGAAAACCAGCGGATGTGCGATAAAAAGTGCGCGGCGCACGTTAGCGCACAGGCCATCTAACAGCGTGCGCCAGGTCACAGCGAAAATCGCACAGGCCACAGCGAAATTCGCACATAGCGCGGCGCACGCAATAAAAGTAGGCGGAACACGGGCGTAACACTCGGAATGGGGAACAACTTGCCAAAACGTGGGCGTCACGGGGGAAGTACAGGGCACAAGTGCGCGGAACGCCCACACGCTCGCCTACAACACGTATTCATGGAATAGAATAGGGGAAAAAAGCGCACGCTCAAACCAGCGCACAGGCACAAACACGACCGCCACAAGAAAGGAGGCGGTAGCGTCTCTGCGGCTGTAAGAAATGTGCGCCAAAAGGTGCGCCAACAAATAGCACCTATATACTGCCATGATGAATGTCCCATACTGTGGCCCTCCAGGAAAAATGACGTGCAAAGGGGTACCCACAAACACGGACACCCACTGACAAAAAATACGTGTGCATGTATACCGGGGTGCGCGGGAAGTGTCACACGCGATTTGCAGGGTACGTGCATCACAGGGGTTCGCGTGAAGTTATTCACGCGATCGGGCCTGGGGGAGCGGGCTACGTGTATTACAGGGGTTCGCGTGAAGTTTCACACGCGATCGGGCCTGGGGGAGCGGGCTTCGTGTATTACAGGGGTTCGCGTGAAGTTCCTCACGCGATCGGGCCTGGGGGAGCGGGCTACGTGTATAACAGGGGTTCGCGTGAAGTTCCTCACGCGATCGGGCCTGGGGGAGCGGGCTACGTGTATTACAGGGGTTCGCGTGAAGTTCCTCACGCGATCGGGCCTGGGGGAGCGGGCTACGTGTATAACAGGGGTTCGCGTGAAGTTCCTCACGCGATCGGGCCTGGGGGAGCGGGCTACGTGTATTACAGGGGTTCGCGTGAAGTTCCTCACGCGATCGGGCCTGGGGGAGCGGGCTACGTGTATTACAGGGGTTCGCGTGAAGTTCCTCACGCGATCGGGCCTGGGGGAGCGGGCTTCGTATATTTCAGGGGTTCGCGTGAAGTTCCACACGCGATCGGGCCTGGGGGAGCGGGCTTCGTGTATTTCAGGGGTGCGCGGGAAGTTCCACACGCGAATAGCCTGGGCGCGTGAATTTGAGGGGTGCGCGGGAAGTTCCACACGCGAATAGCCTGGGCGCGTGTATTTCAGGGGTTCGCGGGAAGTTCCACACGCGAATAGCCTGGGCGCGTGTATTTCAGGGGTTCGCGGGAAGTTCCACACGCGAATAGCCTGGGCGCGTGTATTTCAGAGGTGCGCGGGAAGTTCCACACGTGAATAGCCTGGGCGCGTGTATTTCAGGGGTGCGCGGGAAGTTCCACACGCGAATAGCCTGGGCGCGTGTATTTCAGGGGTGCGCGGGAAGTTCCACACGCGAATAGCCTGGGCGCGTGAATTTGAGGGGTGCGCGGGAAGTTCCACACGCGAATAGCCTGGGCGCGTGTATTTCAGGGGTGCGCGGGAAGTTCCACACGCGAATAGCCTGGGCGCATGTATTTCAGGGGTTCGCGGGAAGTTCCACACGCGAATAGCCTGGGCGCGTGTATTTCAGGGGTGCGCGGGAAGTTCCACATGTGATTTGACAGTGTGGCTCCTCCCAGGTGTACCCTGTACACCCTCCACGGCCCCTGCAGGCAACCCACACCACAGGGGACTACCCTGCATCCCTGGTCATGTCCCGCAGGCAGCCCACCCAACATGGGCATGCCCCCCAGCAAAGGCACATGTCTCCTTGAACTAATGAACACCAACACATGTCCCCTTGCACCCCCACCCCCCAGCACTGTGGGGCACCTGCCAGCAGGCCCCCACCCATGTCCAACTCATGTCTCCCACCACCCCCAAACCCCAGCCACCAGGGTCACCCTCCACCAGGGCCCCACTCATGTCTCCCACCACCCCCACCCCCCAGCACTGTGGGGCACCTGCCAGCAGGCCCCCACCCATGTCCAACTCATGTCTCCCACCACCCCCCAAACCCCAGCCACCAGGGTCACCCTCCACCAGGGCCCCACTCATGTCTCCCACCACCCCCACCCCCCAGCACTGTGGGGCACCTGCCAGCAGGCCCCCACCCATGTCCAACTCATGTCTCCCACCACCCCCAAACCCCAGCCACCAGGGTCACCCTCCACCAGTGCCCCACTCATGTCTCCCACCACCCCCACCCCCCAGCACTGTGGGGCACCTGCCAGCAGGCCCCCACCCATGTCCAACTCATGTCTCTCACCACCCCCACCCCCCAGCACTGTGGGGCACCTGCCAGCAGGCCCCCACCCATGTCCAACTCATGTCTCCCACCACCCCCAAACCCCAGCCACCAGGGTCACCCTCCACCAGGGCCCCACTCATGTCTCCCACCACCCCCACCCCCCAGCACTGTGGGGCACCTGCCAGCAGGCCCCCACCCATGTCCAACTCATGTCTCCCACCACCCCCAAACCCCAGCCACCAGGGGCACCCTGCACCAGGCCCCCACTCATGTCACCCACCACCCCCACACCCCAGCAGTGCAGGGTCACCCTCCACCAGGGCCCCACTCATGTCTCCCACCACCCCCACCCCCCAGCACTATGGGGCACCTGCCAGCAGGCCCCCACCCATGTCCAACTCATGTCTACCACCACCCCCACCCCCCAGCCACCAGGGTCACCCTCCACCAGGCCCCCACTCATGTCACCCACCACCCCCACACCCCAGCAGTGCAGGGTCACCCTCCACCAGGGCCCCACTCATGTCTCCCACCACCCCCACCCCCCAGCACTGTGGGGCACCTGCCAGCAGGCCCCCACCCATGTCCAACTCATGTCTACCACCACCCCCACCCCCCAGCCACCAGGGTCACCCTCCACCAGGCCCCCACTCAGGTCACCCACCACCCCCACACCCCAGCAGTGCAGGGTCACCCTCCACCAGTGCCCCACTCATGTCTCCCACCACCCCCACCCCCCAGCACTGTGGGGCACCTGCCAGCAGGCCCCCACCCATGTCCAACTCATGTCTCTCACCACCCCCACCCCCCAGCACTGTGGGGCACCTGCCAGCAGGCCCCCACCCATGTCCAATCCATGCCCCCCTGCACCTGGGTCCCAACATTCCCCAATCATGTCCGTAATGCCCATCCTCCCCTGCCAAAAGGCCCAATCAACTATCACACCCACCCACATATCAAAGGCAATTACATGTTACACCCCCAATGTAAATAATGCAATTTAACACATGTCTGTCACACACAATGGCTGCAAGTGAATGACAAAACACCCAACATGACATGCCTGAAAGCAATGAGATGATACGACACATTGAAGATTAAAAAAATAATATGTATTGAACAGCAAATAAGAAAAAACACAAAGCAAATCAAACAAAACAAGATGAATGTCCAAGAAAAAATTATGAAAAATTAAAATAAGCCAATCAAGAAGATAATCCTGGGTCCATGAGCCCTACCAAATTAAACCTAACTGACTACTAACTAAAAAGGGAACTATATACAAAAAAGTGGTGCATTGTCCAATCGCAACCAAAAAAAAAATCAAAAAAACAAAGGAAACCTAACCCTAACTATACAACTATATACAAAGGCAGCGGGCTATTCGGACGGCTCACTGGTTGTTGTCATGGGCCAGGGCATCCTCGAACTCCTGGTCAATGGCTTGGAGGCGGGCATGTTCCCTGGCCCCGAGGTCCCGCAGGGATAACGCAGTGTCAAGCTCAAACTCCCTGCGAAGACCCTCGAGGCACTCAGCCCGCCTCAGCGCCCTCCGCATGGAGTCCTCCGCCCTGACCATCGTGAGCCGTTCCTCCTCTGCCCGCTGCCGCTCCGCACCTATCCGCTGGCACAACCTCTCCCACACGGAAGCCACTCCCATTCCAGGGTTCTCCTGCCCTCCGGCCGATGCCTGCACCCCTGATGTTGATGGCCCCGAGCCATGATGCCTCCCACGTTGAGCCTGCTGCTGCCTCCGACGCAACTGCCTGTGCCAGCACGACGGCATCCAGGCTGATGGAAACCACCGACGCCGTCGTGCACGTGCCCTGCCCGATGATGCCGTCACATCCTCCATCTGCTGGGGTCCAGTTGCTCTGGTGTCCACCCCTGCTGGATCTCTGACTCCCGACTGTGGCAGGGATGGGATCCCCACTGAGCTGGCTGCATTGGTCGGGGCAGGTCCACAGGGGGCCCTGGTGGCATCTGGGCTGGAAGACGGCAAGGAGAACGACTGGTGGATAGCCTGCACAGAGGAGGAGAGGGCCGCCACATTGGCCAACACATGCAGGAAACCCCCGAACATGGCCGATCCCAATTGGGCCACGTCGGCACGGTGCACTTCGTGATGACGTGCGTGCTCCTCCCGGGAAGCACGCACGGCATCACGAATCGCAGCCGTGCGCAACGCGACCCCAATCAGGACCTTCTCCGCACGGCCAGGGGTTCCCACGTCCACAGGTGGAGGGGAGTCAGGTGACATGGACATCCCCTCTACCTGCGGACAGGCCTGGGACGGGGCATCCCTGCTGGTGCATGGTGGTGCACTCACAGGGTCAGGGACAGCGACATGCACAGGCCCCTCCACGGTGACCTGTGCTGCCTCCTGCCCCTGGCCCTGGACTGCACCACTTGCACCAGCAGGGATGCCCCCACCAGGCCCCATGTGTGCCCCAGTGGCGGCCTCCTCCTCCTCTGTGCAAACCACCAACCTGGATGGCTCCTCACCGTCTCCCACCGTAGCAGGCCCCTGTGGGGGCTCACCCACCCCTTCCGCTGCAGCCGTGGGGGCATCCCCGCCGCCTTGCTCCACAGCGCCGTCTCCGCCCTCTTCTTCACTAGCCGCTGCGTAGAGGGAGACAAAGAACACAAGCATCAGGGCACTGTACAATGGTCCCCTAGACAGGAAGCAATAGCAGATGAGCACCACTGTCAAAGTACACTTCCATCATGTCCCTCCACAACACATGGGTCAGTCCAGGCAAAACACACACAGTAACAGGCATGGTGCATGCCATGGACATTTCCATGCATGTCCAATGGACTCTTGAAACATTCAATGATATGTAACTCACATGCATCATGCCTCATGCCCATCACATGCACACACTTCACCTCAGTCACATCCATCTGGCCCCAAACACACCAAACACAGCGGATACAAGGGTAATTTTGCTGCTTTACTGAATCTCTGCATTGTCACACACATGTGTCATGCATCCATGGCATGCACAAGTCACAGACACGCAGGTCAGGCACACAGACATGGCTACCATATATGTACCTGGCATCAGCACCCATCCCTCACCCCCACCCATGTTCAGGTACAGAGACTGGCATGCTCTCATGTTCATAATCTGATTAGGGCTCCGCATGCGGCATTTCAACACATGCAACAACCATGTGCATCACACATCACTGGTCGCACATGCATTACCATGATGTCCCTGCACACATACATGCATACATGGGCTATGGCACACATACAGGCAAGTATCATAGAACCAGCACACCGCAACATGCCCTGTCTCACACAGTAATGCATGGACACTTACCGCTCAACTCCAGACGGGCCTCCCTCTCAAGGATCTGGGCGTGGAGCGCTGGGCGTACGCGTTCCAGGACCCTCATCTGGATGGTACTCATGCGGCCCCGGCCCCCCTCCACGAGGCGCCGGGCCTTCACAAGGGTCCTGGACCTCAAGTCCTCCCAGCGCTTCTTGATCTTCAGGACGTCGCGGGTTGCCACCCCCTCCGCGTTGATGGCAACCACACAGTCGGCCCAGATCCTCTGCCGTCCTTCCTTGCTGGCGCGGGACGATCCAAAGAGGGCATCATACTGCCCCAGGACATGCTCCACCAGGACACCAACTTCGGTGACAGTGAAGCTGGTGCCCCTCTGCCCCTCTGGCCTGGGGTTGCCACTGGTGCCAGATGTGGAAGTGCCCGACATGGCAACCCCAGAGGCAGGTGTGGGTGGGCAACTGGGTCCTGGGGCTGGGCTGTGGAGCGATGTAATACCAGTCGGGAGTCTTCAGTTCCAGCAGGGGTGGACACAGCAACTGGACCCCTGCAGATGGCTGATGTGCAGGCACCAAATGGCAGGGCACGGTGGCAGCAGGCAGGCAGGCAGGCAGGCAGGCAGGCAGCAGCAGATGGCACGTGGGAGGCTGCTCGGGGCACTGGGGGGCAGTAACTCGGCCTTCTGGGCAGGAGCGTGGGCTTCCGTGTGTTTTCGCGTGGCCAGCTTGATACGGGGTGATTTGGCACGTGAAAATCCTGCACGTCAGCGTGAAATCCGAGGAAAGGCCCTTAGCGCGTAAGCGCGTCAGCACGCATACGCGATTCTATTGGACCAGAGTCCCTCAGCGCGTAAGCGCGTCTGTGACGTGACCCGCACGGGTGTTCCCCACTCAGGACGTGATGACGGGGCACACGTGGAGATACTGCACGTCAGAGTGTCATCACGTGTAATTGGACAAAAGTGCGCGTACACGCGATTGGCCTATGTACGTGTATTTAATGGGTGCGCGGCCACTTACACACGCAAGTACGTCAGCGAACCTGTATCCCGTGGTGCGTGTGAATTTCCACACGCTATTGGACTGGGAACAGGATTCCAGGGCTGCGCGGGTCACACGCTGTATCCCGTGGTGCGTGTGAATTTCCACACGCTATTGGACTGGCAACAGGATTCCAGGGCTGCGCGGGTCACACGCTGTATCCCGTGGTGCGTGTGAATTTCCACACGCTATTGGACTGGCAACAGGATTCCAGGGCTGCGCGGGTCACACGCTCGCCTAGAACACGCGCTAAGCATAAATTGCAGACTTTAACAATAACAAGCTCAGACGCCAGGATGAACATACCGTTCCTAGCAGCAGTGGCAGTGGGCTACCAAAGGAGGAGGAGGAGGATAGTCAGGGCCAGAATATTCACACCCAGAACCAGCCTTTTCAGGATGCCTGATGACCAGGTGTATGGGAGGTACAGGTTTCCACCACACATCATACTGGACCTGGTGACTGAGTGGGAGGATGACCTCACATCACCCACCCTGTGCTCCCAAGCACTCAGCCCCCTGGAGAAGGTCCTCAATGTACTGCACTTCTTAGCCACTGGATCATTTCAGCGGACAAGTGCCATAGTGGGTGGGGTGTCACAGGCCACCCAGTCACGCTGCCTACACCAGGTCTTGAACATCATGACTGCACGCCCATCAGTCCGCAGGCACATATACCTGCCCAGAACACCTGCAGAAAGGCATGCTGCCGCCCGGGATTTTTACGCAGTGGCACGATTCCCCAAAGTGCTAGGTGCCATCGACTGCACCCATGTGGCTCTACGTCCCCCCAGGGCATCTGAGCACATCTATAGGAACCGCAAGCACTGGCATTCCATCAACGTGCAGGTAGCATGTAATGCCAAGGGAATCATCACCTCAGTATATGCCAACTATCCCGGCTCCACCCACGACAGCTTCATTTACCGAATGTCCACCCTAAGCCGGGACCTAGAAGCTGGGCGGCATGGCGATACATGGCTGCTTGGTGAGTATGTATGCCACTGCACATGCATGCATGTTGGATACTGAGCAAGGTCACAACCTCACCAATGATACCAATCCCCACCTCCACAGGGGACAGTGCCTACCCTCTCAGCCCCCACATGATGACGCCAATTCGGAACCCCACCACGCCACCCCAGGTAAGATTTAACACAGCCCACATTACAACCAGGGGCATAGTGGAGCGCACATTCGGAGTGCTGAAGTCACGCTTTCGCTCCCTTGACCGTTCTGGCGGGCAGCTGTTATACGCTCCCCCAGTAGTGTGCAGGATCATAGTGGCAGCATGTGTCCTGCACAACGTTGCAACACGCCGGGGCCTGGCCGTGGACATGGTGGTGGCCCCACATCCCCAACCACATGCACAGCCGCTGCGCATGGGAGGGGAAAGGGCACGGGGGGAGGCAGCCCGTACACAGCTAGTGGCTAATTACTTCACATAGAAATCACACCCCTGTGGAGTGCACACTGCCCTGGCACATTCCATCTGACAATCAATGATGACTCAACCTGACACTGATCCTGAATGTGTGGAGAATGAACCAGGAATTCCATGTCAGCCTGAGATTGTTCACCTGGAAGTGTCACAATGTGTGCATCCCTACCCACACAGACACCACCAATGCAGTTTTGTGAAGTTACACATTGAAGCAGCTAAAATGAATACCCACTTGCAAAATGCAACAAGAGGACAGTGCCATGTCAGCCAACCCAACCCCAGCACTGCCACACGACACACCGTGCCATGTCATGCTAATTGCAGGTAAACAAAGTAATCCCCACAACATGACATCACTCTCACTATGTACAGTGGCACTATTAGAAACCTGCAACACCTGAAATGCTCACAGCAATGCCGGACCAACAACATACTTGAGCACGTAGTACCATTAACATGACATCAAAAATGTTACATATTAGTAGTCTCACCACCTGGAAATGCCTGCACTCCCACCACTACCAACTGTGCAGTGTTGGCGCCATGTAGAGTTGTAGGTGCACTGCTGCCAACATGGTCCCCATCGCCAGACTAGAGGTCCTTGTGTGGACTTGAGGAAGGGACCTGCAAATTGGGAGGTAGACACAGAAGAAGAGTTACACATCAATGCAACATGCAGTGTACAACACAACAGCAATATGCACTAGGAATGTATACACAGTATTGACTACAGACTGGCCACACAGCTCATGGGAGTCCAACGTCACTGTGTAATTCACTGTCACTTGGGCACATCCTTTGCAAGCCCATGGAAACGGGAAGCAGGAGGGGTGTGTGTGACTCAAACCCAAGCATCTGAACCAAATACATTACAAGCCTGCATGTGCCCAGCCACAATGCAGCGTATGCCCACAGGAACCACGGAAGCCAACAGATCGGAGCCAACAGATCGGAGCCAACAGATCGGAGCCAACAGATCGGAGCCAACAGATCGGAGCCAACAGATCGGAGCCAACAGATCCTCCCAAAAAAATTGGGAATAAAAGAAATCAAAATAAAAACAAAAATAAGAAACAATCAAAAATGGCCATTGATGGGCCCGGGGGGGTTGGGGAGGCCACCCAGGAGGTCCGAGGACAGGATGCACACCAGAACCCACCTGCGTGGATCCTGGGAAAATAAAACACCTCCATGGGCTCATGAACCACACGGCTACCCTATTGTGGGAGTGTCACTGCTGTCGCTATTATCACCCTGTGCAGCTGCATCCGGAGGTGGTTGCACTATGGGAGGCAGCCCACGCAAGGCCCTAGTCTGCTCCTCCATGGCTGCAAGCATGCGGGTGTGGTAGGTCTGGTTCTGGAGGATGAGTGTGCGGAGGTCCCCATGCAACAACTCACGGGATGCCCGGACCTCCGCCCTCGTTGCCTGCATCTCAGCTGAGAGCGTACGGGTGAGACGCTCCAGCTGCTGTTCTGTCCTTTGGTGTGTTGAAGCCTCAAGCTCAACAAGAGTCGTCCTGGGGTGTAGGAGCTCCTGCCTCAGGGCTTCCCTGTGGCCCTGGGACTCAATGGAGATGGCCTCCTGCAGAGTCGCCAGTGCCGCCCGCCTGTCCCTGTTGGACCCCAACATGTCCTCCCTGTGTGACTGGCAGATGGAGTCAGTTGCCTGCTCTAGTCGCTCCATCAGCCTTTCTGGGGGACAATGGAAGTGGCCACCCTATCCATGGCCTGAGCCATCATCTCGGATGATGCAGCCTGTTGGGTATACTCAAAATTTAATCAAAAAGAAGGGACATATTTATTTAACACAACATGTTTGCCCTCAGCAATCTGAAACCCGATCACACAGTCTATCTAACCAAATGCAAATTACGTCATGTACAATAAATTTCATGTATCCAGTATTAAAATATCATATTTAATTCATTTGCTAAACAGCACAAATATCAAAAAACATTCACTAAAAACATTCATTACATCACATACAAAATATACAATGTTATAAAAGTGGTAATTATTCCACATATATTCAAATTATACACTCATTTAAACATTCTAGACAGTAGCTAATTCAATTGTTCTTATTTCCTACTGTGTATAACAACTTAGCCCAAATTATACACTCATTTAAACATTCTAGACAGTAGCTAATTCAATTGTTCTTATTTCCTACTGTGTATAACACCTTAGCCCAACTTATATAAGTTTCTGTCCTGGATGTTCATTATTAACTGGACATTCTTCAGGGGCGACAAATTGACTTGTGCTTCTTGTAGACTTGTCTCTATGGTTCCAATTTCTAGAGCTGAGGATACATACAATATAAAAACAATTATTACCTTGGCATAATAGGTTTTTTTACTTCACCCAGCCAGTCCTAATCACCATTAGGATACATCAAGTATATATACTATAAGATACTAGTGCTTAAAACTTGTAATCTCTTTCATGTAATACAAGTTTATTTAGACAATCACAATTTGGTCCTTCACTATACACAGTGTTTGGGAGGGATATAGAGCCTATCACAACACATTCTTTGTTGTACTCATCAAATCATAATGGCAATTAATGAATGATCAAATCAGAGAGTACACACCTCTATTCTCAAAAACCAGAACGTTCCTCATACAATCTAACTGGGGTAACACCTCACCTCCATTCCAATAATGATTTTCCTGTCTTGTGGGCAAAGTACATAAGCCAGCCTCCAAACCAGATCAAATATGCAGTTAGTATTCTGTCAAGAAATAGGACACCCTGTAAGTTCTCAGAATGCAGAAAAACGTGCCGAAACTACAAATAGCATCCAAATAGAAGGAAACAAATGTGAATGATCATACCTTTTGAAAAAAAGTACTATTCTAGGGTCTGTAGTCTTGTCAATAATTTTCCTGAGCCCCAATGCTTTTTTATTTCATAGTATTCCGTGGCAAGGGTCTTCCCTAGAAAGAGGATGTATTAAGTACCATCACTCACTTTTAGCAAGTAAATACATCAAAGGTAAAAATCCTGATAAAGCACCTCATCAGTTCCCCAAATCTAGGTCCCCCAGCTTACCATTAGTAGTGCTCCAGCCGTAAACCATCCTCAGAGTATTATTATTCTGCTGCTGATCTGCTCGCGAACGCGAGCTTCTCTATTTATTGAGAGCGCCGCGGTCGTACGCCCATTGATGACGTCATCGCGTAAAAACGTGACGCGATGACGTCATCGCGTGCAGTACAACGCCGCGCCGACGCCAAAACCAGTGTAGCTACCCCAGCAACCCGTGAGTAAAGCCACTGCAGGAGCAAGAATAATACCCAAGCACTCCTCCGGTCTCATCCATATGTTGAAAACAATAGGAGAAGGAAAAAATAAATAAAAACATATCTCTCCATTAATGCAGGGGTCCTATGGGGTGCAGATCGTTAATCACCATCCAATTATCCAGTAACAGTCCAACTACAGTATGTAACAGTCTCTGCATGAGTTAGAAGATGGATTATTTAGGGCAAAGGCACAGTGCCAAATTTACGTAGGAACTCCAGTAATTGCTGGTATTAGTCAAACACCTTTAACAGGTCCAATCAACATTAACATATAAATACACTGTAGGGGCCAAACTCACCCTTTTTAAGATAAGTCATTTCTAATACATAGTGCAGAGTACAAAGTACCCTGCCCCCATCCTGTACTTCTGGGAGTTCTTCAAAGTGAATTCCTATTTAACAATAGGTACATCGTGATAGGAAATACCATCAGACACTACATATCTTTAAAAGGGTGAGTTTGGCCCCTACAGTGTATTTATATGTTAATGTTGATTGGACCTGTTAAAGGTGTTTGACTAATACCAGCAATTACTGGAGTTCCTACGTAAATTTGGCACTGTGCCTTTGCCCTAAATAATCCATCTTCTAACTCATGCAGAGACTGTTACATACTGTAGTTGGACTGTTACTGGATAATTGGATGGTGATTAACGATCTGCACCCCATAGGACCCCTGCATTAATGGAGAGATATGTTTTTATTTATTTTTTCCTTCTCCTATTGTTTTCAACATATGGATGAGACCGGAGGAGTGCTTGGGTATTATTCTTGCTCCTGCAGTGGCTTTACTCACGGGTTGCTGGGGTAGCTACACTGGTTTTGGCGTCGGCGCGGCGTTGTACTGCACGCGATGACGTCATCGCGTCACGTTTTTACGCGATGACGTCATCAATGGGCTTACGACCGCGGCGCTCTCAATAAATAGAGAAGCTCGCGTTCGCGAGCAGATCAGCAGCAGAATAATAATATTCTGCGGATGGTTTACGGCTGGAGCACTACTAATGGTAAACTGGGGGACCTAGATTTGGGGAACTGATGAGGTGCTTTATCAGGATTTTTACCTTTGATGTATTTACTTGCTAAAAGTGAGTGATGGTACTTAATACATCCTCTTTCTAGGGAAGACCCTTGCCACGGAATACTATGAAATAAAAAAGCATTGGGGCTCAGGAAAATTATTGACAAGACTACAGACCCTAGAATAGTACTTTTTTTCAAAAGGTATGATCATTCACATTTGTTTCCTTCTATTTGGATGCTATTTGTAGTTTCGGCACGTTTTTCTGCATTCTGAGAACTTACAGGGTGTCCTATTTCTTGACAGAATACTAACTGCATATTTGATCTGGTTTGGAGGCTGGCTTATGTACTTTGCCCACAAGACAGGAAAATCATTATTGGAATGGAGGTGAGGTGTTACCCCAGTTAGATTGTATGAGGAACGTTCTGGTTTTTGAGAATAGAGGTGTGTACTCTCTGATTTGATCATTCATTAATTGCCATTATGATTTGATGAGTACAACAAAGAATGTGTTGTGATAGGCTCTATATCCCTCCCAAACACTGTGTATAGTGAAGGACCAAATTGTGATTGTCTAAATAAACTTGTATTACATGAAAGAGATTACAAGTTTTAAGCACTAGTATCTTATAGTATATATACTTGATGTATCCTAATGGTGATTAGGACTGGCTGGGTGAAGTAAAAAAACCTATTATGCCAAGGTAATAATTGTTTTTATATTGTATGTATCCTCAGCTCTAGAAATTGGAACCATAGAGACAAGTCTACAAGAAGCACAAGTCAATTTGTCGCCCCTGAAGAATGTCCAGTTAATAATGAACATCCAGGACAGAAACTTATATAAGTTGGGCTAAGGTGTTATACACAGTAGGAAATAAGAACAATTGAATTAGCTACTGTCTAGAATGTTTAAATGAGTGTATAATTTGGGCTAAGTTGTTATACACAGTAGGAAATAAGAACAATTGAATTAGCTACTGTCTAGAATGTTTAAATGAGTGTATAATTTGAATATATGTGGAATAATTACCACTTTTATAACATTGTATATTTTGTATGTGATGTAATGAATGTTTTTAGTGAATGTTTTTTGATATTTGTGCTGTTTAGCAAATGAATTAAATATGATATTTTAATACTGGATACATGACATTTATTGTACATGACGTAATTTGCATTTGGTTAGATAGACTGTGTGATCGGGTTTCAGATTGCTGAGGGCAAACATGTTGTGTTAAATAAATATGTCCCTTCTTTTTGATTAAATTTTGAGTATATCCCCACTTGGTAGGAGGGTTTATCACCGTCGTGTGGGGCAACCCGCATATGTATTTATGCAGCCTGTTGGGTAGCCATACCGTAAATGGATTGCTCCCATGCGGTATTGCCAGGTGGCGTACGGCCACCACGTCGGCGGGCACCACACCTGTCTGGGGCAAGGCGAACTGCGCCTTGCTGTGCCGGCACTGCCTGAGGCTGCAGGACTGCATTCCCCCTCTGATCTGCTGGCCCAGGAACAGGATCAGATGTCGCGGAGTGTGACCCTGCATCCGTAACCACCGAAGGCGTAGCTGCCAACACTGACATCCCCATGGAGGGTACTGACCCTGGTGCAGGTGGGTGAGACAGAACAGAATCCCTCCCTGGAACACTCACCAGCGACGGCACGTAGGTCTCATCCGAATCAACACCTGAGTACAGCTCGGGGGAGGTGCAGCCAGAGACACCCCTTGAGAGCACGACCTGCAGCACTTGTGGGTTCTCCCCCACCACCACACCACGTCCCTCACTGGTGGTTGGTCGGCCCTGGGACACCTCCTGGGTCTGCACCATCTCCACAACCCCAGCAGTATCAGGTGCGTCTTCCCCTGCAAAGACATGAAAACAAAGTAATGGAAACAGGCATTAGCACCATGGCACACATTGAGGGCTGAGAAGCAAGAGAACCAGTACTTGATTGACATGTCCCACATGACTAAAACCCTCCCATGCATGCACCCTCACTGCGTATGAAGTGCAGGCAAACGGCACACACTGATGACACCAAGATGGAAGATGAACAAATTTTCTGCATGCTGCCTGGCAGTGGCATCACACATTGGCCTGTGATTGGCAGGTGAAACACACATGCCATCACACAGATGGCATGTACCATTGCTATTGAGTGAAGATGGAGAGGAGGGCAGCACCTATTCATTCAGTCCAGTTCCCGCATGTAATAGCTTTTCTGATTCTAACAGGTCAGATTTTTCACCTGGAGCTGCCAGTCTCTAATGGTCAAATTGCACAGGGACATGTGTGTACAAATGATATCCAGGTAACAAAGTCACTCCCCTTTACCATACCCATGTCAGACATGTGACTAGTGGACAGCGACATGCCTAGTGAAAGTGGTGGAATGCAAACAAACTGACTGAATGAACAGTGAAAAATAAGCAAATCTGTTGTGTCAAGGTGACACTTCAAGGGCAACTGGCGTGCAGTTGTGCTAGATGTCTACTGTTGGCAGAAGGGATACTGCTATGGCCAAATGCAGCTGCGCAGGAAGTATTGCATGAAGCACATGGCTGACCCATACGACTGAGGCGCACACACTCTCTCCTGGCACCCAAACAGAAGCCCTCACACACACACCATGCACATGTATGACACACACATGCATGTGCACTCACCGGACAATGCCTCGTAATCAGCCAGATCTCCCACGCCTTGGATCTGTTCCTCCGTGACGTAGGTCCCAGCGACTGACTCATGTGGAGTGAGTTCCATGTCTACTACTGGAGACCCACCTCCAGTCACTAGAGTTGCGGCATGACTTGAGGCCAGCTTACTCTTTGCCCTGCGCTTTAGGTCATTCCAGCGCTTATAGCAATCATTGGCTGTGCGCCTCACGATTCCAAGGGCACTTACGATGTCCGCAATGGTCTGCCAGTGTGCCTGGCGTTGTGCAGGTGTGGTCTTGGATCCTGCAACAATGACCATCTCGTTGTCATGTCCGGACACATACTCGACAAGTGCATTCAGTTCGTCATCCGTGAAGCTGGGCTTCCTGGACGGGCCGGACTGTGTAGCCGTGTCTGGGGCATCAGCCTGTGCCGGACGAGCACTCTTCCTCTTCCGCTTGGAAGGTGGTGGTGATCCTGAGTGTCCTGCGCCGCTCTGGACACTAGGGGCAGGAGCCCTGGTGGACTCTGTATCAGGAGTGTGGGATTGCACACTCAGCATGGGAGTTGGTGCAGGCATTGGCTCGAGTGTGATGGTGTCAGGGGGTATGTCAGCAGCATGGACTAGGACCGACACTGTCCTGGCTGGGTGTGTGAGGGCTGGGGTGGATGGAGCCGCAGCTGCCCCTGCAGCCACTCCGCCCTGCCTCCTTGGTGCAGCAGATGACCTTGCTGCCCCAGATCCACGTGGCATGATGGCATCAATGTGCACCAGCGCACGTGTCGTAGCCCTGCTGACCTGGAAGTCAGCCATGGAGTCAGCCAGGTCTGGTGCCACAATGGGCTGGTCCAACAAGGGCTAAGCATGGATGGTGTCAGCCACTTCAGCCTCAACGGGAGGGGGGGAGGGGGGGAGGGGGGGGATGATGGGTGCCCTTGACTGGTCCTCCACACATGGGGGGACAGGCTCACCCTGCAAGTTACGACCACGTCCCCTACCGGATCCACCACGGCCACCACTTGTGGCTCTTCCACCTTTGCCACCCTTACGGAATCCTCGCCTCCCAGCCATGGCACTGATATTAATGTGCGTATGGGAGTGGCTGTAGACAATTGTCCTGGGCAATTGGGGGTCAAAGGGGTTGGGTACCAGATGGTAATTGTACCCTAGTGCTCTAGCACGGCTGATTGTAACCCCTGGGGAAAGATGACGGGTCACGCAACGCACAGGAGGCCCAAAAAAGGGAGATGACGTGCACGCAACCCCTCCTAGACCACGTGTGCAGAAAGAAAAACCTGCACTACGCTGTGGCACCCAGTAACACAAGAATGAACGTATGCGTGTCACACGCAGCCTAGAATGACCTCTGAAGGGGTAGGCAACACACGGGGCAAGCACAGAAGTTGGATACATGCGTGACTCACCGTCTGCCAGGTAAAAGAGCGTGAAGAATGAGCGCGTTTGGCTGGCTAAACCCCCGCCAAAAGAAGATGTGTACGCTGTCTGAGAAGACAGGACAACAGTAGAAGGGGACACTGTTTGAGGGAACAGGCCCAGGTAAACCAGTAAAAGAGAAAAAAGAGAAAAAAGCTGTCAGAGGTAACAGGGAATACGAACTGGAAACGCCGTGAAGTAAATCGCGTGTGAAACGACAAGAAGTACAGATTTCACCCACTCGCTCTTCACGAAAAGCACGTACAAGGAAATGGTGTTCTACATGTACCTTATATACAGGCCCACACGTACAGCGTCACTTACGCGGCGTGTACGTTCACCAATCACACGCTTTGTCACTCCTGCGTGTAGATCCATTTTCACCAATCACACGCTTTGTCACTTCTACGTGTACATCCATTTTCACCAATCACACGCTTTGACACTGGGACGTGTCACGCAACAATTTCCTGCACGTGCAGGTGACTATAGGCGCGCATATGCTGTTGACGGGTTTACGCGCTAAGGGCCTTTGCTGACGTGTGGGATTTCACTACCTATCAGGCTGTCCACGCGTTCACACACGAGAGACCACGCTCCTGGCCAGGAGGCGAAATTACTGCCCCCCAGAGCCCTGAGCACGCTCCCACCTGCCATCTGCTGCTGCCTGACTGCCTGCTGGCCACGTGCCCCACAGTGCTGGTGGGTGGGGGTGTTGGGAGACATGGGTGGGGGCCTGGTGGAGGGTGCCCCTGCACTGGTGGGGGTGGTGGGAGACATGGGTGGGGGCTTGGTGGAGAGTGCCCCTGGTGGCGGGGGGTGGTGGGAGACATGGGTGGGGGCCTGGTGGAGGCTGCCCCTGGTGGCGGGAGGGTGGGGGTGGTGGGAGACATGAGTGGGGGCCTGGTGGAGGCTGCCCCTGCACTGCTGGGGGGGTGGGGGTGCAGGGGGACATGAGCAGGTGTGCAGGGTAGTCCCCTGTTTTGTAGGCTGCCTGCAGGGGCCGTGGAGGGTGTACAGGGAACACCTGTGAGGACCCACCCAGCCTAATCGCGTGTGATGATTCCCACGCACCCCTGTAATACACGTACCCTGGCTAATCGCGTGTATAACTTCACGCGTACCCCTGTAATACACGTACCCTGGCCAATCGCGTGTTAAACTTCCCGCGTACCCCTGTAATACACGTACCCTGGCCAATCGCATGTTAAACTTCCCGCGTACCCCTGTAATACACGTACCCTGGCCAATCGCGTGTTTAACTTCCCGCGTACCCCTGTAATACACTTACCCTGGCTAATCGCGTGTTAAACTTCCCGCGTACCCCTGTAATACACTTACCCTGGCTAATCGCGTGTTAAACTTCCCGCGTACCCCTGTAATACACGTACCCTGGCCAATCGCGTGTTGAACTTCCCGCGTACCCCTGTGATACACGTACCCTGGCCAATCGCGTGTTGAACTTCCCGCGTACCCCTGTAATACACGTACCCTGGCCAATCGCGTGTTAAACTTCCCGCGTACCCCTGTAATACACGTACCCTGGCTAATCGCGTGTATAACTTCACGCGTACCCCTGTAATACACGTACCCTGGCCAATCGCGTGTTAAACTTCCCGCGTACCCCTGTAATACACGTACCCTGGCCAATCGCGTGTTAAACTTCCCGCGTACCCCTGTAATACACGTACCCTGGCCAATCGCGTGTTGAACTTCCCGCGTACCCCTGTAATACACTTACCCTGGCTAATCGCGTGTTAAACTTCCCGCGTACCCCTGTAATACACGTACCCTGGCTAATCGCGTGTATAACTTCACGCGTACCCCTGTAATACACGTACCCTGGCCAATCGCGTGTTAAACTTCCCGCGTACCCCTGTAATACACGTACCCTGGCCAATCGCGTGTTAAACTTCCCGCGTACCCCTGTAATACACGTACCCTGGCTAATCACGTGTTGAACTTCCCGCGTACCCCTGTAATACACTTACCCTGGCTAATCGCGTGTTAAACTTCCCGCGTACCCCTGTAATACACGTACCCTGGCCAATCGCGTGTTGAACTTCCCGCGTACCCCTGTAATACACGTACCCTGGCTAATCGCGTGTATAACTTCACGCGTACCCCTGATATGCACGTTACCCGCTTTGCGTTCCTTGTTTGGCTGCCCTGTAAACTGGTCCAGGGTTAGCGCAGCCCTTTGCGATGATTTAGCGATTTTGCTGGCTTTTCCTTGCGCGAGGGCGTTCTTGGGGGCGTTACTGGCGCTGCTGCAGGGTCGCTGCGATACTCTGCGCCACGGCTGGTTTGGGAGCATGAAATCCATGAATACGCTGTGCGCGGAAATCGGTTTTATCGCACGTGCCTGGCGCAGTCAATCGCACGCGGACACTCTGCGCCAGCCGCTTGCGACACTTTTCTGCAAAATTCTATGAATTACCCTGTAAATGTGTTGTCAGCATTGTTGGTTGCATTTCAATGAAGGACTAACATTTGCAAATGCAATTGGTCTGTATTGTGTAAGTAAATGTTGTCAACAATTGGTGGCAATTGAAATAGAATATTTATTGCTACATTTGCGTAGCAATTTACACCAGTTACATTTGAAAATGTGAATGTACCAGATAGTTCTGTGTGCAAGTCATTTCTTTGGAGTATGTGTTGCTTCTTTGAAGAAGTACCTGAGTTACTTTGAGTAGTACATTCTTCTTTGGTTGTAGTAATTGATGAAGTATTAGCTTCTTTTATTCTTTTTGGAGGATTTGCAGTAAGATCATGTTGCATTTTTGTTTGAAGTAGTTTTCTTTTACAACGTTTTGCTTTTTGTGGAACAGGATAGGTTTTTAGATGGGGTGTAGAGTGAACGTAGTTTATTATATTCTAAAATGCAAGGAATATCAGGGTTTACTTTACTTGCATCAAAGTTGATTAGAAATAGACCATCAAGTGTACGTCAGCGTGATAGTGCTACATAGCTCGTGCCTTCTTTAAAGTCTGTGTTCCGAATATCTATCAATGCTTTATCTAGGGTAAGACATTGTGATTTGTGAATGGTGACTGCGTATGCTAGTGTTAGAGAAAATTGCTCTCTGCGTACATATGTCAGGAATCGGTCCGGGATCAACAGGAGTCGAACCAAACCGGCTCCCTCCCCATCGTCTCAGACACAACAGGAGCACTACACATGGTGTCAGCGCTTACTATCCCTTCGGATTCCTTGTAAAAGAGGGTTATTTTAGGGCTACAAGAAGTTGGCAAAACCTCGTCCCTCTGTGTTGTTGCGTTGGCGGTTACCATGGAGATTAGGGCAGGCACGTCGACCTGCTCCACGTCAGCCGCACCTTTAGGTCATGTGACCGCAGCTAGATAAACTCTAGACAGCAACAAACGCGTTGCTTCTGATTTTGATTTTGGAGCTTGCAACGTATCCTGAGATATCCCTTGTTTTTGCCTGCTATTTCTGAATTCCTTGCCTTCCTGTCCTTGCCTCGCTATTGTTACCCCTGCTTCATCCTCGCACTTGTGATTTCCTCAAAGTTACGGCCTCCATGATTGGAATCTCCATTGTTCTTCCTCTTCCTATCTATGCTATTCTCCTTACCTGTTGTCCTCCCGCGCCTTCCATCCTTCCAGCTTACACCCGTTCCACCCCGCTGCTTCTTGTTGCCAAACTGGACCGCACCCAGGAACTGTCATTTGCCGCACGCTTTTGATCATCAATACCCCCCATTGCTGAATCGGAATTCCTTCTGGATTGCTTTGCCTCACGTTTTGTCCTATGAAAGTCCTTCAGTTATCGACCCAGACTGCCTTATGGAATGCTATTGCTACTCGTTTGATCAACGTTGTTTATAAACTCATCATCATGGACTGCATAGGATTGCCTCCTGTTTCTTGGGATCCACATGCCTATTGCTCCTCAACCAGACTGCCAGTACACCACTCCTCTTCTCTTCCCCCGGTACGGACTAGAGACTGCCGTGGTACCATCAGGGGCTGAGGTTGGAGCATCCTCGTTTCATCGGGTATTGTACTTCCGACCCTTAGGCGTACGCGTGCTGGCGGGAATAGTCCTACATCCCTGTACTTGGCGGTCTTACTGGAGCATTGTTTGTTTCTGGAATACTTGCTGTCAATCCCATGGTAAGAGTGTCTGTCTTTATTCTTGTTTCTGCTTTTCATTTCACGTTATTTGAGTATTAAGGATTCTTGTTTCTTGTGTATTGTAACAGCAGTTTTCTGGTCCTTGTGAAGTCGGTATAAAAAGCATTTATTGTGTCAACTGGAATACTGTTGCACCCGAGGGAGTCTACTGCCATGTAGTTTTTGTGTCCATTCTTCCAAACAATTGATCCCTGGTGCTGGTTTCCTTGTTTCCAGACACAGGGTTACATTGTAGGGTAGAATTCTTCGTCTACACTACGGGGGCAAATTAAGAAGGCAGTCTCTACAACATACATGTCTTTGAAAAGAAGGAATCGAGCTGTTGAGCGTCCTATTTTTTTTACTTCTGATAGTATGTCAAAGAGAATATTGACAAACTGAATGTTGTTGTCACGTGGGTATGTTTGAAAGCCAATAACTGTACCAAGTGCTCCATTAACTAGTCCTTGCTCCACGTCAGGGTTATGTTTAAGCATTACTCTACAGGTTAAAGATAATTTTAATATTTTCTCCAAACCAGCTCTGTTGTAGTTAGAGTTCTCTGAGTTATTTAGTCTTGTTGTGGGTTGTTGACACATGGGTAGTGTCATACCATGTGCATCCAGTTTGTCTGTGGAGCAAATTTCAATTATTGGTTGTAATTCTTTTTTCTGCATTGTTTCATTGAACTTGAAACAGCTTGCAAGAGTTGGCATCAAGGACATACAATTGACATTCTTGTGTGCTAATTGTTCCATGACATCAGTAGCACATGAGTTATGGCCATAAAGTGTATGAATGTGCCGGGTTTTTAATATTGCTTGTGCTTCTTCACCAACTCTAATACTTTTAAAAAGGTTGGCGTAGGTGAGGTCTGCAGACTGGCGCATGTTTTCTGTTAATTCAATGTATTGGAAATGTTGCCAAAGGTTAACATTTCCTATGCTGCCAACAGTTTTACGGTAGGGTTTGTGTCCTAAGGTTTTAAAAATAGGTTTACCTTTCACTGGTGTCAATTGAAGAAGATCTCCAAAAACAATAATGTGTTTTCCTCCAAAGAGCCCTTTGTAGTTTTTTTTGAGTACTTCTTGTAATCTGAGGTGAATCAAATCCAACATCATGCTCACCTCATCTATCAGCAATCATTTGTTTTAACACTCTGTGTAATTCCATTTCAGCTTCTGTAGAAAGTTTGTAATATTCTAATTTGTTTTGGTGTTCTACTGGAAGGAGTAGTAATCGGTGTAAAGTGACACCGTCTATGTTGTAGGCAGCTAAACCTGTGGGGGGAGTTACAACAGCTGACAGTTTGTTATTTGTCAATCGTTGAAGGAATGTCCTGATGATTTTGATTAAGAATGTTTTGCCAGAAGCAGCTTCACCACTGACATATAGTAGTATAGTAGTATAGGTTTGTAATTTTGGCAAGTACATTCTTTATTTTCATGTTGTACACCATGTGCAATTTATTTTGTTACTTCTTGAAAAATGCTATGCTGCTCTTTTTTCAGTTTTGATTGCAGTACAGTTAAGTATTCTGTATCTTCTTCATAGGGACACATGGGGGCCTCATAACATGGAATGCGGTAAGGGTTTACCAGTACCTGTAAGGGCACCGGTACCGGTAAACCCTTACCGCCTTACTATGAGGTCCCTTTGCTGGACCCGACCTCAACGTCTGGTTTTACCAGCCATTAAGGAACGGGCCCGCAAAGGGACCTTGCGGTGCCGTAATTAGCTCCTTCCCCATTCCCATTGAGCCCTATGGGGGCAAAAATGCGAATGGGGAAGTGCCTTGGTGAATGGGGAATTACCACCCCTGCTCACCTTGGAGTAGGGCGGTAATTCCGCCATCCACCAAGGTGGACATGGTAAAATACCGGCGGCAACCATGGCGCTAATAGCGCCATGGTTACCGCATACCGTGTAATGAGGCCCATGGTGTTTTCTACATCTGTCATAGCTAATTCTGCCTCATTTGCTATTAGTGGCTGTCCCAGTGGTTCTTGGCTTCCTGTTACAGAAGGTTGACTACTGTAAGGAGTGTCCTTATCTAGTTGGGCCTGGAGTTCTTCTTCGTGTTGCTGTCATAGGAGTCATAGATATCTAGTATCTCTTCTTCTTTTCTCCATGGTTTAAAAGGTTGTCGCAGGGACATGTACTATAGTTCTTTCTGTTGAGGTGTTTTTAATGACAATTTGATATGATTAATTAAGCTTTGTTTTGTAAGTTTCACTAAGCTGCCTTCACAATTTATCAATCTGTATCTACCTTTATTTTCATTGGGTTTTATATTATTTTTGTATGTGGTATAGACACATAGGGCCTCATTACGAGTAGGGCGGTAAGGGATACAGAGCACCATTAAGGAGACCAGTGATGATAATCCCTTGCCGCACTAATACGAGTTCCCTTAGCGGGTCCCTCCTTCAATGCCTGGTTTTACCAGACGTTATGCACGGGACCCACTAAGGGACTTCAGAGCTAATAACGGTACCGCAAATTGCGGTACCGTTATTAGCTACTTCCCCATTCCCATTGAGACCTATGGGGCCTCAATGGGAATGGGGAATGGTATTTTCAATGGGGATTTACCGATCCCGCAAAGGTCGGACTACATCGGTAAATCCCCATTGAACGAGACCGGTGCTAGTGCCATTTTTAGAGGCAGTCATGGCGCAAATAGCGCCATGACTACCTCCAATCTCGGAATGAGGCCCATAGTTTCCAAATTGGTACTCCTGTTTGGGTAGTATGTGTCCGGTAAATTGTTTTTCAAAATGTCTTCGCTGTTGGGATCATTTTTGGCTATTGTTTCTATGTCGTCGTATGATTTGAGAACTCTTTTTCTAGATTTAGCAGGAACAGGACTTAGCCATACCATATTTTCAGATTTTCCATATAAAGCAGTACTGGTTAAACAAGCTGCAGCTTCATAGCAGCCACATTCTCTATGAGAGAGTATTTTTATGCCTAAGCTGCACAATTTCCGATAATAGTTCATTCCAGAGGTCTTGCAGCTCTGTTTTTTCTGCTTTGGTTAAGCAGGCTGTCACATACCGTGCAACTGCAGTGGAATCCTCTGCAATGTACTGCACATCTATGTTACATTCCATAAGAGGGCAATGATTGTATTGTAATCATTGATATATTTTGCTTCTTCTGTTCTTTTTATGTAATATGTGTTCTTAGGTGATTTACCTTTAACACTATGTCTAACTGAAGACATGAAGTTGTTTACTTCACCTGTTTCTGTAACTGGTCTAGGAAAACCAAAGCGACATTTGGTGTAGTATTTATTTTTGTTTTTGAATTTGTGACGACAATATTTCCCACATTTGTGTCTTTGAAATTGTACGATTTGTGCATGAAGATCACTATTTGTTGCTTTTCAATAAACTGTAAAACAGTGGCATCACTGTCTTGACCAAATTTAGGAGCATCTTCAATCCATAAAAGCATGTGGATATGTGGTGCTCCTCTAGCTTGGTATTCTTTTCTCCAAAAGAAGTGTTGCACTTCTCAGAGGGGAGGAACGGTTTTGTTACAAATAAAGTGTAGCATAGCAATGAAGCGATGATGGAAATATCTTGAAACGTTAACAGTTTCTAGAGAGCAAAGTTCTCCAGGTGTTAGTATATCTACGTATGTTTTTTTTTTCTATGCGTAGGAAATCATGTAAATATTCCCATGCATATTCTGCACAACTTAATGTAACAAACCAAGTGGGCGTGCCAAGGTTTCTTATCATACAACGTACATCTCTGTGACGTTGGAACCAGTACTCTTTAGTACCACGCATGTTTGCTAACAGATTTGTAATGCTTGATTGTAGAACCTCATCCTTTTCTTGCACATTTTGTAGTAAATGCATAGCTGACATATTTTGAAAGTGGGTACCTGATTTCAATATGGGTGCAACTCCGTAGCATAGCGTTTCTAGTTCACTTTCAAAGAGTAGGTGGAATATGTATTCCACATTTTTTTCTAAATCTGGGATCTTCAGAATACATGCGTAACGAGCGGTATTCTGATGCTTTTATCTGAATGGGTCTATCATCGTACCTTCCTCCTTTCCCAGTAGGAAAGAGTAGAGGAAAAGCATGCGCTTCTATACTTTTTTCCCATATGCGGATTGGTGATCCTTTGTTTTGCCGCATTTGGTACATGTATAGTGCATCATCTATGGTGTCATTAGAGTGTAATGGATGAATTGCATGATGGTCTAAAAAATTGGATACTGTAGCAGGATCTAGAAGTTCAAATTGAGCAGTTTCTGGCGACTCTTGAATTATTTTAGTGGTTTCCCTCAGGTTTTGTTCAATATTCATTTCTTTGTAGTATTCATTATTGTCTTTTAGATATTGCAAGGCTTGTCTAACTTTATGTAAGTCTGCGAGTTGTTGCCAATTTATTTTGTCTTTTGTAGGTACACCATTTACCATGACAATTAAAGATTGTTCTATTGGACATTGCACTCCTAGAGTGTTCACATTTTCTTTCAGATCTAATGGTAAATAAACTACTTTGCCACAAATGCCTTTTACTAATTCAGAGGGAGGTAATTTTGCTGTTTTTGGTTGAAGGCGTACTATTGCTTGAAATGGGTGCACTGTTTGAATTATGAAGATCTCATATAAATTGAGTTTTTGCAGGGATTTTGGTAGTGGGATAAATTCCAAGTTATTTGTAAAAGCACGTGAAGGAGTTTGGTTGTTGTCAAGTTTTGTACTGCAGTAATGGCAAAGTATTAAGGGGTCAGTTATTTCATATTTGTTTTCTGCTATAAGGTAGAGAGCTAATTCAAACCATTTTGAATCTTCATTGTCTTCTATTTTGTATGTTACGTCTACAGTTTTTGTGTTACTTTCATAAAAATTTCTGCGGCAACACACACACATGGTTTTGTACTTCAGCGGATGTACTTTTAAAAGTTAGTATTTCTTTTTTGTATGTGTCTAGTAGAAGGTTGCCATCTGTACAATTGTTGCTACTCTGTTGTAAAGCTATTGCATTTTGTAAGTGGCTTTCACTTCCAAAATATTTTCTCTGGATATGCTCGATTTCTTCGAGTAGGTCTTTGGCTGTAACATATAGAAGATTGTTATTTAAATTGGCTAGTGCTAAAGCAGGACTTTTAGCATAGTACAGTTTATAGACTAGAGTTCTTATAGTTGAATGATGTGTTGATATCATTTTCATGTGATGGAAGGTTCTTTTGCAAATAGGTCCTGAAATGCAGGCTAATGAATGTCCTTGTAGTCCTGTGTGTTTGCGCACTGGACAGGTATCCATATTTTGTAGTAGTTTCATTTTGATTTTGTCTTTGCCTTTCATATACTGATTGAGGAACTGGCATAAAGATTAGAAAGATTTTTTGGCAATGGTACACATTAACGTGCACGGCCATTTGTATACTGGATGTTCTGGTTCAGTTGAATGGAGAGGTGATACTGTGTTTTCTGGGGTCATTTTTGTAAGCAGCATTTCTTGTTGCATTATGGTATTATTAAGTTTTTCATAGCCTTGTCCACTGCTATGTATGGCAATTGTGTTTGTTTGCTTTTGTTTGTATGCTTCTTCATTGAAATATGGTTATGTGCTTGTGGTGTGACTCCAATCACCAGATATTTAAGAAGTTATTTTTGTTGACATTTTGTTTATTGAGAAGTCTTTTTTGTAATTTAGTAGTTAGTTTTGTTAGTGGTTTCATTCTGTTTAACACTGAAATAAATAACTTCCTTTTGAGAAGGATTGCACTGTCTATCAAAGCTTCTAATATTAATTTTCTACGGCAGGTTTTAAGGATTGTGCATGATTTCTCTCCTGTTTTTATAAGATTTTGAAGGACTCTGTGGCGGAACATCTTTTCTAAAATACTTTTTTTTTAGTATGGTTACTTGCCACTACATCAAGATTTATAGGAGCAGTGTTAGCAGTAGTGGTAGCTGAATTCTTGTTAATCACTTTCTGTTTCGTTTTACATTTTGAAAGAGGAGGGAAAGTTTTTGTATTGGAAGCTTGTTTTATTTCGCTTAATGACTCTACTAGATCTTTTGTTTGAACTTTTTGTTCAAATTCTGCTAGAGATGGATGCTTATTTTGGACACTTTTATTTTCATTTGCTCTACTTCTGCGTTACCTTCTATGGACTTGCTTCTTGGTAGCCATTATTTGGGATCTGTTGAAAAAAAGAAGGCATGGGCTGGGCTGTTCTGCAATGTATGTGTGCTGTGTGCATGAGTGTCTGAGTATGACGGTAAGGATGTATGTGGTGGTTTGTGATTGTGCATTGGGAGCTATAACTAGTTGGGAAGGCTATTCTTGTATTTCTGTGTTACTATACTGGGGTTCAGATGACAGTACAAAGTAAGCTAGTGGTGAGGAGAAGCACTAATACTAAATCTAATGGTATAGAATTAAAACAGTTCTTTGTTCCGTAATACTAACATTCTAGGGGCTGAGTTATGTCATTTGTGCGTCGTAAAATGGGGATTTGTGTGCCATTCTGCCTGTTAACCCCTGTTTAACAAATGGGGATTTGTGGGCAGAATGGTGCACAAATCTCTGTTTTTCAGCGCACAAATTCCATGAATCAGCCCCACAGTGAGTTTGAGTAACAGTAAGAATATTATGGTAGTATTGTACTTACTTTTTTTGTTTGGAATGTGCAGGTTTCTTCTGAGTTGTTGTTTGTACTGCAGATGCTGCTGCTTTTCAGGAGAGTGGTCTTCGCTGCAATTGTAAAAGAAAGAAGTTAGTAATTTTGTGTGTTTATAGCACTGATGTTAATTTAGATGTTGATGTTTATGTTTTTGTAGTACTATTCCTGTTTGATAAGTGAACATAGTGTGTGAATACAGTTTCCTTTGACTATGTGCAGGCTTCATATTTTACTTACAATGGGCCTCATTACGACCCAGGCGGTAAGTTACCGCCTGGGCCGTGACTTTACCACCATGGCGTAAACTACGTTTACGCCATGGTGGTTGGCGGACTTACCGCCCCATTCCGACCTAGGCGGGGCGGTAAGTCCCCAATCCCCATTTACCCTTCCCCATTCCCATTTTTGCCCCATAGGGCATAATGGGAGTGGGGAAGGCGTTAATTACGCCACCGTAAATTACGGTGGCGTAATTAACTCCATGGTCCCTTAGCGCCATGGATTTTAACACCTGCTAAAAGCAGGTGTTAAAAGCACCATGGCGCTAGGGGACCTCGTACTCAGGCGGTAAGGGTCGGCGCTGTTAACGCTGCCGTAAACCCCTTACCGCCTGAGTTGTAATGAGGCCCAATATGTTAGTTCAACATGCTTTGCAAATCAGTAGAATACGATGTGTATGAAACTGACTTGGTTTCTGAAGGCTGTGTTATTGAATGTTAGGAGATAGAAGAAATAATGATATACTTATTTTGCAATTTTTATAAAGTAAATGGCATAAACTGTATAGAAAAGCATGGAATGTATGCAGTTCTGAAGGTATGGGTAATAAAGCAGAAGGATGTGATTTATAGGCAGTGGTGTTATTTCAGCTGGGAGCTTTTCAATGATACTGTCTATCTGTGTGAGTGTATGAAGATGCATAATCTTATCCTGGCTGTGTGTAATTTTATAATACACTACTAAGTGTTTTTCTACAATTATACTGTAATTTCTCCCATCTTTTAATATTATAATTTTTTAGATAGCTGTGTGTGTAAATAAAAATAGCTAGCAGACAGGTTTGGAAGTGACAGTTGATTATAGGAGATGAGAACAATGATAGTAAATTCTTTTTATATGTTATACAGGTTAAGTGGCAGTTACTCTGTTTATATGCATTCACAAGAGTTGTTCATCTACTGTGCAGAAAATATGCATACCTGTAGTTAGTTTGTATTCATGCATGTGGATATGCATGCAGCTGCAAGTAGAAATCTTGGAGACTTGTACAGTAGTTTTTGTAGTAGGTGATTTTCAATGATATGAGACTTGTACTCAGAGTGATCAACAGTATATTTGAAGTGCTGAACTCTGATGATGGAGTTAGATGTAGAGGTCTTGGATGTGATTGGTTGATGGTTGTGCGACTGCTTAGCTGTATCCAATGAGGGAATGGCACAGAAAGTGAAGTGGAAAGGGTAGAAGGGCTGTCTGATTTTTGATATGTCCGCGGACATGGCGGTTGTCTGCGGACACCGCGATTACATATAGGGATTTTGGGGTGGAGAGGCTTGCAAATGAGAGTGAGCAGAGCAAGGGATTGGTCAGTAATGTTTACTGGGTGTGTTGTGTAAGGAGAGAGTTTGTCAGAAAGTATTTTTCATGACAGAACAGATAGCTATGGCTTTGTGTTTCAGAAAACAGATTATCTGGATTTTGGGAGATTCATGGATACATTGGTTAGAGGTGCATGCAGAATGCTGTGGAGTAGCTGCAGATCTTGGATTCCCTCATGTGGAAATGCACTGGCATGTAGTGCGTGGATTGAAGTGGCTGGACTTGGTACCTCTCTGTGCTAGTTTGGAGACAGAGCAACATCCAGACATAATTATAATTCATTGTGGAGGGAATAGTTTAGGACATGTGTCTAGAATTTCATTGCAATTTGCAATGAAAGAAGGATTTGGGAAGGATATGGACATGTTTCCAAATTCCCAAGTAATCTTTTCTCGTATTGAGCAGACCATTGTCAAAAAGGGAACCTGGTTGATGCCTTGCTCTACCCAGATAGGTAGTAACGTATCAAGAACAACATTGAGCAAGGTCATGAGCTACCTGACTGCTGAACGAAGGGCGAACACACTCCTTTGTGGATTACACCTTCGCGAGGTGGACACCAAATACTGTGAATAGATTCTGACAAAAATGTGACAGGACAATTCTGAGCACTGCAATTGGATTATTGATAAAATTGCAGTTAGTGTTGTAGATAC
The DNA here is from genome assembly GCF_040938575.1 of Ambystoma mexicanum. Lineage (NCBI taxonomy): Eukaryota > Metazoa > Chordata > Amphibia > Caudata > Ambystomatidae > Ambystoma > Ambystoma mexicanum. Next base: position 658,266,741 of record NC_090924.1, read on the forward strand.
ACTTGACTAGGAGCAACATAAAATATATCAGCATTTACACATTTTCACGGTGTAGTACCCAATTCATAGGTAACAAATGTTGAATATTTGTAGAGTGTTTCTATTGCTTCTACGTCCACTAGGGAGTCCTTGGGAAGGAGACCAGTGGACTTAGTGAGGTAAAAGCATATTGAACAGCACAAATGCGTCAAAACAACGTAGGGTTCAACAACAACAACACACACAATATAACAAGTCAACACGACAGTGTTTCGGCCAAAAGGTGAGCTGGAATGAGCTCTGATGGTGTGGCCTTCATCAGGACGAGATATTCCGTAGACAGAAGTATCTTATGAGGTCTGTCTGTTGGAGTAAACAGACGAGAGTGTTTTAGGAGTGAGCACATTCGTATATATCTAGCAGAGGTAGATTACTAAGTACAAAAAGGAAACAGTGCTTACAGGAACTTGGGAACGCAGTGGCTCAAGGAGTAGAAGTGTCAAGAATACACTGGAAGGATTTCAAGGTCCTAGGTGTGGCCATTCCTGTGGAAGTAGGAAGGATACATGAGCTGTGATAAGCCATTGAAGTTGAGGAGGGACTGTACGCCTGAAAAGAGTGGCGCAAGCTTACCTATAGGTGGCCTTTTTCCGGGAGTAACTTCATGGAACAGGCTGGCATGGTGAATACGCAATGTAGACCGCAGGCGTGGATGGCTGCGTAAAGATAGACAATGGAGGTTCAAACCATGGGCCTCGGGGTATAGCGAGTACCAAGGTGAACGTTTGGATTGTCTGAAAAAGTACTTTTTAAATGCTCGGGAACCCGGACAGTGTCCGCAAATCAGGACACACGCTTAGTGTGGGTGCTGTGACATGATGACATTGCGAACACGTCCGCGAAGGAAACGGGTGTCTGCAGAACACCAAATGCACAGGAATGGTCGTGCGGATGCACGCAGGTGTTCTAGGGGCAATGTTCGGGTCCTCAAACTAATTAAAAGTGCGACACAAGTGAGACGGACAGTTACGGACAGGCGCAATGTTCATAGGACCTATGGGTGTGGTACGCATGTGTGTACATGTTCTACAGACAGTACGGACAGGTATAGTGTCCTTAGAACACCTCCATTTGGATTAATTATGAACATTCCGGACACTGCGTGTGTTCTAAGAGCAGTTCCATCTTGCTTGCAAACAGTACAGAGGGGTATAGTGTTATTAGGACACCTCCATTTTGGTTAATTACAGACATTCCGGACAACAAATGTATTCTAAGAACAGTTCCATCTTGCTTGCGGACAGTACGGATGGATATAATGTTCTTAGGACACCACCGTTTTGGTTAATTACGGACATTCCGGACACCAAATGTGTTCCAAGAACAGTTCTATCTTGCTTGCGTACAGTACGGACAGGTAGAGTGTCCTTAGGACACCTCCATTTTGGTTAATTGTGGACATTCCAGACACCAAATGTGTTCTAAGAACAGTTCCATCTTGCTTGCAGACAGTACAGACAGGAATAGTGTCCTTAGGACACCCCCATTTTGGTTAATTGCGCATATCCCGGACACTGCGCGTGTTCTAAGAACAGTTCCATCTTGCTTGCGGACAGCACGGACAGGGATAGTGTCCTTAGGACACCTCTATTTTGGTTAATTATGGATATTTTGGACATCTAAGAACAGTTACATCTTGCTTGCGGATAGCACGGACAGGTATAGTGTCCTTAGGACACCACCATTTTGGTTAATTGTGGACATCCCGAACACTCGCGCTGTCCGCGGACACCCTAACTGCATTTTTTTTAAAAAAGACACAAAGGACTGAATTAAAACACACATAATATTTTTTTTATTATATACAGATATAAAGTTTATGAAAGAGACGGGGAAGCAGAAACTGACACAAACACAGTGGAATTAGGGGTTTGGAGAGGATGGATGGGAGGGGATAGAAGGGTGGATGTCTCATCAAAACGTTTTTCTTGGTGTTGAGGGTTTGGTGATAGTTGACCGGGACATGGAGAGGGGGAACAGGTGCATGTGGGACAATGATATTTAATTTTTTCTTTTATGTGGTCCTCCACAAAATCTTTCAAAAGATTGACATTTTCCATAAGCATGTCAATTTTTTGTCCCATGCGCTGCAGAGTATTTTCTAATGTCGTTTTGGTGTATTACTTTCAATGTTTGTATGGTCTGTTAAAAAAAATATATATGTTAAGTACACATAAAGTAATGATTATTAATTTGCTTATATAAAGAAGTGTCTACCATTAGTATCACTGTCTTCAGACATTTTCTCACGTGGGAAATTTTCCTCAAGTCATTACAAATTACTGGGCATTTCTGTGTAAAAAAAAATATATTACTTTTAGTGTACCAAATACAGAAAGTTTAGAAATATAAAGTTTAGAAATGGGTGTTAATCTTAGCAGTGCACGTTGGTGGCGCGAGTTATGGTTGCTTAGCTTACCATAACTAGCGAATTCAGGGGGTTTTCGGTTTTACTTTGAACAATAACGTCCCTTTAACAACGTTTTTTTACTGAATTTCATAGGATTTTAGTAGCCCAACTTAACATTAACGTCCCTTTAACAAAGTTTTTTTTACTGAATATATGATATATTTAAATCATACTTTCATTTTAAAAGAAGCATAGTGATTAATGTAACAGCTCCTGAAGAATGTTCATCATTAAGAGGATGAAAGAACAGAAACATGTTGGGCATTACAAAAGGTTGATGATATTGTAGATCCCTTCCTATACCCAAACCCTTATGTATTTTTCTTAGTGTTTATGAAAAGAATGGGGGTATAGAAAAATTAGGTGACTTTAACACTTTAATTAATCAACAGATGTTGTTGGTATGTAATCTGGTTTTATAAATGTGTAGTTTTCTATGAATTGTGAATTGTGATTGTTAGGCGGAAACCTGTGCAGCTCCCTCTGGGACCACTGCAAAAGATTTAGGACTACAGGTGTTGCGATGAACCCACTTGGTAGCAGTCTGTACCACACAGATTCAATTGGTAGCTGTGGCTGAGCAGTCAGACTTCTCTCAAGAAAAGTTGGTCAGTATAGGGAGCATACAAGATAGGGTAATTCTTCGCAGCAAAACGAGTAAACACGCAACCAGGCTTTAGTATAAAAGTAGCAAGTTATTTATTAATAACAGAACATCTACGGAAAGTACTAAAGCGAACCACGGCAAACAAATCAAAATACAATTACTCTGCAGAATGGAATAAAGCTCAATCCCCGAAAACACAATATCGACAACTCTAGGTCCTACGGCACCACTTATTTTCAGACAGAGGTGTATACCTCAACCCAGATGACACTCGAATATTTAGTGAGGAAGGGAGAGAAGAGATAGGCAGGTAAGGAAGTCAACACGGTTCGTACTGAAGCAGGTAAAAATGCAAGGCAAGAAGGCATTAATCACACTAGATCATACAGTTCGGCGGCCAGGCCCACTCGGTGAGAGGTATGGCACGATGTCCTGGAAAGTCTCTATGGGTGATGCGTTCAAGTCTCAGTTAGCAGTTTGGTTAGCGACAGGTTGAACCAGTTCAGAACAAAGAGTGAAATAAAGCTTGGAGGCAACCCAACGGAACGGAGAGGAATCAGATACCTCACACGGACCGATCGATAAGGGAAGCCAGGCGGTTACAGTACCTTGTTGTGGAAGACCACTCCAGCGGGGGCAGTTGTTCCTGGTGGTGGATGCACGACGGGTCTTGGCCAAGAGAAGAGATGCTCTCGTCGTCGAAGAGAAGATGTCCGGTGCACCACCAGGGAAGAAACCAGCCGCGGAGGGCTTCGTCACAAGGCACCACCTTTCGATCACGATGCCGGAGTAGTGGCTATCCGGTTGCCGAGTGCTCTGCACGGGCAATTCGACCACTGCGTCCAGGGCGATCAAAAAGCACAAAGAAGAAGAAGACTGGTTGTTCCCACCAGCCAGGGAAAGAGCCTCTCCGGCAGGGAGATCTCTTCTGTCGTCGGGAGATTGTGAGACGGTTCCGCAGGGCTCCACCGGAGGTATCGTCGTGCAGGTCGGCTCAGCGTTACCCTCGTCGGATTCTTTAGGTCCAGTGGCGACGTTCCTAAGATCCAGTCCCAAAAGCCCTGCTTTTATGCAGACGTCCCCCATTCATTCAGCTTAGCTTGTCAATCAATACATGCTAAGTGGTGAGCGAGAAGGCTCACCACCTGGGCTAATCACTCCAGAGTGCGACCTGAGTTGGCAAGGCAACTCGGTCCAGGGTGCCTAAACCCCCTCCCACACCCCTGGGGTAACCCAGACAGAATGGCGCCACTTTGGAGGGTCTCTGTCCAGAGGCCCGCCAAAAGTGGAACAAAAGGGCTCAACCTTTGGTTTAGGAGTCACAGAGAAAAACACAGACGCCATTTTACAACCCGAGTTCTGGCAGAAAATACCACTCGATAAACCTATTTAAGATAAGTAGATCGGTGGTACGTTGGAGATTAATGAAAAACAGTATCAATCTTCAACAATGGGACGAATCCCATAGGGTTATGCTCGGGGTCGAACATAACAAGTAGTTTCCACTGCCACCAGCCAAAACTCGACGAGGAGGGACGGGACAGTGCCCCCTCGAGTAACAGATCCAGGAGTAATCGAATTACCCCTACTAGCACGTCCACAATAAGATGGTTGGTACTAGTTCTGTTAGCAAATTTAGGTCTAGTAAAGCCAATGGTGACTTTACATGCCCGGGGAGACGGTAGTCAGTCCCCGGGTATGGAGTCTATGGTGGGGGGACCAGCTAGGGTGCCCCCGTGTCACGACACGTAGGGTGCGGAGTGACACACATAGAAAAACTTATGAGACCCTATGGAGTAAAAGACCCCATAGCCCATCGAACACATTGACAACTCAAAGGAATCACACACATACATGTCCAAGAGTGAGAGGAAAAGGGTCACACTCTTGGCAGGATGGAAAAAACAAACTCCAGAAATCCAGCAAAGCTGCTGGGGGACTCACTAGGTTAGGAAATTCAGCCTAAACAGAGAATTCTCCCTAACAGTGATTTGTCATTAATAAAATGTGATAAATTTTTTATGACCTTACCAAGGAAGGTTGTTTGTGATTTCTCTATTACTAGTTAGATGGTAAGAGTTCTGTGAATATCTCTTGCACTGCATAAAAACAACATTTCGCTAGATCCACCCTTGTTTTTCTGTCAGTTTATGTGTTTGGGTTAGGTTGGATACTTTTTTATCCCCAGTTAGAAGGCGATGGCCCAGAGTTTCTTCCATTTTCTACTGAAACAAATTATAGACCCAGCCTTGAATGTTTGAGCAAAGTTTGAATGGATTTGTGAGGGCTAAATTATATGACTAGATTTTGTATGTACATTTTGACACATTTCAAAAAATAAAACATGGACGGATTTGCAGCAAACATGTGCAAGGAGCATTGACAAGGAGCCAAAGGTGTGGTTTCTAAATTATGTCCATGTTTTATTTTTGAAAAGTGGCATAGTGCAGGTACAAAAAATAGTGATATACCTTTTGTGATTGAGGTATAGCCTTTGATCATGACCAGTGGCCAGATTGTCTGGGTCATGGCCCATGACCTGGACTATCTGGCAACTTGCCATGAACATGAGGGACCATCAATGGGTTTAAAGCGGGCATGGCCACAAGGGACCGGCTATGTGGTAACGTTTTTTGAAATCAGGGTAGGTTTAAATGGGACTTTTTTAAAAATCAGGATAGGTTTAAATGGGAAAATAAATTCTGCTTGTGGTTACAGCCCGAAGTGTTGGACCTGATTACAACACACCTGCACAAGGGGTATCAGCAAGCACCTGAAAGCATGCTTTTGCAAATTTATCTTTTGTTTAATTTTTTTCCAAAGTGTCAAAATGTAAGTACAAAAAATAATGATATAACCTTGCTGCCTGGGCAGTGGGCCTGACCTTCAGAAAGGACAAATGTCTACTCTGATTTGCCTATTGGGGAATGTGGCATGGCGGAAGCACATGCCCCATGGATTGTGGCGATTGGCCATGGTTGCAAGCCATGAGCACTGGCCATTGGTCACATTATGAGGGTATAGTAGACACTGAACTAGGATGCAGGGTAGGCCCAGTGGATAACAGGAGTAGTTTGGTGGGGTTGGGGTCATGGTTGAGCCTCATGCCCTAGGCAATTCAACAAAGATTTGCATCCCCAACATTCGCTGCTGATAAATACACACATCAGTATGCATCATTGATGATGTCATTTGTGATGTCATCTTTGATTACTGTTAGCAGTGCATGGCAGCGGCGCGAGTTATGGTTGCATAGCTTACCATAACTGGCGAATTTCTTGGATTTTTTTATTTTACTTGTAAACATAACATAACTTTAACAAAGTTTTTTCAGTGAATATATATATTCACTGAAAAAACGTAAAATGGACGTTATAGTTAAGTTGCACTAATAAAAACCTATTAAATTCAATGAAAAAACATTGTTAAAGGGACGTTATTGTTACAAGTAAAACCGAAAAACCTCAGAAATTCGGCAGTTATGGTAAGCTAAGCAACCATAACTCACAACACCACCGTGCACTACTAAGACTAACACCCAGGACATCAAAGATGACATCACAAATGCCATTGATAACATCACTGATGACATCACATATCTGGGCCACTTGTTTTTGTTCACTGACATATCTAGGCCAGGTGGTTTTGTTCACTGACAGAATAATAAAATTCAAAAGGTGCTACATATCTAGATGTTAACCTTGTCATATGCTCTTAAAGATTTTTCCATAGGGTTTGGTCTCAGCTCATGGTGCACATACATTGGGAAATAAGCAGGCCTCAAACACGCAATTAATTTGTATACATGAAGATAACATTTTATGGTGATGCTGTTTCTTTCTTCCTTACTTTAGTTTCCCTGTATGTGCCTCTGATTTGTATGCATTGTGGGTCTTCATATGTATTGTTTGTACTAAAACAAGTGTGTAGTAAGTCTTGAATTGTTAGCTAGTTATTACATGTTTAACATGACTCGAAACTCTGATAAGGTAGCATTCATTATTTATAAACACGCGTGAACGAGCTTGATACAAATGCAATATCATATCATATCCAAAATGACAAGATAATAAATATTGTACTTCTATGGTACATGCTGCAGCCATTGCCTATGTTTATATATGATTAGGTTCCTTGATTAACAACAACACTCCAATACAATGTTGTTTAATAGATTAACAGGGTAATTCATAGAATTTCGCAGAAAAGTGTCGCAAGCGGCTGGCGCAGAGTGTCCGCGTGCGATTGTCTGCGCCAGGCGCGTGCGCCAAAACCGATTTCCGCGCACAGCGTATTCATGGATTTTAGGCTCCCAAACCAGCCGTGGCGCAGAGTATCGCAGCGACCCTGCAGCAGCGCCAGTAACGCCCCCAAGAACGCCCTTGCGCAAGGTAAAGCCATCAAAATCCCTAAATCATCGCAAAGGGCTGCGCTAACCCTGTACCAGTTGATAGGGCTGCCAAACAAGGAACGCAAAGCGGGTAACGTTCATATTAGGGGTACGTGGGAAGTTTTACATGCGATTAGCCAGGGTACGTGTATGACAGGGGTACGCGTGAAGCTAAACACGCGATTAGCCAGGGTACGTGTATTACAGGGGTAGGCGGGAATTTTCACACACGATTTGGCTGGGTACGTGTATGACAGGGCTACGCGTGAAGTTTTACACGCGATTAGCCAGGGTACGTGTATTACAGAGGTGCGCGGGAATAATCACACGCGATTTGGCTGGGTACGTGTATTACAGGGGTGCGCGGGAATTATCACACGCGATTTGGCTGGGTACGTGTATTACAGGGGTGCGCTGGAATAATCACACACGATTAGGCTGGGTGGGTCCTCACAGGTGTACCCTGTACACCCTCCACGGCCCCTGCAGGCAGCCCACAAAACAGGGGACTACCCTGCACAACTGCTCATGTCTCCCACCCCCCACTCCCCCAGCAGTGTGGGGCACCCAACCATGTCTCCCACCACTCCCACCCCCCAGCCACCATGGGCAGCCCCCACCAGGCCCCCACTCATGTCTCCCACCACCCCCACCCCCCAGCAGTGTGGGGCACCCTCCAGCAGGCCCCCACCCATGTCTCCCATCACCCCCACCCGCCAGCCACCATGGGCAGCCCCCACCAGGCCCCCACTCATGTCTCCCACCACCTCCACCCCCCAGCCACCATGGGCATCCCCCACCAGGCCCCCACTCATGTCTCCCACCACCCCCACCCCCCCAGCAGTGCGGGGCACCCTCCACCAGGCCCCCACCCATGTCTCCCACCACCCCCACCCCCCAGCCACCATGGGCATCCCCCACTAGGCCCCCACTCATGTCTCCCACCACCCCCACCCCCCCAGCAGTGTGGGGCACCCTCCACCAGGCCCCCACCCATGTTTCCCAGCACCCCCACCCCCCAGCCACCATGGGCAGCCCCCACCAGGCTCCCACCCATGTCTACCACCCCCCCACTCCCCAGCCACCATGGACAGCCTCCACCAGGCCCCCACTCATGTCTCCCATCCACCCCCACCCCCCAGCCACCATGGGCATCCCTCACCAGGCCCCCACTCATGTCTCCCACCACCCCCACCCCCCAGCAGTGTGGGGCACCCTCCACCAGGCCCCCACCCATGTCTCCCACCACCCCCACCCCCCAGCCACCATGGGCAGCCCCCACCATGCCCCCACTCATGTCTCCCACCCACCCCCACCCCCCAGCAGTGCAGGGGCAGCCTCCACCAGGCCCTCTTCATGTCTCCCACCACCCCCACCCCCCAGCAGTGCAGGGGCAGCACCACCAGGCCCCCACTCATGTCTCTCACCACCCCCACCCCCCAGCAGTGCAGGGGCACCCTCCACCAGGCCACCACTCATGGCCCCTATCACCCCCACCCCCCAGCAGTGCAGGGGCACCCTCCACCAGGCCCCCACTCATGTCTCCCACACACCCCGACCCACCAGCCACCATGGGCATCTCCCACCAGGCCCCCACTCATGTCTGCCACCACCCCCACCCCCTCAGCAGTGTGGGGCACCCTCCACCAGGCCCCCACCCATGTCTCCCACCACCCCCACCCCCCAGCCACCATGGGCAGCCCCCACCACCAGGCCCCCACTCATGTCTCCCACCCACCCCCACCCCCCAGCCACCATGGGCATCCCCCACCAGGCCCCCACTCATGTCTCCCACCACCCCCACCCCCCCAGCAGTGTGGGGCACCCTCCACCAGGCCCCCACCCATGTCTCCCACCACCCCCACCCCCCAGCCACCATGGGCAGCCCCCACCAGGCTCCCACCCATGTCTACCACCCCCGCCACCCCCCAGCCATCATGGGCACCCTCCACCAGGCCCCCACTCATGTCTCCCACCCACCCCCACCCCCCAGCCACCATGGGCATCCCCCACCAGGCCCCCACTCATGTCTCCCACCACCCCCACCCCCCCAGCAGTGTGGGGCACCCTCCACCAGGCCCCCACCCATGTCTCCCACCACCCCCACCCCCCAGCAGTGCAGGGGCACCCTCCACCAGGCCCCCACTCATGGCCCCTATCACCCCCACCCTCCAGCAGTGCAGGGGCACCCTCCACCAGGCCCCCACTCATGTCTCCCACCCACCCCGACCCACCAGCCACCATGGGCATCTCCCACCAGGCCCCCACTCATGTCTGCCACCACCCCCACCCCCTCAGCAGTGTGGGGCACCCTCCACCAGGCCCCCACCCATGTCTCCCACCACCCCCACCCCCCAGCCACCATGGGCAGCCCCCACCAGGCCCCCACTCATGTCTCCCACCCACCCCCACCCCCCAGCCACCATGGGCAGCCCCCACCAGGCCCCCACTCATGTCTCCCACCCACCCCCACCCCCCAGCCACCATGGGCAGCCCCCACCAGGCTCCCACCCATGTCTCCCACCCACCCCCACCCCCCAGCCACCATGGGCAGCCTCCACCAGGCCCCCACTCATGTCCCCCTGCCTACAGGCCCTGACAATCCTCAAGCATGGGCCTCATGGCCAGCCACCACAGCCCAAAGACACAACCAAGTATTACATGTGCCCATGATACTACTCCAATGGAAACAATGTAAATCAACACATGTGTCTCACACACACACAATGGTTGCAAGTGAACCTGAAAACCCATATTATGACATGCATGAAAACATTGAGATGAAACCCCACATTGAAGAATGAAAAAATCCAAATAATGTATTAATAACAACAGTAATGGCAATCAAAATTAAACAAAATACACAAGTAAAAAAAAACAAAATTAAGCTGGCTGTCCCTTTTCAAATTAAAATCAATAAATGATAATCCAAGAAAAATTCTTCCAAAGTTCAAGTCCATAAAAAGGAAATGAAGGGAAAAAAGAAATAGAAAAACATTGCTCCATGGGAAAAAATATTCATAGTAAAAAAAATGTCCAAATCCAAAGTCCAACTATGTACAAAGTATTCATGGTCCATCATCCCAACAGAAGAAATGAAATCTACCAAAAAACCTATCTAAAATGGAACTATATACAAAAGGTGGAGCAGTGTCCGTCGACTCCAAATAAAAATAAACTATAAAGGAAACCTATCACTAAATAACTATATACAATGGTGGCGGGCCAGTCCAGCGGCTCACTTAGTGGTGTTCCGGGCCAGGGCATCATCAAACTCCTCCTCTATGTCCCGGAGGCGGTCCCGTTCCATGGCCCCGAGGGTCCGCATGGACGCCGACATGTTCACCTCCAACTCCATGCGGATTGCCTCGAGGCACTCGGCCCGCCTCAGGGCCCTCCGCATGGAGTTCTCCGCCCTGACCATCGTGAGCCGCGCCTCTTCCACCCGCCGCCGCTCCGCATCTATGGCGTGGCCCAACCGCTGCCACACGGAAGACACTTCCCGTCCAGGGTCCTCCTGCGCTCCGGCCGATGCCTGCCCCTCCGATGTTGAAGGCCCTGAGCTATCGTGGCTCCCACTTACAGCCTCCTGCTGCTGCAGCTGCTGCTGTCCATGTGCCCTGTCCGATGGTGCCTGCACATCCTCCTCCAGCTGGGGTGCAGTCGTTGATGTGGCCACCCCTGCTGGACGTCCGACTCCCGACTGTGGCAGGGATCTGTTGTCCACCAGCCTGGCCGCACGGTCGGAGGCAGCTCCACAGGGCACCCAGGTGACACATGGGTGGGAAGATGGCATGGAGGACGACTGGGGCATAGGGGGTTCCGTGGAGGAGGGGGTCGGAACAAGGTCCAGGAAACGGAGGAATCCAGCCCTGGTGAGCTGTCCCAGTGGGTCAATGCAGTCAACGAGCCATGCAAGAAGACGTGCAGACTCATCATGAAAAGACTGCAGGTCAGCTCGCATGGCCCGTTGACGCAACGCCACCCCACCCTGGACAGGCTCAACCTGGTGCAGGATAGCCACATCCGCAGGGAGAGGAAGGCCAGGTGTTGTAAGCCAATCCCCTCCCTAGGAACGGGTCTGGAGGTAGGCATCCCCGCTGGTGCAAGATGATGCAGTGACAGGAGCAGGGACAGGATTGCACACAGGCACCTCCGCGGCGGCCTGTGCTGCCTCCTGTCCCAGATCCTGCACTGCATCACTAGCACCAGTGGAATCCCCACCTCCAGACCCCGCCTCTGTCGCTTGCACGGCCTCCTCCTCCTCCAAACCCCCCACCAACCTGGATGACTCCGTGCCATCTTCCTCCGTTGGGCCCTGTGGGGTCCCAGCTGCCCCTTCTGCTGCCGAGGAGTCCAACTCCAACCTCCACCTCTTGGACCTCCCCTCGGCAGCTGCGGCCTGGGACACGGCACCGGACTCCTCACTCCCCGACGAGATCAGAACCTGGGAGGGGATCCGGGCCTTGCGTCTCCGGCTGGTGGTGCGACCCCTGCCGCTGTGCTCCACAGCACCTTCTCCGCCCTCTTCATCAGTTGACGCTGCAGACAGGGAGAAAGAAAACACAGGCATCAGGGCACTGTCCAATGGACTCATACACACATGACAGTCATACATGAGTGGCATTGGTAAACCTCAGACATGGCATCACAATCCCCAACACACATGTCATTTCAACTTGCACACATGAGCCATACCACAGGCATATTGCAACAGCCAGCACCATCCATTCACATACAACAGCATGAGCAGCCAAAGGTCATCCACACATCACATGCAACATAGGGAGTGCACTACACATGCACACACACCACCAGACTTGAATGCATGTGTACACCTCCGCCAACTGTCGCAGTGTTCCGATCGACATCCATGTCACACCTGACAATCATTCCTCCACATCCTGTGCCATGGAAGCCCACACACACAAGCACCATCCATGTGTCACACATGAGACCCCTCGCATGTGTCACCCTCAAGGCCCTGTACACTCCCCCCTACTTGCCCACATAAAAATACATGTTCAACCTGCACACTCCTGGCACACCACACGCACAGCTTACAATCAGTATGCATGTACACTTACCGCTCGACTCCAGACGGGTCTGCCTCTCAAGGACCTGGATGTGGAGCACTGGGGATATGCGTTCCAGGACCCTCATCTGATCTTCCGACAAGTGGCCCCGGCGCCCCTTAGCATCCGCTGCCTTCAGGAGGCGCCGGGCCTTGTTGAGGGTCCTGGACCTGAAGTCCTCCCAGCGCTTCCTGACAGGTTCGTAGTCGCGGACTGCCACCTCCTCCGTGTTGATGGCAGTCACGATGTCCATCCAGATCCGAGTCCGTCCTTCCTTGTCGGCACGCAACCTTCCGAAGAGGGCATCATACTGCCCCAGGACATGCTCCACAAGGACACCAACTTCGGTGGCAGTGAAGCTGGTGCCCCTCTGCCACCTTGACCGGGGGTTGCCACTGGTGCCAGATGTTGCAGTGCCCGACATGGCAACCCCAGAGGCAGGAGTGGGTGGGCAACTGGGTCCTGGGGCTGGGCTATGGGGCGATGGAAAAGCAGTCGGGAGTCTTCGGTTCCAGCAGGGGTGGTCACAGCAACAGCACCCCTGGCTGATGTGCAGGCAGCAAATGGCAGGGCACGTGGGCAGTCAGGCAGCAGCAGATGGCAGATGGGAGCGTGCTCAGGGCTCTGGGGGGCAGTAATTCGGCCTTCTGGGCAGGAGCATGGTCTTCCGTGTGTGAACGCGTGGCCAGCTTGATACGGAGTGATTTTGCACGTGAAAATCCAGCACGTCTGCGTGTAATTCGAGGAAAGGCCCTTAGCGCGTAAGCGTGTCAGCAGACGTCTGTACATTCATTGGCCCAAAGGCCACCAGCGTATGCGCGTCTATGAAGTCACATGCACGTTGAATATGGCACACGTTTGAAATGTTGCGTGTTAAAAAAATGAAAGACACGTCCGAGTGTCAAAGCGTGTAATTGGTGGAAATGGCCTTAGCGCGTACACGGGGAAGTGACAAAGTGTGTAATTGGTGGAAATGGCCTTAGTGCGTACACGCGGAAGTGACAAAGCGTGTAATTGGTGGAAATGGCCCTACACGCGGAAGTGACAAAGCGTGTAATTGGTGGAAATGGCCCTAGCGCGTACACGCGGAAGTGACGCTGGACGTGTGGGCCTGCATAAAAGGTACATGTAGAATACCATTTCCTTGTACGTGCTTTTCGTGGAGAGCGAGGGGGTGAAATCTGTACTTCTTGTCGTTTCACACGCGATTTACTTCACGGCGTTTCAAGTTCGTACTCCCTGTTACCTCTGACAGCTTTTTCTCTTTTTTCTCTTTTTCTGGTTTTCCTGGGCCTGTTCCCTCAAACAGCGTTCCCTTCTACTGTTGTCCTGTCTCCTCAGACAGCGTACAATTCTTCTTTTGGCGGGGGTGTTGCCAACGTGCAAACGCGCTTCTTTTTCACGCTCTTTTTCCTGGCAGACGGTGAGTCACGCACGTATCTAACATCTGTGCTTGCCCCGTGTGTAGCCTACCCCTTCAGAGGTCATTCTAGGCTGCGTGTGACACGCATACGTTCATTCTTGTGTTACTGGGTGCCACAGCGTAGTGCAGTTTTTTTTTTCCGCACACGTGGTCTAGGAGGGGTTGCGTGCACGTCATCTCCATTTTTTGGGCTTCCTGTGTGTTGCGTGACCCGTCATCTTTCCCCAGGGGTCACATTCAGCCTTGCTAGAGCACTAGGGTACAATTACCATCTGGTACCCAACCCCTTTGACCCCCAATTGCCCAGGACAATAGTTTACAGCCACACCCATACGCACATTAACATCAGTGCCATGGTTGGGAGGCGAGGAATCCGTAAGGGTGGCAAAGGTGGACGAGCCACAAGTGGTGGCCGTGGTGGATCCGGTAGGGGACGTGGTCATTACTTGCAGGGTGACCCTGTCCCCCCATGTGTGGAGGACCAGTCAAGGGCACCCATAATCCACCCCCCCCCGCCTCCCCTGGTTGAGGCTGATGTGGCTGACACCATCCATGCTCAGCCCTTGTTGGACCAGCCCATTGTGGCACCAGACCTGGCTGACTCCATGGCTGACTTCCAGGTCAGCAGGCCTATGACATGTGCGCTGGTGCACGTTGATGTCATCAGGCCACGTGGATCAGGGGCAGCAAGGTCATCTGCTGCCCCAAGTAGGCAGGGTGGAGAGGCCGCAGGGGCAACTGCGGCTCCATCCACCCCAGCTCTCACACACCCAGCCAGGACAGTGTCGGTCCTAGTCCATCCTGCTGACATTCCCCCTAACACCATTACACTTGAGCCAATGCCTGCACCAACTCCCATGCTGAGTGTGCAATCCCACACTCCTGATACAGAGTTCACCAGGGCTCCTGCCCCTAGTGTCCAGAGCGGCGTAGGACACTCAGGATCACCACCACCTTCCAAGCGGAAGAGGAAGAGTGCTCGTCCGGCACAGGCTGATGCCCCAGACACGGCTACACAGTCCGGCCCGTCGAGGAAGCCCAGCTTCACGGATGCCGAACTGAATGCACTTGTCGAGTATGTGTCCGCACATGATAACGAGATGGTCATTGTTTCAGGATCCAAGACCACACCTGCATAACGCCAGGCACACTGGCAGACCGTTGCGGACATCGTAAGTGCCCTTGGAATCGTGAGGCGCACAGCCAATGATTGCTATAAGCGCTGGAATGACCTAAAGCGCAGGGCAAAGAATAAGCTGGCCTCAAGTCATGCCGCAACTCTAGTGACTGGAGGTGGGTCTCCAGTAGAAGACATGGAACTCACTCCACATGAGTCAGTCGCTGGGACCTACGTCACGGAGGAACAGATCCAAGGCGTGGGAGATCTGCCTGATTATGAGGCATTGTCCGGTGAGTGCACATGCATGTGTGTGTCATCCATGTGCATGGTGTGTGTGTGAGGGCTTTTGTTTGTGTGCCAGGTGAGGGTGTGTGCGCCTGAGTCGTTTGGGTCACCCATGTGCTTCATGCAATACATTCTGCGCAGCAGCATTTGGCCATAGCAGTATCCCTTCTGCCAACAGTAGACATCTAGCCCAACAGCACGCCAGTTGCCCTTGAAGTGTCACCTTGCCACAACATTGTTGCTTATTTTTCTCTGTTCATTCAGGCAGATTGTTTGCATTCCACTACTTTTACTAGGCATTTCTCAGTCCTCTAGTCACATGTCTGACATGGCTATGGTAAAGTGGAGTGACTTTGTTACCTGGAGATCATTTGTTTAGACATGTCCCTGTGCAATCGGACCATTTTGGACTGGCAGCTCCAGGTGAAAAATCAGACCTGTTTGAATTAGAAAAGCTATTACATGAGGGAACTGGACTGAATGAATAAGTGCTGCCCTCCTCTCCATCTTCACTCAATAGCAATGGTACATGCCATCTGTGTGATGGCATGTGTATTTCACCTGGCAATCACAGGCCAATGTGTGATGCCACTGCCAGGCAGCATGCAGAAAATGTGTTCATCTTCCATCTTGGTGTCATCAGTGTGTGCCATTTGCCTGCCCTTCATACGCAGTGAGGGTGCATGCATGGGAGGGTTTTAGTCATGTGGGACATGTGTCAATCAAGTACTGGTTCTATTGCTTCTCAGCCCTCATTGTGTGCCATGGTGCTAATGCCTGTTTCCATTTGTTTGCTTTTATGTCTTTGCAGGGGAAGACGCACCTGATACTGCTGGGGTTGTGGAGATGGTGCAGACCCAGGAGGGGTCCGAGGGCCGACCGACCACCAGTGAGGGATGTGGTGTGGTGGTGGGTTAGAACCCACAACTGCTGCAGGTCGTGCTCTCAAGGGGTGTCTCTGGCTGCACCTCCCCCGAGCTGTACTCAGGTGTTGATTCGGATGATGAGACCTACGTGCCGTCGCAGGTGAGCTTTCCTGGGAGGGATTCTGTTCTGTCCCACCCACCTACACCAGGGTCAGAACCCTCAATGGGGTTGTCAGTGTTGGCAGCTACGCCTTTGGTGGTTACGGATGCAGGGTCACACTCCGCGACATCTGATCCTGTTCCTGGGCCAGCAGATCAGAGGGGGAATGCAGTCCTGCAGCCTCAGGCAGTGCCAGCACAGCAAGGCGCAGTTCGCCTTGCCCCAGACAGGTGTGGTGCCCGCCGACGTGATGGCCGTACACCACCTGGCAATACCGCATGGGAGCAATCCATTTACGGTATGGCAACCCAACAGGCAGCATCATCAGAGATGATGGCTCAGGCCATGGATAGGGTGGCCACTTCCATTGTACCCCCCGAAAGGCTGATGGAGCGACTACAGCAGGCAACTGACTCCATCTGCCAGTCACACAGGGAGGACATGTTGGCGTCCAACAGGGACAGGCGGGCGGCACTGGTGACTCTGCACGAAGCCATCTCCATAGAGTACCAGGGCCACAGGGAAGCCCTGAGGCTGGAACTCCTTCACCTCAGGACGACTCTTGTTGAGCTTGAGGCTTCAACAAACCGAAGGACAGAACAGCAGCTGGAGCGTCTCACCCGTACGCTCTCAGCTGAGATGCAGGCAACTAGGGCGGAGGTCCGGGCATCCCGTGAGTTGTTGCATGGGGACCTCCGCACACTCATCCTCCAGAACGAGACCTACCACACCCGCATGCTTGCAGCCATGGAGGAACAGACTAGGGCCTTGCGTGGGTTGCCTCCCATAGTGCAACCACCTCCGAATGAAGCTGCACAGGGTGATAATAGCGACAGCAGTGATACTCCCACAATAGGGTAGCCGTGTGGGCCATGAGCCCATGGAGGTGTTTTTTTTTTGCAAGATCCACACAGGTGGGTTTTGGTGTGCACCCTGTCCTCAGACCTCCTGGGTGGCCTACCCAACCCCCCCGGGCCCATTAATGGCCATTTTTTTTTTTATTTATTTTTTTTTAATTATTTTAAATTTTTTTTTGGACAATGTGTTGCCTTGTGTGGCTCCCGTGGGCATACGCTGCATTGTGGCTGGATACATGCAGGCTTGTCATGTATTTGGTTCAGATGCTTGGATTTTTGTCACACACACCCCTCCTGCTTCCCGTTTCCATGGGCTTGCAAAGGGTGTACCCAAGTGACATTGACATACATGGTGACATTGGACTCCCACTACATGTGTGAGTAGTCTAGTCAATACTGTGTATACATTCCTAGTGCATATTGCTGTTGTGTTGTACACTGCATGTTGCATTGATGTGTAACTCATCATCCGTGTCTACCTCCTAATTTGCAGGTCCTTTCCTCATGTCTACACAAGGCCCTCTACTTTGGAGATGGGGTCCATGTTGGCAGCAGTGCACCTACAACTCTACATGGCGGCAAAACTGTACAGTTGGAAGTGGTGGGAGTGCAGGCATTTCCAGGTGGTGAGACTACTATTTCCTTACATTCGTAATGTCGTGTTAATGGTAGTTTTGAGGGTCAGTAGCTGATAAGTGTTATTGCTAAATACCTGCTCAAGTATGTTGTTGGTCCTGCATTACTGTGAGCATTTCAGGTGTCACGAGTTTCAATTAGGGACACTGTACATTGTGACACTTGTGTCATGTTGTGGGGATTACTTTGTTTACCTGCACATAGCATGACATGGCACGGTGTGTCGTGTGGCGGTGCTGGGAATGGGTTGGGTGACATGGTACTGTCCTCATGTTGGAATTTTGCAAGTGGGTATTCATTTTAGCTGCATGAATGTGTTTTTTCACGAAACTGCATTGGTGGTGTCTGTGTAGGTAGGGATGCACACATTGTAACACTTCCAGGTGAACAATCTCAGGCTGATATGATTTTGACGGTTGATTCTCCAGACATTCAGGATCAGTGTCAGGTTGAGTCATCATTGATTGTCAGATGGTATGTGCCAGGGCAGTGTGCACTCCACAGGGGTGTGATTTCTATGTGAAGTAATTAGCCACTAGCTGTGTACGGGCTGCTTCCCCCGTGCCCTTTCCCCTCCCATGCGCAGCGGGCGTGCATGTGGTTGGGGATGTGGGGGCACCACCATGTCCACGGCCAGGCCCCGGCGTGTTGCAACGTTGTGCAGGACACATGCTGCCACTATGATCCTGCACACTACTGGGGGAGCGTATAACAGCTGCCCGCCAGAACGGTCAAGGGAGCAAAAGCGTGACTTAAGCACTCCGAATGTGCGCTCCACTATGCCCCGGGTTGCAATGTGGGCTGTGTTATATCTTACCTCGGGTGGCGTGGTGGGGTTCCGAATTGGCGTCATCATGTGGGGGCTGAGAGGGTAGGCACTGTCCCCTGTGGAGGTGGTGATTGGTATCATTGGTGGGGTTGTGACCTTGCTCAGTATCTGACATGCATGCATGTGCAGTGGCATTCATACTCACCAAGCAGCCATGTATCGCCATGCCGCCCAGCTTCTAGGTCCCGGCTTACGGTGGACATTCGGTAAATGAAGCTGTCGTGGGTGGACCCGGGATAGTTGGCATATACTGAGGTGATGATTCCCTTGGCATTACATACTACCTGCACGTTGGAGGAATGCCAGTGCTTGTGGTTCCTATAGATGCCCTGGGGGGACGTAGAGCCACATGGGTGCAGTCGATGGCACCTAGCACTTTGGGGAATCGTGCCACACCGTAAAAATCCAGGGCGGCAGCATGCCTTTCTGCAGGTGTTCTGGGCAGGTATATGTGCCTGCGGACTGATGGGCGTGCAGTGATGATGTTCAAGACCTGGTGTAGGCAGCGTGACTGCGTGACCTGTGACACCCCACCCACTATGGCACTTGTCCGCTGAAATGATCCAGTGGCTAAGAAGTGCAGTACATTGAGGACCTTCTCCAGGGGGCTGAGTGCTTGGGAGCACAGGGTGGGTGATGTGAGGTCATCCTCCCACTCACTCACCAGGTCCAGTATTATGTGTGGTGGAAACCTGTACCTCCCATACACCTGGTCATCAGGCATCCCGAAAAGGCTGGTTCTGGGTGTGAATATTCTGGCCCTGACTATCCTCCTCCTCCTCCTCCTTTGGTAGCCCACGGCAAATGTATGCGTCGCGGGTCGACGTATGCCTGCTTCCTACTGGCGTACGTGTTTCTTTGTGCGTGTGTAGGCGAGCGTGTGAAACTTCCCGCGCACCCCTGAAATCCAGTACCCAGGCCAATAGCATGTGGAAATTCCTGCGCACCCCGGAATACACGTGCGCTGATGTACTCGCGTGTGAAACTTCCCACGCACCCCTGAAATCCAGTACCCAGGCCAATAGCGTGTGGAAATTCCCGCGCACCCCGGAATACACGTGCGCTGATGTACTCGCGTGTGAAACTTCCCGCGCACCCCTGAAATCCAGTACCCAGGCCAATAGCGTGTGGAAATTCCCGCGCACCCCGGAATACACGTGCGCTGATGTACTCGCGTGTGAAACTTCCCGCGCACCCCTGAAATCCAGCACCCAGGCCAATAGCGTGTGGAAATTCCTGCACACCCCGGAATACACGTGCGCTGATGTACTCGCGTGTGAAACTTCCCACGCACCCCTGAAATCCAGTACCCAGGCCAATAGCGTGTGAAAATTCCCGCGCACCCCGGAATACACGTGCGCTGATGTACTCGCGTGTGAAACTTACCGTGCACCCCTGAAATCCAGTACCCAGGCCAATAGCGTGTGGAAATTCCCGCGCACCCCGGAATACACATGCGCTGATGTACTCGTGTGTGTAAGTGCCCGCGCACCCCTGAAATACACGTACATAGGCCAATCGCGTGTACGCGCACTTTTGTCCAATTACACGCGATGACACTCTGACGTGCAGTCTTTCCACGTGTGCTCGGTCATCACGTGCTATGAGGGAAACACCCGTGCGGGTCACGTCACAGACGCGCTTACGCGTTGAGGGCCTTTGGTCCAATAGAATCGCGTATGCGTGCTGACGCGCTTATGCACTAAGGGCCTTTCCTCGAATTTCACGCTGACGTGCAGGATTTTCACGTGCCAAATCACTCCGTATCAAGCTGGCCACGCGAAAACACACGGAAGACAACGCTCCTGCCCAGAAGGCTGAATTACGGCCCCCCCAGTGCCCAGAGCAGCCTCCCACGTGCCATCTGCTGCTGCTGCCTGCCTGCCTGCCTGCTGCCACCGTGCCCTGCTATTTGGTGCCTGCACATCAGCCATCTGCAGGGGTCCAGTTGCTGTGTCCACCCCTGCTGGAACAGAAGACTCCCGACTGGGATAACATCGCTCCACAGCCCAGCCCCAGGACCCAGTTGCCCACCCACTCCTGCCTCTGGGGTTGCCATGTCGGGCACTTCCACATCTGGCACCAGTGGCAACCCCAGGCCAGAGGGGCAGAGGGGCACCAGCTTCACTGCCACCGAAGTTGGTGTCCTGGTGGAGCATGTCCTGGGGCAGTATGATGCCCTCTTTGGATCGTCCCGCGCCAGCAAGGAAGGACGGGAGAGGATCTGGGCCGACTGTGTGGTTGCCATCAACGCGGAGGGGGTGGCAACCCGCGACGTCCAGAAGATCAAGAAATGCTGGGAGGACTTGAGGTCCAGGACCCTCGTGAAGGCCCGGCGCCTCGTGGAGGGGGGCCGGGGCCGCATGAGTTCCAGCCAGATGAGGGTCCTGGAACGCGTACGCCCAGCACTCCACGCCCAGATCCTTGAGAGGGAGACCCGTCTGGAGTTGAGCGGTAAGTGGCCAAGCATTGCTGTGTGAGACAGGGCATGTTGCGGTGTGATGGTTGCCTGATACTTGCCTGTATGTGTGACATAGGCCATGTATGCATGTATGTGTGCAGGGACATCATGGTAATGCATGTGCGACCAGTGATGTGTGAACCACATGGTTGTTGCATGGGTTTAAATGCGACATGGGGAGCCCTATGCAGATTTTACACATGAGAGCATGCCAGTCTCTGTTCCTGGACATGGGTGGGGGTGAGGGATGGGTGCTGATGCCAGGTACATATATGGTAACCATGTCTGGTGGAGGGTGCCCCTGGATGCTGGGGGGTGGGGATGCAGGGGGACATGAGTGGGGGCCTGGTGGAGGGTGCCCCTGGATGCTGGGGGGTGGGGGTGAAGGGGGACATGAGTGGGGGCCTGGTGGTGCTGCCCCTGCACTGCTGGGGGTGGGGGTGATAGGGGTCATGAGTGGGGGCCTGGTGGAGGGTGCCCCTGGATGCTGGGGGGTGGGGGTGCTGGGTGACATGAGCAGGTGTGCAGGGTAGTCCCCTGTGGTGTCGGCTGCCTGCAGGGGCCGTGGAGGGTGTACCTGGGAGCACACAGCCAAATCGCGTGTGGAAATTCCCGCGCACGTACCCGGCCAAATCGTGTGTGGAATTTCCCGCGCACCCCTGAAGTCCACGTCCCCAGCCAAGTCGCGTGTGGAAATTCCCGCGCACGTACCCGGCCAAATCGCGTGTGGATCTTCCCGCGCACCCCTGAAATCCACGTACCCTGCCAAATCGCGTGTGGGACTTCCCGCGCACCCCTGAGATCCACGTAGCCAGCCAAGTTGCATGTGGAAATTCCCGCGCACGTACCCGGCCAAATCGCGTGTGTAAATTCCCGCGCACGTACCCGGCCAAATCGCGTGTGGAACTTCCCGCACACCCCTGAAATCCACGTACCCAGCATAGTCGCGTGTGTAAATTCCCGCGCACATACCCAGCCAAATCGCGTGTGGAACTTCCCGCGCACCCCTGAAATCCACGTACCCTGCCAAATCGCGTGTGAGACTTCCCGCGCACCCCTGAGATCCACGTACCCAGCCAAGTCGCGTGTGGAAATTCCCGCGCACGTACCCGGCGAAATCGCGTGTGTCTCTTCCCACGCACCCCTGAAATCCACGTACCCTGCCAAATCACGTGTGAGACTTCCCGCGCACCCCTGAGATCCACATACCCAGCCAAATCGCGTGTGATAGTTCCCGCGCACCCCGGAAAACATGCACACGTTATTTTTCAGTCAGCGGGTGTCCATGTTTGTGGGTACCCCTTTGCACGTCATTTGTCCTGGAGGGCCACAGTATAGGACATTCATCATGGCTGTATATAGGTGCTATTTGTTGGCGCACCTTTTGGCGCACATTTATTACAGGCGCAGAGACGCTACCGCCTGCTTTCTTGTGGCGGTCGTGTTTGTGCCTGTGCGCTGGTTTGACCGTGCGCTTTTTTGCCCTATTCGATTCCATGAATACGTGTTGTAGGCGAGCGTGTGGGCGTTCCACGCATTTGCACCCTGTACTTCCCCCGTGACGCCCACATTTTGGCAAGTTGTTCCCCATTCCGAGTGTTACGCCCCGTGTTCCGCCTACTTTTGTTGTGTGCGCCGCGCTATGTGCGATTTTCGCTGTGGCCTGTGCAATTTTCGCTGTGACCTGGCGCACGCCATTAGATGGCCTGTGCGCCAACGTGCGCCGTGCACTTTTTTAGCGCACATCCGATGGTTTTCTCGCGCATGGCCTTCCATGAATCGATGTGCGCTGCTTTTCGTGCGATTTTCGCACTTGCACTGCGATTTTCGCTATTCCACTGCGAATCGCACGTTTTTGGCCACTTGCGCCACGCTAATTATTCCATGAATCGGCCTGTAAGTAGTTAATGACAGGTCTCACGATCACCCCCGACATCTTGTTACCAACACTATAAACACAACCCCTTGTAGGGACTTTTCATCAAAATTAATTTCGCATGTGATGTCATCAGTAATGTCATCAGTGACATTTCTGATGTCATCTTTGATATTGTGGGTGTTAGTCTTAGCAGTGCACGGTGGTGGCGCGAGTTATGGTTGCTTAGCTTACCCTAACTGGCACATTTCTGAGGTTTTTTGGTTTTACTTGTAACCATAATGTCCCTTTAACAATGTTTTTTCATTGAATTTCCTAGGTTTTTGTTAGGGCAACCTAACCATAATGTCCCTTTAACAATGTTTTTTAGTGAATTTCATGAGTTTTTACCAATGCATGCTAATTACCTACAAAGTACTAATATCATACTTACCCCAATATAGCAACATTTTAGTAAAATATACCAAGTTTCACCTTAAAACTGTGCCATTTACCACCTTCTAGCATAATTTTTAACACTTCTATACACTTGTTGCTACATTTTCCACAGTTTTTGCATCCATTGATGTACACAAATATCTGACGTCAACACTGACATTCCAGACAGTGCCATGTGACCATGTGCTCATGCGTGGCATGATGACATGTCCACCAACATGTTCACACTTTGCGATCGGGTCTGTGCTTTGCAGATAGTTTGGTACTGCATGTTCTACTGATCTAGGAACTTTCAAGCTCAAAATGTACCCTTGCACAGTTCCCACACCTATTCTTACTCATTATCCATTAACATTCTAGTACAAAGCACATACTTGGAAGAATATTAGAAAAACTGCAATTTATATCAGCTATTGCCATCCCTACCCCCCAAGAGCCACCACCACCAACAGCTGGAGGACCTACACAACATAAAAAGCGCAGTACTTCCAAAGACAATGAAGAAGACCAAGAAGATGAGGTATAGGAAATGCCTTCCTCTAGCACTTAGAGAGAATCACAGTATGGCAGTTCTTTACCACTGTTGGGAATGCACCAAAGGCTAAAGCTACCAAAGTGAAATGAACTGAACTTTGTACTCAGTCGCGGACTACCTGGACAGTACTCCTACGGGACCACCTCCATACGTCGCCACACCAAATCCAACCACCACAATTGTCTCAGAAAGGTTGTTCCGTTCTTAGCAAGTATTAGGCTGTCTTCCTCCAACTCGTGTTCCTCAACAAATACTGCAACCACACAGCCTGCTTCTGTGGGACATAAAATCCCACCAGCTACCTTGCAAGCAATACAAGAGGCTGTTGATCCATATCTTTCAAAGACAACAGTCCTCTACATAGACTGCAATACACCACTCTGCAGGGGGAGAAATTTCGTAGTGCTTTTGAAGCTGTAATCAAGGTGCATGAGAAACATTGCCCCTACCTTAGGACTAACACACGTGCAATATCTTCCCCTGTCCACCTGCCCCTCCATATTACTGCTTGGTGCCTCATCGCTCATTTGCCTCCCCACTTTACGTTCTAACCTCTCCCGCAAAAAAAAGAAATAAAAAAACAACAAAAGAACTAAAAAAGAATCTTATAGACTCCATGTACTTTACATTTCTCAGTAAAGTACATAGACTCAATAAGATTTTCAATAAGATTTTCCAACATTTCCATGAGTATTTCGCCTTAAGCTAATGGGAAAAATGTGGCAGTCATCCCCGGTTCCAGCCCCTGCAATGGGGGATGAAGGCCATTAGCACCCCGGGTTCCAAAGCGGTTACCGAGGTGCTAAACCAAAAAAAAGATTTTTCTTCCTACACCGGAACCCCATTGGTCATCCCTCATGGTCATGGCCAGTAGCCAGATTTTTCCAGGTCATGACCTTATGCCATGACTCTGACAATCTGGCCACTGCCCATGGCCACAGGCTATACCTCAGTAACCGAAGGTATATCACAATTTTTTGTACCTACATTATGACACTTTCATGCAGTTTCATTGAGTGGCACGAAAGTTATAAGCCATCCAAAAACTGCTTTTCACCAACCCTGTAGTGCAGAAATAGGCACAGATGTGTTTGCGAACATCACAGGGCTGCACCCGAAAATCTGCACTGTTCGCAGACTTTGGGGATGAAAAACACCAGTTTTTTGAGTTTTTTGGCTTCTTACGGCCATATCCATTCCATCCACATCACCCCCAACTCCCCAATGATTGTTTGATGAGTTTGACAAGTGCAATGTTGTGTTTTCTAATATGTTTTTACTACGATGTTCGTGGACACCGGCGGCTGTCCGCGAATCCAACATGGTGGACGCTTCCAAAAATCTGACGCACTTCCCGCTTTTCACAATCCAATCAGTGGGCATGCCTGATGTCCGCGGACATCACATCGCCTACTAGGCCAATGCGAAGCCCGTCTGCAGACTGAACAGGGAAGTTGTCCGTGGACCAAACCCAGATATCACTCATTTTTTTTTTTTACCTGCTTCTGGGCTGTTTTAAAAAATAACTACTGGACGGATTTACAGCAAATTTGCAAAAGCATGCTTTCGTAACCAAGTCGTCGCTCCTGCCGCAAATCTGGTGAACATACGTGCAGCGGTTTGGTCTGTAGACATAAGCAAAACCTTTTTTCCATTGCGTCTATGGAAAAACTAACATTTTGGAACCCCCCTAAAACTTTGACTCTCCTTGATGAAACGTCACCAAACGTTGCAATCTGACAGGGCCATATACTTTGTTTGCAAAGTTTGGAAAGGGTTTGTCGAGGGGGGTTAAAGTTATAGTCTGCCCAAAAAGTACTCTGTCCATTGGTTGCGTAACTTAACCATAACTAGTGGGGCGCTACCGCAATATAGTGAACCCATGATATCACAATGGCCTTGTAGAAAAACATAAAAGGCTATAGTGCAAGGATGGCACACATCAAGGGGATAGATATACACAATATTTAATCATTACTAGGAAAACTGTTTCAATAGGTGTGTGCATCTGCACCATCGGAAATCTCAACAGGGATCTTATAAGGCGGGCTGCCCTGAGGTCTTTCTGCTGGGTCAAACATAGTCATGGAGATTCTTTTTCAGCTATGTAGGACAAGCAGCCTGAGTTATCTCAGCAGCAAGTGTTCTCCACCATAGTTAACATTACTTCACTTCAATGGCATGTACACCGAGTGTAAAAGTCTTCCATGCTATGAGGATCAGGATGCTGCGAGCGATCGTCATCACTTTCACTTGAGTCACCATCTTTTCAGCGACTTTCTCTCTCACTCATTTGCTCTTCGGTATACTCAGGCTCATAAAGAAAGGGTTGAATGGATGCATTAATTATTGAGGATTTAAGGAAGGGAAAATAAACTGTGGTAGAATAAATATTTAGTAATGTAAATCAAATAATCTATTGATGTTTTATTTTTAAATGGCATGTTTAAGAAATGTAAGAGAGAAGATGCAGACGTTATAAAAACCCATAGTGACAACAGGAATAGTCACAACAAGTGGATCTAAAAATGGAATTTATATCTGATTTTGCTAAGACATTTGCCAATTATGCAAAGTTTTTTTAAAGGCAAAGCGCTTGTAGAGAAAGGTCATTAGAGCTAGTGTAAGTACCTTTTTCTGATCTATTCATCATAGCTTTTAGATAGCTGAACAGATCAAAAAGGAGTCATGCAGGCTCTGACTGAAATAGACGGGCACAAAGTCAGGAAAAAGTCCAATGTTGTCAGTTCGGAAAGGGTTTGGTAATTTTTATAGATCAAAGAGGCGTCGTGGAATTTCCATGGAGACACGCCAATAGATTGCGCACGGAGTACTTTTGATTCAGATGTGCATTGGTGTGGTGACAAGGTGGCATCTGCTGATGTTGGCATCTGCCTGGTGTTATGATTTACTGCCATCAGGGCATGTAAAACTAGGCTGATTGATCAACAGATAATATTAATATTAAATGGCAGTTTCTGAACCATGTGGTTCGCTTGTATAAATATCAGAAAATTTAAGGTAAGTTGTAGTAGAAACAAATACTTTTTATCGATCAAATTGTGCTCAAAATTTCATGCCCTCCATTGAACCAATACAATTCTTGCGATAACTTCTCCTTTAATGTAGTGTCAGACTAATAAGTAACCAAATTGAAGGCAACATATGAACCAAGACTTTTCTAAAATGGAGAAGGAAATGGAGGTAGAAGAAATGATGGCCTTAGAAGGGGCCTTGGGTGAGTCAGAAGAAAGTTATGTGAAGGATATGTGTGAGGACAGTTATAGGGAGCTTGTGAGGAAAAGATAGGAACTGAAAGATCTGATCTCAAATATGGCTGGAAGAAGAATATGGACAAATGAAGGTTCTATATAGATTAGGTAATAAAGCTGGAAAACTGTTGATCAGTAAAGAGGAGGAATTAAATAGACATCTAAGGATGATGCCAGATGGCAGAAGAAGGGAGTGGAAGATAGATAGCAGATAGCTGATATCTTTGCAAAACTCGTCCTTGACTTCTTCACTTCAGTGGGGCTAATTTGGACAGGGAAATACATGAATTTCTGCGGACTATGTACCTAGCAACACTAAGAGTGGGGGAAGGAGACCACTAGAAGCAGATATAATGTTTTTGAATAAAACAACAGTGAATTGTCAACAACTAAATTGAAAGTCATGAGGCAGTAACAACTTCCCTACAGAGATGCTCATGCCAATGGATAAATACATGTACTCCCATATTAAAATATTGTCCATGCAAGGCAAGTGATGCACTGGACATGAGTGATGCACTGATAATGTTTATTTTGACAGAGAAGGAAATCCATGAGTGGTTGTGCCTCATAAAGATCTATTTTATTAAATAATGTAACGGCTATGGTTTTGGATAATATTCTGGTGACACACCTCACTGCGAGGATCACTAAGGTCTTACACCCCAGAGTTGCTTCATTCCCCCATAAATCTATAAGACTACATTTTCAAAGGGAAAACAATGCCCTCGATATAGTAAGTATTTAAAGGACCATGGTTGAGCCTCTCCATGGATGCATCATAATAATAATAATGTATTTCGTATTTAACACTACACACCAAGAGTGCTCAAATAACCAAAGACATTATTATTCTACAGAATGGAACTGATTTTAGCGACCTCGGAAGGATGAAAGGTTGAGTTGGCCGCGCCAGGATTCGAAGATGCCACAGCAGGCTGCACATGGATACCAGGGGCTAGCGTTTAGCTTGATGTGCTATCTGACTGGCGAAGATAGAAGCGTGGTGGACAGACCTGAGACCTTGTTTGCTGGCCGAGTCAGCCATGTGGCATAGAGGACTACAAAGGAGAATGCATGAAAGCAATGTGAGTATTGATGCTTGGAACACACTGGTACAAAAAATGTTCTCCCCTCCAGCAGAGTCTGACACAGGAAGTCCTAGCGGGTAAAACAAAATACACTGGTACTCCCCTGGACACTGCGCAGTGGTACAATCCTCACTCTGGCTTACCGATAGCCGGGATCAACAGATTGGAGCCTGCCCCACCCCGCCCCCTCAGAGCACCCCCCTAACCCACACATGATAATGTATACATTGCATGTGGTAAAGACCCAAAATGTGCTCTGAGATGTTACAATATGCTTTACGATACACCCGTCTGTTGCATGCATGGCTGTTTTGTTTGTTAACAGGTTATGAACAAAACTCAAAGGGCCTCATTACAGGTTATCTGGTCTGGATTTAATGGTGCTGTTAAAGCCAAACCGGCACCATTTTCCGGACCGGCTAACTATGAGTTCTGTGGCCGTGTGGTGTTCCACCCGCCAAGACTGACCAGACGGGCGTAACGCCACAGGACACAGACGGACACGGAAACACCAACACTATTTCGACCTGGTGCCGGTGTTTCCACTTCTCCATTCCCGTGGAGTCCTATCAGACTCCACGGGAATGGGGATTTACAGAATGCTGGCTCCGGAATGTAATGCCCCAGTAATTCCACCAAGTCCGGAGCCGGTAAATCCCTAGGGGTGCGGCAGCAGCCTGACGGTTTTACGGGCATGGCTCCCGCCAGACTTGTAATGACGGCCAAAGCCTTTTAAAAAAAAGTAGTAACTTACTCATGATTTAGTTATGGTACATTCACAAAAGGAATTACAATGGCTTCACAAAGGTACTTTTGATTTTTCTCTTGGGGCACACTTTTGTGAAAAACATTCACTTTTGTCTAACTCTCTCTAAGACCAGGAAAAGTGGTTATTCCGAGGTGGGAGGTTTCAACTTGTGGGTTTGACTCCCTAGGGAGTGTCTGAATGGAAAAGAGGCAAACATCCACAAAAATGTATATTTACATCTCTCCACAAAAATATGCTTTAGACATGCTTGTGAACACGTCACAATTCTCATTTCGAGCTCATGGGTAATCTTTCAGAAAGAACAGTGTTGCTTCCTGCGCCCTGCTCCTTCTGCAGGATTCTTCAGATTCAGTGCATGATGCGATGATGCAGTGGTAGGTATGGAAACCCAGATGTTCACCAGGTTTCAGTGCCTAACACCAGATCATGAGGTGAATTTGTAATTATCACTGCTGTGCACGCAGAACACAGCCTTCTTTTTAGAAATGGAAAAGAGGACCAATGGCTATCGAAATTGTGATAATCAGAGATTACCTGTAGGAAGCAGGGAAACACGGGGGCTTCCAGCTTCACATCCCACTGCATGCAGCAGGGAATTCCAACAAAAATGGGAATTTAAGATAGTAAAGGCAATTTATGTTGGTACAATATCTAGGTTGGTTAAGCACTTGAGAGCTGATAGAGCCTTCGAGTCTTCTAACGGCAAAAACATTGAGTTCGACCCTAGCTGCACAAATGAGGCAATGGCCATGCAGATTATGTGCTAGGTACTTTTATTCCCTATTTCTTTCCACCAAGGACCAGAAGGGATAACCACCTCAACCATCCCACTGATGGAAGAGAGTGTGTTCCTTTCTCTAAGTCCTTGCTTTATATAGTCCCCTGTATGTGGCAATTGTCTTGGCCCTTGAGATGGCACATAGTAAATGGTTCATGTCAAATTGGAGCCATGTGCCAAGTTTGTCTGCTTGAAGTCCTATGCTAGCTTTAAGTGGGAAGTCTCTGATGTCTTTGCAAGACGCTGGTGCCTCTAATCCAGAAAATGTCAAAATGGTCCAGTCCAAGTCATTAGTTCTTATCAGGAGATTCTTTGCAAAGCTCTGTGAAAACCTAGGTCAAGTAGCAGAACGCACTGAAATGGAAACAGAGCCAAAGGTGTATTGCTATTATTCCTGCAAAGTCATACACCCTAGTTTTCCCATCTGTTGGCTGAGCATACTCCGATTCTGAACCTCAATAATAGGTATTAAGAACTCAGTGGCTGTGTTGATTATTGTGTTCTTAAGTGGAAAATAGAATAGACTCTCAGAAAATTTGTTAACATGACAAAAAACTTCTCCGAAGAATCCATAAGCGCTGACCAAAAGCCCCACCTGGAGAAATATGCAGTACACCGTGACTATTTTAGACATGCCCTAGACCAGGGTTGTCCAACTCCAGACCTCGCAGGACGGAATTCTGACGGGCTTTCAGAATATCCCTCATTAATATTCATGAGTAAAAATGTGCATGCATTTAGAATCGTTGTATGCATATTTATCTCATGAATATTAATGAGGAGCATCCTGTAAAACTGATATGTTTCCAGCCCTCTAGGCCTGGAGATGGACAACCCTACCCTTGACCACACATTGCTCCCAAGTCTTTAGGGATACAAAAGAGAAAGGAATGAGAGACACATCTGATGACCTGGCATTCCTGTTTGGTCTAAAGCTGAGCATTTTTCCTTCTATAGTATTTGCTTTCTCTCCAGCATGGTTCACTGCGAGCACCAACTGAGCCAATCACTCCATCAAACACCGCCAGCAAAGTGCAAATGTAGTTTTATGGAATGGTTCATATTCATATCATATGTTGGCCGCGTCCTTCCCAGACCTAGGCCAGTTTTGAACCTCAAACTCGTACAGCACAAATCTTCCTTACTAACAATAAGACATTTCTTTTAATAATTTTCACACTCTAGAAAATACAATGGTACCCTACAATAAACAATTTATTAAGGATTCTTTTCCTAAAGCACTGGAGGACTATCTCCATTTCAGCCTGTTTTAATTGGTATTTTCTAATGATTAAATTCTTAATATTGTGACCATTTATTTCATCTGAGCATTACATTATTTTTCTCCTGAAGGTTTTTTGAATTGAGTATGTGTTTCTTTGATACCAAATCACATCTGAATGATTAGGCCTTGAGGTTATCCAAGCTACTAAAATGAGAACCAGGGGAACTTTGCAAGCATTGATGTCACATCTGTTTGTGGATAGCAGACCCTTCCTGTGGTGAAGCTTTGCATTTGGTGCATCGAAACCTATAACCTTGCTTTCACCTCTTCCATTCCCGTGACTTCCTCATGAAGTATAATACCAGCCACTTCTACTATGTATTAGAAAGGCTGCATTCCTATTTCCTAGGTAATGTTTAAATGGCATCTATAAAGTGTGAAGAGGTAAGTGAGGTGAGTGGAAGGTGTGCAGTGAGTTGCATGATTGTGGTGACATGCACTCACTAGGTAGTGAGGAGTACGGTAAGGAGGTGAGTGAGTGCTGCGTTCGGGGGGATATGTGCGCACGTGTGCTTGTATTTCTCTCTGTCTAGTGAGATCACTTGCCCACATCTCCACAAGATGTTGAGAGGAGGGGGCAAATGTTTGATTTAGTAAGCGTTAGCCCTTTACACTACCTCCAGGGGATGTAGTACTGCATATGGGCTAGCATAAACAAGCCCAAGCAATACTGAATTCTTGAGCTACAGCTCAAGCATTTAAAGCACACGTGTGATGGTAATTGGTTATGTAGCCCAAGCCCTTGCTCAAATGCTAGCCTCCACTAACCAACGCCTTCGTGATCAGGCCAACTCTAACTAGCAAGAGCAGTATCTAAGACTTCAGCTGTAGCCTGAGTTCTTCAGACTGCATGGCTAGATGGCCCTAGCATAAAGGTGATGTGTGTATCCAATGGGCCCACGTTGCTGCACTTACACCTCTGTGACAGTGGGAGAGGTTTATTTAAATGATGTGGCAATAGCCGTGAAATCATCTACATGACTAAATAGTGCTCTTTATTTGGGGCCCTTTAAGGAATTACTGGTCTGCTAGATTAGAAACTGAGCAACATTCCTGCCATGAGAATCTCTCCATTGCATTCCTGTGTATCCCCTTTTCATTCCCATTTAACTTGGATCCATTGAACAATATTTATTTTGCTGAGAATTTCCATTAGAAATACTGGACATAAGCTGCTTTAGGTGGCACAGGAGATTCACAATGGACAATGTCAACATATGCAAGAAGTGGGAGAAAGAGATGAACATTTTTATGAGACATTACATAAGAAATCCAATTAAGTAGCCACTGTGCATTCACTGTCGGAGAGCAGTCCGAGTGTTTGTGTGCCCAGGCAGCAGTTACAGGTAGTTGATATATTTATATGTCTGTTTGTGGATTGCTGTAAGCATGGCTGTGTGCCCAGGCAGCAGAGACAGATGATTGGTATATTTATATGTCTGTGGATTGCTGTACGCATGGCGACTCTCCAAAGCACCCGTCAAAGTAGAAAAGTAGGGATAGGGAACAGCGGAACGTGGGAATACCTAGCTAAGCAGGAATTATTCGTATAAAAGAGTTAATTTCTGCTTACATAGCATACAGCCAAACTGAAATAAGTGCCAGGTGGTCTGAGGAGGGCCGACCAGGGCCTAAAAAAGGGGGATATTATGACAATGGGGGGGGATTAAGGTGCAAGATGGTTTAGTAAGTCCCACATCTTCTATGCAGAGCCAATGACAGAGGTGCAAGGGGTAAGATGACTTGCCCATCTGGATCATTGATTAAGTGGCTGGTAAAGCTTTTTAGAATAGAAAGCTCTGCAACTGCTCCTTGAATATGACACAGTTATTGTCATCACTTACATTCATTAGGAGGATGTTCCAGTAGTCACATTACATCCCCACCGAGGTTCTCCATCCGTGTCATCAAGTTATGTATTTGGTGAGCAAGAGTTTGAGATCTCTGGCTGACCTCACATTTTTTTTGTTGCAGGTCAATAGGTCTTTAGATATGGTGCAATGTATTAAGGACCCATGCAGATAGAGTGCTACGAGTTACGCAGAGTGTCTTGAAACAATTTCTAGCATGAAACAGTGGCCAGTATAGAACCTTGACTACAGGTGAAATTGAATTTGTAGGTTTTAGCCCAAAGATAATTCTCTCAGCTCTATCTTTGGCAACATGTAGTTTGCATTTGGATGGCTTGTTTGATCCTGTTATCAGACTATTACAGTAGTCTCAGTTTGACGTGTCCAGATCTTTGGTCAGTTCTATTTGTCATGCTATTTATAGGTACACAGTGATTTTTTTTACAGCCAATGCAGCTAGAAGTGAGCGTTTCATGTTATTTCATTGATTTGTGTTGTGTGTGACAGCTCAGGGTCAAGCACGACCACACGATATTTGACCTTTTTAGGAGTTACGGAGGAGCCCATTGATTTGGCCCATGTAAAGGTTAAGTTACTTGGGGTTGGGAAGCCAAACAGCATTATGCCATTGTTGGCATATGTTATTGGCGATCATGCAATCATGAATTTATTGAAAGTAGTTTGAAATGGCTTTGTTGGATTCTGGGTTAATCTCCAGATTGAAGGCAATCTGGGAAGCATTAAAGTGGAGTGGGACGAGAGCTGACCAATTTTTGAGTCCAAAAATGTTATGTATGTATTGAAAAGCCAGGGCAAGAGTATGCAGACTTCAGTATTCTGTGTCAAGGTAAAAAGGTAATGAACTAACCTCAGCCAGTCTTACATGTGCTGAGCGATCTTTGAGGAATAAGGAAAGGCAGGAAAGGGCTGCACCACATATCCCCATAGAGGTTTGCAATCTCTTTAGCAGGGGGTGATGTTCTTCTTTGTCATGAGATGGGGAAAGGTCCAGCTTCATAAGGAGAGTAAAGGTGGCTTTTAGAAATCCCTCACTAATAAAAAAAATGTCCTGATTAAGTGCTCCTGAAATGTCCCAACCCGGAATAGTTATTGTGTAAGAGATCTTGGGACTCACTGTGGTCTGTAAGGTGGATGGAGAGGAATTTCTCAAAGATTTTAGCCATGAATGCAAAGTTCAAGATTTGCCATTAAATATCTAGGTTTCATACATCCAGTGCTGATTTTTTGACTTAGGCAGCCATCTATTGTGGTGATGTTGGAACTATCAGCTGCATTTGACACTGTGGATCACAACATTATGCTTTCACATCTGTCAGTAGTCAAGGGAGTGTCAGCACAGACCATTAATTGGTTTAAGTCTTTTCTTGTTACCCAATGTCAAAAAGTAAAGCTTGGAGAATTCCTGTCAGACATTTTACCTCAGAATTGCGGAATTCCACAGGGTTCGTCCTTGCCCCCACTCTTGTTTTACATCTACATACAACCACTGATGGCAGTCCTGAGGAAACATGAAGTTGGCTTCCAATCCTTTGATGTTGACACCCAAATCTTTTTAAGATTGGGTATATTTGAGGAATCTCTCCTAAAGGTTTGTAGGTGTCTGGAAGAAGTGAGTCACTGGATGAACCACTCTCAGCTACAACTCAACCTTAGTAAGACAGAGGTTGTGTTATTTGGCTCCCGGCATCTGCTGCCTGAGGGTGCCATTGATGTTCCTCGACCATGCTTCTTGGGTTCAATATTGAATTATGCACCCAAAATCAAGAACTTGGGCTGCATATAGCAGTCTGACCTAGGGTGTAATAGCTAGGTTGGGGCTACATTGCATTCCATGTTCTACTCTTTGTGTCACCTTCGACAGGCATTGCCATACATACATTCTCAAGATCACACCATGGTTGTAGGTACATTATTTAATTCAAGACTCGACTGTGGCAACAGTTTGTTAGCACATATCCCTAAAGGCAAGCTTAACAAGCTGCATGAAGCCCAAAATGCTGGTGTCAGACTTATTTTTAAAGTCTCAAAAGCTAATTTTATCTCAGCATTGCGTCCTTCCCTATATTGGCTCCCTATGAAACATAGAATAGACTTTAAAATATCATCATAGAATAGACTTTAAAATATCATGCATGGTGTATAAATGCCTACATGGTCTGGCTCCCTCTTATTTGTCAGAGAAACTAACTTGGTATAAACAATCCCGCTCTCTTCGCTCCTCCGACAGGTTGCAGTTGGTCATTCCCCCTTCTCGCTGTGTCACCAGAGGGGATAGACAATTTGCAGTTTATGGTCCTAAACTTTGGAGATCCATTACAATTTCGGAAAGCACTGACAACCCACTTGTTTAATGAAGTGGAGGGATGTTTAATATGAACTAACCAGTCCCTTCTGGCTATACTGGTCAATGCCCAATAAGATTTGCGCCCAGACACAGGTGATCTGCCCGGATCTAGCTGTACTAAAAAATCAAATCACATCAGCTATGAATGTTTTCTTGAATTTATATGGGATAGTTCCAGACTCAAGGGAGCTATTGCATATCTTTCTGTTGATTGGACTTTAGGTAATAATCACTCTTTAATTAAAGTTTCCAACAAGGGGAGACAGTTACATGGATCTCACAATCTTTGACTTAATATCAAATTGGGAGGTGTGAAGTTGGTGAAATGGGAGTAGACACTTCTATCTTTTACACAGGGCATTTTGGTTCTCAGCTGAGGGTAATGGGAACGATTCACTTCGAAGGAGGGATAGTTGACCTTGATATGGAAGAATCTTACAGTGGACGTAGCTCTTAGATATCAGAGAAAAGCATTACAGTGTTGAGGAGCAGAGAAATGAAAGGAACTGAACTTTTAAGTTTAATGGGGTCGGCTAAGGGTACAGGAGTATGTGATCAATACATCTTAGGTCTAGTCTGCCCATGCATCCGTAGAGCCTATGATGCACAGAGAAACAGCCTGCTAGGTGAATGTTGGTAGAAGTGCATCTTGGAAGAATGAACAAGCTGCATGTGGCAACTTTGAGTACTTTTTTTAAATGATTGTAAGCTACAGGGGACAAAAAAGAAGCTGTTGCATTGATCAGACTCATCCACAGCTTGTCTATTTAATGTCTTGGCCAAGTTAAAATTAAGACAGGAACTAATGTTATAGGTTATGAGTATGTAGAAATGTCTAGGTGTAATGAAATGTATGGTGATGTTTCAGAGAGAGGTCTCAGGGTAGAGGAATCACTCCAGGCTCTGTGGACTGTGGTGGTGTGATCTTGATGTATGTGAGCCTAACAGTGGTGAGGCAGTTGGCATGCTGTTCAGTGTGTCATGGCAGCTAGATGATGGGGGTTAAACGTGAAGACTACACAATAGGCATTAGTAGATTGTAAATGGGCCCACCAGCAGTAGTATGGAGACCATCTGTGGTTTTCTCTTGCCCATCAGGAAATGATAGCTAATGGACAGAGGCTTTCTACAGGGTAAGCATCTTCCCAGTACCACCAGATGCAGCTCAGTGGCTGGGCCACATAAGAATGGTGTTTCATGGTTATCTATACCCACCAGATTAGAATACCAAATTGATATTACGGAGCAGTGGTGCTGGATGTACATCCACCCAATTTCATGCATGTTTTACAATTACGGTCCTGCAACGGTTCTCACTGAAACCCATGGAAGGTGGCCACAAAGAACACCTCCACAGCACGAAAAATGAATTTTCACCTCTCATTCCATTCATTAAAACAGGCCATTCAGAACTTTTTCAAGTCTGGTAGGGTGAAGTGGGACTACCTTACAACCCAGCAAGAAGAATGACTGTACACCCCGGTGGATGGTAATTCCTCTGGATTGATGTCCAATGGGTCTTCGTAGGATGGTAATGTAAAGGTACTTTGGTGTGTATTGGGTTATGAGACTACGTTTTAAATATGAGGGCTGGGTCAACGTTGTGTCAGAGTTAAGAAAGGGCCAGAGTAAGAGTTATTTCAAGTCCATTAATAAGCATGGGCCGGCAGTTAAACCTTTAGGGCACATTTGAACAACCTTAGGGCAGGCTCCACAACATCCAGACAGGCCTTCAAAACATCAGAGCAGGAACCAACATCGTCAGGACAGGCCCTCAGAACATCAGAGCAGGACCCCAAATCACCTGCTAAGGCCTTCAGAACAACAGGGCAGGATCCCACTGTGACACAATGACTACTGCTCTGCAGGATTATAGGGATGAATAGTGGTTAAACCATAAACTCAGCCCCACAATATTACTAAAGCAGCAGAGATCCCAATCATAAAGGAAAAACAGACACAGCCAGAAAGGTATATCACCTACAGCTTTTGTGGTAATGGATACCAGGGGCAGTTAATTATCTCCAGGAGGGGTATGAGGTGATAACAGTAGCAACTCGAACAGCAATAGTACAAAATCTCCAAAATAAAAGCATGTCCAATCAAGGTTATAAGAACATATAGACTTTTAATTAAACAATAACGTTGCACATAACTAACTAAACTAACTAAAACATAAGCAAAAACCTACTCCTGAGAAGAAACACAGAAACTGCAAGCTGTTATACAATGGCACTCTGGGGAGATGAGAAAGGTTGCTCAGCCACTAAAGTGGCACAATGTCAATGTTCAAGATTGTTTTGTTTGAAAAAGTCAGAGCAGAGGGGCTTGAAGTCACTATGGTCCCAAAGTGTGGACCAGAGGGACAGAGCCTCTTCACAGTACCATACTTCCTGCCCTTGGGGCTCAGCAAAATTGTATTTTTGATCTAGAACAAGCAGTTTGATACTTTAGGCACTGGACAGGAGTTGAAGGGTGGAGCGACAGCAACAGGTTACAACAATGCGTTGCGGTTCAGCAGCAGTATCAGGTTGTGTGCAAAGACACCGGGAAAGGCAGGGGTTGTAAGGTTGGTGTAGTTGAAAGACTTGTTGACCTTGGGAAATGAGAAGCAGAGATTTTCTTTTGAGTGTGAGCGGGCTTAGCTGGCTCAACACAGCACGGGGGAACTTCAGCAGTGTTGGTTTGAGCTTAAAGAAACTTGTCACAAGGAGGCAGTGTTGCGTTGGGGACATTAGAAGACTCAATTGGTCTCGGATACAGTGATGACAGAGCTTAAACATCAGCATTGAGTGAACACCAAGATACAAAGGTAGCTGACCGTCAAGGTCAAGGATGTATCCATCGGTTCCCATGCAGCAGCTTGGATGGCATGGAAGTTGCCCAAATCAACACTGAGGTGGTTCAGAGATGCAGGTGGTCACTTCCTTGGTTATTCAGTTTCTGGGAGTCCTAATCCAGGGGCTCCTGGACAAGGTGAATTCTCCAGTTTTATCCAGGACGCTTGCCTGGCACCTGCAGGGGTTCCCTCACTTCCAGTGACACTATCCTGACTCCAGCACAGGCATGGTGAGGCCTTGGTCCAAAATCAGTCACCATCACTGATCTCAGGGCATGGTTTGGGGACAGATCCTTCCTCTCCCTTGGTTGCCTCTGTCTTCACTAAACTGATAGACAACTTTAGAATGGATTGTACTCCAGAAAAAGGTCCAAAGGTGTATTATGTGTGTCCTTCTTAGAGTCCAGAAATGAATAAAAAAAAGATGGGTACCCCTTTAAAGGTAAAAGCCCAAACGGGCTTGGTCCAAAGCAGTTCTGCTGTAATGTGTCCAATCCCCATTGCTGTAACAAGCACCCTTTGCCTCATTCCCATCATACTCTATCATGCCTCATTTGAAGCAAATGAAAGTGACAGGAACGGAGGAGAGCCCCAACAGAAAGCAAGATGGTGGGACCACTTTTCAGCACTCCCTTCACTCTATGGCTACTTTAACTCTGCCTTCTTCCCATCCCTGCTGGCTTCAAAAGCATTCAGTGATCAACACCGTGGTGTGAGGCTGGCTTTGTTATATCAGTGTTGCATATAAAGCACCACCCAGGTGAACTTCTGGGGGAAGTTACAATGCCATAATGGAGAATCAAAGGAGGCAGACTCCTGGCTATTGTCCCACAGTGCAGCTCGGAGACGGTTGCCTAGACACGAACACACATCAATCCTGTCAAGGTTAAACCCTGCTCACAGAGTTGGCACTGGCGTAATATCAAATTGATGTGGCTATATACTTGTGTGCTCTTTTCAGTCATTATACCACAACTAGGCATGCTTTGTGTTTAGAGATATGACTGCCACCAGACTGATTAAGGCAGTAAATTAATTTAGATAAGAAGTACAAAATGTAGAGACCGCTGCTTGCAGTGACTTTATTTCCCTGCAGCTGTGAGGAATACCCAGTTGACCTTTGAACCTGCTCCAAGTCACTGCAGAGATGGCGTTGTCTTTGTCTTGCTGATTGATAGGTTACAGTCAGGTAACTGTGTGCACTATAATTTTGGCATGGGGCATTTTGAAAGACTGGTCTGATTAGCAGACCTCCCTTTCAGAGACAGAATTATCCACATCATTTTATATTACTGAAAATGCAAAATCTAGGGCTTTCACACCTGCACCAGGTGTCATTCTGTCACACCCACATCATTTCACGTTAGCCTTTGCAATCTGAGGTTATGTCAAAGGTTAATGTAGTTGTCGCTGACTGAGGACATGGCAGTGGTGATGTTTCTCGGAGAAGTGGGTGAAGACAAGTAATGACTGTAGTCTTGGTTCAAATGAACATTAATTTGTGAGCTGCCAATCAGAATTAATTGCTAAAAAGCATCCATGTTGTCCACTTTCAAAAATGAAAAAAATAAACCAAATATTTCAGTGATGTGATAA
The DNA here is from genome assembly GCF_040938575.1 of Ambystoma mexicanum. Taxonomy (NCBI): domain Eukaryota; kingdom Metazoa; phylum Chordata; class Amphibia; order Caudata; family Ambystomatidae; genus Ambystoma; species Ambystoma mexicanum. The sequence goes on from NC_090924.1 coordinate 658,306,593, forward strand.
CATACTTTTACTTTATTATTATCACATTTTGTTACTTTTAAATAAACACAGTAATTATTCATTAAGTACAATAGAATGCTGATGAAATTGTGCTGAGACACTGAAGGCAATATAATGAAAGGATAATAGGTAATAAAAAGTTAGGGTTGTGAATGAGTGTCACCTTAACTTTAAGTTATGCAGGCCTTGTGCCAGGAAAAATCTGGCTCTGATTAATGACTCTCGCATGTCTTGAATGCCATTGCTTACATTCCAGTCATTAGCTGCACAAGGACAATGATACAGAAGAGGTTCCCTGGTGCAGTACGAACATTGTGCCTTTGCAAAAACTTTGATCAAACCATAAAAACATGGCTTGGCACAATTCTTTTCACCATATGCACCTTGCCCACAAAGATTTCTGTCAAATGAGTTTCAAGGTGTTCCATTTAGATAGCTTTGTAATTTCCTAGTGTTAGAGGGACAGGCTATGTAGTTTTCAGGTCAGATAGTCCTTAGGCTGTTGCTTCTTTTATCGGCTCAGGTACATTCAGAACATTATTTTGTGTCATCTCTCAACACTCTTGCCTTCTGTTTGTCTTAGTTCAATTCAGAGCCTCATAATAGGTATGATGATAACGGTAAAAACAAGTGTATTTGAATTACTGCCTTGCTAAATTTGATCCCAACAGTGCTTTCTTGTAAACCATGACGCAACTATTCCATGTGAGCCCAGCCTCTACTTAGGTGGTAGTTTATAAATAGGAGATATTTAAAATTCCATTTTCACCATACCTGCAATAAAGCCTTACTCTGCGTATTCTATGAGTTGCCTCTGGTGGGTTTAGAGGGCATCAGGTAATAAAATCCCGGCAAAAATGTCACCGGTAAAAAGAATCGTGGTTTGACCCGATAAAGGTGTACCCATTATACCATTTAAGGGGAGCGGGGGTTGCAAGGGTGTGCCCCGCTCCCTTTAAATGGTATAATGGGTCCAGGGGTTGCGGGGGTGTCCCCCGCATCCTTTACTTGATTGTGGCGGCAAAACCACAGCATTTTTGCGCCGATTTTTAAAACATGAAACCGTTTAGAGATGAAGTGATGCTTATGCGGTCAGAGAAAGACATCAGGCTCATTCTCGGGTGCACCGGAGTGTTAAAGAAAGTGCTAAACCCAGGAGTACAAGTTTTACGCCTGGTTCAACAGATATTTTTTACCATGTAGGATTTACACTCTTTTGGCATGATGAGCAAGGACACAGAAGCATGAGTACAGATTCTGACATGAAGCCCTGCTCTACCAGCTTGCCAAAAGCAGGAAGATTCTATTGTAATCAGTTGTAAATTAATTGCAAATTGCGCCAAAAGGTTAACTTGTAGGTGACATGTGCGCTTCTTTGCAGGATGAAGTTTAAAACAAATATGTTAACCTGCAAAGAACCGATTTAGGGCCTGATTCATGGACTTATCAGTGCAGAAAATCAGGACTTTGCATGCTATTCTGCACGCAAAACCCTGTTAGTCGATTCCTGGAATCGACTGCGTGGGACCTTTCTGGGACTTTTGTGAACTTCGCTCACGTCTGGCACATCTCTGCGAGCAGTCGAGCACCTTGCGCGAGACTCCACGCAGTGTGGGTTGAGTCTACGCAGAGTCCAAAATAGGGGGCGGAACATGCAAAATGAGGAAGAACAAGGGAAAATGTGCGCGTGCTGAAGGACGACCTGGCACGAGGAGATTGCACGCCTACAACTGCACAGAACAAATCTTATTCACGGATCTGACCACGCAACCTCATGTCAGAAAAATGACCACGCAAAGCTCCCGATCTAACCGCCCCTGAAAGCAGATGTACCGACAATTGGGCATAGGAATCACCCCATAGAGGTAAGACCGCATGTTGGATTTACGGGTGTGTGCATGCAGTTGGGGTTCAGATCCAACTTAGGGGTGTGTGTAGGCAGTGTAACGGGGTGCAAGCACAGTTAACGAGGGTTCGCACACAGATTGACCGTGAAATTACTCGAGTTGCGGAACAAGGTGCACATGTTGTCGGGTGTTGGCTTGGTTATGGGGGATGCCACGCAGGATTGCCCGGAAGCATGAGTTTGGGCACGAGGACCGTGCATAGGTAGGTATTCGTGGCTACATTTGCTTTGCAGGGGTGTGTCAGGGCCATACCAGCCGCGACTTGCATATAGGGTTACTTAGCAGGAAGGATTTCATGAAGACACGGATCGTGCAAAGGTGCCTCATGCGCAAGGGGGCACGCAAAGTCCTTCCCACCGCGCACACTTTACGGTGTCTATGTGCACTTTTCTATGAATCTGGCTATTAATATGCTTGTTTTGCACTTTGTAGTGCCCATGTCAAAATTGAACACAGGGGACCCACGTGCATGAAAGTGAAAAAGTAGCTGGTATCCATGCAATTTCACTTTTGGGGGAAAATGACCTCTGATGGACTGGTATCAAAAATGTGGTTCTGGAGTTGTTTTCAAGGTGACATCCGGTTGCAGAGTGTGGGAAAGCCAAGAAAGTTTGAATAATGGCTCTAAATGGCTCTAAATTGTATACTGTTGTCACATCGAATGTAATTCATATTGCGCTAATTCACTTTGTTGAAATTACTTCATGTTGAGGTAATTTAAATATGTATGTTTAGGAGTATGGTTAAAAGGGTGGTGAGAAGGGTAGATGTGTCACATAGCTCTCAACCATTTATGTCGCAAAAGCGGGTGAAAACACCCGATTTTACTTTTGGCGGGTGAGAGGCCCATTGAAATGAATGGGCGTGCATGAGGTTTGGCGGGTGAGTCCGCTGTTTACAAGGCGGGTGACACCCGCCAAAAGCGTGTGAGTTGGGAGCTATGTGTGTCATATAGTTTGGGGCACCACCATTATCTAAAAACAAAACGAAGTGTTTACATCAAAGTGGTTTACCACAAAGTAATTGACTTCGATGTAACAATGTAGAACCACTGTAAATAGTGGATGTAATGCACTTTCGCCTTATATAGCACGAAAAATGTGTTAAACACAACAAAAAAGAGAGCATATTTGCTAAGATTGAGGAAAAGCATACTAGAAGATTAGTGACTAATTCTATTTTGCTTCCATGGCATGTGGAGCATGAGGGTAGATGGAGGGAAAGTCATTTGGTGAGTGGGAGAGTGGGTAAGTGGTGGACCAGAAAACCAGGGTACCCACACAAAAGGGGCTCATGGAGTAGAGGCCTACCAGGAAATCTCCAGAGCTCTCTGTAGGCCAGTCCAACACTGCCTCCATTGGGTGAAAAATAAGTACATGAATAGCTTAGCCAGTGTGGAGAGATATTTATTCTGTGCCATATGCCAATAAACGACAGTGAACTTGGATTTCACCTACAGGATAGAAAGCTGATACTTTACCACAGTTCCATTTGGTCCATTTTGGGACCATATGCACAACATGCATCTTTTTATCAATACCTCCCAGGGATAAAACACTACCCTCACAGATTTTGTTGTATGCTAGTCTCATTTCTAAAGTGACTGATTTTTGTTATGAGGGCAAAAAAATGCTATCTACTGTTGACTCTCTAGTGTTATTTAGTATCTTGCCTGCAGAATGCAGGGACAGAATGAGATTCTAGAATGGAGCCTCAGCGAGAGAGGGAGCATGAGAAGGATGGTTGAAGGGTGGACAACAGAAGGGGAGAGCTCACATTCATATCCCCTATTTCCTATGTGTATATCTACCTTTATAATTTACCAAATAAATACTGATGATTGCAATTATACAATGTGTGCGAGGCAACACTTCAAGTGGCGACGAGGGTTTACTGAGTTTGGTGCAATCAGCACCCACAGCTTGGCATTCGTGCAATCCTAGCATCCTCGTAAGCAGTGGCTGAATGCTGTTCCATAAGGTGAAAGCGGCGAGAGCAGCGCCTTTACCAAAGGCTGTGCTGCATTAGTGAAGATCTCGTACCTCCCAAAAATGAAGAGGAAGTCATTGGAAGAAAGGACCTAGCAACGTGAGAATCACTCACGTGACAGGTGGCCATCGTGAACGGTCGGGCGCCCTGAACTGTACCAGCACAGGGGATAGGCCTCAATAGGGCCTCCTCCTCGTCCCGTAATTAAAAAAAGGTTGGTCCGTCCCTGCCTCAACTTTACCAGGGAATCAATATATAACCATATAAATATTACTAAAACAGTGAACAATTAACATAATAGTACAACAATTTCACTGAACACTAGAATAGTGCAACACCCAAAAGGGTGCAGGAGTTATGGCTATACACAGTGTGTCCCCACCAGCAATGTTTCTACCTGAAGTTGGGGAACTGGTCCTGCCATGAAAAAGATGGCTGAAATGTATTGTGCAGCACAAATTACAGTATAGAAAGAAGAAAGTCCTTATTTCTACATTGTCTGGGTCCAGCTAGCCAAGAAAGATTTGAAGATCTACCTGAGCTAACGGCTGATGAAAGTGGGGATATGAATGAATATGAGAAGTCTATAAAGAAAATGATCACACACCATGAGAAAAAACTAAGCACTATTCTAGAATGACATGAGTTTGAGAAACAAATACAGGAGGAGGGATAAAGAGTTGAACAGTACATTATGGCCCTGAGGAAATTGGCCAGGGTGTGCACATTTAATCAATAATTGGAACAAAGATTGAGAGATCAATTTATGTTAGAATGCAGCACCAGTAAGGTGCGAGAGAAACTTTAGGCGGAGGACGATCCACCTCTGGAGACGGTTCTACACATGGCTAAAGAGTTTGAACATACCGAGAAATGTGTAAAAACATTAGAAGGCAGAATACAAGAGATTACAGTTAAATATGCCCCGGCAACCACCCAGTGGGGAATCAAATGCAGCCATATACAATCAGAGACTGAGAAGGAGAAGGAGCAGCGACAACAGGGAGTCTAGATACAGCAGTGAAAACAGAGATACAAGAGATACAATGAAAAGAGACAACAAAAGGGGCTTTGGCACATCAATCCCACATGGAGGGCAAAGAAGAAGAGGGCAGGCGTCATCACGAACATCTTACAGGAGTGACAGTGCCTCCCACCGGGCTAATCGTTCGATTTGTCCTGTCCTTAGGATAATTTGTAGAATTTGTAATGGAAGGAACATCTGGCGAGATGCTGTAGGAATAAAAATACCTTCACAAATTGGATTGTAAACTAAGACAGTGATGAAGGCGAAGAATGTGTATCAGCAGTAGGAGGTGAAGATGGTGAACTTGATAGTCCAAAAAACACCATTCTTATTAATGGTGTCACGATTGTTATGATGGTGGATTCGGGAGCCAAATATACACTCATTCCGCAGGTGGAATGGAGGAAATGTGACCCCAAATATTTACATGAAGTGGCTATCAAGCCAAAGGCTTATGGTGGAGCGAAGATTGAACTGATTGGATGGTTCAAATCAACCTTGGAGTTCAAAGAAAGACAATCCAAAGGGTGTATTTATGTCTCAAAGAAAAGGGTGTCTCCACTCCTGAGCTGGACAAATCAGAGGTTGTTGAAGGTCTGACTGGATCCGAATGCATTGGAATCAGTTTTCCTGATTGAGAGTCCAGAGATAAGCAAAGAAAAGATACAAACTGAAGTATTTAAAAATGATATTGGTTGGTTGAAAGGATTCATGCATCTTATAATGCTTAAACATGGCTGTAAACCATTGTGCAGAAACTACGCAGTATTCCAATATCGATGAGGGATGAAGTGCAGTGGGAATAAAAAAAAGCAGAAAAGCAGGGAATCGTAGAAAGCATTGATGCAGTTGAATGGGTGTCTCCTCTAGTTGTGGTAAGAAAAAGCTCAAGAAAGGTCAGAGCGTGTATTGACTTGATAGAACTCAACAAAAGGCATCCCTTACCTAATATCCAAGAATTGATTTCAACAATAGGTCCGGCGATAGGGTTTTCGACACTCAACCTTAAAGCTGCTTATAATGAAGTTGTGTTACACAAGGAATCTAGGCATTTGACTGTATTCATTACTCAGGAAGGACTGTTCCAATATGGCAGTATGCTGTTTGGAATCATATCTGTGAGACATTTGATGGAGAAGAAGGTGTTATCTTCTTTCAAGATGATATTTTAGTATATGCCGAGAATTAAAGTGAACATGATAGAAGATTGGATAGAGTCTTTAAGAAGCTGCATGATGCAGGCATGACTCTCAGTAGAGAGAAATCAAAAACAGGACAGAGATTGATTATTTGGGACATTTGATCTTAAGGATGAATTTCACCAAAAAAGGATCTGATTCGTGCAATAGAACATATGATCACACCAAATTGCAAGGAACATGTCAGGACAATTTTAGGCATGGCAGAACACTATTCAAAGTTTATTCGAGGATGTGTCTATCACACTTTGGCTTTGAGAGGAATGATGAAGATGAAAAAGACATTTTCATGGGATGATAGTTGTGAAAATAAATTCCAATACGTAAAGAGGGAATTAGCAGCAGCAACATCTTTACAAAACTACAAAAGAGGAAGACGTACAGTGATTACGACTGATGCAAGTAATGTCGGATTGGCAGCGGTTTTAATGCAAATTGATAAAGGAAAAGAGCATTCAATAGCGTTTGTGTCACAATTGCTGAAGGATACAGAACAGGCATATGTGACCATTGAGAAAGAAGCTCTGGCTATTAGATTGACTGCGGACACGTTCAGGAGCTTTTTCTGGGGGACCAGATTTGAGTTAAATACTGATCATAAAATGTTGGTTGAAGGGTTTTTGACAAAGGGCCTAGACAAAGTATCGGATAGAATAAGAAGATGGGTGTCCAGGTTACAAGAATTTGACTTTGCAGTGACATATATTCCTGGAGTGAGGAACTGTGCCGCAGTTTGTCTATCTCGAATTATGACAAATGTGGAGACTGGGGATGCCTAGCGATCCTCGAGTCCTGGATGTGAAATGCCTACCTCAAATGTAACCCCTCCGAGACCAAATTCCTTCTCATGGGCCCCCCCACTAAACAATGATTTGTCCAACAATGGCTCAATGATATGAGCCTGGAAGGATTTGATCCACAACTCTCGGATTCAGCAAAAACCTTCACCATGGACAGAAGCATTTCCTTGCAGAAACACTTAACCAAGAAGGCCCAAATGACCTGGCTACAAATATCCTCCCTGCACAATATCAAATCCAATACTTATAGACTGTAGTGCAGGCTCTTGTGGTATCGCACATCAACGGGGTAAATGTCCTTCTGGTGGGTGTCGCAGCTGCTCACCTGGGCTCCATAAAAGCAGTCCACCATGTCAGAGCATGTCTAATTATAGGCGGGTGCAAATTTTACCGAATCACCCCTGCTGTACGCAAACTACACTTTTTTATTTTCCAAGCCAGGATACTACTCAAGATTGCATGTATCTTCTACAAATCAGTCTTTAGTAGGACACCAGCGTACCTGGCGTCTAAGCGCCACATATTTGGTGGCACATGCTGAGCAAATCGACAAACCAGCTTGAATCACAACTTTGTCTGCAAAGAGAGAACCTGCAAACAATTCTTCTCTTGTCATACACCCATCCTTTGGAACTCGATACTGGTATCAGCTTGGAATGCCCCCACAATGACTAATTTGGAAGATCTCTGAAAATGTGTATTTTTTTAAAACACCTGACCAAGTGTTAAACGGATATCAGATCGTGCCTTTTTTATTGTATATATTGGCCTAAGCCCAGTCGCTCTGTGAAGAAAAACGCGTTGTAAAGTTCTGAATTTTAGATCGACTTCGCCGCCATTTTAGGTCCATCTGCCATTTTGACTTCCATTTCAAAGTAACTCTGTGTTCTAAAACAGTGGACAGTGTTTCCTGCTTGTAACTAAGCCGTCCTGCACTTTGTATGTTAGTTAATGTGTGAATTGTCCATTGGCCGAATGTTTGGGTTGAGTTAAGAGACCTTGTCCCATACCTGACTTGTAGAAAGAGGAGTGTTTGCGCCAATGAGTCTGATCCACAGACATACATCGACCACAATGTAGAACAAATACTGAACGTGGACACTGACTGAACTGCATTGTAAAGGATATGTGTTAAGGTTTATTGTTAAATCCAAGAATACACTGTTGCCATTGTAACTTGTTTGTATGTGAATTGAGGATGATCCATGTGCATATTGTCAGACAAGCCAGAAGTGAACTCGGCACGAACTCTAGACCATGGATTATTAACTTGCAGAGGGGCTGGACATTATGATTGGAAATGTATAAAATGTACAACTGTTTAGACGTCCAGTACCTCTCACTTCTCACACCGAAAGGGCTGGTATTCGCTGTGATGTACTGAGGGCCAGATAGCTATCTGTATCTGATTTTGTTTCTGACCACAAAAGTGATAGGTGGAAGGTTTCGAATGAATCTAAACCACTGGCAATTGCTCTCGGCAACCTTCCACACCACAGTTTTTTAGCCCGTCTGCGCTATTGCAAAAGGGGATCAGCCATGTGCAAATCAGTCAGCAGCTGCCGCCACCGAAGGTAGCAGCCCAGCCCGAACTGCTAGGCCAGGTCCCCTCTGCACAGAAAACCAAGCAACCCCAGACATGTTTCGGCCTTGTTGGACCTCCTCAAGCTACTCCTCACTGATGAGGCCCAACAAGGCCGAAACATGTTTGGGGATGCTTGTGGTCTTGTGCAGAAGGGATGTGACCTAGCAGTTTGGGCTGGACTGCCCCTTTTGGGGTGGGACCAAGCATGATTTGCATATGGTCTTTCCCCTTCTGTAATGGCTTGGCAGGTCGATGAACGATGGTCTGGAGGGATGCCCAGAGCAATGCCAGTGGTTAAGATTCATTCTAACCCTTCCAGCCATCACCTCTTTGTTTTTGCTTTGTCACCCCGAGTGGGACGGGTATGCCCAGACGTGGGTCCCGTGTCTGCTGGGCCTAGAGACCCAAGCTACTCCTCACTGATGAGGCCCAACAAGGCCGAAACATGTTTGGGGATGCTTGTGGTGTCATGCATAAGGGATGTGACCTAGCAGTTCGGGCTGGACTGACCCTTTTGGGGTGGGACCAAGCCTGATTTGCATATGGTCTTTCCCCTTCTGTAAAGGCTTGGCAGGCAAAGAACGATGGTCTGGAGGGTTGCCCAGAGCAATGCCAGTGGTTAAGATTAATTCTAAACCTTCCAGCCATCACCTCTTGATTTTTGCTTTGTCACCCCGAGTGGGACGGGTATCCCCAGACGTGAGTCCCGTGCCTGCTGGGCCTAGAGACCCAAGCTACTCCTCACTGATGAGGACCAACAAGGCCGAAACATGTTTGGGGAGGCTTGTGGTCTCGTGCAGAAGGGATGTGACCTAGCAGTTTGGGCTGGACTGCCCCTTTTGGGGTGAGACCAAGCCTGACTTGCATATGGTCTTTCCCCTTCTGTAATGGCTTGGTAGGCAAAGAACAATGGTCTGGAGGGTTGCCCAGAGCAATGCCATTGGTTAAGATTCATTCTAACCCTTCCAGCCATCACCTCTTTGTTTTTGCTTTGTCACCCCGAGTGGGACGGGTATGCCCAGACTTGGGTCCCGTGCCTGCTGGGCCTAGAGACCCAAGCTACTCCTCACTGATGAGGCCCAACAAGGCCGAAACATGTTTGGGGATGCTTGTGGTCTCGTGCAGAAGGGATGTGACCGAGCAGTTCAGGCTGGACTGCCCCTTTTGGGGTGGGACCAAGCCTGATTTGCATATGGTTTTTCCCCTTCTGTAATGGCTTGGCAGGCAAAGAACGATGGTCTGGAGGGTTGCCCAGAGCAATGCCAGTGGTTAAGATTCATTCTAACCCTTCCAGCCAGCTGTGGGATGTTTTTATCCACGCATCCAAGCCCTACCTCAAAACTGTGCAGTACTGACATGGAAAACATCATGATGGCCAGAGCTTCTCAGAAAATGCACAGGGAAATGCATGAAAATAGGCTGCCACTCATTTTTGCCGATTTTATGGGCACAGAAGGACACTGCCTAAAACCACCATTGGACTACCCACACAGTAGTCTGAAACCATTGGGAATGGCAATGCTGATTGCCAAAAGCAAACCCATAACTGTTGGGAATTCATTTTCTTAAATCCCAAAAAGGGGTGCAGTACCAGTACTCACCACTATCAGAAAGCCGGCGTTTTAAAACAACACCAGATTTTACTTTTTTGTAGAAAACTGAATAAATGAACCCAAAACATGCCAAAGAAAGACTTACTGAGAGGTGGATCCAATGTAAAGTTATATTCTGAAGTGACTTGAAGGTTTATAACAAGACTGGCTGAGCTGTGGATTTCAGCAGTTTAAGTAAATTTGGACTGAAAGACACTAAAAATCTAAATGTTTAAAAGAAATGAGTGACCTATTTCTGAGTGTCACATAGGTTGCAATTGTTTAAATGTCATAGTTTTAAACTTAGAATCAGCATTCTAGCTGCATATGTAAAATTGTTAGTTGTATTTGAATGCAGAAAACTGGGGAACAGAAATGACATGTAGCTAAAAACTGGCTTAAAGAGATTCCAATTTTGCCTGGCAACTACCCCCCATCAGGAGTGAAACTTGAGTCACAGCTGTATTCCCAGGCCTATCTGCCTTTTGCTGGCCACACTAAGGATATGCCATCTCTCTGATAATTGAATTAAGGGGAGCCCCCACAGAATACAGGAGCTCTGAACAAAGCCCTGTCCTGACTCAGGCAAATGTTTTATTGGCGGGAGTCGTAAATGGAGCTTCCTCCTGGAAGGAAAGGGGAGGGGCACTGCCTGTGAGAGCAAGCTGGCTTGGCAGAACTGGAAAAAACAGAAATTCAACCTTGTGCTGGGGGGAAACCACACCCCTTTGGGGCCAGAACATAACTGTAAAAAGATGAATAACTCATAGTACGGACTTGTGAAAATTATTTAAATGATACCATAATTCTTGTGATTTTTCTGCCCACATTTTAAGACGTGTTAGGACCCGGTGGTATGTTCAGGGGGGTTTTAGCGGAAAAGAGGATATTACTCAAAATGTGTGCATGTGAAAAATCTGACACTTCATCAATTAATGTCCATACTCCTTGCGCACATGTGTGTAAATTTGGGTTAATGTCCGATATTGCAAAATCAGTTAAAAAGTGAAATATGTGCCATTTATGAATGCAAGCCCCCAGGAAGAGCAGAGTTTGAACAGGGGATACCTCCTGTGATATGTGAGGGGTGCATGTAATTTTAAACAAATGTGTACCTGTGCAAATATGTTTTTTGAGCAAATATAGATTGTGTGTAAAGTTGACAGGGGTGGGTTCTCTGTATCATAAACAGACCTCATCATGATGACACTTCATTTCATTCCATCAATCAAGTGGAAGCGGATGAAGTGGCCAATGACAAGTGGAGAGGGGTAGGGTCTAGTGATGCTGCACACACACCCATTTTAAAAACAGATAAAAGCAGACAGACAGGACAGATAGAGACCTTCAAATCCATTTGCAGCTGGAAGCTCTGCCGGAAAATCCATACTTTACCTCCATCAATCTCTAGAGAAAGCTGTGCAGAAAGATCCAGACTTCAAATCCATCAGTCTCCAGAATCCAGAGAGAGAGAGAGCTGACCCAGATCACTGTGAAGTCCAGTCTAAAACCTGACCAGATCCGTGGCGAGGCCCATTCTAATTCAAGAATATAGTGTGAGTACTTAGCAGAACTGTGCAGAACCAATCTCTTAGTTAAAATAATATAATCCAAGCTATTTTAATCTAAGTAGAACTGCCTCCTAACTGTCACTTGTCATTTTCTAGTTGCTAGCTGTCACTTGTCTTTTTTGAACTTTAAAATTTCAAATCTGAAAAACGACCTTTATTTAATCGCTCATATCTCCGTGACCGTTTGTGCTAGAGACTTGCAGTAACTTTCCTCAGAAAGCTTAGAATCGTGGCTTTCCTAGGAACCTAGAACCGCATGCCTACCCCCGATACTTTTGCCGCAATCGCAAAAAACGCACGCGCGAATTTTACCGCGATTTGCCAATTTCTCCACGTGTAAAAATCTGCTGCTGCTTGCCTTCCGTTGCAAAAATTCGTTTGCAACCTGACAACCATTATAGAGCATTGCTAAAGTGATCCTGAACTTATTCAAAGCATATACTACTCACCCTAAACCTCTAGAGGGAATTAAAAGCATTTTAGCATATTTTTCACTTCATTGCCAGCACATATAAAAGTATTTTGGGCCTGTGTTTTAAACTTCTGTAGTCCAAGCTTGCTGGGGTGAACTGAATCACTGTCATGATTCCTACCTCCAAGGAGCCAGGCCGGGCCCAGCAACCCCAGAGGCAGACATCATTTTCTCCAGGGAAGTCTCAGCGGGCCCAAGTCGGGGCCCTTTGGACTCAGTCCTGGCGCCTTAGGCGCCAGGCTCATAGCGGACCCCAGTCCTGGCGCCTTAGGCGCCAGGCTCATAGAAGAGGATATGTGTTTAAGTGCTTGGGTGCACACTTACCTGATGCAGACCTTGCTGCTTCATCCAGGCCCTCTTGAGGCCTGAATGGGACTACTTTACCTGTAGGACTACTTCACCACCCGGGTGTGGTCGGGGAAGGATACATACCTGATTGGTGGAAGGATACATACCAGGAACTTCTTCCAAGGCTATTTAAACCCCACCCGAACAGCCACACGTGCTTCGCGTTGTTCTGCACCTAGCAGCTGGACGCTCACCGTGTCAGCTCCTGCATCCTGACTTCAGCCACGCCTGCCAGCACCCTGGAACACCTGCAAGGGGAGAAAGGAAGAGAATAGGAGAAGAAAAGCCCTTACCTGCTAAATCTGCATCCCGGAGTCATTTCTCCAACGGCCCTGAAAAGGAAGACATCAATTTAAAGGCATTTTGTTTCGATCGCTGCAGCGCTGCATTTTACTCACCTTTGCAAGGCGCTTCCATCTTCAGCAGCGATCTTCCGGATTCAGCTACGCCCCGGCGCCTAGAGGAAAAAAGACAAGAACAAAGGTGAGAGGGAGAAAAGGAATAAGGAAAGCTCAGTTTCCTTTTAAGTCTTACCTGTTGGATTATTCCCACTGCATTTCGGGTCCTGCCGCTTCCTGGCATCTCCGGACCCCGGCCCCTATGGGGAAAAAAGACAAAGACATTGAATGAGCGAATGCAAAGACATTACCTGAGCGCTCATCCAGAACTGTTTCACTTCGGGTCGGCGCCATATCTCCGGCACTCCGAACCCCGGCCCCTAAGGGGAAAAAGACATAAGCATTAGCGCTTGCTGCAATTAGACAACGAACATTATTATTAAGCTTGAACTTTTGAACAGAACTTTTACAGCGCTTTACCTGAACAGTCAAGCTTACCTGAACTCCCATCAATCCTCAATCCAGTGAAGTAACTGGGTTTCAACGCGCCCCTGCATCAGAAGCAGGATGGAGAGCTCATCCTTCCAAACCCTAAGGTGAGGCTTCACGGGGAATCGTGGAGGAGGTATCGTGGAGGGTTGGAAGGGAGTGGGAGGCTTGAGTATTGTTCCACAGTTGGTAATACTCCCTTTTCACGCACAGGAGGGTATCCAACGAGCCAGGGTAGCCAGAATAGAGGGGCCCTTCCTGTCCATCTTCAGAGTTCTGCGCCTTCGACGCCGCGCCTCCGTGGGAACCAGGTGAGCGTTACAGAACGCGAAGCCTTACCACAATTTCCCACCTGGGCGCTATGGAGACTTCCGAGACAGATCAGCTGGCCCATCTTTTAGGGGAATTACGGGCAGAAGTGCACTCAGCCCGCCAGGAGACTAATGCTCTCAGAAGGGAACTAATCCTATCCAAGGAAAGAACTGATGATCTGGCCAAAAGGTTATTGCAGGGCCAGGCAGAGCACACTCCTTTACCTGTTTCCGGAGATATTTCTACAACAATGGGTTCGAATAACCCGGTACAAATCAATCTACCTGGACACATGCCTTTGGCCCCGCCGGAACGTTTTGCGGGGGATCCCAAGAAATATGCCGTTTTTATGAACCAATGCCGTTTACACTTTTTATGCAGGCCCGGGGCCTTCCCCAACGACCAGACCAAAGTAGCCTTTGTACTATCTTACCTCAGTGGCTGTGCTGCCGATTGGTCTATTCCATTGGTAAATCAGGATGATCCCATTCTCCGGGATTTCCAGGGCTTCCAGGCCAGCATGGAAAGATTGTTCGCTCGACACTCGCAGGGACAGGCCCTTGACAACGAACTGCTATCCTTACGACAAGGTAATCAGGATCTTTTGTCCTATATCGCCACCTTTAATAGACTAGTTGTGGAAACCGGATGGCCTGAAAATAAAAGGATCACATTGTTTCATCGAGGCCTGCGCGGAGAGCTTAAAGATGTTATAGCTCAGATAGTAGATCCACCCCAGGCCTGCGCAGACTACATAGACTTAGTGGTTCAACTTGATCACAGACTTCAAAATAGAAAAGCAGATCGGCTCAAGTATGAAACCAGAGTACCTATCAAGACCCACGTTAACTCCAAGAGTACTGACGTTTCCGAACCTATGCAAATTGGCAGTGTTAAAGGACCATTAACGCAGAAGGAACGAGAGAGAAGGCGACAAATGCAACTTTGTCTGTATTGCGGAACTTCCGGTCACTTTCTTCAAAGTTGTCCAGTTAAACCACCCAAGAAGGTGGTTGGAGCCACTGATAACGAGTTATTGACACCTGGTTCGGGAAACGACCTAGCCCGACAAGCGTAGGGGTCCGCTTGCCGAGCTTGAAAACAAACTCTTTGACCTCTCATTTTGTCATGCCAATGGTGCTTGTGAACCCAAAACAGCCTCAGCAGTTGCATGCTATAAAAGCATACATAGACAGTGGAGCTATTGGAAATTACATAGACCGTGAATTGGCTTCCAGGATTAAGCTTCCTCTCCGCCCGAAAGTAACCAAAGATGTAATTACTACAGTTGATGGAACCGAAATAGCCTCAGGGCCTGTAACGCATTCCACAGTTGAAATCACTCTGGTGGGTCAGGACGGACATCGGGAAGCAATCGTGTTTGATGTGATCAAGGCCCCACAATTTCAAGTACTTCTTGGTATCCCTTGGTTAGAAACACATAATCCGAGAATAGACTGGCGAGCAAAGAAGATAACTTTTCCTGATTGTGAACCAACCTGTTACCCAAGGAATCCAGCTATGGGTCTAGCCTCTGTAACTTCCACCCCTGTACAGCTACCATCTGAATACCAAGAATTCCAAGACGTTTTTCAGAAAGAGCAGGCTAACACCTTACCTCCCCATCGATCTTACGATTGCCAAATAGACTTGGTACCCAATGCACAACTACCTTGTAGTAGGATTTATGCTCTTACTGAACCTGAGAACCTGCATTTGTGCCAGTATTTGGATCAATACCTGGCCAATGGCTTCATTCGCCCATCAAAGTCACCAGTCTCTTCCGCTTTGTTCTTCGTACCTAAAAAGGAAGGAGACCTTAGGGCCTGTATTGACTACCGCGGCCTAAATCAGATAACGATTAAGAATCGTTACCCTTTGCCCCTGATAACTGAGCTTATCGACCAAGTAAAAGATGCTCGTGTGTACACCAAGCTAGATCTCCGAGGAGCTTACCACCTGGTACGTATAAAAGAGGGCGACGAGTGGAAGACTGCATTCCGCACCAAATTTGGGCTCTTCGAATATCAAGTAATGCCCTTCGGTTTGTGCAACGCACCTGCCGCCTTTCAGTACTTCATGAATGATGTTCTTCGGGAACTTATCGATGTTTGTGTCATCGTTTATATTGACGACATCCTGGTGTATTCCTCCTCAGAATCTGATCACAGAAACCATGTTAGGGCAGTTCTTGAGAAATTGCGCAAGCACAAATTATTTGCCAAGCTCGAAAAATGCGTTTTTCATACCACAGAAGTGGAGTTTCTCGGATTCATCCTGACACCTCAAGGAATCCGAATGGACTCGCGGAAAGTGGACGCCATTCTCAAATGGCCATCTCCTAGCTCTGTGAAGGGAGTGCAAAGCATGCTTGGCTTTGCCAATTTCTATCGAAGGTTCATCCCGGAATTTTCTGGAACTGTTCAACCCATCACAGCTCTCCTAAAGAAAAATAAACGCTTTGAATGGACTCTTGAGGCTGAACAAGCCTTTCAGGACCTGAAAACCAAATTCACCTCTGCACCTGTATTGAAGCACCCGCGCCCAGATCTCCCTTACATCGTGGAAACCGATGCATCCAGTTCGGCCATGGGAGCTGTCCTGTCGCAAAGAGACCTAGAAACTAACCAACTACACCCTGTAGCCTTTTGGTCCAGAAAATTCTCTCCACCTGAACTCAATTACGCAATTACCGACAAAGAACTACTGGCTATTAAATCAGCTTTCAAGGCTTGGCGTCACTATCTTCTCGGTGCAAGACACACCATCACCGTAATTACGGACCACAGAAATTTGAAGTATTTAAAGACGGCCAAAGCTCAATCTTCGCGACAACTCCGATGGGCTTTATTCTTTGCGGAATTTGATTTTGTAATTACCTATCGCCCTGGCTGCAAGAATGGTAAGGCAGATGCCTTATCCCGGATAGGCATGGAAGAACCCAATTCGAGTTTACAACCTGTGCCAATCATACCGGAACAAAGAATTCTGGGCTTGACTTCATTGCAAACCATTGAGGACATCCAAGCTCAAGTAAAACAGCTTTTTGACTCTTCTGCCTTACTGGAATGGAGTCAAAAGGGTCCTCACTACACCGTTAAGGATGATTTACCCTACTTCCAAGAGCGGTTATTTCTGCCAAGTAAAGAATTGCAGGAACTTGTCATTACCCGTCATCATGAATCATTAATGGAAGGACACCCCGGTATCGCGAAAACAGAAGAAAAGATCAAACGCCACTTCTGGTGGCCTTCTTGGAGAAAAGACATAAAGTCATTTGTGTTGTCTTGCGGAATCTGTGCCCAAAATAAGAGTCAAAAGAAAAGGCCAGCCGGCCTACTTCAACCTTTGGACATTCCACCAGCACCTTGGCACACCTTGTCAATGGACTTTATAACTGACCTGCCTCCTTGTGGTGGTTACAACACGATTCTCGTAATAGTGGATCTATTCTCCAAAATGGCCCATTTTATCCCTTTAAAAGGATTGCCGTCAGCTTCCACCTTGGCCAAGGAATTTATGGAAAATATAGTGCGGTTACATGGTTTCCCTTCCATATTAGTCTCAGACCGTGGAAGTCAATTTATCTCCCACTTTTGGAAGAAATGTTGCCAACTAGCACAAATAGACGTGCGGTTATCCACCAGCCACCACCCCCAGACCGACGGACAAACCGAGAGAACCAATCAGACTCTCGAGCAATATCTGCGGTGCATGTTACACCAATCCGAGTTAAATTGGAAAGACATCCTTTGGATTGCAGAATATGCATACAACAATTCAGTGCATTCTGGAACCGGACAGACTCCTTTTTATACCCTGTATGGTCACCATCCTCGGACCTCTGACCTAGATCCACCTCTGACCCTGGAGATGCCTGCAGTAAATCACCTACATTCCACAATAACCCAAGCCTTCAAAGAAGCTACAACCCACTTACAGCAAGCCAAGAAAAAGTATAAAGAAAACGCTGATTTGCACCGAAGTAAAACTCCTCCTTACCAAGTAGGAGATCAGGTATGGCTAGCAACTAAACATCTACCCCTCAAGGGTCAGCGAACTTTTAATCCCAGATTCATTGGGCCTTACCCCATCAAAGCTATTATCAACCCAGTGGCCTTTAAACTCGATTTACCATCCAACATGCGGATTCATCCCGTTTTTCACGCATCTCTTCTAAAACCAGTACAACCTGGAACCAGACTGTCTGAGCCCCCAGGCCCTGTCCAAATTGATGGAGAATTAGAATTCGAAGTGAAAGACATTTTAGATTCCAAGATAGTTAAGTCGAAACTCTTCTATCTTGTTGATTGGAAAGGATATGGACCTCAGGAAAGATCTTGGGAACCCAGTAACTATGTTCACGCACCACGATTAATTCAACGATTCCATCGAAGATTCCCGCACAAACCAAAACCCCCGGAGGAAAAGACCTTGGGAGGGGCCTTGAGGGGGGGTACTGTCATGATTCCTACCTCCAAGGAGCCAGGCCGGGCCCAGCAACCCCAGAGGCAGACATCATTTTCCCCAGGGAAGTCTCAGCGGGCCCAAGTCGGGGCCCTTTGGACTCAGTCCTGGCGCCTTAGGCGCCAGGCTCATAGCGGACCCCAGTCCTGGCGCCTTAGGCGCCAGGCTCATAGAAGAGGATATGTGTTTAAGTGCTTGGGTGCACACTTACCTGATGCAGACCTTGCTGCTTCATCCAGGCCCTCTTGAGGCCTGAATGGGACTACTTTACCTGTAGGACTACTTCACCACCCGGGTGTGGTCGGGGAAGGATACATACCTGATTGGTGGAAGGATACATACCAGGAACTTCTTCCAAGGCTATTTAAACCCCACCCGAACAGCCACACGTGCTTTGCGTTGTTCTGCACCTAGCAGCTGGACGCTCACCGTGTCAGCTCCTGCATCCTGACTTCAGCCACGCCTGCCAGCACCCTGGAACACCTGCAAGGGGAGAAAGGAAGAGAATAGGTGAAGAAAAGCCCTTACCTGCTAAATCTGCATCCCGGAGTCATTTCTCCAACGGCCCTGAAAAGGAAGACATCATTTTAAAGGCATTTTGTTTCGATCGCTGCAGCGCTGCATTTTACTCACCTTTGCAAGGCGCTTCCATCTTCAGCAGCGATCTTCCGGATTCAGCTACGCCCCGGCGCCTAGAGGAAAAAAGACAAGAACAAAGGTGAGAGGGAGAAAAGGAATAAGGAAAGCTCAGTTTCCTTTTAAGTCTTACCTGTTGGATTATTCCCACTGCATTTCGGGTCCTGCCGCTTCCTGGCATCTCCGGACCCCGGCCCGTATGGGGAAAAAAGACAAAGACATTGAATGAGCGAATGCAAAGACATTACCTGAGCGCTCATCCAGAACTGTTTCACTTCGGGTCGGCGCCATATCTCCGGCACTCCGAACCCCGGCCCCTAAGGGGAAAAAGACATAAGCATTAGCGCTTGCTGCAATTAGACAACGAACATTATTATTAAGCTTGAACTTTTGAACAGAACTTTTACAGCGCCTTACCTGAACAGTCAAGCTTACCTGAACTCCCATCAATCCTCAATCCAGTGAAGTAACTGGGTTTCAACGCGCCCCTTCATCAGAAGCAGGATGGAGAGCTCATCCTTCCAAACCCTAAGGTGAGGCTTCACGGGGAATCGTGGAGGAGGTATCGTGGAGGGTTGGAAGGGAGTGGGAGGCTTGAGTATTGTTCCACAGTTGGTAATACTCCCTTTTCACGCACAGGAGGGTATCCAACGAGCCAGGGAAGCCAGAATAGAGGGGCCCTTCCTGTCCATCTTCAGAGTTCTGCGCCTTCGACGCCGCGCCTCCGTGGGAACCAGGTGAGCGTTACAATCACTTTTGATTGCATTTCTGAGAACTGTGTGCTTCCTTCCATTTCCTTGCATTGCATAAAGGGGGGGAGTGGATTGCCAGAGAAAAGTGATTACATTGTTTTGTTGAAATCATATTGAGTATTTTCTGTACTGCCTTTCATTCAACATTGCATCCATTTGAACTCTATAAAGCATTCTCTATCACATTATTCTTCTGTCCAGGGGCGTTGCTAGGGGGGGGCTAAGGGGGCTATAGCCCCTGATCTTTTGGTTGTAGCCCCGGATAGAATCTCAGGAGCTACAGCCAAAAGACTAGCTAGCCCCCAGTCCCAACAGTTCCGACATCAGCGTAGCCCCGGGTCTTTTCCAGACCTAGCAACTCCCCTGCTTCTGTCCCTACTTACCAGTGTGCAACCTTATCCATTTCATGTCAACTCCTTAGCGATTATAAAGAGGTGTGCTAGTGCCAGATTCTCCGTTGTTAATCTTTATCATATCAGATTAAGTGT